>NW_027555958.1:148047379-149254879 GCF_003287225.1 Phascolarctos cinereus | reverse complement strand
TGATCTCAGTGAAGAAGTCAGTTCATGGGTTGGTTTGTTTTTTTACTGTCTTTTGGATTCTAAGTGTCCAAAATCATGGTGACAGCTTAAGTTTCTTTATCTTTGGTGCATAATTTCTGTTTAGGAGAGGTTTGACAGATTGAAGGGATCAGAGAAAATGTCTAGTCCTTCACCTTTATTTATCTCAATGTCCCACCAGAGATTTCAATTAAAGGATATAACGTGAAAACTATTAGATATTATTTCTAATTAGCATTAAAATAAATTCTTTCTACACTAGACTAGAAGAAAAGAGTATGAACGCTGTCTCTTTTTGAGAAGCTTAAATGATGTAAAAGTCTACCATAATGAGAAGGGCAAAGGGGCCCCAAAACTGCTTGAAACAGCAAACATTTAATCTCCTTACAAAGTGGAGAGACATAACAGCCAAAGGAAATTCTGGGTTCTTGCTCATTTGTAAATCATTATGAAAGAGGATAACATTACAAATATTATTACCTCACAAATAAATGAAAACCAGTGGAGGAGAAGACAGGCTCCTCAAAAAACTTCCTGTGAGGAAATGGGGTATTGACATATATCCTGCCCTACAGGAAAATAGAAGGGGTAAGGGATAAGAGAAGGGGGAGGAGAGACAGAAGGGAGGGCAGATTAGGGGACAGGGTATACCAATTGCATGCCATCTTGGGATGGGGGGAAGGTTGAGATGGGGAGAAAATTTGGAACTCAAAATCTTGAGGAAGTGAATGTTGAAAACTAAAAATAAATCAAAATAAATAAATACACACACACAACACACAGAGAAAAAATTCCTGTGAGTTCTATATATGCCAGATCAACACAAGAGCATTAGTAGACAGAGCCATAACTAGCACAATGTTGAACAGGGTTAATCCAAGGCGATGACATAGGGAAAGGCACTTCTTGGATGTAGTTAGAAACAAAAAAAAAATGAAAAAAGAAAGCTAGCCTGTTCCTTCACTATTCCCTACCTAGTCCCAAAAGTAACAAAAACTCATATTAGAAACTAGAAAATTTTGTACTTAGTTACCTAATCTCTATTGTTAATGAGTATTTCCCCATCTGCTCAAAGACAGGAGAAATGAATCAAAATCTAAGCTTTAGGGCAGATTCATGTTTTAACTACTTCTTCTCTTATTCCCTTTCTGTTCAAAGACTCAAGTTCTAATCCCAGATCCGATACTCACCATTTGTTTAGCTTTAGGCATATCACAACCTCTCTGGTTCTCTCATTTTCCTAATTTGTAAAGTTGAGGGGTTAGACTAAGTGATCTGTAAAGTCTTTTCCAATTCTAGATTGAATAAAATGAATTTTCAGAAAAAAACTATGACACAATTAAGAATTGGGGAATACTGTAATTTTGTTACTTAAGACACATAATGCCTTTTATCTGCAAAATTAACATCTGGGTTATATTCAGCAAGCCTGTTATAGCAGAACCCAATGGGTAGGATTTTCTTAATCCTACTGGGATTGAAGTTTTATAGGCAGTGGAGAGGTCTAACAAAAGTGAGATACAAGGGAGTGATTTTATGATACTGAAAAAAAGAGAAAACAAAAAAAAGGGTTTCTGTTATACCACTCAACTTACAATAATATTTTAAAAAGAAAGATTCAAATAATAAAAAAGAACATAAATACACAATTTTATTTCACCTAACTTTCTTCTACTTTATAACAGAAAACACCTTGAAATTTTAATCAAATGCTGATGATCCCTTTCTTCCCTATCAAGCTTTGCTAATACTCTGATTCAGTGTTATATCACTGTCACTTTCCAAAGACTTTCCTTGACCCCCATCCCCAAAATAATCCTTCCTCTTAGTAAATAAGTGCATCAAACAAACCAAATAAACACATCGGTCATCTCTGAAAATGTGCGCCTCATTCCACACATATAGCCTACCATTTCTTTAAAGACAGACAGCCAATATGCTTTACCATTACACCCTTAAAATTCAGAATGGTCACTCACTGCATTGCTCAGAATTCTTAAGTATTTTCTTTTATGTTATTGTAGTCACTGTGACAAATACCTTTGGCAAGAATGCCTCTTTGCTTTATGTCTCATTCTATATTAATAATCAGAGGGATATTGAACAAAATTACTTTTTAAGGAAATCTTGTATGATTTCGACATATGCCAGGGGGCGAGAGGGTACCTTGTGAAGATCAGCCTTTAAAATGGACTTTTGTACCACCAAATCAAATGCTTTTTAATAGTCAAGCAGTAAGCACAGTATGTTCTCAACCTTTCAGTCAACTGTGGGACTATAAAAAGGTGACTTGCTATAGAATAAATTAATTAAGGATGTCCTCAATGCATATATAGTGGACTATTCCCACATCAAACAGTTAAACTGATGACCTCATATTTGACTTGCAGTCCACACAGTCACCCAGATCTTTTTCAAACTGCACTTATGTGTTTAAAACAAATCAATTTTATAAGCACAAGACTTTATATTTATCCCTATTAATCATATTTGATTCCATCCCGTGTTCTAACCTATCTTTTTAAAATCTTGTCATCCACTATATTCCAGCTTTGTACCATTTAAAAATTCAGTGAGCATGATGACATTTTTTTATCCAAGTTTTTAAAGTCATAACTTTTCAGTTTTCCCTTATAAAGTTTTCATCAGGACTCTGTTAAGATATTTATTCCCATTTGCTATTTATTCCTTTTATATAGGGAAACATAGCTAGAATGGAGAAATAGCTTTCTGTAAGGATGGGGTAAAATTTTTCTAAAACTCCACTGAATCTGAAAATAGAGAGTACTCATAAGAGCTTGAGGGACGAAAGCAGTATGGAATTAAAGAACATACAAGCTTAGCCCCAATCTCAAGGTACAATTAGTTGCCTGGGATGCTGAAAGGTTAAGTTAATTATTTAGGATTACAAAACCAGCATGTTTACAAACTAGTTCTTTCTGATTCTAAGTACAGCATTCTAGTCAATACTGTCAGTGTTGCCTCTTTAGACAATGCATAGTGATAAATCTGAGCAAAGAGCTACCAATATAAAAGCACACATGGGTACAAATAAGGCAAACCATCATCACACAATGACAATGGACCTAAGTGAACAATTCTTCGGAAGAAGTAAAAAAGCTTACAAGAGACTGATTCACATTATTAACAATCAAGTAAAATGCAAATATTGTGTTAATCTCACAGGCAAAAATTAAAATTCAAATAGCTACCATTTCAAAGCACTGTTACAAAATAAAATCCTGCTTAATACACAAAAGTTAATTATTTGTGGGAAGAAGAGACGACAAGACAAAGCCAAAGAAGGGCTGAAAAAGCTTGGCATGTACAGCAATACAGAGACAAATGTATTCAGCCCTATGTCTGAAATGATCTCTAGCACAATACTAATTTTTAAATGTAGAGATATGTTATTTTTTTAAAGGATACACCCTAAAAAAGGCAAATGAGAAGTCTGATACATAAACCTTTAGCTATCCAAAACGATCACCTATGTTTTGAATGTAGTCAAGGTTACATAGCAAGTTAATAGCTGGATCCAGAATACAAACTTTCAGTCCAGTGCTGGATTCATTTTAAATGAATTCATCTTTTCAGAATACTCATTTCCTCAGCAACAGGAACCCTTTCTTCTTGGGGCCTTGCAAGTGCACAGAATCAGAGATTAATTAAGAGATTAAGGAGACTTTAGAAATACTCTAGTCTAATTCTTATAGCTGTTTTGGAAGAATAGTCCTAGGAAAAGATCCTAGGCAGGCCCTTCTAGGGTAAAGCAGCAGTCTACTGTCCTCAAGTTAGACAACTAGATAAAAGCAGAACAGGTAAATTACCACCATACTAAGCCTAAAAGGTGGTTTTCATGGGCACAAAACTCCAGAAAATACAAGAGATTTAATACCTGTAGGTTATGTATTAGGCAAAATTCCATCAGAAATAAACCAATCTTGATCAGGTACTTTCAAAAATCTACCTTCTAAAATAACATATACTACCAATTGCAATCATTCCATAATCAATTGTGTTTCACTGTTTTGGGTGAATTAACTTTGGGAACAGAGCTGTCTGGTTACTGAATATAAGCCAAATGTATCCTTAAAAAGGAAAAAGGGGCAAAAAACCTACCATCTTCATGCTATGTTAGCTTGGTATATATTTTTAGAGGACCATCCTTAAAAATATGTATATGCTAACTTCTGTGCTCCTTTGCCATCCCGTAGGCATATAAACCACTTACTTATACAAATGCAGCAGGTTCTTCCCTTGAAGCATGGGAAAGAGGTAAAGAGGGAGAGGGGAATGGGGACTTTGTAGGAGAAAGAAAGGGGGGAGGAGAAGAAGGGGGAATGGGGCGGGGATGGGACTGCCAAGGTGGCTGCCAGACAGGGTCCACCTCAAGATGAAGTAGCATCTTCCATCTCTAGAACTGGTAGTTGCTTACTATGAGGTATCCCTTCCTCACCCCAGATTAGAAAGGAAACTGCCTGCGGTCATTACAAGAAGAAACATAAATGAATATGCTCTGTGCCCTTAAGAATTACGACAGCTATTTTGTTCCTGGGCTTTCTGGCCCATTTAAATTTTCTACAAGTTGCACTAGAGATGGTAATTGCTTATCTGAGGTCAACCCCATTCCTCAGAGATTAGAGAATAAGCTGTGGTCATTCAGAAAGGAAAGACTGATGTGAATGTGCTTGTACCAATAACAACTGTACCTTTAAGAAAAGTGCAATAACTGTTGGTGGTTGAATTTGCATATTTTTTTGTATTTGAAAGTGACAGTGTACTTTACAGGTCCACCAACTGCGAGGTAGCAGTTAACCCTGGAGGAGTGGGCAGTAGAAATAGGTCTCAGTAGTAGTGGGCAGTTGAGTTGGTCCCACAGAGTAAGCAGTACACCATAGGCAGGGGCAAAGGTAGGTAGGTCCACTATTGCTTTGCTTACTATAATCTGGAACTCACTGGCCCCTCCACAATGTTGCTAATACAGTGTCCAGTGGTGATTGGAATAATATTTGTAAAGGACCCTTGCACAATGCCTGGCATATGGTAGGCACTTAATAAAGGCTTGCTCCCTCTCTCTCTCACTGTACAACTCTTCTTCAAGGAGGATTTAAAGGACTAAGGGGTGGCATTTTTGAGAGGTAGCAAAAAGGGGAGAAGTAAAAGTATCTACTTAGGCCCCATACAATAATGGGGGCAGCTAGGTGGCACAGTAGATAGGGCTCTGGCCTTGGAGTCAAGAGGAACTGAGTTCAAATCTGGCCTCAGATACTTGACACTTGTTATGTGACCCTGGGCAAGTCACTTAATCCCAACTGCCTCACCAAAGAGAAAAAAAAAAAAGAATGGGGGCAGTCCCTCTCCAATGAGGTGAAGATTTGTTAGCATCCTCTCTAACTCCCCAGGGTTTCCAGGGGAGGGGAGGTCCTAGCCCATTGGCTATAGAACACTAAATGGGCATATTATAGGGTGATGATCCCTGAACGATAATAAGGACTGATGACCATAGGAAGTGTCATCATTTTTGCTGTAACCCTAATGTTCTTGGTGCTGCTCCTACTCATGGTTACTTCTCTATGTGAAGACACTCACTGTGAAATGCAAAGATCTGGCATTACGTAAGACATGGACCAGAATCAGGTTCTAAGCCCTTAGGTATGGCTTTTTGACTGAGTCCAAGTTTTACAGAATAAATTCTTTTATTAAGGGGATTTGTTCTGTGAAGTTTGGATTCAGTCAAACGGCCACACTTGAGGACCTAGAGGGCCACATGTGGCCTCCAGGCCTCAGGTTCCCTACCCCTGGGCCAGATCATTTAAGTCTGCCAGTCAGTCCTTCTAAAATGGACTTGGGGTAAGTGGTAATGGTGGTGTGTGATTTTTGGTCTTCATTCTCCCATATCCAATAGCTCCTTCAGGATACTGTTGTGTTATTTTGCTTTATTTTTGTTGTTTCTATTGTAACTTTGTTTTCTCCTTTAGCATTGCCTATATTAGGCTTCTTAAATCCTCAAGGTCAGGGTTGACCAATAATAGCCATAAAGTCACTTAAGTGGTAGAAAAGGCCATTTAGAGATCTAAAGGACCTTATCACAAAGGAGTGGGGTATGATGGGAGTAATATCCTACCACACTCCCTGCTCACCTCCATGCATACATTAAAAGGTACTGAAACCATCCTTGAGTTTTAATACACTGAGGGAGTAAAGGTCCAGGCTGCTGACATCATTTCTTGGTCACCAGAGTACAAAACAGCCAGGGACTCCCAGTGGGCTCTGATGCTTGTCTGGAGGTCCATAACAGGCAACTTAAAGGAAGGGAAACTTCATTTGGCTGAATCAATTTGGGGTGTACTCAATGCATATCCTTACTGGATATCTCTCTCCTACCATGGCTAAGTAAATCTCATTTTGTTAACTCTTGTTAAAGTGAACACCCTTAAAGAATTAATTCATCTATGCAGGAATTTCATCAATTAATTTGATCAGGAGTGGGGGTAGGGAGTAGTGTATTGTAGGGTGGTGTTTGATCAATACTAGAAAGATACATATCTAGAAATGCTTCAGAAGAGAAAAGACATGGTAGAATTATATAATTTACATATATTTCAATACCTCAGAGGCCCATTTCAATATCACAGTAAACTGTAGGGTTTTAATGTATACAAAAATAATGTAAAAATATTCTATACCCTCAAATCTGAAGCTCTGTTTTAGGGACCAACATTTGCCTTTGTTAGTTATGTTACCAAAAATGTCTGCTTCCTTTATCACTGGGTCTATTAAAATACAGATGAGTTTCTCCTAACAAAGAAGGAGAGAACATTTTTGATAAGAAATCAACTTAATAATTAAACTGTAGTTCATCTCAATCTTATTTCAAAAACACAACCAAATATTACCCATTTTATATATCGAAACATATTTACTATCTATTCAGACACAACAGTGAGGGGAAATAGTAGCGCCTATACCACAAGAAAAATACCTCTAACATTTCAAATCCATAATTTCAATTTCGCTGAGTTCTCTCTCCAAAGATAACACCTCCATACTTGAGTAGCAAGTCTTCTTGAGTTTCAGTAGCCAAAAACAAAAAAAAATCACCTGACTTGTGATGGTGAATTTTCATGATTAATAAAGAAAAAAAAAAGAAAATTCACATTGCCGGCCAGTTAGTAGCAATAAAGGGTTTAAACTGAATTTGTTGAAATCAAGGTAAAGACACTTCACTTAAGACCATGCTAGTATTAAAAAAGGATCTATTTCCAAGGCGAAAAATAAGGAATCACAATATCTTTGCACACTGCAAACACTTTAAGTGTTCAATAAATGCTGGTTGAGTTGAACTGAATTAATCTGCACATAAATAAATCAGGTAGTAAGAAGCCCTGATTTATAACCACAGCTATAACTTGATTAGAATAACAAATGTGGGACATTTTTGAGATTAAAAATCCCAGTAATTGAGCACAAAAACCCTTCAATTAAAATAACCCTAATGCCATCTTCCCCATTTGCATTCTACTTTTAGGTGAAGGAAGCAAATGAGAACAAAAGCAGCTCATTCAAGAGACTTATTTTTTAAATATTTTTTTTTCTGGAGGATATGGCTGGTGAAACATAAATTCTTCAAGATCTTTCCAGGCAAGAAAGGCTTTGAATACAGGTCTGAGAATGAACTGGAACTCTGTAGTCTAACAAGCCTTGCTCAGAATGAAGGGACTTTTTTTTTAACCAGGTCAGCCATAAGGTGGTGCATATTTTGACCATATCAACTCTTGAAGATTACCTCTGAAATTTTAGTTTGGTTGCAATGTGCCTGAAGTGAGTATCCATGACAAAGAAAACACAAATCCTTGAAGTACTGAAATCAGCTGAATCTATATGTGTATCAAAAACTCATTCTGACAAAGATTTGACAATCTTTAACTCACTGCCAATAAAATATGAATAACAACTTAGCATAATAATAAAACATGCCTTTTGTGGATTGAATAAATACAGTCTAAACATATACGCATTACTGTTTTTCAAAAGTATATGTTACTTTGAAAAAAAACAAAAACAAAAACAAACTATATGTTACTTTGAATAGTAAAATACAACAAATTCACTAAAAAGCATCACTAATCCACACTAATTTTTTGTTATCTTGTTTTATTCACAAGCAACAGATAATAATAGTACATCCTCTCTTACTTAGGGGTCCTCCTACTTGAAAAGACCGAGAGGCACTACAGGATTCCAGGAAAAAGGATACTAACTTGAAGAATATAGAGCTTGAATTTTTAAATGGTATATTTTAGGGTTTAGATTACTAGCAAAAGGATTAAAAAAAATACTAGGTTTTATATAGTACTTTAAGGTCTGCAAAGTGCATTTTCATATGGTATCTCATTTGATCCATACAACAGCCTTGTGAGGTAACAGCCTTGTGAGGTAAGTGCTATTAGTATTCTCATTTTACAGATGAGGAAACTGAGGCCCAAAGAGGTTAAGTGACTTATTCAGGGTCACACAGGTTTTTTTTTTTGTTGCTGCTGTTATTGTTCAGTCGTTTCAGTTGTCTGTGACCCTATTTAGGGTTTTCTTGGCAAAGATACTGCAGTGCTTTGCCATTTCCTTTTCCAGCACATTTCAAAAATGAGGAAATAAAACAAACTGGGTTAAGTGACTTGCCTAGGGTCAAACAGATAGTAAGAAGATGAGTCTTCTTGACTTCAAGCCCAGCATCTGCTATGCCACCTACTTGCCCAGTTTCTAAGGTAGGATTTGAACCCAGGTCTTCCTGATTCCAAATCCAACATTCTATTCACTGTGCCACTTTGCTGAGAAACAGAACTCTCTTGATTCAATAATTACTGAGTTCTTACTATGTGCAAAGTATTCTGCTAGAACACATAATCCTTGCCTAGTGTATGCATGCACTTGTATACATGTGTTTGGAAATGGGGAGATGAGACATGTACACAAATAATCATATTTTAATTTGTAAGACAGTTAAGTACATAGGATAGGTCAAGGTGGTCTAAGAAAGTAAAAGATTGAGGGATTATTTCTAGCCAGGAGAATACAATAACTTAACATGTTGAAAACATAATTCATCTTTCCCTCTAAAACTACCCTTCTTTCTAACTTTGTTATTTCTGTTAGGTCCCCACTACTCTTCTAGTCATATAGGTTCACAACCTTGGTATCATCCAAAATTCCTCACTCTCACTCATCCCTATCCTACGACATGCCAACTCCTGTTGTTTCTCCAAAACATCCCTTGTTATATTTCCTCCTCTCTCAACATTCAAGTCTATCTCTACTCCAATCCATCCATCACATAACCTCCAAAGTAATTCTCCTAAAGCAAAGGTCTGCCCATATCACCTTGCTCCTATGGCTCACTGTCACATGCAACATCAAATATAAACTCCTCTGTTGGGTATTTAAAGAGCTTTACAAACTGGCTCCTTCCTACCTTTAATAATAATGATGATGATACTATTAACATTTACGTAGTGCTTACTCTGTGCCAGGCACTATGCTAAGTGATATTATTATCTCATTTTAACATTACAATAGTCCTGGGAGACAGGTGCAATTATAATACTCATTTTACAGTTGAGACATCTAAAGCAGACAGAGGTTAAGTGACTTACCCAGGGTCACATAGCAAGTAAGTGTCTGAGGCTGGATTTGAACTCGGGGTCTTCCTGCTTTCAGGTCTGGTGCTCTATCCACTGTGCCACCTCACTGCCTCTTTCAGTATTCTTACACTTGACATACCTTCACATATTTCTATGGTTCCCCTCCCTACCTTCATACCTATGTGTGATGCTCCATTTCCATGCTATGCACCCACTGTAGACCAGGCCTGAAATGTGTTCTCCACAGCTCTAAAAGAAGATTCTGCTGATCCTTATCACTGTTAGTTCTTCTTATCCCCAAACCACCTTTCTACTTATTTTGGATATATTAATATATGCTCATATATTATGTGTGTCTGCTGTCTTCCCTGTTAGAAAAACAAGCTCCTTAAGCACAAGAGTATTTTACCTTTGTTTCTGCATACCCAGTGCTTAGCACAGTGCCTGGCACACTGTAGGTATTTAATAAATGCTTGCTAGTTGATTGATCATAGAGGAGGAGGTTAACCTTAAAGAAGGATTTCATTAGATGGGAAAGAGGGGCTTAACACAAATCCATCGATGAAAAGACAGAAATTGGGAGATAGCGAACAGTCCACGGAAACTATAACATGTAAAATAAGGCTGGAAAGGTGGATGGGAAACCAGATTCTAAGAGGCTGAAGAATACACTGCAGCATGCATTGATGGCCCTGAACACAAACTGTTCTTTCTCAAAGTTGAGCAATGAGAAAGAGATAAGGTAGGATAATAATTTGAGAATAGGAGAGCACCACATGTGGCCCTTTAAGTCCAAACTTCACAGAACAAAATCTGAGGGGATTGGCCTCAAGGCAATCTGCACCCCTAGATAGGGGGACATTCTTTTTTTGTGGTCTGTTAAATTCAGAATAAAAAATTTTTTTAAAAACACTAATCATTCTTGGGCCTCTCCTATTTCTCAAATTATTATCTTATCTTATCTCTTCCTCACTGTTCAACCTTGAGAAAGAACAGTTTTTATTCAAGGTCTCCACTCCTAAGGGGATTTGTTCCCTGAAGTTTGGATTCAGTCAGAAGGCTGAACTTGAAGGCCACATGTGGCCTTGAGGCTGCAGGTTCCCCACCCCTGACCTATATAAACAGAACAAAAAAAGAGGATTATATGGCAACCATGAATTTCTATTAAGAATGACTTGCTTTTAAAAAACTTAATGTGTATCAAAATTACTTGGTATTGGCTAAGAAACAATGGTAGATCAGTGCAATAGGTTAGGTATGCAAGACACAGTGGTCAATGACTGTAGTAATCTACTGTTTGATAAACCCAAAGACTATAGATTCTGGAATAAGAACTCACTATTTGACAAAAATGCTGGTAAAACTGGAAAAGAGTATGGCAGAAACCAGGCATAGACCCAAATCTTACACTATATGCCAAAATAAAGTCAAAATGGGTACACTATTTAGATATAAAAGCTGATACTATAAGCAAACTAGGAGAGCAAGGAATAGTATACCTCTCAGATTTATGGAGAACAGAAGAATTTATGACCAAACAAGAGATAGAGAACATTATGAAATGCAAAATGGACAATTTTGATTACATTAAGTTGCAAAGTTTTTGCACTAACAAAGCAAATACAACCAAGATTAGGAGGGAAGCAGAAAACTGGGAAAGAATTTTTTACAACCAGTGTCTCTGATAAGGGACTCATTTCTAAAATATATAAAGAACTAAGTCAAATTTGAGAATACAAGTCATTTACCAACTGATAAATGGTCAAAGGATATGAACAGGCAGTTTTCAGAGGAAGAAACTAAAGCTATCTATAGTCATATGAAAAAATGCTTTAAATCATTACGGATTAGAGAAATGCAAATCAAAACAACTCTGAGGTACCACATCACACCTATCATATTGGCCAACATGACAAAACAGGAAAATGATAAATGCTGGAGAAGATGTGGGAAAATTGGAACGCTAATGCATTGCTGGTAGAATTGTGAAATGATCCAACCATTTTGGAAAGCAATTTGGAACTATCCCCAAAAGGCTATAAAACTGTGTATACCCTTTGACCCAGCAACAGCACTTTAAGAGCTATATCCCAAAGAGATCCCAAACAGTAATCCTACTACCTACAGGATCAAAAATATGAGGGCAGAGCCAAGAAGGCAGTATAAAGGCAGGGACTTGCCTGAGTTCTCCCTTAATTATAGCAGCTCTTTCTGTAGTGGCAAAGAACTGGAAATTGAGGGGATGACCATCAATTGGGGAATGGCCAAACAAGTGTGGTATGTGAATGTAATGGAATACTGTTGTGCTATAAGTAATGATGAGCAGGCAGACTTCAGAAAAACCTGGAAAGATGCTGAGTGAAGTGAGCAGAACCAGGAGAACGTTGTACACAGTAACAGCCACATTGTGCCATGACTAATACTGACAGACTTAGCCCTCCTCAGAAATACAAGGATCTAAGACATCTCCAAAAGTGTCATGATGGACAATGCTATCTACTTCCAGAGAAAGAATTATGGAGTTGGAATGCAGATTGAAGCATATACTATTTGCTCTTTTTTTTCCTTCTGTTTTGTTTCTTCTTTCTTGTGGTTCCTCCTATTGGTTCTAATTCTTCTTTACAACATGACTACTGTGAAAATATGTTTAATAGGAATGTATATGTAGAGCTTATATCAGATTGCATGCCATCTTGGGGATGGAGGTAAGGAGGGAAGGGGAGAAAATTTAAAACTCAAACGCTTATAGAAGTGAATGTCGAAAACCTAAAATTAATTAATTAATTAAAAAAGCGTATAGAATAAATTCAACATGCTACTTTCAAAGCTAGCCTGCATATCTTTATTTCCTTCTAAGCCACCTGTTATTTTCAACACATTTTTAAAAAGATCAAATGATTGTCTTTTTCCATTTTCTTTCTTTTTTGGGGGGAAGAGCAACACTAATATAACTATAACTGTTTCCTACCTCCATTTCCCCGGACTGTCCATAAAACAAAGAAAAACATAATCCTTGTAACAATCAACAAATGGGCAGGGTCAAGCAAAATAAATCCACACCTGGTCAAGTCTAAAAATATATATCTCATTTTGCATTTTGAGAACATCAGTTCTGTCAGGACAAAACTGTTGCACTGATCACAGTTCTTAGTCTTTCAAAGTTAGTTCTCTTTACAATGTTGTTTTTATTATATAAATTGTTCTTCTGATTTTGCTCATTTCATACACTGTACAGAGCACTGGGCCTGGAGCTGGGAAGACTTTAGTTTACATCATGCTTCAGACACTTACAAGCTGTGTGACTCGACAAGTCATTTAATCTGTCAGCCTCAGATTCCCCATCTGTAAAATGAGTATAAGAGTAGCACCTACCTCCCAGGGTATCAAATGAGATAACATATGTAAATGGCAAGCTCTGCAAACCTTAAGGAATCTAAATGCTAGCTATCTGGGTCAAGTCAATCTATTACTCTTATTCCCAGGTTTCTCTGAAGCTGTCCATTCCATTTCAATGGCGAAATAATATTCCATTGCAGCTATATACCATAATTTGTTCAGCCATTCCCAACTGATAGCCTAAGCATATTTACTGAAAAAAGGGAAAGTCGGTATATAGAGAGACTGAAGATAAGAACAAAAAAAGGGATGGTCAAGAAAACAATGAGATGAAATGCATAGGTAAGAGTTACTTTGCGAAGGAGGAGGTTCAGCTTATTTTGAGACTAGATGGTGGGAAGAATGATTCTGAGATGTGGAAGAGTAGCAGAAACATTCTTTGTACAGCAGCAGAAACATTCATGTGCTGAGAGAGGGTGGGGGTAAGGGATGGCTCTAGGGCTTGAGCAGAGGAGACTTAGTACAATTGCTTTTGGGAATATGATAAAAAGAATAAGGGTAAAACAATTTTTAAAAATCCCATCAATTATGTACTCAAAAATGTTTGTACTTTTTTCTTTTATCTGTTTCCAACTTTGGCATTCTGGTTTGTGGCATTACCATATAAAGAACCTTGCTAAAAATGACAATATAACAATTTTTTAGTCAGAAGGTGTGAAGTTTTTAATCATATACTGAGAGGGCAACATAGTGGATAGGGGCTGATTTTGGGAGTTAGAAGACTAGAGATTAAGTCCTGCCTAAGATACATGCTGGTTATCTGACCCTGGGAAAGTTAACTTTATCTTTTAGTGCCCCAGGCAACTCTCTAAGACTTAAATTGCAGTCAGTTAGTAAACAAGCATTTATCAAGCACTAGCTAGGTGTCAGGAAGAGTGCTAAGGCTTGGGGATACAAAGAAAGGCAAATGAGAGAGAGAGAGAGAGAGAGAGAGAGAGAGAGAGAGAGAGAGAGAGAGAGAGAGAGAGAGAGAGAGAGAGATAAAAAACAGTCCCTGACCTCAAGCAGCATACATTCTAATGGGAGAGACATGCAAATAACTAGGCACATAAATGATACATACACATTTAGAGGAAGGTAATCTGAAAGAAGGACAATGTTTAGCAGCTGGGGGAACTGGAAAAGGGCTCAAGAAGAAGGTAAGATAAGAACTGTTGACTGAACTGAATGTTTCCACACTAGGAGTTTCCCACCTAGATGAAATCTCACACTCACACACACACACACACACACACACACACACATATACATTAAAAAAAAAACCTACCACATGAACACATATAAAACTTAAGCAAAATCATTTAGATTTTTAAAATGCTTCTGAAAAGGGCCTGTGGGGAGTCTATACCTGTTGTAGGACCTTACTTAACTCCTCCAACCTGCTCTCATAATGCAAGTCCAAGTTACCAGAAAAGGACCACTACCACCACAAGTTCCTAATGAACCTTGTTCTGGGAGGATATACTTTTATACTTTCCTAACTAGCCACTCTGGTACATAAGTCTCCACTTCCGCATATCTATTTACACTACCAGCTACTCATAATAATGTCACATTTATATCTTAGACACAACAATCTGTACCAATAAGACAAAAGAAATTTCAAAAGAAATTATGTCACAAGCATTTTTATACTAAATACCCATGCATGAATATACATATAAATAAATCATAAATCACAATCTACACATACACCTTGGTCACATTCTCTTATCAATGCACTCAGTATCTGTGGGGGAGAGTAAACACATTTATAGAAATCTGCCAAGAAGACATATATAAGTGAGGGAAATCTGTGTGCTCAAGGTAACTCAGAATTCTGGAAATGTAAACTTCTTTCGTAAATGTATGTAAACATCTTTTCTGTCTCAAGAACTGTCTATAAAATTTCACTGATAAATGTAACTTCTGTTAAGTAGAAGTTTCACTGCTAAGCTGAACAGATGCCTGCTAAACAACTAATGCCTCACTGGGCACGATGTCTTAGCCAAACTGATCATCAAAGACATGTTCCTAAAACACAGATAGAGCCATGTCACTCTCCTATCCAATAAATCCCAATGGCTCCCTATTACCTACAAGATCAAAAATATGGAGGCAGAGCCAAGACGGTGGTATAAAGGCAGGGACTTGCCTGAGTCCTCCCCCAAGCCCCGTCAAATAGCTTTTAAAAATGACTCTAAATAAAATCTAGAGCAGCAGAACCCACAAAAAGACAGAGTGAAACAAATTTCCAGCCCAAGACAACCTGGGAGGTTGACAGGAAAGGTCTGTTGCACCCGTGTGACGTGAGAGACAACAGGTCGCACCACTACAGCCCGGGCTCCAACAAACTCAAAGCAGGTCTTCAGCTGAATGAATCACTCACAGCAGTGGCAGTTTCCAGACCTCTCAGCCCACAGACACCAAACACAACTCAGAAGGTCAGCCGGAAAGCTCTATGACACCTAGGCGAGAGAGGGGCCAAGTCCAGTGTAGGCCAAGACAGCACAGCCCTGGCCCCAACAAACCAGCAGCAGGCCTTGGGAGTGACTGGCAGTGGCAGCAGCTGTGGCAATGGCTGCTTCCAGAACACTCAGTCCATACGCAGTAAGGGGACTGAACAACTAGTCAGAAGGAGATCACCAGGTTCTTTTTGCTAGCACTGAGGTGTGTTGTTTTGCTCCTACTTGAGTCCGGGCTGCAGTCCTGGGGTGGGGAGAAGCACCAGCATAACAGAGTTTGTGGCCACAATGGAAGACCTCACAGTACCAGGGCAGAAAAGAATGTTTATCGTGGCTCATAGACTAGAGCACATACCAGAGAGGAGAAAACACCTCTCCTCAGATCATAGCACCTTGGAAGAACTGAAAACTTACAGGTCCCTAGAAGTATCCCTGAAAACAGCTGCAGAAAACCCCTGAAGCTTGGGACAATGTGTGCTCCACCCTGGAAGCAGAGCCCTACCTTACCAAAGAGCTAAAAAGTCAAGTGACAGGCTGGAAACATGAGCAAACAGAAAACTCTGACTTTAAAAACTTACTTTGGTGACAAGGAAGATCAAAAAGAAGTCAAAGCTCCTACATGCAAAGCCTCCAAGAAAAATATGAATTGGTCTCAGGCCATGGAAGAGTTCAAAAAAGATTTTGAAAATCAAGTAAGAGAAGTAGAGGAAAAACTGGGAAGAGAAATAAGAGTTATGCAAGAAAATCATGAAAAATGAGTCAATAGCTTGGTAAAGGAGACACAAAAAAATACTGAAGAAAGTAATACCTTAAAAAACAGACAAGGCCAAATGGCAAAAGAAGTCCAAAAAGCCAATGAGGAGAAGAATGCCTTAAAACCAGAACCGGCCAAATGGAAAAGGAGGTAGGTGCTCACTGAAGAAAATAATTCCTTAAAACTTAGAAAGGAGATCAAAGGATATGAGTAGGCAGTTTTCAGATGAAGAAATTAAAGCCATCTAGAGTCACATGAAAAAAAGCTCTAAATCATTATTGATTAGAGAAATGAAAATCAAAGGAACTCTGAGGTACCACATCACACCTATCAGACTGGTCAACATGACAAAACAGGAAAATGATAAATGTTAGAGAAGATGTGGGAAAATTGGAACAGTAATGCATTGTTGGTGGGGTTGTGAAATGATCCAACCATTTTGGAGAACAATTTGGAACTATGCCCAAAGGGCTATAAAAATGTGCATACCCTTTGACCCAGCAACAGTACTTCTAGGGCTCTATCCCAGAGAGATTATACAAATGGGAAAAGGACCCACATATACAAAACTATTTATAGCAGCTCTTTGTACAGTAGCAAAGAATTAGAAATTGAGACGATGCCCATCAATTGGGAAATGGGCTGAACAAGTTGTGGTATATGAATGTAATGGTATATGACTATGCTATAAGATATGATGAGAGGGGCAGCTAGGTGGCGCAGTGAATAGAGCACCCACTCTGAAGTCAGGAGGACCTGAGTTCAAATACGGCCTCAAACCAAACATTTGACACTTACTAGCTGTGTGACCCTGAGCAAGTCACTTAACTCCAGTTGCCTAAAAAGTAAAGAAAATAAATAAATAATAAGCAGGTAGACGTCAGAAAAACCTGGAAACACTTGTCTGATGCTAAGTGAAGTGAGCAAAACCAGGAGAACGATGTACACAGTAACAGACACGTTGTACAATGACTAATGTTGATAGACTTAGCCCTTCTCAGCAATGCAAAAAATCTAAGACATCTCCAAGAGCCTCATGCTGGAAAATGCTAACCACATCCCAAAGAAAGAACTATGGAGTTTGAACGCAGATTGAAGCATACTATTTGCTATTTTTTGTCCTCTGTTTTATTTTCCTCCTATTGGTTCTAATTTTTCCTTACAACATCAGTAATGTGAAAATAAGTTTAATAGGAATGTGTGTGTATCTATCTATCTATCTATCTATCTATCTATCTATCTATCTATCTATCTATCTATCTATCTATCTATCTATAGCCTATACCAGATTATGTGCCATCTTGGGGAGGGAGGCAGGACGGGAGGGGGAGAAAAATTTAAAACTCAAAAGCTTATGGAAGTAATTGTTGATAAATCAAAATAAATTAATTTTAAAAAGTGAGAAAGGGGATGGTTTTATAAAAACCTGAGAATAATTTATATGATACTGGCAATACTGTAAAAATCTTAAACTTTGAAAGACTTAGCAATTCTTATCAACACAATGACCCATCACAATCCCAAGGGACTCATGACAGAAACATGCTATCCACCTCCAGATAGAGAACTGATAGACTCAGACTGTAGTACATGCTTGTCTCTTCTCACTTCTTGTCTTTTTGCTAAGTGCCTTGGAGAAATTACACCCGGTTTTTGGATTTTTTTAAACTATGTTCCATGAACTTGGTTGTAAAAAGTATTTAGATAACTATTTACAATGATTTCAATATAACTGGTTTTCTTTGTAATCCTACGTATTATTTTATAGATTTAAAAATATTCCATGAAAGGGCCATTAAAAAAAGATTAAGAAATCCTGCATTATCTAGGACTAGTGTCCAAGTGCTATTCTCTTCCCAGGAAGAATTATGGGTACAGGGACCCACTTTTTGGTCTGTAAGCCAGGAGGCAGAAAGCAAGGTTCAATGATTCCACCAGACTCCAAGAAAGACTCATTCAAACTAAGTCTACTACAGCAGAGTCCTAGAATCACCTTGCTTCTCTGCAATATCTGGATTCAGAAGTTAGAATTGTCCAGAAAGGCCTTTGTCTCCATTTTTCATATAATTCAGGATCCTTTAAGCCTTCTTCATAAACCGAAGGAAGAATATAATAATTTGTCATTTTAGGTTTCATATTTCAAGGAAAAAACAAAGGTCCTGATCACCTTTAAGAGTAGGTACTCTACGAGCAGCGAGATGGCTTAGTGGATAGAGCACTGGGCCTGGAGTCAGGAAGATCTGAGTTGAAATTCAGCCTCAGACACTTACTAGCTGTGTGAGCCTGGGCAAACCACTTAACCTTGCCTATCATATTGGTTAAAATGATAGATGTTCTTCAACTGGGGAATGGTTAAACAAGTTGTGGTATTTGATTGTGAAGGAATATTACGATGAGCTGGCTGATTTTAGAAAAAAATGGAAAGACTTGGACCTATGAAGAAGATGTTATCCACCTTCAGAAAAAGAACTCATAATTAGAAGTGTATACAGTATGGCTTTTTATGTATGTGTATATATATATGTGTATATATATATATATATATATACATATATATGTGTATATATATATGTGTATATATATATATATATGTATATATATATGTATATATATACACATATATATACACATACATATACACACACACACACTCACACACTCTGTGTATATATATATATAGAGAGAGAGAGTATGTGTGTGTATATATACATATGTGTGTGTATATATACATATGTGTGTGTGTGTGTATTTCTCTTTAATTATAGCCTTCTATAGAGCAAGGTGGGGAAGGAGGGAGAAAAAAACCAAAAAGTACACAACAGAGAATAAAAGAAAACTTAGAAGGGAGCACAGAAAAGCTGGGTAGCTTCGAAAACAATGCATAGTATTTATTAACATAGCTTAAAAAAAAGTAAATTCTGAAATGGAAATGTATGGTTTTATATTGAATCCTCTTTTTATGTTCTCTGTATATATAGAAATGTTCTTTTTTTCTCATTTTATATTTGTTTAAAATGAATAAAATAATTTTAAAAGTTAGTATTCCTGAAAATATTAATAAAGCCTTTTAAAAATAAAAATTGTCAATTATAAGATATAAATGTTCCTACCATTTATTTTCACAGATTCAATATACCATGAACTCTCAATCACATGTATAATGTACTCTATGTGTTATAGAATAAATACATGACCAATTTATAATTTTCAACTAACTCCCTTCAAATGACCAGCTCATCATCCTAGCTTATAATAGCTAACTCCAAGAGAGGTAGCCTTGCAAAGTGAAAGACTAAGGACAATCAACCTGGGATTAAAAACTATCTATGGATAATGAGTTGATTTGATAAAATATAGATTTTATGAACCTTAACACCTATAAGGTACTGCTGTTTGCATGAAGGTAATCTAAGTATCCTTTAGTTATATGGTAATTTAACATACTGAATGTTGCTATTACTAACATGGATTAGGAAACAAGGTCAGTAAATGTTAACTACACATTTACAAAATTTGGCCTGGGACAGGTTGGGTAGCTTAATAGTAAACAGAATCAAAAGGAAAGGACCTCTGTTTTCACTGACTCATCATGGAAGGACAAACAGGGATGAAAAAACATCTCTAGTTTTATCCTGAAGCTTGAAAGGTTTCTATAACAACTACATAATAGAAGTCAATTGGAAAAATCCCAATTGCTAAATTTTATTTGGGAGAACATTTTCTACTTCCATCCTCAGTTTCCTCATCTGCAAATTAAGGGAGCTGGGCAATAAAGGTCCCTTCCAGCTGTATTACCTTTGACTTCTGGGACTTTGTTCCTTCAATTTTTTTTCTATTCTGCATATCAAATACCTTCTTTACATTCATGTCTTTTCTTCTCCTTACAGATAGCCATCAATCTCCACATGCTGAAAAAGCCATCACTTGAACCAACTGCCCTTTCTAGCTACCCATACTACTACTATCTTTGCATTGTAAGCCTCTAATGAAAACTACTGTAGATCATTGCTTTCACTAAACATAAAGACCCTAAATATATCATTTAAACCTCTTTGAGCCTCAATGTCCACAGTTTTAAAAAGAGAGATAATACTTACACTATTTATGGCACATATATTTCAATGAAAGTGTTTTATAAGTGGGCCATCTCAGAAAGTACTGGGTCTGTTGTTCCCCCCCACCCCCATAAGGATCTTCAACAGAGGATGGATGACCTCTTGTTAGTTATGTTATAGTGGAGATTCTTTTGGTGTATGGGTTGGATGAGTATCTTCCAACTATCAAAACCTGTGGTTTATTATGTAAAGTGAAATATTATATAAATGAGTTATTATTTCAGCCATATCACACCCTGAAACCTCTTGAAGGATACCAATAACCTTTTTTTCTGACAAACCAAATGACTTTTTTCTCTCTCACAGGGCATAGTAGACTCTTAATAAATTCTTGTTGATGGATTCACCATTATTACTTTCTATCCTTCTCTGCAGTACATGGCATGGTTTTATCATGTATTCTTTGAAACAGTTTTAGTCTAATCTCACACACCACACACACACACACACACACACACACACTTCCTTAATTTACATATTTAGCCCTGACCTCTCCCCACCTAAGCACCAGCAATTCCAAATCTTCAACTACTAGAAATTTGTTTTAAAGGCCCCACCCCACCATCACCCTAAATTCAATATAGCTAAAATCAAAACTACATCCTCTCCCTTTCTTTTTCACCTATTTTCAGACACTGACAAAGTCTTATTGATTTTTCCTTTCAATGTCTCTCATATCTGTCTTGTTATTTCCATTCCTATTGCTACCACCCTAATTTAGGACTAGAACTGGGAAAACAGATCTTATAATTACAGAATTTTAGAACTGGAAGGAACCTTGCATACAAGCACTCTACTGAACCCACAGACCTTTTTTTTTCTCTCCTACCAGTAAGCCTTAGCAATTGCCTCTCTTGGGATGCCTCCATCTGGTTTCTCAGTGCCACCACATCTCCCCCTTTACTTGGAGGGAAAGAAAATAGGATATTTCCTTTCACACATGCCCTGCTTATCACATTTGCTTCCCTGCCCCAGTATTTTATTGCTGAGTACTATGAGCTAAACTTAAATAATCATCATGGGGAAAGTTCTGTATTTTTTAAAAACTGCAGATGGCTTAACTATTCCTGGTTCTATATGCAGACATATAGGTAATTAATAATAATAGCTAGAATTTAAATAGCACTTTAAGTTTTACAAAGTACTTTACATACAGTATTTGAGTCTCATAACCCTGTGGGGTAGATGGTATTATCTCCATGTTACAGAAAGGAAAACTGAGGCTTAGATTAAGGAAACAGGCCTTCACCTTGTTTAGTTCCTTTCCCCTTTCTTGACTTGTCTTTCAATTCTGTCTCAAACCTACACCAACATCTAATAACTTGTCAAGTGCAAATTTGGCTTGGTAAAATAGCTGGTGTCTCAGACCTTCTAGAATATTCTTCTTCAACTTCAGTTAGGGGCACAAGAGTCACAGGCTTTCCATCGCTACTTCTACATCCTTAGTTCACCCCCTGGACTTGAGGCCTCCTTTCACACTACTTCCTAAGCTTTGTTGTTCATGGATGCTTGGAAGTCTGCTCTTGTCCCTTGGTTCCATGTATATTCCTCATCTGGCCTCCAAAGATGACCACCCCTTGACCTCAGCCTTCCTGAAACTGGTCAAAGGCAAACAGACAAAAATAGGAGCATGCATGATTCATAATCCAATCTAGCTAGAATATTGAGTACCTGATGTAGGGGAACTGTTTGAGAGGATGCTGGAAATAGTCTGAGACCAGATTGTGGCAGGCTTTGAATAGCAAGTTAAAGTGTTTGGATTTTATCAACTAGGTAACTGGAAACCATTATATATTTCAAACCAGGAGACTGGCCAAACCAAGTGGGACTTTAGGAAGATAAATGTGGTGATACTCTGCAGAGTGTATTGAATCAAGGAGAGACTAGAGGCAGGAAAACAGTCAAGAGGATATTGCAATCATCCAATTGTGAGGAAATGAGAATAGTCTGTAGCAGTGGGAAAGAAAAGGATGGGATCTAAGAAACACTGCAAAGAATTAATGGGGCTTGGCAACAGTGACTAATAAAGAGTGGGGAAAGAAGAGAAGAAAAGAGACAAAGATGTCCCCAAGGTTTCCAGACTGGGTGAACTGCTTAATGGTGATGTCATTGGTAGAGATAGAGATGGTCTGGGGAATGTAATCAGTGTTGTTTTATCGAATCTGGAGCTGGGTGAGACATTCAGGTGAATATAATTAGAAAGACGCTTCTGGACTCTGGGAGAGGGTTTAGGGCTGAAGGTGTAGATTTAGAAGCCATTTGCCCAAAGGCATGTAAATGATATTTGAAGCCAGGAAATTTCAATTTTTTAGTTAAAGCAGATCCCCAAAGGCTCTATTTTACAATTTCATTATCTTAGGTCAAAATACAGAATGGATTTAAAATAAAAACACTTTCTTTTAAAAAATCATTTTAAATTCAGATTGGCTTCTTCCCTAATTAACATAATTAGTGGGTTTAGCTGTATCTCTAACCTAATGGAAAGGATGACAATTAGACTATAAAACTGCTAAATCCTATTCTGAGGTTTTGAAGGCATTTCTGCATTCCCAGGACCATCTCCAAGGTAGGCAGAAAGCTAAAGGAATGTGTCATTCCTTTATCTAACTGTAACAAATTAACCTAGACTGAACTTTCAGGTAGCAGAAGCAACAGTAACTGTAGCATTAGAAACTAACTCTGACCTGTATGATGTTTTAAGGTTTTCAAAACACTTCCCCACAAATAAGTTCTCTGAGGACAGGAATTTGTTTTGGTTTTGTTTCCCTAATATTTCACAGAAGGCCTAGAATACAGTAGACACTTAATAAATTCTTCTTGAATTAATCTGAACCCTGTGAAATACTATAAATATTATTCCCATTTTAATGATAAAGAAACAAGAGTCTGAGAATTTAAATGAGTTATTCATGGTCTGTTATTAAGTGATTGAGATAGTATGTGAATCCAGATCTTCTGACTCCAGGCCAGACATTCTATCCATCACGCACTTTTTTTCTTTTAAGTAACTAATGATCATGTAGTACATTAAGATTTGCAAAGCACTTTACATATATTATCTTGATGCTCACAACAAATCCATCAGATAGGAGCTAATTGATAATTATTATCCTCATTTTATAGATGAGAAAACTGTGGCTCAGAGAGAGTAAGTGATCTACCTATAGTCACAAAGATAACAGACACCAGAGGTGGAATTTGAAGCCTGTCTCTGCTGACCACTACCCATAGTTTTTACCAATGTATCACAAATCTCATACTCATAGAAAGCTTTTTTTTTTTTGGCTAGGCAATTGGGGTTAACTGACTTGCCCAGGGTGACACAGCTAGTAAGGGTCAAGTGTCTGAGGCCACATTTGAACTCGGGTCCTCCTGACTCCAAGGCAGGAGCTCTATCCTCTGCCACCTACCTGACCCCAGGCAGTCTTTTTCAAAGACCAACCACTAAAAAAAATAATTGAATCACTGCTTTATCAAAAAAGGACCTTTAAAACTAACGTTTTGAAAGGTATGATCTGTTAATTCATTTAAAATATACAAGGAAATATACTGATGTGGAGATCAAACGAGTAATATTGATTAATTCACAAATCAGAATCTTGCTCATGCCAGGTTGAGTTTTTTTAATTAATTTAAAATTTTTTTAAAATGAATTTTCTAAAAAAATATATTGATTAATTCACTGTTAAAGGTGCTACATAATACATATTTAAATATGGACCTCACCATACAAGCATTCACTGTGTGCCAGAAAAATGTGCCAGGGATAAAAAGAAAGGCAAAATAGAGCCTAACAGAAAGAACACTGTATTTGAAATTACTATACTTGAACTGTGTGAATAACTAAGTCTAATCTAATCTAAGAAAACAACTGCAGACAGGACCTTAAAAATAATTTTTCTGTGTCTCAGTTTCTTACCTACCTCATAGGTCTGGTGTGAAAACCAGAAAGGATAACTAGTATAAAAGGCTTTAGAAAATATCATCCAAACGTATGACTGCCTTTATTATTTTAAGATACTGACAAGGAAAATGCCTTACTCATACTTTCTACAAAAGAAGCATATATATGCATATGTATTCATGTGCTCCTGCTCTAAGTCATAAAATTTTTTTGTTAATAACTGCTTTTATATGAGTAAAGTCCAACCAAAGATACTGAGAGTTTTAGTGACCTTTTAGAAGATGAATCAGTAAAATTCAGGAGGTAGATGAAAGAGAAGCAAAAATTTTTCAAGGACAGTGGTTACTATGGCCTTTAAAGTTTTTATTTTAAAAGTTTGCCTCTTACTTTCTCTCATTGTTATTCTGCAAATTGTACTAACTTACCTTTGAAAAAACTGAAACTTGAACTATTTAAATATTTGACAACAAAAAATATGAAATGTACAATAGAAACAAGGGCAAAAATAATTCCCTCCATTTTTTTTAATCCCTGAGGCCTAGCAAAATGCACATAAGCAGGTACTTAAAGTTTATCGAATTGAACTGAAACTTCAAGTTGCTATGGCCAGCGAACAGATTGTGAATCAGTCTCCTTATACTTCTTAGCAAAGTTTGTCCTTAGATAACAGACATCTTTTACCAAACAGATACAGAATATAGTGCAACACCAGGCTTAATCATCCTAAAAGCCTTTCTCACTTGGTCAGATCTCCTAAAGCTCATGTTCTGGCATGGCCTGAAGAACTTCATGGAGTCATTTCAAATTAATTATACATTTAAAAGGATAAATACCACTCAACAAGATAAATGCTATATTGAAAATGATAGGGGGCCGAGCCAAGATGGCAGAGTGAAAGCAGTGACTTGCTTGAGCTCTCCTCCAAACCCCTCCAAATACTCAAAAAAATGGCTCTAAACAAATTCTGAAGCAGCAGAACCCACAAAAAGACAGAGTGAAACAAATTTCCAGCCCAAGACAACCTGGATGATTGATCAGAAAGGTGTATCGCGCTGGGCTTGGAGCGCAGTGCAGTGCGGCGTGGGCGCACAGGCCGCAGCAAACCTGAAGCAGGCCTCAGAGGACTGAATCGTGGGCAGCTGTGGAGGTTTCCGGACACCTCAATCCACGAATGCCAAAGACAACTTAGAAGGTCAGTGGGAAAAGTCTGTTTCTGTCAGTGCTGGGACAGGAAGGTGGGGTTTCAGCTCCATTCCCCAAGAGCGTGGCGGGGGTGGGGGAGCAGCTGCTTCCCGAGCTTCCGGCCCACAGACTGAGTGGGAATCCACTGGCTGATCAGAGAGGGATTGCAGGGATCTCTTTGCCAGTGCTGAGGCAAGAATCTCTTGCTTTGCCCATGTGTGGATCTGGGTCACAGTTCTGAGTGGCAGTGCTGGGGTGAGGAGGAACGCCGGTATGGTAGAGCTTGGAGTGGCTGCAGAAAGGAACCCTTCCTCACAGTTACAGGACAGAAAGGAATACTTGTGGTCACAGGCCAGGAAAGGAGTAAACACCTCGCCCCTTATCATACCACCTTGGAAGAACTGAAAATTTACAGGTCCCTACAAGTATCTCTGAAAACAGCTATACAAACCCCTGAAGCTTGGGACAGTACATTCTCCACATTGGAAGCAGACTCTTACCTTAACAAAGAGTTTAAAACTCAAGTAATTGGCTGGGATCATGAGCAAGCAGCGCAAAAAGAGTCAGACCACAGAATCTTACTTTGGTGAAAAAGAAGATCAAAATATACAACCAGAAGAAGACAACAAAGTCAAAGCTCCTACATCCAAAGCCTCCAAGAAAAATATGAATCAGTCCCAGGCCTTGGAAGAGCTCAAAAAGGATTTTGAGAAGCAAGTAAGGGAAAGTAGAGGAAAAACTGAGAGTGATGCAAGAAAATCACGAAAAACAAGTCAACAGCCTGCTAAAGCAGACCCCAAAAAATACTGAAGAAAATAACACCTTAAAAATTAGCCTAACCCAAATGGCAAAAGAGGTCCAAAAAGCCAAGGAGGAGAAGAATGCCCTAAAAAGAAAAATTGGCCAAATGGAAAAGGAAGTCCAAAAGATTACTGAAGAAAATACTTCCTTAAAAATTAGAATAGAGCAATTGGAAGATAGTGACTTTATGAGAAATCACGACACAGTAGAACAAATCCAAAAGAATGAAAAATTAGAAAACAATGTGAAATTGGAAAAACAACTGACCTGGAAAACAGATCCAGGAGAGAGAATTTAAAAATTATTGGACTATCTGAAAGCCATGATCAAAAAAAGAGCCTAGACATCATCTTTCAAGAAATTATCAAGGAAAACTGCCCTGATATATTAGAACCAGAGGGCAAAATAGAAATTGAAAGAATCCACAGATCTCCTCCTGAAAGAGATCCCCAAAGGAAAACTCCTAGGCATACTGTAGCCAAATTCCAGAGTTCCCAGGTCAAGGAGAAAATATTACAAGCTGCTAGAAGGAAACACTTCAAGTACTGTGGAAACACAATCAGGATAACACAAGATTTAGCAGCTTCTACATTAAAGGACCGCAGGGCATGGAATATAATATTCCAGAAGGCAAAGGAAATAGGATTACAACCAAGAATCACCTACCCAGCAAAACTGAATCATTCAGTGAAATAGAGGACTTTCAAGCATTCCTGACGAAAAGACCAGAGCTGAATAGAAAATGTGACTTTCAAATACAGGACTCAAGTGGAACATGAAGAGGTAAACAGGAAAGAGAAATCATAAGAGACTTATTAAGATTGAACTGTTTACATTCCTGCATGGAAAGATGATATTTATAACTCATGAGACCTTTGTCAGTATTAGGGGTAGTTGGAGGAAAAAATTATATGTACGTATATATAGATAGAGGGCACAGGGTGAGTTGAACATTAAGGGGTCATATATGGAGAATAAAATTAAGGGATGAGAGAGGATTATACTCGGAGAAAAAGAAAGGGAGAGGTAGAATGGGGTAAATATCTCACAAAAAAAAAACCAGAAAAGTCTCTTACAGTGGAGGGGAAATGGGGGAAGGTGAGAGAGAATGAGTGAATCTTATTCTCATAGGATTTGGCTTAAGGAGGGAATAACAAACATATTCAATTGGGTATGTAAATCTGTCTTACTCTACAGGAAAATAGGGGGAGAAGAGGACAAGGCAGCAGGGGGATGATAGAGAGGAGGGCAGATTGGGAAAGGGGTAATCAGAAGTAAATACTTCTGAGGAGGGACAGGGTCAAAAGAAAGAATAGAATAAATGGGAGGGCAGGATAGGATTAAGGGAAATAGAGTTAGTTTTTCACATGTCTACTATGGACGTGTTTTGCATAACTGCACATGTACAACCTATATGTAGTTGCTTGCCTTTTCAATGAAGGTGGGTGGGGAGGGAGGAAAAGAGAAAATTTAAAACCTAAAGTTTTAAAAACATATGTTCAAAAAAAGTGTTTTCACATGCTACTGGGAAATAAGAAATACAGGAAATGGGGTACAGAAGTCTATCCTGCCCTACAGGAAAATAGAAGGGGAAGGGGATAAGAGAAGGGGAGAGAGATAGAAGAGAGGACAGACTAGGAGAAGGGATATTCAGAATGCATGCCATCTTGGGGTGGGAGGAGGGGGGAGATGGGGTATAAATTTGGAATTCAAAAACTTGTGGGAGTGAATGTTGAAAGCTAAAAATAAATAAATTTATATCCAAAAAAAAAAGAAAATGATAAGGGGCAGCCAGGTGGCACAGTGGATAAAGCACTGGCCCTGAAGTCAGGAGGACCTGAGTTCAAATCCAGCCTCAGACCAAACACTTGACAATAGCTGTGTGTGACCCTGGGCAAGTCACTTATCCCCAACTGCCTTAAAAAAAACCCAACAACCTAAAAAATGATAAAACATCATAAGTTGGGTATAACTGCCACTGAGATCTAAGAATGAGGAGTTTTACCTAGGTAGAAGACCACTTTGGGGCTTTCTGACAGAAAAATATAAACAATTATAAACACAGCTTCCTTGAGCAACTTGAGTGGGGGAAGGAGGATCAGGAAAGAAATAGAGAAGGTGGGAAAGAAGAAAACTATCTCAGTAACTGAAGAAATGAACAAGAAAACTCTTAATATAATGAAGACAACAGGCTAACCCACAGGAATCGAAGATAAAATTCCAAAAGAGTAATTCTGCAACAACTACAACTAGAATTCCATAAAACAGAACAGAATACCTACAAGCCCTCCAAGGTGATAGGAATGAAAAGGAGGAGGAAGAAGAGGGGGAGGTGGAAGAGGATGTAATTAGTAAAGGAATAGACAGCTTAGATAAGAAGCTGGGAAACTTTATTAAAATTAACAGATACACATACAATCTAAGTATGGGCAATGAAGTTGTAGGAACACAACATTGTACTTCTACTTCCCTTGTAGTTAAGGTACACTGTAATCTCCAGAGTTTAGCACCCAATTTGACACACATACACCCCCCCCAGCAGCCACCCCACCAAGTGGAAAAGAGGTACTGCTAGCCTTTTGCCTCAAGGTAATTTGATTCAATTCAACAGTCAAACATTTATTAAGCACCTGTTACATGAAAGACCATAGGTATACAAAGACAAAAGGGAAATATAGGGTGAGATCTAAGCAACACCAAAGAAGTATGTCCAAGAAAGAGATGACAGCTTCCAGGGCTTCAGTCCTAGCTTTGTCAAGAGGACTGTTCCACAGTGATGCAAAAGAGTTCAAATTGTTCTGCTTAGCTCTCACAACTATAGAATAAGGTCTAAAAGTCACTCCTCTGAGTTACTGCCATTATACACTCCACTATCATTCTACTTATTAATGTAAAAGGAAGATTACTTGAGCAACAAGATCAGGCAGTTTCCAAATGTTCATGCTGAATCATCTTGCATATGAAATGGGTCACAGCTAACTATTAAATATAAAGCTTAGCACAGTGCATGGCACATAGTAAATCCATAATAAGTACTTTATCTATCATGCTAATTGAGGTTTACCTTTACTTAATCCAACACCGTTAATGTTATTAGGCACAAATGTCATCAACAGGGCTGTACAATGCCCGTGAGTACCACTGTCAAGGTATATCAAAGGCAAAGGAGAAAGAATAAAGACTAGGAGTGGGAGGGGAATAAAAGAAAGAAAAAGAATTAGTGGAGGCAAAGAATGGAAACAATATAGAAAACATAAAGGATGGATAAGGATACAAAGTAGGAAATAGTGGCAAGCCATTAGTAATTCCTTTAGGTAGTACTATTCTGTGGGTATTGTGACTTCTGAGTGATTGATAAGCACCAGAAGAGAGCTACTCTGTGTGTGTGTGTGTGTGTGTGTGTGTGTGTGTGTGTGTGTGTGTGTGTGTGTGTGTGACACACAGGGGTGGGATGGGGGTGGAGAAACAGACATGGTATAAATGGAAAAGAGTTCTGGACTTAGAGGCAAGAGTCTTGGGTTCAAATCCCTGCACTGATACGTCTAGATATTAGATATATACACAAGTCAGTCAAGCTCTCTGAGCCTTGGTTTTCTCATCTACAAAGTGGGATGATAAAATCTGCATTACTTATTTCAGAGGATTCATAATATTTAAGAATTAAAGGGGATATTAGAGACCATCTAGTCCGACCCTCTATTTTACAGGAGTAGAAACTGAGACGTAAAGAAGCTCAGTGGCAACCTAATTTCCATTTACCTTCCTAGGGCTTATGTTTTGCTCCCCTTCATGTATGCTTTAGTCCAAGAAACCAATGGCTTGAGGCAAGGAGACCAAATAGCAGGCTCCGGCAATATTACAGGTAGAAAGTCATAAGAATGCCTGAATTTGGATAGTGCTTATATAAGCAGAGAGAAGGTGAGTATGGAGGGATGCTGTGGACATAGACTTGGTAACTTATTGGATATGTGAGGAGAGAATGAATTTTAGATGACAACAGGGTTGTGAATCAAGGTGACTAGAAAGATGGTGGTACCCTAAATAGAAATAAGAAGTCAAGAAAGGGTTAAGTTTGGGAGAAAGACAATGACTTTTGTTTTGGATACATTGTATCTGAGATAACATTGAGTTTGAAATGTCCAATAGGCAGTTTGTGATGCAGGATTGGTAATTAGGAGAGAGACTAAGGCCAATATAGTGTCAAGTACTGAAAGAGAGATGAAGAAGAATGAAAATGGAGGAAAGGTCATCAGATTTGAAAACAAAGAGAAAATTGGCACCTTTGATGAGAGTAGTTTCATTTGACATTGATTTGATCAAAAGATAGATTGTAAAGAATTTAGATGAGAGAGGACAGGAAGTAGAAAAACCTAGTATAGGATGGCTTTTTCAAGAAATTTGGCTGAGAAAAGGAGTAGGGATATATGACTAGTGGGGATGAAGGACCTCAAGAAAAAAGGGTTTGTTAATAATGGATAGGGGCAGAAAGGTTTGGGGTAATCCTCACACAGGACATTCCTTTACTTTTCTCTGTGATTTTGCATGGGCTATTCCCTAAGTCATTGAAATGAACACCCTCACCTCCATCTCTTAGAAGCCCAAGTCTGCACCAGAGCTTGGCTGAAGCAGTATTTCCTACGTGTATTCCTTCCTGATTCCTGAGATGCTAGTGCCTACTCCTCCAATTACTTAGTGTTTACTACTTTGTGTTTATTTTATATATTGTTACATGTGTAGGTATTGTTTCTCTGTCACAGAATGTAAGCTTCTTGAGGTCAGGGACTTTCGTTTTTATCCTTGTATGGCCAGTGCTTATTAGCATAGCACGTAATGGTACTTAAAAATGTATGTTGGTGGATTTAGTGCCCACAGTAACACAGGTAATATCATTTTTTTTTGGCTAGGCAATGGGGTTAAGTGACTTGCCCAGGGTCGCACAGCTGGTGAGTGTTATGTGTCTGAGGCCGAATTTGAACGCAGGTCCTCCTGAATCCAAGGCCGGTGCTCTATCCACTGCACCATCTAGCTACCCCTTAAGACAGGTAATATCAAATTATTATAAAGAAAATGCATTGTAAACCTTAAAGCACAGTTTTATTTGGTAGTTTTATTAGACAACATGGTATCAGAATCTTTCTTACAGAATTATATAAGAAGTCAATGATTTAGACATGTAGAACATTTGAAAAGTGTAGGATAAGGACAAGCAGTTTGCATTTGTATAAAATAAACCTAATATATATACATATACATATATATATGTGTGTGTGTATACATACACACACACACACACACATATATCTCATAAAACAAGAATCCTTGGCCATCTTAAACATTTGAAAAATGGTGACAATTAAATATCACAATCTAAACTAAGTAAATGCTACTAAATGTTGGGATTTGTCTTTTTTCTTTCATATATTGGCTTAATAGGTTTCGTGCCAAATTGAAAAACTAGAATTCTAAAGACAACGTAATAGCTTTTGTATGTAACAGACAAGTATAGCCAGAAATCTACAAGAAGTTTGTATTTTGCCTTTCGTGCAAAAGTCTCAGTTTTGTTACTACTTAAAATCAACTTAAAATTATTTTTTTCTAAATGGTAATAAAAATTAAGCTTTTAGGGGCAGGTAGGTGGCGCAATGGATAAAGCTCTGGCCTTGGAGTCAGGAGGACCTGAGTTCAAATCCGGTCTCAGACACATGACACTTACTAGCTGTGTGACCCTGGGCAAGTCACTTAACCCCGATTGCCTCACCAAAAAGCAAAAAAAAAAAGTGTATTATCATTTAGGCTTCTTAATTCTATATGAGGTTTGTATTCTATAAGACTACCTCATAAGGGAAATACTGAAAAAGCAAGTAGACATCTGAGTCAATAAACTATTCATTAATTTTAAGAGGTCTTGATGACGAAAAAAAACCCCACATGTATCTGAAAACTACTAAATGTCTGCTCTAAATGTAAGATTTTGGAATAATGTCAATTAAAATGCCTTCAAAATGTGAGTACAACAGCATCAGCATCTGGGGATTGTTTGCTCTGCTTTGGGGAAAATTCCAGGGATTATTTGTTTTGCCCAGTACATTTAACAATCAGAGATGGTCACACAGGTGAAAGTGACCATACCAGTCAGTACATAAGGTTGTAAAAAAAGAGCTGTCTTGATGAGTTCACATGAAATTATGGCAAACTCTTTTCCGTAACATTTTTTTTTTGAAAATAAGTTATTTTTTGTGTCCCTTAAGTTGGGAGATCACTGAGTGGTAGGGAAAGGGAGACTGACAAGTAAATTTCTGAGAAGGTAGACCCAAGATACCTGAGAAGCAGGAAACAGTACAGCAAGCTCCCTGCTTCCATACCACCTCAAATAAATTTAGGAAACATTCGAATGAATCCTGATAGTAAAATACAAGAAAATGTCATAATAAGTCAATTTTCTAGCCCAGGTTGGGGGGTGGGAAGACAGAGAGAGATATCTGTGGGTACTGGAGAGAGGTGGGGTCTAGCTAGGAATATATGGGAAAGGCTGTATACTGGAGGTCCCAGACCCATACCAGGCTGTAAAGCAACAGGGCAGCAATGCAATGAATACCACCTAGGAACTTTGTCACCCACTATCCAGTCCTGTGCTCAAAGGTGATATTCTAGGGTAAGGAGCCCTGAGCTGTGTTACCGGAAGTTCAGAATTAAGCAGTAGCTAAAGTGGCTCAGATCTCCAAAAGCTGAGTACAGTCTGAGTTCCAGTACGAAGCCAGCAGAGAAAACACCAGGGATGAAATTTCCAAACCAGCTCTATTACTCTGAATCAATAGTTTCCCAGCTGGCTAAAATGAGCAGAGTCTAGTAGCAATCTACTATTGCTCAGACCCAAACTCAGATCAGGAACTTGCAGAGCTCAGACCAGGAGGACACCAATCATACTTTCCCTTTGACCAGTCCAATGCAAGTATAGAAGGCTTTCAGGTTCCCAGCTTGAACTATCTTTGAGATCCTGGAATAACAAAACACTCAACATCCCCAAGGAAGCAGCAACAGGAACTCAGACCTTGCTTTCAGAAGTATACAGAGCTTGGCCTCAACATAAAGCCCAAAGTCTGGAAGTAGGCTGAAAGAATGAGCAAACAAAAAGAGACTCCCACCAGAAAAAGCTAATAAATTGACAGGGATGCTGAAGACAAACCCAGAAGAAGAGAATGACTCCAAAATAGCAACAAGCAAAGCTTTGTAATAAGGCTTTATGTGTTTGTCACAAATTCAACTAGAATTCTTAGAAGAGTTGAAGAATTAAAAAAAAAAGTTATATGTTTTTATCAGTGTAATGAGAGCACTAGAGGAAAAAATTGGAAAAGAAATGAAAGCTATGGAAGAAAGAACTGGAATGGAAATTAATAGCTTGGCAGAAGATGTACAAAACCTTGCCCAAGCAACGTACTCCTTAAAAATTAGAATGGAACTAAAAGCCAGTGACTTGAAGAGCAATAAGAACTATTAAAACAAAATTAAAAGATGGAAAAAATAAGGGAAAAAAAGGCATCCCATAATAAAAACAAAAACAGTTCAAGGAGAGAAAAAATTAAGAATCAGAGGACCACCTGAAGGCTGTGGCCAAAAAAAGAGGGGAAGGGAGGGGATTAGACATCCTATTTCAAAAAATTTTAATAGAAAATTGCCCAGACCTCTTAGAGCCAATCAGTCAATCAATCAACATTTATTAAGTGCCTACCATGTGCCAGGCACTGTACTGGGGATACGAAAAGATACAAAATATGGTACTTGATTTCAAGGAGCTAATAATCTAAAGGGAAAAATAACAAACAAACATATACAAACAGGAGATACAGAATAAATAGGAAATAACTGAGAGGGAAGCATTAGAATTAAGAAGGGTTGGGAAAGGTTTCCTCTGTAGAAGACAGTATTTTACTGGAGATTTAAAGGAAGCCAGGGAAGACAGCAGGCAGAGATGAAAAAGCATTCTAGGCACAGAAAACAGCCAGTGAAAATGCCTGGACCCATGAGATGGAGTGTCTTGTTTGTGGAACAAGGTTGCCAGTGTCACTGGATTGAAAAGTAAATGGTAAGGATATAAGAAGACAGGAAAAGTAGGAGGGGACTAGGTAATAAAGAGTTTTGAATGTCAAGAAGATGATCTGATTTTGGAGCTGACAGGGAGGCACTGGAATTTAAGGAGCAGGAAAGTGCACGGTCAGACTTATACTTTAGGAAAATTATCTTAGTGGCTGGGATTGGGGTGGGGAGAGATTTGAGGCAGGCCAGCTCATGAGCAGGCTACTGCAATATTCCAGGCATGAGATGATGAGGGCCTGTACCAGAGTGATGGCAGTAATAGAGGAGAGAAGGGAGTGTATTTGAGAAATGTTATAAAAGTAAAAGCAATAGGCCTTGGCAACAGATTGGATATGGGAGACGAGAGATAGTGAGGAGTTGAGGATTAACTCCTAGGTTGTACACATGAAGAACTGAAGGATGGTGTTGCCCTCTATGGTATGGAGGATAGGAGGGGAGAAGTCTGGGGGAAAGATAATGGACATGTTGAGTTTAAGATGTTTACTGGATAACCAGAAGGCAAAGTAGAAACAGGATCCACCAATCCCTTCCTAAAAGAAACTCCCAGATGAAAACTCCAGGGAACCAAAATCCAGAGCTTCTAGGTCAAAGAAAAAAAAAAAACTTCAAGCAGACAGAAAGAAAGAATTCAAGTACTGAGTACCACAGTCAGAATCACACACAATTTAACTGCCACCACTATCAAGAAGCACGGAGCTTGGAACATGATATTTCAGAAGAGAAAGGTTATATACAGGCTTACAGTCAAGAAAAACTTACCCAATAAAAATGAATATAATTCTATATTTTGTATTAGTAATGAATAAAGAATACTTCTTGAAAAGATCTATTCTGGTGAAATGGTGGTATAACCACATTCATTTAAAAATAACTACTTTTAAAATCTTTGTTAAAAAATGATGAAAGGCTGTACAAAGTCTTATTTTTCTAGTGAGCATAATGAAAAAAAGATGCAAAGAAATATGACTGATATGAATAAAAAAGGTTCCGAGTACGTTGAGATTACATATATAATTAAACTTTTACTGATACTTCTTCTGTCATTGGTGTTTTTTAACCTTAGTCTTGTTTGCAAATGCTAATCCTGTCAAGGAATATTTCATTATCAAACAACATTAGTAAGTTTTCTCTCTATACCCTATAGTTTTTTTAGTTTGGCAAGACAACTGCTATTAAGCTAGTAAACAAAGTTCTTGCCACTAAAATTCTTGGCACTACCAAATGGTTCAACATAGAAATGAATATGGTTTTGTCAATGGAAATTACATTAAAGAGGAATTAATTAATTATATTACTTTTAATTAATTAAATAGATCTACCTTGTGGCTATACCCTAAGGATCACGGGGCCTTTTGATCTGACTTGCAAGTGAAACTTCCTATTTATGTTGTTTCCCTCTATCAGAACATGAGTACAATGAGACCAAGGTCTACCTTTTTTTTTTTTAATTTGTATCCCTAGCACTTAAGCACAGTGCTTTATACACAGTAAGCACTTAACAAATACTTATTTATTCTGACTCATATGACTGTAAGAAGCATAGATTTAAAGTCTGAAAATAACTTTTGAGATGACCTAGGAAAAGCTCTCCATTTTACAGACAAAGAAAATGAAACCCAAGAGAAGTGAAATGCCTTGCCTAAATTCACACAGGTGGTCAAAAGCAGCCTTGAGGTGTCAGCCTATGCATTCTGACAGCCAGTCCAGACTTCTTTCCACTATACCTCACTAGAGCCACATAAAAAGGAATTCTGATGGTTTTTATAAGCTCCTCTTGGTTACCTTTTCCCACCATTTTTCTGCCTTCCAAATCCCACTTAAGTCCTTCACCCAATACAGAAGTAAACCGCTAGCTAAAGAATAAATATGTTGGTTCTCCTCAACCCAAAATTTATTTATGTTTTTCTGTAACCTGCACTCAATGGCTTTTCCAAAACAAAATAACCCTATTATATTAATCAGTTTCACTCCAACACTTAAAAATGTATGAGAAACATGTTCTAATAACCATTAGATGCCTCACAGCAGGCACCTAGAAACATACTATTGTCCCCAGGGGGAGTGCCACGCTGCAAGCAGTCCCTGGTCCGGAATATAATTATTATGGATTGTAATAAGAAAACACCAGTATACCCAAAAGTAATGTAAGGGAATAACGCCCATGGGACCTTTGAGTTGGAGTTAGTCTGCATGAACTTGTTCTAATGTAATTTGTATCACAGATACATCTTCTCTCTCTACCCTTTATCCTTACTAAAGTACTTAAAAATCACAGACATTCTTTTTCCAATTTATGGGCACCGACATAGGTATTTAAAAAGCTCTAGCAAACAAATAGGTTACAACGACAGGATATCCCTTTCCTCTTTCCTGTTTGTGCCCTAACACAATCTTCTTACTCCAAGAAACATAATTTATCTGGCAAGAATATTCAACCTGAATGATCTACAAAATCTTTGATAAACCTAGGTCCTTGATCTAATGGCAAATAGTACAGAAAAACCATATAAGTAAATGAATAACAGTAAAATCTATATCTGATACTTCTATCCACAGGGAACTGGAAAGCAAGATGTTTTTCATGTGGGTCACAACAAAGAATCATGGCTCCCTCATGTGTTGAACTAGGACTTCCTAGCAGTTTGTACGAGCTATTGAGTTACTCTTTGAATATCAGAGTTGGAAGAAACTTTTAAAATGATCTAATCCAATCTTCTTCCACCTATAGAAAGAGAAACTAAGGAAGTAAAATGAATCAGTGAAGGGTAGATAGGGTCAAATCTCAGCCTGGCTATTTTACTCTAACAGAGCTGCAGAAGATGCTGATGTTTCCTCCGTCTATTTTGTTTCTAGGTTGCTTTTCTCCCCCATCTATTAAAAAATAGTGCTATGCTATGAAATGTTATGAATATTTTGGTGTATTTGGAACCAAACTCCTTTGGGATAGATGTCTAGCAGTGGGATCTTTGGGTCAAACAGCATGGATATTTTAGTTACCTTAAAAAAAATCATAATTTCAAATTGCTTTGGAGAATGGTTGGACTAATTATCAGCTCTAATAATGAGTCAATTATTGTTAGATGCTATAATATATGCACTTTTTATGTGCAGCAAAACATTGATTTATAAGACCTTAGTTACAAATGCAGTGAAAATCTGTTAAAGTAGTGTTAAGTGAAGCATAGTACATAAAGGATTCTGAGTGTGGCTAGATTTAAGTAATTTTTCAGATATCGTTATTGAACTTGTGATAACCAAGTATGAAGTAGAAAAAACAATGTTACATTTTCAATTGAAATTCCTACATAGATCTATAACATTGACAGACTCTCAATCAGTTTCGCATTTATTTCATAATCTCTGTCAGGATTCCTTGTCTTTTTAGGTTGACCATAACATGATGACTTTTCTACTATGTCATAGAGAGACTGTGATACGTATCAATGAAGGGAAACCCATATTAATGAAATTATAGATCTTTCACATATTGATCAGTGAAGTGTTTTTAGCTCTTAAGAAAATGCTACTGTATGTTATTATGGTTATTTTTAAAAAGCCTACTAATTTAAAAAGTGCTTTAGAACTTATAGGACACTTTTCTCACAACATTTCTATGAGGTAGGTAGTAGGTATTATAAGTATTATTATTCCTATTTACAGATAAGGAAGATGATACTCAAGAGATCAAATAGCTACTATCAGAGAAAGGATTTAAACTCAGATGTTTCTGACTTCCAAATCCTGAATGTTACCACAATCATTTTGGAGAACTTTGAAAGAAAATTGAGTTCAGAGTCCTTTGTACCTATAGATGCTATTTTAGTAAATTATTAAATTATGTTTGAAATCAATTGTTTAAAAAATACATTGTCTATTATCCTAACACACATGCAGGGTTATAATCAAGGTTATGTATTAGGCAGCTGCTCTGGCAGACAATGGCTTAGACATAATTGGTCAGGGTATTCCCTCACCCATTTTATAAAAAGCTGATAAAACAGCCTTATGAAACGTCATTCTGGTTTTCTCCTAATCCAGGAGAAATGCATGTTTAAACCAATCTGTTTTGTATTTAATGTTTTGTAACCCAAGAACTGCCCTTATAAAATAAATACAGTACTTTGAACTAATTTGCTTATTTTATTTTCTATACAAAAAGTTGTAAAATAAAGGGTTGTGGGCTCAGGGGTGATAGAGATTTTATAACTCACATAAAGAGGAAATAAACTTTTCTCCTAACCATTTCCCTTAGTTATGGTCTTTAAATTCCGATCAGTTGTCAATAACTCAAAGAAATATCAGTAAATTTTTAAAAGTTAAACTAAGAGTTATTCAAATATGTAGTCACATTGTCAATTTATGTGATGTGTCTGTAGGCACATATAACAAAATAAAGGCTTATATGACCATAAAATAGGCACCCTGAAAAACAACAAAAAAATCCTCAAAACTGCAACAATTTTTTCTTTTATCTGAATAGCTCTCAGGGGATGAGCCAAGATGGAGGAGTAAAAGCAATGAACTGCTTGAGCTCTCCCCTAAACACCTCCAAATATCTGTAAAAAAATGGCTCTAAATAAATTCTAAAGCAGTAGAATCCACAGAAAGACAAAGTGAAACAAATTTCCAGCCCAAGACCACTTGGATGGTTAATCAGAAAGGTATATCATGCTGGGCAGAGAGAGGAACACAGTTCGCATGGATGGGCAGACAAAACAGGCCTCAACAAACCTGGGGCAGCCACCCAGACTGAATCACAGGGAGCTATGGTGGCTTCCAGGCTTCTCAACCCACAAATACCAAAGACATCTTAGAAGATCAGTAGGAAAAGTCAGTGACCTCAGTGAGAGAGAAGCTTGGTCCCAGCCCCAGTTCCCGAGCAGCCCTGGGCCAGCGGCTGCTTCCAGAGCTTCTGGCCCATAGACTGAGGGGGAATTGAGTGGCTGATCAGAGGGGGATTGCAGAGATCTCTTTGCTGGTGCAGGATTCTCTTGCTTTGCCCATGCTTGGATCTGAGTCACAGTTCTGCGTGGCAGTCCTGGGGGGGCAAGCAAGAGTACTAGTGTTGTGAAGCTTGTAGTGGTGTTGCAGAGCAAATCCTCCTCACAGTTCCAAGGCAGAAAAGAGTGCTTGTGGTCACTCACAGACCAGAGCACAGGCTAGGAAAGGAGTAAACACCTCACTCCTTATCATACCACCTTGGAAGAACTGAAAATTTACAGATCCCTAGAAGTATCTCTGAAAACAGCTGCACAAAACCCCTGAAGCTTGGGACAGTACATTCTCCACACTGGAAGCAGACCCCTACCTTAATAAAGAATTTATAACCCAACTAACTGGCTGGGAGCATGAGCAAACTGTGCAAAAAAAAAAAAAAGTCAGACCACAAAATCTTTCTTTGGTAACAAAGATCAAAACACACAACCAGAAAAAGACAACAAAGTCAAAGCTCCTACATCCAAAGCCTCAAAGAAAAATATGAATTGGTCCCAGGCCATAGAAGAGCTCAAAAAAGATTTTGAGAAGCAAGTAAGAGAAGCTGAGGAAAAATTGGGAAGAGAAATGAGAGTGATGCAAGAAAATCATGAAAAACAAGGCAACAGCTTGCTAAAGAAGACCCCAAAAAAATACTGAAGAAAATAGCACCTTAAAAAATAGCCTAACCCAAATGGCAATAGAGGTCCAAAAAGCCAATGAGGAGAAGAATGCCTTCAAAAGCAAAATTGACCAGCTGGAAAGCAAAGTCCAAAGGCTTACTGAAGAAAAAATACTTCCTTAAAAATCAGAATGGAGCATTTGGAAGCTAGTGACTTTATGACAAATCAAGACACTATAAAACAAAAGCAAAGAATAAAAAAATAGAAAACAATGTGAAATATCTCATTTGAAAGACAACTGACCTGGAAAACAGATCCAGGAGAGATCATTTAAAAATTATTGGACTATCTGAAAGCCATGGTCCAAAAAAGAGCCTAGACATCATCTTTCAAGAAATTATCAAGGAAAACTGCCCTGATAGTTTAGAACTAGAGGGCAAAATAGAAATGGAAAGAATCCACCAATCACCTCCTGAAAGAGATCCCTAAAGGAAAACTCCTAGGAATATTGTAGCCAAATTCCAGAGCTCCCAGGTCAAGGCGAAAATACTGCAACAAGCCAGAAAGAAACAATTCAAGTATTGTGGAAACACAATTAGGATAATACAAGATTTAGCAGCTTCTACATAAAGGGACTGGAGAGCTTGGAATACAATATTCCAGAGGGCAAAGGAGATACGATTACAGCCAAGAATCACCTACCCAGCAAAACTGAGTATACTCCTTCAGGGGAAAAAATGGACATTCAGTGAAATAGAGGGCTTTCAATCATTCTTGATGGAAAGACCAGAGTTGAATAGAAAATGTGACTTTCAAATACATTACTCAAGAGAAACATGAAGAGGTAAATAGGACAGAGAAATCATAAGGGACTTATTAAGGTTGAACTGTTTATATTCCTGCATGGAAAGATGATATCTGTAACTCATGAGACCTTTGTCAGTATTAGGGTAGTTGGAGGGAAAAAATTCTATGTATGTAGATAGATAGATAGCTAGATAGAAGGCACAGGGTGAGTTGAATATGAAAGGGTGATATCTGGAGATTAAAATTAAGGGGTGAGAGAGGATTATACTGGGAGAAGAAGAAAAGGAGATGTAGAATGGGGTAAATCATCTCACATAAAACAGACAAGAAAAGGCTTTTACAGTGGAGGGGAAACAGGGGAAGGTGAAAGGGAATGAGTGAATCTTATTCTAATTGGATTTGGCTTAAGAAGGGAATAACATACAAACTCAACTGGGTATGGAAATCTATCTTACCCTACAGGAAAACAGGGGAGGAAGGGAACAAGAGAGTAGGAAGATGATAGAAGGGAGGGCAGACTGGGGGAGGGAATAATCACAAGCAAACACTTCTAAGGAAGGACAGGGTCAAAAGAGAGAATAGAATGAATGCGGGGCTGGATCGCATGAAGGGAAATAGTTAGTTTTTCACAACATGACTACTATGGAAGTGTTTGTATGACTACACATGTATAACCTGTATGGAGTTGTTTGCCTTCTCAATGAGGGTGAGTGGGGAGGGCGGCAGGGAGAAAATCTGGAACCCAAAGTTTTAAAAACAAATGTTAAAAAAGAATTGTTTTCACATGCAACTGGGAAATAAGATATACAGGCAATGGAGTATAGAAATTTATCCTGCCCTATAGGAAAATAGAAGAGGAAAGGGATGAGAGGGCAGGGGAGATAGAAGGGAGGGCAGATTAGGGGAAGGAGTATTCAGAATGCACACTGTCTTGGGGTGAGGGGAGGGATGAAATGGGGAGAAAATTTGGAACTCAAAATCTTATGGAAGTGAATGCTGAAAACTAAAAATATATAAATTAATAAGCTGAAGAAAAAAAAAGAATAGCTCTAAACCAGGGATACAACTATTATTTCCAAACTCTTAACTGCAGGAGACAGTCTCCAAATACTTTTACTATAGAACAAGAAAACCTGAATATGACAACCGTAGAGGCTTCAAAGCTGCTGTATAGTATAATCCATTTTTTGGATTAAAGTAACACTGTTACCCTCTTTAGTAATTATGAATGTTATTGAAAAAACCAAATAATTATTTATTCTGTGAAATTTTCTTTACAGTATTTAAAGCTCCATGAATTCCATCAATTTCATGATGCTTTAATTAAATTGAAGAGATATTTACTAAGTGCCTAATATAGGTTAAGTAATGGAGATACAAAACAAAAAAAGAAAGTCTTTGCTCTCAAAATAACAATGAAAGTCTCTGCTCTCAACAAACTATGAGGTGATATAATTAGTATATAAATAAAAAATTAATTTTAGAAGGTAGAGAAAAGTTTCAAATAAGGAGAAGCCTCTTGGGCTCAGGCTTCTAAAAGGTGACCATGAAGAGAATGTTCCAGATACCGGGAACCATCTTGCTACCAGCAAAGACAGAGCCAGAATTTAGAATGTTGGATAGAGGAACAGAAAGCAGGCCAAGATTGGCTGGAGTATATGGGGATGAGCAAAAGAAGAAAAGTATAGAAGTGCCAGATCATAGATCACATTAAATGTTAGGCTGAGAAGTCCATACCTTATACCAGGGGCAATAGGGAGCCACTGGTGATAATCATATGGCTACTCAACAAACTTCTAGAGAATTACAGTACATGGTGAACATACCGTTTGTACTAAGAGAATGTTCTAACAATGTGCTGTTTAATAATAGCAGTTTGGGATACAGAAAATGTGCAGCTTGACTGAAATCTTGCAGATGGGACATTCTGAAAGTCTATGATAATTATGATTCCTTGAATGAATAAATCTGAAAAGTATCTTAAAATTCAGATGCTTACTAAAAATTAGAAAACTACCTTTTGCATTTTTTTTCTCCAAAGTGGGTACCACTCCACAAAAAGTATAGGAAATGTGACACAATGTGATTTAAGTAGAAAAGGTGCTTTGAATATTTCTTTGACGATAAGCCCTGTTTTCTATTTTTTTTTGAGCTCCTACTTATGTGTATTGGCATGTACCCACAAGCAAGAAATCCTTCCTCTAACACCAGCAAGCTACGTGACACTGGACAAGCCAGTTTACTTCTCTGGGTCTCTGTTTATCTTTAAAATTAGTATTATTTATACCCTTTTCTTAAAGGGTAGTTGGGGTGGGGGGAGAAAGGGAAGGATAGCACATTTAAAATACTTTCTCTACTTGTGAGACATGATAATGTTATATTAAAATTAATGCTTCCAATTTAACTAATCTGTGGAACATAACAAAGGAGCCCCTGATTAAACTCTGTGTGTGTGTGTGTGTGTGTGTGTGTTTTAAAAGAAATTTAGTCATTCCTTGTCCCAGTGACCGACTGTTTACTCCAGAGGTATTTCCAAGGTCCAATTCAACACATTATTAATGGTCACATTAAAGAGCATTGTCTTTGTAAGAGGACCTTAGTTTAAATCCTGCCTCTGATCTTTATTACTTATGTGACCTTAGGAGACCCCATTGATTTCTGTAGCTTCCATTTCCTTATCTATAAAATAAGGAGGTTAGACTAGATATTCTCTGAGAATCAGATTCTGATATGTGATCCTCTCTCTCTCTCTCTCACACACACACACAAGCTGAGGACATTTATACTAGGTGGTACAGTGGATAACAGTGCTAGGTCTGGAATCAGGAAGAATCGAGTTCAAATATAGCCTCAAACACTGACCCTCAGCGAGAAGTCCCTTTACCTCCGTCTGTATCACTTTTCTCACCTGTAAAATGTGGATAAAAAGAGCACTTACCTCCCAGGGTTACTGTTTTGATCAAATGAGATACTTGTGAGATATTTATTAATAAATCTTAATAAATGATTCCTTCTAAATATGTTGTAGAGGGCATTCCTTTTCATGTATGAGCTGAGTTAGATAGTATCTAAGAGCTCTTTTAATTCTCAGATTCTAAGAATTTAAGTCTATCTCTGGGGATGCAGAAAGGCTGGGGAAAATAAATTCTGGCTTCTCATTAGTTTCCAAGGCCCCCCCCCCCATTAGTACTGCATTTTAATAGCAAGAGGTCAAAGACAGAAGTGGGGATAGATGAAGGGGCAAGAATAAAAAATGATGCCTAAGGAAGATTTCTTAGCAACAGTACACAGGACAAATTAGAGAGAGGAAGATACTTTTGCTCTGTGGTTCTCAAAGTGTGGTCTGGGGATATCTGATAGTCCCCAAAGCCTTTTTAAGAGATCCATGAGGTCAAAACTATTTTCATAGTAATACTAAGATGTCTTAATTTCTAATACAGTAAATATTGATTGCTATGACCCACATAAACAAAACCTATTTGAAATCCTCAATAACATTTGATTGAAAGGGGGTCCTAAGACTAAAAAGTTTGAGAACTGGTGGTCTAGAATAAAGGCTGGAAAATTAATATAGACCAAATCTGACCCGCTGCTTGTTTTTATATGGTAACTCACATAAACAAAAGCTTTTTAGGGTCCTCAATAATATTTAAGAACATAAGGGTGTCTTGAAACCAAAAAGCTTGAGAACCCCTGGTGTAAAGGAAAGGAAGCCTGATGTGATATGGTGGTTGTAATCATCTAGGAGTGGAGTGGTGAGGACCTGAATTCAGGTGGCATTCATTAGTATTCAAAGGGATTTAGAAGATCATTTACTCAAACTCCCTCATTTTCCAGATGAAGCCCAGAAAGGTTAAGTGATTTTCCCAAGGTGGTATCAAAGAAAATGGAGAACTAAGAGTAGATCTAAGACACTGTGAAATAAAAAATAACAAACTTTTCTGGTGACAAACATCAAATGTACAAGAAAGAAAAGCCAAACACTGTTACCAAGTTTCTGGTTTACTGGGCAGAGGATGAGGGAAAGGAAAGATATGTAGGAGGTGAATTCAAATATGGGATTTGGAAGTAACCTTTGTAATTATCATTAAATCCAATCTTCCACTGAACAAACAGTCCATATTAGAGTAATCCTGTTAGAAAACTCTTCGACTTTTGTGTACATATATCCAGTAAAGAAGTCAAAATTTTGGAGGCAGCTTATTCCATTACTGGATCTCAGTATTCATTAGATGTTTCTTTCTAATATCAAACCAAAATCAAATTCTTTTACATTTCCATTCTTTAGATCCAGTTCAAATTATTAGAGATTATAGAACATGGCTGGTTTCTCCTATATGTGACAGTCTATCAAATACCTGAGGACAATTTGTTAACTCCCCAAAGTCTTCTCTAGTCTAAAAATTGTTTATTAAACCATTCCTCATAATTTGATTACACATATTTTAAAATGTCTAGTATTTGTTTAACTCTGCCCTATGTGCTAGGGATACCAGGATTAAAAATGAACTAGAGTTCCTGTCCTTGACAAGGATATAGAGGGAGATGATTCCCTAAAGCAGAAGTTCATCTGAAAAAGATCTAGAGATTTTAATTGGCTAAAAGTTGTTGAGTGTGTCAACAATGTCACATAGGCCTGAGCCGTTCCCCTCTCTCATCCCAGAGCATAAACCACTTGCTAGTCCAGTTAGAAGTGATGGCCCTCCTGCTATTCTAACCAGCTTTCACTGTTATATTGCCTAATTCCTACCAGGCACAGGACACTCGCTGTCAGCTGGATGCTAACTTTTGAAGGTATCCCACTCTACTCTAACCACTGGACCCATTATTTTCTTGGTAGGAGGCCATATGACCTGCCATTAGTTTCCAACATCCTTGGGACTTTGCCATCTGTGTTGCTAAGTACTACACCTGGCCTTTCCATCTGCCATAAGCATGGGCCTTCCTCTATTTGTTTTCTCTCCCAATTAAAACATGAACTCCTTAAGAGTAAGGACTGTTCTAATTTTCTATTTTTATTTCCAGCACTTAACATGGTTCTATACCCATGGTAAGGATTTAACAAATGCTTTTCCATTCCATTCAGTAACCAAGAAAGCTAATGCAATCTAAGCCCCCTGCAGTTTATCATTCAATCCCCAATTTTTCTTTTCCCACTGTCCAATCCTTTATTCTCATTTCCTTCAACCCCTTCTCCACAAAATATCATTCTATAGCTATGCCCACTCCCTTTCCACTATGCTCTCTATCATGCCTGCTCCCTAAGTAACAATTTACTCTCATCTTAAACATATTCCTTCTCTACTCCTTCCATTTTCTGGCTCTCACTGAGAACCTGGCCTCTTCCTGATGACACATAACACTGGTTACAGTTTCCCTCACTCCCTTCAACTGACCAGTCAAGGATGGAGAGTTGGAATGCTTCTTATTCCCCACTATCAATTCCAGGTTCTCCCTCTACCACCTTCACTCAGTGACCTCTCCTCTTTTGAGGTCTACTCAATTTATATCTGCCACCCAATCAAAATTCTGATAGCTGTTTTCTGCCAATCTCTAGGACATCCTCCTTTCCTCAATATTTCAGTACGGTCTTTCTTTCCTCCCTAACTCCTGCCTTCATTTTAGAAGACTTCAACATAAATAATGATACATTCCTCAAATACCCTAACTGCATAGTTCCTCAACATACTCACTTCACATGAGCTATTCTTCCATACCACCTCAGTTACACACAAATAAATGGATCACATCTAACCACAATCTATTGTCATTCTACTTCTCACTCACTGACTTCTAACTCTAAATTCTGTTCTTCATTCCCACCATGATCTCCAATCCCACAACTCAATTTTTTCCTAGGCCACCATCCTTACACTGACTACATTATTCTTGTCTCCCAATCTTGGCCACTTGGCGAATCAGTTCAACTCTACACTGTACTCTCTGAAGTCCTTTGCCCCCTTATAATGTCACTATAGTTGCTCTGCCAAGCCTCAATTTGGGATCACTCCCACCATCTGCTGCTTTCACTCTTAGACCACATGTCACTAAATGATGCTGGAGAAAATCATAAAACTGTGCTGACTGGATCCACCACAAATTTATTTTACACAACCTCAACTGGGCTCTCATTGTGCTAAGATAACAGTTTTACTGTTGGCTTAAATATCCCATTCACCACAGTTGTTCTTCCAAACCTTTTCAGCCCTCCTCAAACTTCCCATGTTTCCTCCTTCTCTCACCCTCTGTTGAGAATCTTGCCTCATATTTCACTGAAATGAAGTCATTTGCCAAGAGCTGCTATTTCTCCCCCTCCTCACATCATTCATATACATTCTGTCACCATTTCCTTCTTCTACTCTCACACAGAGTTGGCCCTTCTACTTGCCAAAGCAAAGCCTTCTACCTACACAAGTGGTCCCATTCTATTCCACCTTCTCCAGCAGACTGACCTCTCTAGCACCCCCAATTGTTTCACTTATCTTCAACTTTTCCATGTCTACTGGCTGCTTCTCTACTGCCTTTACATATCTCCATGTCTCCACCATACTCAAAAACCACTCATTTGATCCATCCATCTAAGCTAGCTATCATCCCACATCTCTCCTCTCCTCCTTGAGAAGGCCATATACAATAAGTGCCTCCACGTCTTCCCTCTCCCTTTCTTCTTAACGCTCTACAATCTTGAATCTATTCCTTCTCTACAATATGGCTTCCAATCTCAACATTCAATTTTGAAATTATTCTCTCCAAAATTACCAAGGCTCTCTTAACTGCCAAACCAATGGCCTTTTCTCAATCTTCGTCCTTACTGACTTTTCTACCACCTTTGATACTGTTGATTACCTTTATCTCCTTGACACTCTTTTCTCTCTAGGTTTTCATGACACCACTTTGTTCTCTTCTTACCTATCTGACCACTTCTCACTCTCCTTTCAAGTCATGGCTGTTTCACTTTCATGTTCATAATGGACACCTATGGTATCTCAACATATTCTCCCTCTACTATTTCACTTAGTAACCTCATTACCATTGAATTCAATTATCATTTGTATGCTAATGATTTTCAAGGCTACTTATGCAGCCCTAACTTCTCTGCTGGTATTAACTCTCAAATCTCCAACTGCCTCTTACATATTTCAAACTGGATGTCCTATAGACATCTTAAACCCAACATATCTAAAACTGAACTCATCACCTATTGAGGGCACCATCCTCCCAGTCAACCAGGGTTGCAATGTTGGTGTGATCCTCAACTCCTTACTCTCTCAACTCCCATATCCAGTCTGTTGCTAAGGCCTATCAATTCTACCTTTGGAACATCTCTCACATAGATCAGTTTTCCTCCTCTGACACTGCTACTACCCTTCATTACCTCATCCTTATTGCAACAGTCTGTTGGTTTATCTCATTGCCTTAAGTCTCTCCCCACTCCAGTCCATTCTCCAGTCAGTTGCCAAAGTGACAGATTGTAGGTCTGACCATGTCACCTTGCACCACCTACTGAATAAACTCTAACAGTTCATTATCATCTCCAGGATCAACTATACAACCTCCTGTTTGGCATTCAAAATCCCCACCTTTCCAGTCTTTTTACACTTTACTTATCCTCATATACTCTGTGATCCAGTCACAGTGGCTTCCTTGTTGTTCTTCAAACAATACACCCCTCCCCCAACTCCATGCATTTTCACTGGCTGTCTCCCCATGCTTGGAATGCTCTCTCCCTCTTCATCTCTGCTTCCTGGCTTCCTTCAAATCCCAGCTAAAATACTATCTTTTACAGGAAGCCTTGCTTGATTTCCCTTAATTCTAGTGTTCTCCATCTGTTGATTATTTTCAATTATCCTGTAGATTATCTGTAGAATAGTTGTTTCCACGTTGCCTTCTCTATTAGACTATGAGGTCCTTAAGACCAAGGACTATCTTTTGCCTTTCTTATATCCACTGCACTTAGCACAATGTCTGGCACACTTAAATTTATTGACTGGCTGAATTCTTATTGCTGTTCAGTTGTTTTTCAGTCATGTCCGACTCTTCTTGACCCATTTGTGGTTTTCTTGGCAGAGATACTGAAGTGGTTTACCATTTCCTTCTCTAGCTCATCTTACAGATGAGGAAGCCAAATTCTCAGGCTGCACTGAGAGAGTACATAGTATTTATGACTAAGATGATGATAATCTTTTTGTACTCTGTCCTGGTCAGAACATATGTGGCATATTGTGTTCAATGCTCAGCACAATTAAAGAAAGACACATTAAAGAAAGAAGAATGTTCAGAGAAGGGCAACCATGATGGTTAATGGACTTGAAATAACTAGGAAGACTTCTGTCGTATAAAAAAGGGACATGCTATTATACTTCATCCCAGGTTATAGGAATTATAGGAGCAATGAGATGATGCAAAGATGCAAATTTAAGCTTGATGTAAGGAACAAATTTCTAACAATTAGAGCTATGCAAAAGTGAAATGTACTGTCCTGGAGGATAATCAATTTTCCCCTCAGTGTAAGTCTTCAAACAGAAGGCTAGATGACCACTTGTTGGGTATTGCGTAGAAGGAATTCTTGTTTAAGTAGAAGTTGGACCACAAAGACCATGATTCTGTGAATTCAATTCCAACATTTTACTAAGCACTTAGATGTGTAATGACAGCACTTGGAACAGAAAGCACTAGAAATACAAAGACAAAAATTAAACAATCTCTGTTCTCAAGGAGATTGCCTTTTATTGGAAAAACACAACATATACTCAGGTAAATAAATATAAGATCATCTGAAAAGGGAGAAGGGATTAACAAAAGTGAAGGTTTCTAGTTGGAGGTGGTATCTAAGTATAGACTGAGCCATTACAAAGAGGGAAGAAAGTGAAGAATCAGACGAGAAAACAGTTCTAGAGTGCATTTAGGCTGGTTTGTCAAGTACATGAAGTAGAGTGGTAGAAAATTAGTCTGAAAAGTTAACTTAGAGGCAAACTGTAAACTTGAATAGCAAGCTAAGGAGTTTAAAGATTATCTAGTAGTCAAAAGGGAATGATATCAAGTACTAAAAATGCATAACAAGCTCACCAAATTAATCAAAATAAAGAACAAATACCAAATAAAACCAGAAAATCTAACATTTCATTAAAATCAAAACTTTCAAAAGATAATAGTTAACCAAAACTAATTTCTTTTCTGTTTGCATTAACCAATTTTATACTGTTAAATGTTATAGGTTTTTCCCCAGTTCCACTCCATAAGTTTCTGTTTTTTTTTAAATTTTAGCTTTTGTTGTGACATTGATTCTCAATTTTATATGAATCATGCTATCACTTTTTCAGTCACTTTGATTTTTGTGGAAAAATTTAAGACACCGAGTGTTGGTTTTGCATAAATAAGGTCTTCCTTCAAGTGGCCTGATTTTCATTTTGCTGTTGTCATTTTGAAGTCTGACGCTGACAGGCCTCAGTGAGTTGAGTTTTGTTAGGATTTTATGAATTCAATTTGCAGAACATGGCTTATTTTTTTTTGCTAGTTTTCTTACACAAACTTCCTGAAATACAGTGTTCATGTTGATTTTTTCATATTTTCAGGAACCTCAATAATTCTGAAGTTTTTTTTCTTGTCCCTGACCTCTCCCCTTTAAATCACTTATTCTCATCAATAATGCTTCCAGTGTTTTTCCAGTTTAGCTTCAATTTCTTCTAAATAAATGAATGAATCAAAGCAGGACTACAGTCCCTACTCTCAAGGGGCTTATATTCTAAGGAAGGAGGAGACAACACATATGTAAAGTTTCAGCTACAAGTCAGATGGAAAGGTCCCATGGTACTGAGGATATAGTGGCAAAGCAGATGCTAATGACTCTTCTGTAATGATATTTTCACTTATAAAATGATACCAGGTTCTGATTTGGAATCACCTGACAGTGGCTATAGCACTTACATAGACAAATGCTCAGGCTGCATCTTCCCAGGGGTTGCTTCCCAATCACCTGACAGTGGCTATAGCACTTACACAGGCAAATGCTCAGGCTGCATCTTCCCAGGGGTTGCTTCCCAGTATGATGGCTGAAGGCACTAGGCTAAAAGCATTACTATATCCAAGACTCTTGGGTTCAGGATCCTAGGCTCTTCTATCAAAAACTGAAAGTTAACACTACTCAAGATGGTGGAGGTGGTCGTTAGACTTGCCTGGCACTTGATGCCTCCCATTTTTCCTTCATAGTGGCTTGCCATTTTTGGCTCTATGTGGCAGCTGGCCGGCAGCTGGTGAGGTTAGAGGGCCACTTCTCCACAGGAGTTGCTTCTCCTCCTGTGCCGACCTGCCTGTTGGTGGCAGTTCCCTCCTGAATGACAGAAATATTTGGCTGTAGGGGCTGGACTTGCAATTTGTGCTAGATATTTAATTTTCTAATATGTCTCTTTTTAGCTCATAAAGCTCTTCATAACTTGGTCCTAACCTCTTTCCAGGCTTTTGATTATTATTCCCCACTTCAGGCATTGTACAATCCAGCAGGCATTCCATCTTTCATTTCCATGTACCATGCCTTTACACTCGCCATCCTTCATGGCTGGAATTTATCTGTTCTCTTTTCTCCTCCCTCTCCAAGACTACCTCTTTTCCTTCAAAATTCAACTTAAGCACCCTTCTGCATAAGGACTTTCTTGATCTACCCAAATGCTAGTGCCTTCTCTCTCAAACTAGTTTATTATTATCTTTGTATTTATTCTATATTTATTCTGTATATCCTTATAGGTGTACTTGTCTCTTTCATTAGAATGTAATCTCCTTGTGAGTAGGGACTATTTCATTCTTCATCTCTCCAGCCTCAGTGCCTAAAAGAGTCCAAGGCTTATAGTAGGCACTTAAATGTTTTCTTACTAGTCATTTTGCTTTTAGAAACAGAACTGGTGATTTCAATGTATGTTTAAAAGTAGCTGAATTGTAAAAAATGTTACCAGTTAACACTGAGAAGCCACTCCCCTGGTGATGTTCAGCAACAAGGTTCATTGATTCATATCTAACGAAGTTAAGTAGAACTTTTTAAGTGGACTGTCCAGGCAGGAAAAATGACTGTCACTTATTCTGTTTCCAGGCAGGGACACACTGTGATTGATACCTATTAAGCTGTAGACTTGTCAGCTCCTACATGAATGAGCTGGGAAACATACAGGAGTCTAGGAAAATAGTCAGTTTTAAACTAAGGAGACACGAAGGGAAAAGTAGGTTCAGCTGAATAGTGTTGTCATACAAACCTAAAAAAAACCCCCACCAAGTTTCCAATTCCTATACTCCCCACAGAATCTTTAAAACAGTAAAGAATACAACTACATACATTTGCTAGTCTGAAAGAATATTTACTCCGACACCCTCTAATCCAAAGGGAATTTCACAGGTGCTTTTATTAGTTCTGGTGCTAAAATTCTCTTCATCAATACTTTCAATTCAATCAGCACTGTCACTTACTGTCTTGTGACTTTGAGCAGTCACTTAACCTTTCAGGGCTTCAGTTTCCTTATCTTCAAAATGAAGGGGTGGACTACCTGACCTCTAAGGTTCCTTCTACCTCTAAATCTCTGATCCTATGATTCAGCATCTACTATGTTCAACTCACTATGCTGGATGCTGGAGATACAAAAACAGTCATTTTCCTCATGGAAGAAACAACTCTATGTACACATGTAAGTAAACACAAAGTATATCTAAATTAAATATAAAGTAATAGAGGGATCAGAAAGGTCTCACTTAGGAGTCAGAATTACAAGGTAGAGAATTCCAGGCATGGGGAGACATAATATGCAAAGGCACCAGATGGAAGACAGAATCTCAAGTTTGGTTACTAGCAAATGAGCAGGTTACTGGGATGAAAGATGAAAGGGAGGAATATGAAATAAATCTGTATGGAAAGACTGGAATCAAATTGGGAAGGTGCTTGAATGTCAAGTATAAGAGTTTCCATTTTGCCTAAGAGGCAATTAAGAGCCATAAAAATTCAGGAGATGGAAGAGCCTGGAAGCAGGGAGACCAATTAGAGGACTACTGCAATAAACTAGAACACTGACAAATGAGAGCATGGAGCCCATGTGTGGAGAGGTGACATATTGTAGAAGTAGACTCAACAAGACCTGGCAAGTGATTGGATATAGAAGGATGAGGGAGAATGAAGAGCTGAGCGTGATTCCAAGGTTGCAAAAACTGGGTAACTAGAAGGACAGTGATATCTTAAACAGAAACAGGGAAGTAAGTTCTGTTTTGGTCATAAGTTTGAGATACCTACAAGACATCCAAGTGTGATTGTTAAGTGGGCAGTTGATAACGTGGGAATAGAGATCAGGAGAGAGATGGGGGCAGAAGCTGATTTGAGAGTCATTTACAGTGAGAAAGAGTGAAAGATACTTGGAGAAGAGAATAAGGACAAGGATCTTTGTCTCTTAAGGATAACAGACCAGCCCAATAAAGTGTAAAATTAAAAAATTCATTCAATATTTATATAGCTATCTCTTCACAGAGGATCAGATACAAACTTGCTTCTCTGAATACAGAACTTTTATTTAAGCTACTCTATCATCCATTTCATATTTGCTTACCAGAATGTAAATTTTACACCACATTTAAACAGAACTAAGTTTTTATAGAGACACAAAGTGATTTCAATCCAAATGTCTAAATTAGTTAAGTTTCTTTTGGAAAAGGTCTGTGTTCTCTATTTTTTATATCTGCCACATAGCGCATTAGAAAATACTCCCCATCTAAGAGATTCTTAGATGCTTATAACTGTCTCTGTGACCATATGAGAGAAATTAGTTTCACAGTCTGAGCTTGAAGCAGCAGCTCACAATTTTGTGATCTAAAGACACTTTCCAACTCTAAATCTATGATTTTATGATAATCCCATGCTCCGGGACCAAAAGTCACCTAGTTACTTGCTAGTTCCTGAGAAAAACAATCCTTACCCTAGAATGTCCAAGTGCCCTGAAACCCTCCCACAGCTTTCCACAATCCTTCAGATTTAACCTCCCTGGCACTACACTATGAACTAAAAAATGAAGAGTGATCCTATTGCCTTCTTGGCTGTGTCTCACAGCCCTTCCATGGTCTAGCTCCTGGCAAAGGACCACGAATGGGAATTTGACTATACCCTTACCCTACTCCAGCCATGACATTCTGCTAGCCTTGTGACAAGGTAAAAGAGCCAAGCTTCCACACTGGTCTCTCCATTCCTATAAATAATACTGCAAATGCCATTCAAGTCATTCTTCCTGGTCACTTACATTATGCTCACTACTTTTAAACTTACTCTCATAATTTGTCTCTGACCGTGGCTGATATGGTGCACAGCAGGATCTTCCATACTTTTATAGTGAGGAACTATTAGGGGGTGATGATGGAGCAGGGGCAGGCTAGGGTTAAGGATGAGGACAGTGGCTTTTGGGTCATGATCAGTATGTTTGATTTATTGGAGACTCTTGCCCTGGACATAGCTCCACTACTTATCAATTTTAGTACCAAACAATTGAGAATTTTCTACCACCAACCAATGTACCATAGACATGAATAAATTTCCTAAAAATAGTGGTATCTGGAGATAGAGCCAAGTTCTAATTGATGAAAAAAGTAACAAATATAGACTGAGAAGCAGTGTTATGCAATGTATAAAGTACTGGTCTTGGAATGAGAACACCAGATTTCACACCTGGCCTCAGACACCTACTAGCTGTGTGACCCTGGGCAAATTATTTAACCTTGCTGGGCTTCAGTTTCCTTAACTGTAAAATGAGGGAGTTGGATTTGATGATCTATAAGGTCTCTTCCATCTCTAAATCTATAATCCTATGATCAAAGCTTGTGGCATTTGTTTTACCATGTTCAAATAAACAACCAGAGTAAAGTGTTAGAGGTCATTCTGACTGGTTATTTGAACATATAATGGTCTAATGATGATTAGTGTTCAATATTAAAAGTCAAATCTACTCTAAGGTCCTATAATTCCCTATGAAATAAAACTTAAAGCTGTTCAGTACAGCTTCTTAAATGTTTTCTTTGAAACTAGTAATCTGCAGATGGTATACTTTCATGATAATGCTTAACGCTTAGATAGAACACTTCATTCTCTAACCATGCTGAATAAATTTATATTCAACTCAATTTAATGTACAAAAATGTATGAAAATGGCATGTGCTTTATAAAATAGAAGTACTTATCACCAGTCAAAAGTACCCTCTTTGAAAAATTTCCATACTGCTCCAAAACTTAACCAGGCATAATAAAACATTTATGAGATCTATAAGAAACCTCCAACTTATGAACACATTCCCAGTCCAAAGCAGCTGTACTCCTTGAGTAACCTTTGCTTACTTTACAGGTGTTTTAAACTAGCAATACACACCACACACACACACACACACACACACACACACACAGAGAGAGAGAGAGAGAGAGAGAGAGAGAGAGAGAGAGAGAGAGAGAGAGAGAGAGAGAGAGAGAGAGAAGGAACAAGCTCTGTAAGCTCCTGGTTGCTGACAGTTCCCCTTTCCCCATACCATACTATTGAGGTTCCAACATGAGGAGATTGGAAGGAATACAGAGAAATTAATTCCTAGAATTCTAAACTGGAACTCATTATATGTTTGCTTAAAGAAACAGTTAAAAATGGTGGTTAGGTATCGCAAACCCTTGCTTACAAGTATACATTCTTTTCTTAAAATCAGGACCTAGAATAAAGAATGTATAACACACACACACACACACACACACACACACACACACTCTTAATGCTATTAAACTTAAAAACATGTAGCAGAAATTAGCTTAACAACAAACCTGTGTCTCTCAAAATTAAAAATAATTCTCTTGCCATTAGAACAATTTTACATTCTGACAAAAGCAAAGTCAACCTTGGGAACTGACACATACTACTGGGAAAACACATCAGGGATGTTATTTTAATGTCAATTCTTATTCTTAGGTCATTAGTTTTAAAACAAGGGACTAAGGTTCCTTTGAATAACAATTAACATTTATAGCAAAGTTCTCCCAGAGGAAAAAGCCATATATGTATCTTCAAGAAGCAAACCAGTGTGTATGATAAAATTTTATTTTATCAAACTTAAAAAAAAAACTTGTACTCTTTATATTTAAAGTTAGTTATCTAAATACTGATTTCTGCCATTTTGATGGTTGTATTAATTTGGTCACTATAATCTAATACCTTTAGATCCATTCCAACTGTTAAGATTCTGTGACTTTTATGAACAATTAAATTTGAAATCTACTCACTATTAAATTCAAAGACAACATTATTATAAAGTGATAACATTCTTAATCTACTTATATTATCAAGTTCTTTGACAAATTTGGTGATTTTAATCAATCTTATATGTTAAACTATATTTTTAAATGACTTACAAACTTTATGAATAAATGCAATCTTCACCTATTGAGTACACTGTATTATAAGAATGGCACAAAACTACAAGTTATTGAAAGTCTTGTACCAACATGAAGGAAGAATTCCCATTTCAGTCTTCTTTACAGTATTTTCTTTAAATCTACCAATAAGGAGAGGTTAAAGAAGTATTCAAGACATATTTATTAAATACTTACATCATGCCATGCCATTACAAATAAAAAGACAATGAAAAATCCTTCCTTTTAAGGAGACTGTATTCTACTGGTATTCATCTATTAAGATCCTAGTTTTGGAGATGGAAGGGATCTCAGAGACCATCTTGAGAAACAGAATCCAACCCCCTCATTTCACCGATGAGGAAATGAAGACCCAGAGGGGTAATTTGCCCAGGGTCCCACAATGATAGTAGAGGCAGGATTTGAACTAGGTCCTCTGAATACAGACCTAGTTATTTTTCTACATTACTAGACTACCACCTCCAATACTTGTGCCATTTTACAAGTTCCTCCTCTTCTACCACAAGAAAAAAAAATGCCTTTCCACCCCCATTTTCCAAATGCAAAAACCAGGCTAGAAACAGGTATCGTCACCGCAGATTTTATTTTCTTCCCTGGGCACTTAGGCGGCAATGGCGATTCAACACACTAAACAAAATTGCTCAGTTATTTGAGTTCAATTTTTAAAATGTATATGTTGGGACTTTATTCCAAAAAAGCAACTGCTTCCTGCAACTGACTCCTCCTTTTATATGGCTATTCTTGAATTATCAACTTAAGAATTTTCCCTATTTTAAAAACTGGCAGCTATTAAACATGAGTGGGTAAATAAAATGCTTTCTTTTCTATGAAAAAGTATGATGTGCTACAACAAGAGATTCTGTTAGTTAATACAGAGAACACTGCAAAATTCCCATGCTAGACTGTTTCTCCTACAACATATCTTCCACATACCTCAAGTTTAAGATTCTGAATCCAAATGTAAGATTTTCAATAATTAAATCATCATCAATTGGAATGAGGTATAGGAAAGTATATTCATGTGTTTAAGAATTATAATACTGATACTATTCACTAATATTTTTCAAATAAAAAAAGCCACTAGACAATGTCTTGCTTAAAAAAAAAATTCTTATACAACCCATTACAGTCCATGGCAGCAGTTTGGAGACCTGCAAGATAAAAAGAATCAGACAAATAACCCCTCCCGAAAAGAGAGTGGGGAATGGCTGAATAAATTGTAGCACATAACTATAATGAAATATTACAGAGGTATAAGACAGATGAGAAATTTGGAATTAAAAAAAATCATAGGAATACTTTATGATGTAATGAAGAGTGAAGAAAGCAAAACCAAGAGAATATTTCTATGGGTGTGTGTGTGGGGGGGGTGTATGTGACACCCCCCCACACACACCCCCCCACACACCATGACTACAGTAATGGGACCAATACAAACATTGAAAAGCAGTCATAATCTGATAAATTATAACAAACAAATTTCAGTCCTAAGGAAATTCACCTTCATCCCATCAGTGGATAGGTAGGACCTCAGATGTGTGATGCATTAGGTGTTGTTTTGGTTGTCTTTGCTTACATGTTTTTATTTGTTATAAAGAATGGTTGAATGCCAAGGGAGGTTGGTTAGTGGTGCTTAAAGGAAAATGACTGATATAAAATAAAACTTACTTTAAAATAAATAAATGAACACATGATCAGATCAGCCAGACAATGCTTAAAAGAGAGTCAAGAAGGATTGAGGATTAATTAGATTTCCTGAGGACAGGAACATAGGGACAAGACTTAGCACACACATAGCATGGCATATAACAGACATTAACAAATGTTTAAAGACTGACAAGATAGCAAGGGAAGAGTATAACCAGGATGGGAAAACAGGTAATGATGATGATGATGCTAATGATGATAGCAGCTTTTATACAGAGCTTTAAGGTTTGTAAAGTACTTCACACACATTATCTCATTTGATCTTCACAATAACCCTAAGAGACAGGTGCTATTATTATCCATATTTTGCAGATAAGGAAAACTATGGTAGACAGAAGTGACCCACCCCCTCCCCCACTCCCCTTCTCACAGGCAGCAAGTGTTTGAGGCTGGATATAAACTCAGGTTTTCCTGACTCCAAGGCCCATGCTCTAATACTGCACCTCCTGCCTATATTTTGCAAACCAGGGCAACCCACAAATTTCCACTCAGGACCACAGAAAAGGTACAGCCAAGTACAGATGAGATGACAGAGACATGTTTCAGAAGAAAGGAAAGTTCTCTAAGATACCTGACTAATCCCTCATCTCTCATGTCAAAGGCATGGGAGAATTAAGGGTGAAGTCTATCTGTATTGGGAGGAGAAGCTTCCAGAATAGAAACTTTAATATTTTTCATTCAGGTAACAAACTTTTCTCACGTCACACAATCAAAAATAAAATTTACGTTTGTTTATTGCTACGTAGCTAGCTCTTCCGCATGTATTACATCAGTAGATCATCATAGCAAGTACATGAAATAGAGAATTATTATCTCCACTTTATAGCTGAGAAGGCTCTAAAGTTCAACAAGCTTAAAAGATTTGTTCAAGGTCACACAGCTACTAACAATGGAACCACGATTAGAACCAGATCTACAGATTGCTGGTACAGTACTCTTTAGGTCCCAATTTATCAGTTATGGCACATCAAAACAACTGAATAAATATATACTAAATTAAAGCAGACTTTACAAATACAAAAAACTTGGAAATACAAAAATTTCAAATTAGTTTTTATTTAAATTATATAATTAAAATCAAATACCTGGAACACATGATCAGAGAGGATGGCTACGGTCTAAATGCGGTGGTTCTATTAATTTTGAGAGAGAAGTAACTTCAGTTTTTGTACCAATATCAATTACTGAGGATGATATGGTAGAGACATTCAACAAAGAAGCTGATAAGATCTTCCAAACCAAATCAACATATATTCTGACACTTGTTCACTTCAGCACAAAGATGGGAAAAACGTAAAGATGGGGAGAAATATATGGGAAAGCATGGTCTAGGAGGGAGAAGGGACTAAATGAGGTCAAAGACCTGCAAATTACACAAAAGGCACAATTTCTTTATGAAGAACACTTTCTCTGAAAAAAAAAAAACATTGGTAGGCACCAAATTTGGCAAATATCAATAATACACTAAAGAACAAAACATTTTATTTTAACAGGCTTGTTTCTCACATGGAAGTTATCTGAGACAGCTATGTTTATGCAATCTAACAACTGACTTGTCAAATTTGAGATTAAAATTAGTTAGTAAAATTTTAAAAAAACAAGAAAAAAACTACATTTGACATAGAATAAAAAGGACTTAATATTGAATTATTTTAAAAGCAATTATAGATCAAGAATGGGAAATGGGCAAATGAAAAGCAGCACATACAATGGGAATAGATTTTTTAAAGGAATTACTTTAAGAGGGATCTTATATACATTTATAAATGAATACACTCAATTTCATGCTACTGAAAAAAAGAAACTAGGTCTAGACACATACTAGTTGATATCTCACACACAACTGTATCTCAAATCTATTTAAATCTACACAAACCCCATAAAATAATCCTAGACACATCTGAGTTCTGACTCTTTGAAAACACAAGCAAATTATGGAGGAAAAAAAAGCCTACCATATATGCACTAACTTTATTACTTGTGATATAAAATTCCATTTCAGTTTACATTCAGAATTTCAGGAAAGACCCTGATGTGCGCTATCTTTTTACCTATTATTTAAATATTGCCAAATATTGCATAAAACTGCTATAAACTAGGAGAATATATTAGATTAAAATTTTCCTGGAGAATAATTATTAAATAATTATTAAAGGCAGGCAGATGATTCGAGACAGCTAGGGCACAGTAGATAGAGTACCAGGCCCGGAAACAAGAAGACTCATCTTTTGAGTTTAATTCTGGCCTCAGATAATGACTAGCTGTCTGACCTTGGGCAAGTCACTTAACCCTGTTTGCTTCAGTTTCTTCATCTGTAAAATGAGCTGGAGAAGAAAAGTGCAAACCATTCCAGTATTTTTGCCAAGAAAACCCCAAATGGGATCACGGAAAGTCAGACACGACTGAAAAACAACAATTTATGACAGATTGTGGGCCTAAGTTCCTTGTTGGCAAAATGGATAACATACTCTTGAACATTCTTTTTAGATTTACAATCTCCCTTCTCAACTATGTATGTAGAATGTTTATAAAAATAGGCATCTTTTGTTTTTGTATCATTTTCACTTTCAAATATACCCCTTCCTCTCAACTACCCAGAAAAGTTTACTGCGGAAATAAAGAATTAAAAAAGAGGAAAGAGTTCAACAAAGCTAGCCCACATATCTACTAAAAGTGATAATATATTTAAGAGTCCATACTCACAATCTACAACTTTAGCAAAAAGGAGAATGTGGTTATAATTACATGGCATTCAAGCCTTTTTAGCCTTCTATTTAAATTTTAGTATTGAATTTACTATTTTCTTGGTTCTGCTTAATTTATTTTGCACCACTTGATATGTCTTCCCACACCATAATATTCCATTATATTCATGTAGAAGAATTTATTTCATACAAAATTCAGCAAAAGAATTTTTTATAATCAGAACATTAAGAGTTTAATTCACTGTGTAATGTTAAGAGTTAGTATTATAATACTTCAATGAATATGTTATCTCCTTGAATGGGTCCTTATCCTCTACTGGTATAGGTAGCAATCTATCCATGCCTTCTTATTCTGTGAAATTCTTATTCATGCTCTGACAACCTTCCTCTAGGTCAGTGGTTCCAATTTATTGGTACATGAACCCCTTGCAGTTCATCATGATGGTCCAAGGGGCCTGTGCTAATAAAAATTCTTTAATGGTACTTTAAGAAGTAAATAACAGCCCAACTATGTTATAAAAGTATTTTTCCTCTGTGACAACAAGCATGTACATGTTTGAATCATTAAAGGTTTCTGCTGCAATTCGAAACTATCATGACTATATATGCACAATGATTTGTGTTTGTGCAGCAATTACATCAAACTTTACTTCTAAGCATGTGTTCGTGCATTTTCTCAACCTGTCATCAAATTGTTTCCAACCTATCAACATGGTTTGACATTTTAGCACCAACTAATTCTCAATGGATAATCAGGTGTATGCCCATACCCACATTTTCTGTTCTACATACACCATAGTAGTTCCCTCTTTTGTAGTTCATCAGCCATATAATCACATGATCAATATGAATATTTGTGTCTTGCATTAAAATCAGGCTATCTGAAAACCACAACAGGCCATACACATACCAAGACATCTTGAAATCACGGACCATGAAAACAGCTTTGCAGAAGTGAATCTTATGTAGCATCTTATTGCAGTACTAAAGCTGTTTACTAGCTTAAATCTGTCCTAAGCTTATGTTACTATTCTTTTGACAAGAGAATTTTCAAATGAACTTGTTGCCAACACTGGCTAGTCTTTCAGCAGATTTTTCTGTGAGAGTGTAGTTAGTGTGCCAATGATAGAAGGGAAGAAAATCATTTTTCTGAAAAGATTCTTTCCTTACAAAGATTAGTTTATACATAAATATTGTTTAAGATGAAATAATGTGACTGTGCTTTAAGTATATTTATCATTTAATGAAACACTTGTCATTAGCTAGTAGAAAAAAATAAATATTTTATATCAAAACTAGCTATTCATTTTCATTGATTGGTTAGGTATCTAAAAATGAAAAATTAATTTCTATTTCTCAGCAAGACAGCTTGTAAAAAATTCTATCATATTTTACATGTTTGCATGAGCAAACACTGTCACTTTATTCTTGTTTCAAATCAAAATACAGAAATAAATTTGATGCAGAACCAGATTTAAGACTGTGTTTGTCTAGTGTTAAGCTAAATACTGCAAACCTTTGTTCATATGAAAAAGTCCAACATCAAAATTAAGTATGTATGTGATTATTATGCTTGAAGGTTCCAAGTTGTAACTGATTTCATTGAAGTTTTATTTACATTCAAGTCCTGCATCACCAACTGCCTTTTGAATTAGATGTTCTAAAGACATCTCAAACTTAACATGGTCAAAATGGAATTTATTTTATCTTCCCTCAAACCCATCTTTATTCTGAACTTTCTAATCCTTTTCAAGGATACCACTATCTTCCCAGTCACCTAGGTTTACAACTGTGGCATCATTCTAAACTCTTCTCTCATAGTACCAGTAGTAGTAGTAGTAGTAGTAGTAGTAGTAGTAGTAGTAGTAGTAGTAGTAGTAGTAGTAGTAGTAGTAGTAGTAGTAAGAGAGAAGAGTTTACTACTACTACTACCACTACTACTACTACTACTACCACTACTACTAGTAGCTAGCATTTGCAAAGCACTTTACACATTCTGTCATTTGATCCGAACAACCACCATGTAAGACAGGTGTTATTATCAATCTTGTTTCACAGGATGAATAAAGTGAGGCTGAGGGAGGATAAGTGACCTTCCCAGGGTTACAAGTCTAGTAGAGTGCCTGAGGGAATATCTGAATTCAGGCCTCCCTGACTCCAAACTCTGTTTCACATACACAGCCCACTCTCCTTACATGTCCAATCGGTTGCCAGATCTTGTCATTTCTATCTCCAGAATATCTCCCATATTTGTCCTGTTTCCATCCACAGAGCCACTATCCCGATTCAGCATCTCACTGCCTCTTGCCTGGACTACTTCCTCTTTGGTCTCTCACTTCAGGTCTCTCCTCATTCCAATACATCCTCCACAAAGTCAATAAAATGATTTTCTTAAATCACAGGTCTGATTGTGTCATTCCTTCCTCAACAAATTTCACTGGCTCCCTTTTACCTGTAGGATCAAATATAAACTTCTGCATTTGACATTTAAAGCTCTTTACAACCTGACCCCTTTCTACATTTCCAGTGCACTCCCCTCATTAACATTCTGATACAGCCATACTGACTACTTTGACATTGCTATGTTTACCTCTATAGTCTCTCTGCTTTTGCACTAGTCATACCTGTTAGACTGTCCTCCACCTACCTCTTGGAATCCCTGGTTTCCTTCAAGGGCCAATTTGCAGGAGGACGGTTCTTGCTCCTCCAGCTGCTAGCGCCTTCTCCTCTAAGGTTACACCTTATATCTCCTGTGTACTTGTATATGTACATGTCTCTCCCATTAGCATATAAGATCCTTGAGGGCAGCGCCTGATTCAGTGGTCATTTTACTTCAAAGCTTAGCACAGTACTTTGCACATAGTAAGCACTTCATGAATGCTTGTTGATTGATTAAATCTTTACAGATTTACAGCTAGGTAGCTAAGTGGATAGAGTGTGGGCCTGGAGTCAGAAGACCTGAGTTTAAATGTGGCCTCAAACACTCATTAGCTATGTGTGACCCTGAACAAGTCACAACCTCTGCTTACCTTAATCCACTGGAGAAGGAAATGGCAAACCACTCCAGTATCTTTGCCAAGAAAACCCTATGTAAGGTCACAAAGAATAAGACCCAACTGAATGACCAAACAATAACAATGTGGTAGAATACTAGAATTTTTTAATGATTTTATTTTAAACTTTCCAGCATATATTAAATACTTTAAAAATGTCTGTCAAACTGAACTAGAAGTTCTACACTCAATGTATCAGTGACTCTATCTAACCTTTCTTAAGGCTACAATGAAACCTCTACAAACTAAGCAATTATGATTTACTAAATAAGGGTTTCTCTTAGCATCAAGTAAAAGTAAGCAATTGTTCAGCTATGTCCAACCACGACCTTCCTTTCATAACACACTGGAGGCTGTCTCATACCATGCTAGACTTGGCACACTTTCCTGACCCTTGAAAACCAGGTGCATCTACCTTAGGAAAGTAGAACTAAAGCCAAAGAAACTGAATTGAATGGTCCTCTCTCCCTCCTTGTTTCATCTTCTTCCACCCTTACTAGTACTGATGTTAATCTTTTGAATTAATAATAGGTGGGAAAACTATTATGACTTGAATAACTCTTCAATTTTCTTTTAGATATTATATACTTTATCAAAATATGTGACTAGAATTAGACTTACTATTTCCTCATTTGCTTTAATATTTGGTTAATGAAAGAAATTTGCATTATAGCTCCATTCTATCAGGCCCAATCAAGCTTTTAGTAAATAATTTTAATATCTGAGAAGTCCCTGGCTTCCTATGCATTTGCCAACTTTCACAAAATTGTATGCTATCATGGTATAAAGATAATTTGATTGTGGCCTTTTGCTCTAAGGAAATACAGCAAATGCAATGCAAATGGACAAAGATAATTGTGCTTTCTAAGACCTCTTCTTTCAAGACTGATCAAATCCCATTTACTAAAGAAGACTTTTCTTAGGCCTTTCCAGTCCCCTCTGCTAGTGCCTTCTCTGAGATTACCTTTCATTCACATTGTATACAATTCATATATACAATTATTTTCATGCTGTCTTTTCCATTAGAATGTGAGCCCTTTTAGGGCAAAGATCATGTTTTTGCTTTTCATTATATTCCTCATGCTTATTATTAGCACAGTGTCTGACTTACAAAACTGTGCTTAATAAATGCAAATTTTTTTCTCTTTTAAAGTAGTACACTTCAGTCATTATTGTTTAGATACTGGTAAAGCACTCTTCAAAATACCTACGTGTTTCTGGCCAGGAGCCAAAATGGCAGAGTAAGAAGTAAGTCGCTCTTAGCCTTCCTTATTAACCTGGAAGCCTAGAAAACATCACCCCAGGAAAACTCCTAGAACAGCTGAACCAGAAGAAAGACAGGGTGCAGCAGTCCAGTAGCCCAGGTAGTTAGAGGGTTTAATGGGAAAGGCTCCTCTTGCCCTGGGGGAAGGGGAGCAGTACAGAATGGGGAGAAGTCCCAGAAAGCTAGTGGAAAGCCCCACCTCAGCATACCAGGAGGAGATCTTGAAACCCAGGTGGTAGAGCAGGCAAACACCACCAGAACCCCCAAGTGCCTCAGTAAGGGCAGGGGAACTGGTGGAAACCAGCTCAGAAAAGCACCAGATACCTTGGCATTCTACAATGACCAGGTCTCCCAGTGCCTCAACAAAACTCTGGAAGTGCTCCAAGGGGCCCCAGGTAGAGAAACATCCTGCAGCATCCATCTGAAAGGAGCTGAAGAAAGCAAAAGGAAAGAAAGGCCAGGGTGAGTAGGCAACCTCCAGGGGCCACACTACCCAATCCTACCCCTAGAGTTCCAGTGTTGCTGATTCCAGCCCAACACCAGGTAAGCTGCCAGAACCCTACAGTCTCCAACTGCCAGCATCAGAAGGCCCCAGAACACAAAGGCAGTGACCAGGCCCTGGGCTCCCAACACAAGAAGCTTGGGTCAGTGCTCCCTGCTCCCCAGCAAGAGAGCTCAATATCTTTAAAGGCCAAGAAATAAGCAAACACCATGAGCAAAAAGAAAGGTACTATACATTCTTATTATGGGAAGAGTGAAGATCAAGGCAGAAATTCTAAAGAGGACAACATTGTCAACAAACCCACATCTGGAACCTCAAAAGGGAATATGAACTGGTCTGTAGCCCAAAAAGCCTTCTTGGAAGAGGTCAAGAAGGATTTTAAAAGTCAAATGAGAGAGGTAGAAGAAAAACTGGGAAAAGAAATGAGAGGTATGCAAGCGAGAGTCAATAGCTTGGAAAGGAAGGACAAAAATTAACTAGAAAACAAGTCCTTAAAAAATACAATTGGCCAACTGGAAAAAAAGTACACTGAAAAAAAACAAGTCCCAAAATATCTACGTGTTTCTTACAAATCTTTTATAATTCCAAATCTGCATTTCTCTAATAGGAGAAAGAAAAGTGTTTGGTTTAGTTACAAATTACCCCTTCGGGTCCTAGAAATATCCTTCCAGGCAGGCTAAGGAACTTGTTCCCTGATAATACCTTTGTGTCTTAACCTTTCTTCCCCAATCCACAATATAGGCCTACCAACAACAAACCACCTAGCGTGGATATAACTCTCTCCCTCCAGCCTTACTCCCCCTCCCCCCAAAAAAGCCCCACCAGTCTTGAAATAAGAACTATTCCTCTTTCATACCCCATGAACAAACAGAGCAATTCAGATTAAAGTGTCTATATAAAGAACAGATACATGTGATTCATTTTGCATGCTGCCTACGAAGTATCACTTGAGAGAAGGGATACTTCAGCCCTATGTAGGAAGGTAATATAGTTGCACATACTTCACTGTAAATTTATGAGGAAAGATATCCCTACTAGACTAGGTGCTCCATGAAGATATGGATCTTGTTCTACTTAAACTTTATGTCTACTCTAGATGTCTATACAATAGGTGCTTATTAACTGCCTGTTTTAATAATCAAGAGAATGAACATTTAAATAATACTAGTTTATTACCTCACACATGAAATTGTCAAAAATGAGGAAAAAATGGAAAAATTCCTTGTGGGAAAGGCTGTGGAAAGATGGACACAATAATTCATTTCTGGTGAAATTGAGGTGGTCTAACTTTTCTGGAAAATACCTTGAAATTATGAGAAAAATGAGTAAATTGTTCATGTCCTTTGACTCAACAACTGTATCACTGGGTTTATACCACAAGGAATATAATGATTGTAAGAAAAGATACACACACACACACATACATATACACATAATCCATAATCATATTTGTAATAAAAAACTGGAAACTAAATATTCAATGACTGGGGAACATGCAAACAAACTACAGTACACGAATGTGACAGCATATTATTACTTTATAAAGAATTATAAACATGAAGAACAGAGACATGGAAATACTTCCATGTTACTAAGCAGAATGAATAAAGAAGAGCTCAAGAACAATATGCTCTATAATTACAATGTAAATACAGACAATGATAAAAAGCAACAGAACTCTTATTAAAGACAGTGGACCACGTTGATACAAAACTATTACATCTAAAGAGTACAACATTCTGTAATGGGGGCAGACTGCCTTCAATGGGAGTGTTCTCATGTGGCTAAAGTATCCATAATGCCAAGGTAAAGGAGCTGCTATTCATGAGCTAAATTCCAGGATGTCAGAATCTCAGAAGATGAGGGATTGCATGAGGAAGAACAAACTTGGAAAAGGAAGAAAGGAGAGAACCACAAAGAATAAGGATGAAAGTTAAAAGTAAAACGTAGGGTTGCTGGAGGGAACCTATGGAAGCAAACAGAGGCGGAAAGACAAGATTCAGTCTGTGGCCACAGCAAAGTGACAAGAGCAAGGTAGCACAGTATGACGCCTGGGATCTTCAAACCCAATAGTCTCAGAAGAATCCTGACGATCCCAGAGCGAAAGTGAAAAGCTTCACAGCTCTCCAGACTACCCCAAGGCTTCAACAATTCTTCAATCTGTCCTGAGTAATGTCTATAGAACTCCATGAGACAGAAAGCAATGAATCCTTTACCTTTTACACTCAACTTTGAGTTTCAAAGCAGTTGTGTACTCCTCTTGATATGCTGGGGGAATTCAGGCCATTAGGCAGAGCTTAAATTATAATCTCCTTGGAGCCTATCAGATATTAGACACATTTGTACATGTATGAGGAGAGAAAATGATTCTACTATTTGATTAACTCTAGATATTTACATTGTTTTATGTATATTAAATGCTCCTGTTATTAGGCTGGTGACTCTTCCATAGTCTAGTAATGAAGAATGGTGCATTTCTGGAGATATGAGCAAGTATTTGCAAATGATTATCCAACACTAACTGTTGAACTTTGGGTCTAGTACCAAAGTCCTCAGATATTTCAAGGACCCAGGCATACATTTCCCTTCTGTTAACAACTGTTAAACTACAAAAGTGTAAAAGCAGTTTTGGGGAAATTTACTTTTAAGAGGGTATTTGGGAAATGCATCAAAATTAAATGTAGCTGGAATACTACTGTGCTATAAGAAATGAAGAGCAGGCAAACTCCAGAAAAACCTGGAAAGACTTGTATGGTCTGATGCTGAGTGAAGTGAGCAGAACCCGGAGAACATCGTATACGGTAACAGCCACGTTGTACGATGACTAACTTTGATAGACTTAGCCCTTCTCAGCAATGCACGGATCTAAGACATCTCAAAAGGTCTTATAATGGAAAATGCTATCCATATCCAAAGAAAGAACTATGGAGTCTGAATGCAGATGAAGCATACTATTTGTTATTTTATTTCTTCTGTTGTGTTTTGTTTCCTTTTTCTGGTGGTTCCTCCTATTGGTTCTAATTCTTACTTACAAGATCACTAATATGAAGATATGTTTAATAGGAATTATATATATAGCCTATACCAGACTGTGCACCATCTTGGGGAGGGAGGTGGTGAAAAATCTAAAACTCAAAAGCTTATGGAAGTGATTGTTGATAAATCAAAATAAATTAGGGGCAGCTAAGTGGCGTAGTGGATAGAGCAATGGCCCTGAAGTCAGGAGGACTGAGTTCAAATCCGGCCTCAGACCAAACACTTGACACTTACTAGCTGTGTGACCCTGGGCAAGTCACTTAACCCAATTGCCTAAAAAAAAAAATAATCAAAATAAATTTTAAAAAAAAGAAAACATAGCAATAATATTTTTTAAAGAGTCAAATAGCTAAAAAAGCAAACTGATTAAAAATACCACCACCAAGTTCTATGTTCACTGCTGCCATCACTATCTGTTAGCCCTATGGTCTGTACTACCTACATCATAGTATACAGTATCTGATGTTCAGAAAGAAGATCCCATGGTATCAAGAAAATGTTACATACTCTTTAGCCTGCTCCGTTTAAGAAAGCAGTTAAGTACATAACACATTTTGGACAGATTTACATTAAATAAACAGTTGAAGTTTTGTAACTTAAAATGTTCTTAAAAATGATGAACAGGCTGACTTCAGAAAAACCTGGGAAGACTTATATGGTCTGATGCTGAGTGAAGTGAGCAGAACCCAGAGGACTTTGTATACAATAGCAGCCACATTATGCAATGACTAAGAATGTTAAACTGAACCCTTCTCAGCAGTACAAGGATCTAAGACATCTCCAGAGGCCTCAGGATGGAAAATGCTGTCCATATCCAAAGAAAGAACTATGGAAGTCGAATCGCTCTCACTTAATTTTACCGTAAGTTGAATTTTGTTTCATCTTTCTGATGGTTCCTCCTATTGGTTTTAATTTTTACTTACAACTTCACTAATGTGAAAATATGTTTAATGGGTATGTAAATGTAAAGCCTATGTCAGATTGTGCGCCATTTTGGGGAGGGGGGGGGAGAAAAAGGGAGAAAAAATTTTCAACTCAAAAGCATATGGAAAAAAAAATTTAAAAAAAGGTTCTTAAATCCTTACTTACCCAGAAAAAGTATAGTGTCTCTAGTAATGCCATAAAAATCTTAACTTCACAACACTTTATATAATTTATATAATTTTAAAATAAAATACTTATCAATGAGAAGTACTAGATATGGTTTAGAATACTTTCACTGAAATATTATTATTTAAAATATTTCATTGTAATTCCTTATGAGTTCCTAAATTCTAACGGGCAAAAATACTGTATAACAGACAGACGTGGTAATGAATAAATTTCCATTACAATCAATGAAAGGTCTTATTTCATAGTCTTCCAATTTCCTTCTCCCTAAAAGACAGACAAAATAATTACTTTGGGGAAAAGGAAGTAAGAGTAATATATGATTGTTGCTGACTTTAACACAAATTCTACTTCAGGTCACCATCCAGATACAAGGATCTCTTACTAGCAGTAATATCTGAAAATGTTTCCCCTTACTTCTTGACTTCATGGTCTTTTTTTCACTAAATAATTACAAATTTAATTTCTTCCTAAGAGATAGAAATTTATGTCTGAGTTTGTTAGAACTGACAATCAACTGGAGCTTTTAATTCAACAATTTATTCACAAAAAAAAACCCCAACAACAACACTGTACTTCAAATCTCAGGGCAGATAAGTTATAACAGTTACTGAATAGAAATCATGGCTGCCTTTGAGTACCTCTTTTAAAGTTTGTCTGGAAAACACGACACCAAAAAATTCCTTCACATCATACAAGAAATAGATTGAATTACACTGTGGCAAAAAACATCATTTTATTCAGAACACATGTTTCTAAGTCTGGACTCCTATGTATATGAAGAATAGTTCGAAGCTCTCATATACCACAAAAATATTCTCAGTATTAGGTTGGCAAATATACAACATGCTACTTCCCTGACATTCAAACATCCCCCAATCTTGACTACCTAAACTTGCTGCAAACTTAGATATGTTAGAAGAAAAAAAAAAGAAAGAAAAAAATTAAAAATCAGGAATCCAAGACATTAAATACATTACATTAAATAAATGTAATGTTTGATCAGCTTGTCAACTACAATAAAATAAAAGAGCCCTTTCATTGGCTGATTAAATCCTACTGGCATAAAATCCAAAAAGGGAAAAAAAGGAAAAGCAAAGAGAATAAAAAATAAGAAGAGACAGGAAAAGAACAGTAAATAACAGAGGCCACAGAAACTGAAAGTGATTGAAGCTGACAGAAACAGGTAATAGGCAGCCATAAAAAAAACTTGAGGAAATTCAGTGGAGAGGTATTGTTCTATACACCTCTAAAATTTCAGAACATATCACTGTATTTTAATAACTAATGAACAATCATGACCTTGAGACATTGGAAAGCTCAAATATATACCACACATTGTGTTCCCTAATTAAAGTCTACTTCTAGGTCTTATCAGTATAGGGTGAACTGATATTCCAAGGTTATTTGAGCTCTGGAAGGTCCTCCTAGCTAAATTTAGAAAGGCTCATTAACAGGCCAACAGGTGATGGGGTTTTTTTTTTCTGGTCACAGTAACTCAGATTGTCTACTAAGGTATAAGGATTTTCAATCTATGTTGGTAGATAAAGGGTCCACACAAAAGAAAATATGGCTCTTTTCAGTACCGAAGTATATTCTGTCTAAGAGGACAAGTGAATAAGGGAGATGTTTTAGAAGGAATTCTACCCCAAATAGCTATAATTTTAAAAAAATGGATTTTAAAGGATTAAGCTATCTGGAAATGTTATTATTTTCCAAAAACCTTATTTCCCTACCATAAAGTGTTACCTTCAGTATAAATGAAGTGTTAATATAGTTATCTGTAGAAATATATTAATATATTAACACATGAATTCATGGCCCATACCTAAAAGTTCCTTAGAGCAGCAAAGTGTATTACCCATTATGCCCAGCTTCTTTCAAGATCTAAAGCATATAGTGTCTATGTTCATTCTGAACTTCAGAACTTCCCCCAAGTTTCCCTACAGGAAAGGAACATCAGTCAGCCAACAAATATTTATCAGTGCTTACAATGTGCCGGCATTAAGCATGGAATATACAAAGGAAGACAAAAACAGTCTCTGCTCTCAAGGAGTTTACATTCTAATAAAAAGATAGCAGGCAAATAATTAGGTGCATACAAGATATATAGAAGCAGATAAAGTTAATGTGTAAGAACTAATGCCTTAGCTGGTGGGAGCAGGGAGAATGGTGTCTTGTAAAAGATGGGCTTTGAGCTAAGTAAGCACTGAAAGAGCCCAGGGAAACTAAGAAATGGAGGTGAGGGGGCAGAACTTTTCAGGCACAAAAAAGGCTTGGAGATGGGGGATGGGATATGTTGGCCTGTAAAGATGGAATGTGTGTAGCTGGATAGTAAAGCATGCAGAGAGAAGAACAACATAAAGAAAACTTAAGATCGAAAGGAACCAGGTTATGAAGAGCTGGCTTTTTTTTTTTGAGGGGGGAAGGGTCTCATAGAGAGCTGTTAAGAGTTCACTAAACAGAGGATTGACAGTTGGACCTACACTTTAGAAAAATCATCTTAGCTGCTGATTGGAAGATAGTTTTAGTGTAGGGAAAGACTTGAAACCCAGGAGATTAGTTAAAAGGCAGTAGAAAAGGTAAAATGTTATAAGGGCCTGAAAAAGCACCAAGGCAACAACTGTGTGAATGGGAAGAAGAGGATGTATATAAAAGATGTTGTGACTGTACAAACAATTAAGATAAGCGATAAGTTCAATGTAGGAGTCAAGGACGATACTAAGATTATGGGCCTGGGTAACTGAATAGTAGTGTCTTTGGTAGTAATACAAGTTTAGCAGGGTATAGAGCAAAAATAAAGAGTTCTGTTTTGGAGACATGTCATCTTTAAGAAGCCTGTGAGAAATCCAGTTCAAGATGATCAACAGGCAGTTAAAAAGGCATGACTGAGGGGCTGAGCCAAGATGGAAGAGTAAAACTAACTAGTGACTAGCTTGAGCTCTCCCCCAAACCCCTCCAAATACCTGTTAAAAAATGGCTCTAACCAAATTCTAGGGTGGCAGAACCCACAAAAAGACATAGTGAAACAAATTTCCAGCCCAAGACAACCCGGATGGTTGGTTGGAAAGGTCTATTACAGGGAGGTGGGAGAGGAGCACAGTTCAGCATGGGCCACGCAGGCCTCACAGGTAAACACCAGGCCTCAGTGAAGCTGGAGCAGGCCTCCGGGTACTGAATCAAGGGGAGCTGTGGTGGTTTCTAAATTTCTCAACCTACAAGCGCCAAAGACAACTTAGAAGGTCAGTAGGAAAGGTCTGTCGGACCTTGATGACAGAGGAGCTGAACTGATGAGAGAGAGGAGCTTGGTTCAGCCCCAGTCCCTGTGCAGCCCTGGGGCAGCAGCTGCTTCCGGAGTCCTGGGCCCCCAGACTGAGTAGGGATCAAGTGGCTGATTAGAGGGAATCTGCAGGGATCTCTTTGCTGGTGCTGAGGTAGGATTCTCTTGCTTTGCCTGTGCTTGGATTTGAGTCGCAGTCCTAAGTGGTGGTCCTGGGGCAAGGAGGAGTGCTGGCGTGGTAGAGCTTGTGGCGGTGATGTAGAGGAAACCCTCCTCACGGTTCCAAAGCAGCAAAGAGTGCTTGTGGTAACTCATAGGCCAGAGCACAGGCCAAGAAAGGAGTAAACACCTTGCCTTTGATCATACTACCTTAGAAGAACAAAAATTTATAGGTCCCTAGAAGTATCTCTGAAAACAGCTGCACAAAACCCCTAAAGCTTGGGACAGTACATTCTCCATACTGGAAGCAGATCCCCTACCTTAACAAAGAGCTTAAAAGTTGAGTAATTGGCTGGGAACATGAGCAAACAGCACAAAAAAAGTCAGACCATAGAATCTTTCTTTGGTGACAAAAGATCAAAACATACAACCAGAAGACAACAAAGTCAAAGCTCCTACATCCAAAGCCTCCAAGAAAAATACGAATTAGTCCTAGGCCATAGAAGAGCTCAAAAAAGATTTTGAGAAGCAAATAAGAGAAGCAGAGGAAAAACTGGGAAGAGAAATGAGAGTGATGCAAGAAAATCATGAAAAACAAGGCAACGGCTTGCTAAAGGAGCCCCAAAAGGCATGACTAGCTCATGAGAAAGACTAGAGATGGATATTTACAGATCTGAGAATCATCTACATACATACGACAAATGAACTCATGGGAGTTAATACCCCAATATCCTACCTTCTCCCCACCTTAACTTCTTTCTTTCCTTCTGTTACAAGACTCTCAAATGCATGTTTTAAAGTTTTTCAGCAATTTGATATTTTAAATATTTCATGGTGTTTTTGTATTACAAGCTTTTCAGATATATTGGAATATGTCCTTATGGTTTCTAACTCCAGTAACAAAATATTTGAGAATAAAATATATATTTATAAACAAAAATATTAACATAGTTGACACCGTTTATATCTATACTAACAAAACAATAAGAGAAAAAAATTTAGAATTTTAGAATTGCGTTAGAATATTAGAATAGAAAAAAATTTAAAATTGTGTTCATATGAAGTAATTATGAAGTACTTCTAATAATAAGTACTCCAGCACAGAATTTTAGATTTGGAAGGGCCTTCAGAGGAGACCTAATATAATCTACTACTGAAAAAGGATCTTCTCTACCACATAACTGACAAGTTGTCATCTTGCCTTTGCTTAAGAACACTGAAAGGAAACCATTTACATTTTCAAAGGCAGTATTTTCCACTTCTGAATAGCTGTTATTGTTAGGAAGGCATTCCTTACCCAAAGTCTAAATTTGCCCCTTTGCAATTTAAACTAACTACCCCTAGTTTTGTATTTTATAGCAAGCATCATCTTTCTTCTAAAAATATTTGAAGACAACAATCACATCCTCCCTGATACAGTGAAAAGAATGTGGGATTTGAAGTCAGAAGACCTGGGTTTGAATTCCAGCTCTACTACTCACTACTTACTTGTGTGACCATGGGAAAACTATTAACCCTCTCAGGATTTCAGTTCCTCATCTGTAAAATAAAGAGTTTGTACTATATGATCTATAAGGTCCCTGGTCCCCTCAAGCTCTAAATCTATGATTTTCCCCCAACTGATCTTCATATGACATGTACTCAAGGGCATTTACTCTCCTACTTATCCTTCTTTGAACACTCTCCAGTTTAACAATGTCTAATCCTAATATGCAGTTCCCAGAACTGAATATAATAAATACTTCAGATGCAGTCAAACTAGGTAAAGACACTATTAATGGTACTACAAGTTTGATATTACTAGATGCTTTGTCTCTTTTAACATAGACTAAGATCACATTAACCTTCTGAGCTGCTGTACCATATTGCCAACTCATATTGACTGTAATCCACTAAAACTCCAGATTTTTTTTAAGGCAACTGGGGTTAAGTGACTCGCCCAAGGTCACACAGCTAGTAAGTATCAAGTGTTTGGTCTGAGGCCGGATTTGAACTCAAGTCCTCCTGACTTCAGGGCCGGTGCTTTATCCACTGTGCCACCTAGCCGCCCCCAGATATTTTCATCTTGTACTTGTGAACAAGTTTATTAAAATTTCATCTTATTAGATTTGTATCAATGTTCTAGCCTATAAAGAACTTCTCAATCTTGACTCTCATCTAATATCAGAATAGGAATATAGTATTGTTATTTTGGTGAGGACAGAGACCACTTCTTTGTTTTGTTTCTGTAGTCCCAAAGCTCAACACACAATGGCCACTTAATGATTATTAAGTTGAATATTATGAATTATACATGCTAGTACATCCCAATGATCTAATCATCACATCTACTGCAGTGATGGATGCTATAAAGAGATTCTGACTCACTACACCCACTGAGAAAAGTGCATTTCCTCATTAACACAGTTCTCCACTCAAAGCTCATACATTGGAGTTGTGAAAAAATAAAGTTCTGATCACTAAAACTTTTAGGGAAGGGGAAGGGAATAAGCATTTATAAAGTGCCTACTACATGCCAGGCATTTAGGAGGCACCAGCCAAATATGGTAACCATGACATTCAACATTTATGTATCACAGATTTACTTAGAAAGGTAACATTATTCTTCTGTGGCAAACTTTCACTGGACACAGAGCATACCTAAATCTGCAGATGGCTGGGCAGCGAGCACATATATACTCAGTAACTCAATAAATTAATTGAGAGATAAAAGTAAATTTTAAAAATAAAATCTACAGCCCCAAACTGTGTTTAATAAATACATCATCTTGGAAGGTATTTCCACATTTTCCAATTGCTTTCCAAACACTGCTGCTAGTGAGACTAGCCAACATATTATTAATTTTTCATCACAAATTAAGATAAATTGGTTTTGTTCTATTATAGGACTCTATGAACATAATACCAAGCAACTTCCCAGGCATTTCTAAACTATGATACCCTCACTCTGGTTCTCCTCTTTGTCCCACTGGAAATTGCACTCTGTCCCTGGGTTGTTCTGTAATAGGTAAGTTTTTACCTTATCTTGCATGGAACCACACCACCATGCCACTTTCTAGATATTTTCAACCCTCCCATTGTCACAATCCCCCATTTTTCAACCTAAGCTCCCTTTTAGGTTCTATCTTTCCCTATTAAAATGCAACTTACTTGAGCACAGAGACTATTTTGCTTGCTTGTTTTTGTATCCTCAGCACTTAGCACAATGCCTGACACATAGTATGCACTTAGTAAATGTTTTTAATTTATTCATTCATTCATAACAGAACAAACCAGTATGTAGGATGAAGCGTTGTTTAGGCAAAACTGATGGATCATTAGAATTGCAGTCTTGTTTTAATTGCTGTTTACTTTGTGGTATCAGCAATGATAGCTAAGGCAGGAAACAAGTGTAGGTAACTGTAAAATGGTGACACTTTGACTAATGAATCAGAATTACTATGTAATTTTGATGAAACATCTCCAAAAAAGCCTTTAAAAAATTATCCTTCGCGTCCAAATAAACTTGTCGTCATTGCCACCAACAAATAATGGGTGTTGGCAAGATCCGAAAATGCTGTGTCATATTTAAGAACTCAGATAAATTATTTTGCTATGTTCACAACCAAAGGAAAAAGAGAATCACAAAAGATAAAATAGACAATTTTGATTACATTAAGGTAAAAAAGTTTGTGTTAGGACAAATAAAACCAATGCTGCTGAGATTAGAAGGGAAACAGTGAATTAGGGAAAAATATCTTTATAGTTAGTTTTCCTTATACAAGTCTCATTTCCACTATATATAAAGAATTGACTCAATTTTTTTTTAAATAGGAGCCATTCCCCAAATGATAAATAGTCAAAGAAAATGAATAGGCAGTTTTCAAGGGAAGAAATTTAACCTATCAGAAAATGATCCAAATCATTAATAATTAAAGCAATGTAAATTAAAGTAATTCTGAGGTTCTACCTCACACCCATCAGATTGATGAAGCTGACACACACACACAAAAAAGGGAAAATGGCATATGTTGGAGAAGCTACAGGAAAACAAGCACATTAGTACACTGTTGATAGAGCTGTGAATTGTCACAGTCATTCTGAAAAGCAATTTGTAAACTATGTCCAAAAAAAAAAAGTCATTACATTGTGCATAATCTCTTACCCAGCCATATCATTACCAGACATTTCTCAAAGAGAACAAAAAAAAAAAAAGGGAAAGGACCCATATTTTAAAAAAAATTATAGCAGTTCCTTCTATGGTGGCAAAGAACTGGTAACTAAGAGGATGCCCATCAGCTGGAGAACAGCTGAACAAAATCTGTTACGTGACTATAATGAAATACTATTGTGTCATAAAAAGGTGACTAAAGGGACAGTTTCAGACAAACCTGGGAAGGCTTATATGAACTGATACTGTGAAGGGAAAAGAATCAAGAGAATAATTTATGCAATAATGACAATGTTTTAAAATACAATAACTTTCAAAGACTAAAGAACTCTGATCAATGTATTGCTCAAATACAATTCTACAGGACCAATGATGAAAAATGCTACCTACCACCTGACAGAGAGGTAATAGACTCATTATGCTGAAAGAGTCACACATTTGGGAAGGACATGGACAACTTAGGAACCTATTGGGTTTTTTTTAAGAGCTATTGCTTTATTTTTGAAAGCATATTTAAGTAGAACTTTAAGGTTAACTAAATATTTTTCTTACAACAACCTTCTGAGGTAGACACAAGAAATCTGTTTTGATTGAGTATGCATGTTTGTTTAAAATGTTTTATTTTCTTTTTTTCTTTCTAAATGGGGACTAAGAGAAATTATGAGGAAGAAAGAAAATAAATATTCATAATTGAAAAAAATGAAATTTAATTATAAAAAAGTTATTTCCTTATATATACCATTCAGAGAATGAAGTCAGTAACCAAAATTATGGTTTTGGTTACTTTGTAAGGAGGGGTTCTAAATTGGCATGACAATACTGTGGTTCTAAACAAAGAGCTAATATAAAACACAGACTTAGAATGTTTGGGATAGAAGGGACCTGTGAAAAGGCTACATGGCACAGGAGGTAGATATCCAGGCTTTAGGGTCAGGAAAATCTGTTACTATCTCTGACACATACTGGCAAATATGATCCTTGGTAAATCACTTTACCTCTCAAGGTTCTAAGCCAGTGGTGTCAAACTCAAACAAAAACAAGGGCCACTAGTTCATGTATAAAGATCCCTGGGGCTGCATATTGACTTAGTTTTCAAATGTAATGTTAGCTCTATTTTATTGTATTTTATTGTGAATTTTCAAAATTGTCAAATCTGTGAGAAAAACCACTGAGGCAGAGCTCTGGGCCAATAGCACTTTATGAAAGGCTCCATGGTCCCTTTTAATTAAGTGGATCTCAGATCTTCCTCACAATGTGAGATACTCAATTCCTCCAGGGCCTTATTTTTATAGTACTTGATACCTGTTCAATACAAGTGAAGCAGACCAAAAATATAGAATCCCACTGGTTGACAAACAGGCTAGTGAGCAGACCTTAACAGACCTATCTTCACCTTTTAGGAGGCCCTACCAAGCCAATGAGCAAGCTTATGGGGGTGGGCTAATAAGCGGATGTCAAAACATCTACATGGGCCAACAGGCACTGGTAGAAGGGAAGGCCGCAGTCTGGCAACCAGGGTCACTCACTGGCTACATGCTCATGGTCTTCTTCCCATGTTGGGTAATAGTGAAATGACAAGAGATGGGGAAGGAGGGGCCAACAAAAAAATGTAGGGGACTTTCCACATAATTGAGTCACCTCTGTCACACTGGCCTTGGTCACCATGACAAGGAAAAGCAAGGGTGGAGGTCCTCTAGTTAGCTTCCTATGATTAAGCAAGTGAACTTATAATCTGCAGTTTAAAGCTCTGAGACCTACTATCAGAACTTATAATCACTATTCCTATGGAATCATATCAAACTGATTAATACTGATTGGAATAAAATAGGGGTCCAATAAACCACCTATCACATTTTTTATTTATTTTGCTAAATATTTCCCAATTACCTCTTAATTGGTTTGGGCGGCACTCTTGCAGTGCTGTGGACTGGTGTCTAACACATGTTCTAAGTAACTCTATAGCTATAAGTTGCAGGAAAGGTTACCTGCACTGCTAGAATTTTACTATACCAACAAAATTCCAGATCCAGTACCTATCCTTATCCCTGGTCCAATCCCTTACCTTACAGATGAAGAAGCTAAGGTCCAGAGAGCTAAATTGACTTGGCTACACTCACCCTGCTCGTTAGTGGCTGAATTGTCTCAAACCCAGGTCTCCAGAGTTCTAGTTCATTGTTGGTTCCACTGTATTATAATAGTTAATGATGTCAGGCTTCATATCAAGAAAGCACATATTTTTCCTTTTCCATTACCAATGGAAAGATCATGAAAGAACAAATGATTATAAACACTACTAATAGGTTACCTATTTACTTACAAATTAACTATATATCTTGTCATATGTTAAAAGTATGCAAGATTTGAAATAACTTACTAATATGTTACTCTAAGGAACTAAACTGTTCTTTCCACCTATTTCAAAGCAGATTCTAATCATCTAGAAATAGCATTCCAATAGCCCTACTTCCTGATTTTGCCTAAAACAGAAGTCTGGTCTTAAACTGAACATAAAACCTGGAGAAAAGAAAAAGAAATTAAGGTTTGGTTTTTTTTAATTCAAAAAATTACATATAGTTCTAAAAAGTGTGTCCTCCCAATATGAGTTAAACAATGACCTTTTCTCCTCAAGCCTAACATTTAAATCTTTATCCTATATTTATACCACATAGGAACACAATCTTATACGGTATTTCCCACAGATTGAAGTACTTTCAGAGACACTTTGTAACATTATTGAAAGAGCACTAGATTTGTACTCAGAGAGCTTAGGTTCCAACTCTGGCTCTGCCACATACTATATATGTAACCTTGGGTGTTACAATCACTTGACCTCTCTGGACCTCCTTAAAAATTTTATTACATATATACGTATAGCCTGTATCAGATCGCAAGCCATCCTGAGGAAGAGGAAGGGGAGAGAGGGGGAGAAAAATTTAAAACTCAAAAGCTTATGGAAGTGATTGTTGATAAATCAAAATAAATTAATAAAAAAGATTAAGAACCTGTAAAAAATGTAATGAGGGGCAGCTAAGTGACGCAGTGGACAGAATGCTGGCTCTGGAATCAGGAGGACCTGAGTTCAAATTCAGCCTCAGACATATAACACTCACTAGCTGTGTGACTCTGGGCAAGTCACTTAACCCCAACTGCCTCCACCAAAAAAACCACACACACACACACACACACACACACACACACACACATAATATATTAATTCATCACCAACAGTAAAACTTCAATTAACCAGGCACAATAGCCTAAATGCGTCTTAACTTTTACATAAGCATATCATCTGACACAAGCACAAAAAGGATGTGTAAACATAAGCATACAAAGACAATATATAAATTAAATGAGACAAAATGAAAATTAGACAAAAAAGAATTCTACCAATTTTTAATTCTGTATGCTTAAAGTGTTAAAGAATAGTTATAGCAATGATACTATGCAAAATTATATTCAAAACATCTTGATGGAAGAAACAAGTATCAGTGCTGTTCTCCAAATAGTCTTCCATTTTCAAAACTTATGACCACAAATGTACACAAGAACATAATCATAAACACTTCAGTCTTTCACCCCTAAACAAAATCTACTATTTCCTCTAAAAAACTATATAACATACTTTTTCTTTAAAGCTCCAACAACCAAACTACTACATATAACAGAGAATTACACTCCTTTCAGCAGGATTAAGTTATCAATTCAAGAATATATAAGAAATGATGAGTGATAAGATAGCTGAGAGGACCGACTGAGATTCCAATGGCTGAACTGTGCCACTTTGGTTCACTTTTGGTAATGTCAATGATGCTTAATGACAAAAGGCCTCAGAGAATTATATGAGGTACACAGTACTAAACTACCCAAAGCCTATAACAAAACAAAAAAACCAGGAAGGGAACAAATGTATCCTACTATGTAACCTCTATATGATTTGTAGCAGACTGTTGATACATTACATACTGCTTTTAAAGTTTTTTTTTCCTTAAATGAAGGCCTACATTTTTTAATCTATAATACCAAATTTTGGTCACAAGACAGATATGACATGAAAAATTATAAATATTTTCCTATAATGAATTTTAGCTTTTTCTTAAAGTCAGCTCAAAGTTGGATGGAATGTGTAATATAGTTCTCAATGATATTTAATCCTTAGTCTAAGTATACAAATCATAGTGACAGCGATAACATGATTAACTGATGTGGACATGTGTTCATAGGAAAGAGTAATCTTAAAAATGCAGTTCACATAGCTCAAGCTTTAATAGATAGCACTTACTAAAAGTCATTAACAAACAAACCAGGTAGAAATGTAATCACCTGAAGGTACAAGACCTCACAACTAAAACTATATATAGATGGTCACTATGAAGGCAGGAGGCATATCTGAAATTTGCAAAGTTTCCATCTACTGTGTGGTTTGTTAATTTCAATGCAAAAGAATGTATTTAAATTTTATGAGGTCAAAAATAATGAACACTTCACAGTTTATTTCAAATCGAAAAGAACGATGTTGAGAAAAAATATTCTCAGATATATTACTGCATAGTTTGAAAACAAGTAATTTGATAAAAATTAAACTTCCAGGTTTCTTTTGAAAACATGCAGATGTATTTAGCCTACACTTCCTGTTAACTATTCAACTCCATCTCTTCAAACAAAATATAAATATTTAACTTATTTAAACTATAAATGTATGTGAAGCATTTCTATAAGCCAAGCCTTTACGTTTCTTTTGGTGAATAGGATAAGAGGAATGCTATAAAAAAAACCTATAAAATACCTTATAAGGAATTATACATTAGAGTGACATTTTTGCAACAATTGTCTTTAAAATTTAAATCATTTCTAAGTCATCCAATAAACAGTAGTTGGGGGCTCAAACAAAATTACATAAATACCCTCAAAGAAAACCAACTCTGAATAAATTCTGAATTTTTCCAAAGCAGGCATCATAAAAACAAAGTAGAACTAAATGGAGTTACTATGTCAATGACTACCCATTTCTGATATATTCTATTTGTATATACATGCCCATTTTAATTTGGCTTACTACATTTGGTTCCTTGACTAAACTAAATACGTGATAAGCTACATCACTTAAAGAAGGACAAGACTTTCTTGGACTACCTAAACAACAAGGAAACTAAAAAGAATCAGAGGACATTTGGAAAACTTGGAATAACTGAAAAGGGCTAGTTAAATAGGGTTGATGTACATGGGCTAATTGATTAAATGTGGCTGCTTTTATGTATATTCCAAGTTTTGTTTTCAGAAAGATTCCCTTTCAAATATATGGTAATATTTTATTCAAATACACGTTAATAAAAAGCTTATAGATTCCCACAACGGACATCTTAATTGGAAATTACCAATTATCACTAGTGCCAAAGATGATATCCCAAGTTTAATAGTTATATTTACCTCCTATTCAAGCCCATCACCTTTTATTTCTGTATTATTCTCAGCTAAGAAGGTAGTGAAGTACTCAAATGACAATCTAGAAAAAGAACTTTACTTGATCAAATTTTGAAGCCTTTCTTTCTCAACTTTTTTTTTTTTAGTTTTAAGTTCCTAATTCTATCCTTCCCTCTCTCCTTCTCTGAGATGGTAAGCAATCCAATATAGATTATACATGTGCAATCATGTAAAACATTTCCACATTAGTCATTTTATGTAAGAGAACTTGAACAAAACAAAGAAGGAAGGGAAGGAAGAAGAGAGGGAAGAGAAGGAGGGAGGGAGGAAGGGAAAAATAGTATGCTTCAGTTTGTATTTAGACACCATCAGTTTTTTCTCTGAAGGTGGATGGCATTTTTCATGAGTCCTTTGGGATTGTCCTAGATAACTATATTGCTGAGAACTGCTAAGCCATTCACAATTCATCATACATTATTGCTGTTATGATGTGCAATATTTTTCTACTGGTTCTGCTCACTGCACCCTATCAGTTCATGCAAGTCTTTCCAGATTTTTCTGAGAGTATCCTGCTTGTCATTTATTATAGCACAATAATATTCTATTACTACAAGTTGTTTGCATTCCCCAATTGATGTGCATCCCCTCATTTTCCAATTCTTAGCCAATACAAAAAGTTGCTATAAATATTTTTGTACAAATAGCCCCCCACACACATACACACTGTTTTTACTATCTCTTTGGGATACAGACCTAGTGGTAGTACTGCTGGGTCCAAGGGTACACACAGTTTATACCGTCAAAGCCCTTCTTTAAAAGAGCTAAGGATATTAGGAATAATCTCCAAAACATAAATAAACCCGCTTCACTTTCCATTCATAAGTCTTAATTGATTAAGTTCAAATCATACTGACAGTAAAATTTAAAGTGAATATTAACCTTACATTTAGAGTATCTTGAAATGCCATGTAATTAACTCTAATGCCTTTAGTTAGGGGTGAAAAACCAGTTATACATTAAAAGCTCTAAAATTACACAAGCACCAGAAACATCTGTCACAAAGTTCTTATTCATATGCAACCAAAATCTCTCTTACTGTAGCTTCAGCTCATTTTTGCCTCTTCTGTCTTTATATGGTCATTATCCATAATAAAATAATTTCTCCTATAGTCCTCCAAACTAATCTTTTAATCATTCTTTATGACCCAGAGTTTAGTCCCTTAGTAATTTAAAGAGATTTAGTTCACTCTCAAACTTTTTTCAAGTTGTTTAAGTAGTGTAGTAGAAAGAAAATTAGAATCAAAAGGCCTGGGTTCTAATCTAGACTCTGCCACTATATGGCTGTTGACTCTGAGCAAGAAAAAGTAACCTCTCTGGAAGATGGTTCCTTCATCTGTATAATAAGGACATTGGACTAGAATTCAGGAGTGGGGAACCTGTGGTCTCAATGCTGCGTGTGACCCTCCAGATCTTCAAGTGTGGCCCTTTGACTGAATCCAAACCTCACTGTTCATAATTTGCTCTGTAGTAGTAGTAGTAGTAGTCGTCATAGCAGTAAAGAACAATTTTCTGTAACACAGGTCAACCAATGAGAAGAATGGAAATCTTTGGAAAGGAATAACATTTGTCTAACTAAGGTTCAAAATTAGTGTTACATATCATGAAAACTGATAGCAAATTATTTATCTGTTAATCTGGTCTGCAACTGGATTTTACAAATTTCATCTTTGAAAATGTCTTTTCATAGAGACAGGTACTGCCAAATACTGATAACAATCCAAGAACATTATTTTAATTGAACATATGCATTACTTAAAAGGCATTTATAGAATTCTTTTGGATTCTTCTCTTGATGTTTGTCTCTAAGCATGTCATTACATTGTAGAGTAATCACTTCCAGGTGAAAGTTAGGAGCTCCTCAACTGCACAGTTAAATGGATTTGAAAATATGGAAATTTATTTTGCACTTGCAATGAGTTCCCAAAAATGCTGCTGGAACTGTAGTCTGAGCTCAGAAAATATATCCACTGTAGACGTATGGGAATGGAGAGCCTGTTTCTTTTTCTAACTTTGACAGCATGAGAAGTGTATAAAAAAGCTTGACGTTACTTATGATTCAAGTAACATTATTTGTGGTTGAATTTACTTCCCACAGTTTAAGTTTCACATAAAAGTGTTGTTTTGTCTTACAATTTTAGGTTAGATTCATTAAAAAACATCAAATCTAGAACAAAAGTTTATTTCCAAAGCTATTCAGTGTTTGATAATAGTGGTTGTGGGTATTTCTTCTTTTTCAGAAAAATTCCAATCTTGGCCCTGAACTAAAAATTGTAATAAAAATGTTTTCTCTCTTTTTTTGTTTCAACATTGATGGGTATGCACTGGTATCAAAAAATAATAACAATATCACAGCATAGTGATAGGTGAGGCACTGGAAATGCTGTTGTGTTATAACTACAGCACTGTAATTTGTTCTGGCTGTGTCACTGCCACTTCTCTATTTCTGCAGAAGACACCACCATATTTCCAGTGTCTCAGGTTCATCAATATCAACATTAGCCTGTACTCGTTACTCTCCCCTTACCCCAAGAATACAATCAGTTGCCAAGACTTATCATTTTTACCTTAATAGCATCCTTCCAATGCCTCCACTCATACAGGCTAACCTCTCTGTTCAAACCCTCACCTCTCACTCAAACTGTCACAATTTTCGAATTGGTCTCCCTCCTCGAGTCTATTGCCACTGTGGCCTATTTTACACAATGCTGCCAAAATAATTTTCCTTAAGTGAAGATCTAACCATGTGACTTCCTAATTCAGCCAACCCCAGAGCTTCTTGTTGCCTCTAGGATAAAACAGAAATGCTTCTGTTTAGCTTTTAAAGTCCTACAGAATCTAGTCCCAATCTACCTTTCCAACTTCACTGGATATTACTCTCTCTGGCATGCTGCAATCCAGCCAAATAGGACACTTTACTTCTCTTTATTGTGTCTTTGCACTGGTCATGTCCCATGCCTAGAATGCAATTTCTCCCTATCTCCACCTCACAGAGTCCTCTTCCTTTAAGATGCAGGCCAGACACCATCCTCTACGTGAAGCCTTTCCTGATCTCCCCAATTGCTAGTACCTTCCCTTCCATGGTACTTGTATTTAACTATTTTTATGCATGTAAACTTCATATTTACGCTATATGTGTGCATATATGTTCTTACACACACACACATATATGTATATATAGGTATAATTTGTACTTGTTTGTCACATCAGAACGTAAACTCATTGCAAGTAGGGATCATTTAATTCTTTGTGCTATGAACAGCCCCAGTGCCTAGCACAAGGCCTCATACCAAGCAAGTGATTCATACTTACTGTGATCAATACTTACTGATTTTTATTTGAGACATATCTGAATCCTATGTCAACCTTTTGGAAAGATATTCATCTTATGTTACAAGCCCTACACTCCTTTTTGCTGAATCTCTGACCTATTCTTCCTCTAACTACTTCAGGTTCAAAAATCACTTATAGCATATCTTGTACTTGCCCCTCAAAGAGAAATTAAGAATGTCTTGATGAGTCCAAAACTTGTCGCATTATAACTATGAGTCCCACAGTACTAATATGTAAGTGTGCCCCACTGATTACAAAGTATGTCATTAATGTTTGATTCTCTTTTACTGACTCTGGTTTTACTAAAATAATGTTCACATGTAATGCCAAAAAAGTGAATATCTGCTAATCAAAGCTTCAAATATTTGAATAGACTATTTTATTTGTGTGATAACCATTAAATCTCTTCAGTACTCTCGAAAGTCCTTTTCTCCAATTACATCAAATGTCCTATATAATCTTTTTTTTAAAATTCTTTAAAATGATTCAACTAAAAAGGTATTAAAGAGTTGTTTAATTATAAAGGATTTTTATAGTCATAAATATAACAGTTTCTTACTTTCTCCCAAAAGAAACACTTCATAAAATTTATTGAGACTACTGACTGAAATATTTCCTATTCTGAAATTCCCCCTGCACCTAAGGTGAGTACTCAGCTAGCAGCTTTTATTTGAAATGAACTATTCTAGTAGTTTCCTCTATTAAATAACTTTACCAAAAAAAGACATCATATATGTGTATACATATGTATACATACACATATGTATTTAGATACAGACACACATATTTATATATTGTACACTGGAAAGGGGTAGATTTGAAATTACAGGATCAAAGACTCTCTTCTATCTGTACTCACTCAATTGGTGATTTCATCAGTTCCTATAGGTTTAGTGATCATCTCTATGCAGATGACTCAGAGCTATCTATCTACTGCTAGTCTCCTGAGATCCAGTCCTGAATCACCAACTATCTATTAGATATTTCCATATGGTTTAATCAATCAACAAGCATTTATTAAACACTTACTATGTGTCAATATGGAAATACAAAGAAAAAGAAAGAAAAAAAAGCCCATCAGCTGGAGAATGGCTGAACAAGTTGTGGTATATGAATGTAATGGAATATTATTGTGCTATAAGAAATGATCAGCAGGCAGACTTCAGAAAAACCTGGAAAGACTTATATGAACTGATACTGAGTGAAGTGAACAGAACCAGAAGAACATTGTACACAGTAACAGCCACAATATTCAATGACTAACTTTGACAGACTCATTTCTTTTCAGCAATACAAGGGTTCAAGATAACTCCAAAAGACTCATAATGAGGAGCAGCTAGGTGGCACAGCAGATAGAGCACCAGCCCTGGAGTCAGGACAGCCTGAGTTCAAATCTAGTCTCAGACAAGACACTTGACACTGACTAGCTGTGTGACCTTGGGAAAGTCACTTAACCTCAACTGCCTCACCCCCCCCAAAAAAAAGGAACTCATAATGAAAAATGCTGTCCACATCTAGAAAAAGAACTATAGTCTGAAAGCAGATCAAAGAATATTATTTGCTCTCTCTTTTTTTGTGTTTTTTCTTCTTTCTCAGAGTTCTAGTTTTTCCCATTGGTTCTAATTCTTCTTTACAACACGATTAATGTGAAAATAGGTTCAATATGAATGTATATGTAGAGTCTATATCAAACTGCATGCCATCTTGGGATGGGGGGAGGAGAGAGAAGGAAGGGGAAAAGTCTGAATTCAAAATCTTATGGAAGTGAATGTTGAAAACTAAAAATAAATAAATTAACTTTAAAAAAAAAAACACTCCCCATCCTCAAGGAATTTACATTGCGATGGGGGAAACAACACACACATAAATAGGTACATACAAACTATATACAGAGTAAAATGAAGGTAATTTTAGAGAAGAAAGGAATATCAATGGGAAGAACCAAGAAAAGTCACCTGAAAAATGTGGCATCTGAGCTAAGCCTTGAAAGAAGGCAGGATTCTACAACCCAAAGGTGAAGAAGGAGAGCATTCCAGACATAAAGGACAGCCAATGTAAAGGCATGGGAATGGGAGATGAATGTCTTGTGTAAGGCATGACAAACAGACTGCTATGACTGGACTGTAGAATTCATCGAAGGGAATAATGTGCATCAAGACTAGAAAGACTGGAAGTAGTCCGGTTGTAAGGAGTTTTAAATGCTAAAAGAGAAGTTTATATTTAATCCTAATAGGTGACCACCAGAGTTAACTGAGGAAGGGTATGTGGGGTGTTCAGAGAGGATTAGCTCTTCTGCAGTGAGGACTTGCTGAACTCTTTTCAGAGCTGTTCATCAACCTCTGGTGTCCGTCTTCACTCAATTCCCATCCGTGGCTCCAAGAACCTGTAGCATACTCAGCGGCCACACCCTGGTAAAGCCATCTCAGCTAAATCAGGTTGAGACTAACCCAAGGGCCTCAAATCGGAATAAGGGGGATGTCTACCCTAAGCATGAGAAGATCTCCCCAGTAGAACAGGCAAATGAGAACAATTTGTTGCAACAGCCATGAAGGCAGCTGAAGCAGGCACTATGGCGCTCTTAGAGCTTGGTCAAACATCTAAGATGCCAATGTCATCCACTGCATCCCAGGATATCACCAGTTACCCTAACTTTTGTCTTGCCACTGGGCTTTGATACTCCAGAAGAGAAAGTGAGGCTGACAACTTTGTGAAACTCTGCTTCACTTAAATGCAATTCACCTGCAAATCAAGACATAACCCTAAGATGGCATTGTTCCTCTTTGAAAACAAAGGAAGAAGAACAATTGAGGAGGAGAGGAGGTGTAGACACCATCACATCTGTCCTTTGGTAAAATCTTTTTGGCAGTTGTATGGAGCACAGATTGGAGCAGAGTGAGGCATGTAGCAGGAATACCAATTAGAAGGCTACAGCAATAGTCCAGCTGAAAGATGATAAGTACTTGAACTTGAGAGGCGAAGAGATGACATATGATAGATGTCACGGAGATAGAAAAGACAACACTTGGCAAATGATTGCGTTTATGAGGCAAGCAAGAATGCAAAGTCTAGGATTGTATTGAGGTTGTGAACCTAGATGACTAGGAAAATAGTGGTACCCTTGACAGTAATAAGGAAGTTCAGAAAAGGTTGTGGGTTTTAGGGGAAAGAGAATAAATATGTTTTGGAAATGCTGAGCTTGAGATACCTCTGAAACACCCAGTTTGAAATGTTCTAACTCAGTAAGTCTAGCATTATCATGGAGATGATCACTGAACCCATGGAAGCTCATCAACTCATCAAGTGAGAGAGTGGAGAGAAAGCATAAAGTATCCAGGACAAAGCCTTGAGGGATATCTACAGCTAGTGGTTGTGATATGGAAGATCCGACAGAGACTGAGAAGGAATTTTCAGACAGATAAGAGAGTCCAGAAAGAGTTGAATCACAAAAATTAATGAGATAATATTCAGGAGGAGAGGATAGTCAGTAGCATCAAATGCTGCAGGAGTTCAAGGAGGATGAGGACCAAGAAAAGGCCATCAGATATGGCAATTAGAGATCACCAGTAGCTGTGGACAGAGCAGCTTCAGCTGAATGATGAGATCAAAAACCAGGTTCCAGAATGTTTAGAAGAAAGTAAGAGGAGAAGAAGTGCAGCCCCTAGTACAGACAGCTTTTTCAAGGAGTTTGGCTCAGAAGAGGAAAAGAAAGACAGAACGCCCTTTGACCCAGCAATAGCACTTCTAGGGCTGTATCCCAGAGAGATCATACAAATGGGAAAAGGACCCACATGTACAAAAATATTTATAGCAGGCTCTTTTTGTGGTGGCAAAGAACTGGAAATTGAGAGGATGCCCATCAATTGGGGAATGGCTGAACAAATTGTGGAATATGAATGTAATGGAATACTATTGTGATATAAGAAATGGTGAACAGGCTGACCAGAAAAACCTGGAAAGACTTGTATGATCTGATGCCGAGTGAAGTGAGCAGAACCAGAAGAACTTTGTACACAGTAACAGCCACGTTGTGCAATGACTAATGTTGATAGACTTAACCCTTCTCAGCAATATGAGGATCTAAGACATCTCCAAAGGCCTCATGATAGAAAATGCTACCCACAAAGGAGAACTATGGAGTTGGAATGCAGATCGAAGCATACTATTTGCTATTTTTTTTTCTTCTATTGTGTTTTGTTTCCTCTTTCTGGTGGTTCCTCCTATTGGCTCTAATTCTTACTTACAACATCACTACAACATCACTAATGTGAAATTATGTTTAATAGGAATGTATATGTATAGCCTATATCAGATTGCATGCTGTCTTGGGGAGGGAGGGAGGGAGAGGGAGAAAAATTTAAAACTCAAAAGCTTATGGAAGTGATTGTTGATAATTCAAAATAAATTAATTTTTTAAAAAAAGGCAGAATGACAGCTAACAGAAATGGCAATATCTAGTGAGGGGTAAGGATAGGGGAAAATACAGGAGCATTTGTAGGAATCAGAGTAGGAGCCAATAGAGATTAAGACTGATGATTAGAGAGTAGGGATGATGGTGAAAGCAATTTGCTGGAGCTAGAAGAGATGAGATCAAGGATTCAAGAAGGGTTGGCTTTGGGTAGTAGAAAGTCCACTCCAACAGAGACAGGGATGTGGGAGGAGATAAATGGATATGATGTTGGAGGGATATGAGAGGAAAAGAGGGAAATTTCAGCAAATGGCTTCAATTTTTTTCAATGAAGAATGAGGCTAGGTCCTCAGAGGAGAGGGCAAGGAGAGGCTTGAGGAAAAAAGAGGTATGGAACAGCCACTGTGGTGACTGGGATATACAACTGATTAAGGAGGAATCAGAAGTATTGCCTTGGTGTCATGAAGGTCTAGTTCAGATTAGATAGCATAAATTTGTAATGGGCACATTTGGCAAAGTTTTGTGACTTCCTTCAGCATCATCCAAGTATAAATAGGGGGATAATCCAGGGTTGTGGTTTGGCAAGGTGTGACTAGAGACTGGGGGGGGGGTGAAGTGCAAGCAATTTTGAGAGTAGAGAGGACCACACAGAGTTGAACAATCATGCCAAAGGGTCAAGACTGAGAAGGGAAGAGGATGTAAAGTAGGGGTGATGGATGATCTAACGAAATATTGAGGGTTAGAGGAACTGCAAGTCCTGGTAAGGACAAAGAATAGGGTTTGGGGGTCATAAGGCACAAAAAGTTGTAACAATAAAAGGTTATGACTGGATAAAGGAATATCAGAGTTCCTCAACATAAGACAACAACTTCAGGTGATGGCAAGACAAAAGTTTGACTATCCTGGTGTGTAGCTGAGGTACAGTGAAGCAGTGGGTCATGAGAGTTGAACAGACTAAAGAATTAGGAAGTACACTAATATATACCTGATAACCCCTATGATGATGGCAGGAGTTGGGGCAGAGTGATTTCTAGCCAAGAACTAAAGCAGAAGTTTGCTGAGTGAAGGTGGTAGAGAGAGTCTGAAATGGCAATGGAGAGCAAAAATTGATTATTCCTACTCTTGTACCTGCACCAATGAATCAGAAGGCTTGAGAGAAAATGTATAGCCAGTAATAGAAAGGATGGCCAAAGATGCCATGTTATCTGAAGGGAGACAGGTATCAGTGAGTGCTAGAAGATGAAAGGGGTGAGAGAGGAGGTTTAAAATGAAAGGAAGTTTGTTCATTATGGAGCCAATACTGCAGAGGCCACAGCAGAAGGGGCATACAGCTCTGGAGTGGCACACTAATGGGCTAGTAATGAAATGGATGGGAATGAACAAGTGGACAACTGGTGCTGAATGTTTCATATGTACCTCAAATTCACTATGTCCAAAATAAAATTCACTATCTTTGTCAATAAAAACGCATCTCTCTTCCAAACCTCTCTATTAATACTGAAATCACCACAGTTCTTCCAGAGTGTCAATATTAGCTCCTTATTCTCAGTACATATTCAATCAAATTGCAAAGTCTTGTCATTTCTACCTTCACAAAACCTTTCATATCTGACTCCATTCACATAACTGCCACCTTAGTTTAGGCCTTCATCACCTCTTGCTTGAACTACTGCAATAGCCTTCCATTTGATCTTCCTGACTCTCTCCATGTCAATCAACTTCAACTTAACTCCAAAGCAATTAAGCTGAAGCACAAATCTGACCAGGTTGAGGCCTACTCAATAAACCCTCATGGCTCCCTATCCCCTCTAAGATCAAATACAAACTCTTCTATTTGTTATTCAAAGCCCTTTACGACCTGGCTCTAACATTTATTTGTAATATTAATCCCCTTAATACATATTAATCCCCTGCATAATCCAACTATCTTGTCAATCGGCCCTTCATACCTTTCTTAGTAGAAGGTATTTCTTCCTATCTTTGAGCGGGTTGTTCTCCTAGTCTGTTACATACTATCTTCCCTCCTCCCCCCAACCACTTCTCTCTTAAAACTTTTAGTTTCTTTTAAGACTCAGCTCAAGTACCACCTTCTACATAAAGCCTTTTCTGGTCACCCAACTGCTGGCACCCCACTCCCAATCACCTTGTAGCTATTTTGTATATTCTTATACATGAATGTGTTGTCTCACCGGATAGAATGCAAGCACTTTGAGGTCAGGTGTTATTTCACTTTTGAATTTATACAGATAGTAGGCACTTAACAAATATTTGTTAATTGACTTAATTTAAATCCTGATTCTGATACTTGCTCTGTGACCTTAGGCAAGTCACTTAACTTCTCTAGGCCTTTCTCTTGTCATCTGTGAAATAAGGAGGTTGGATTAAAATATCTCTAAATCTATTAGCTTACATGAATAAAAGAATATATCTACATAGATAGACAACTATCTACTTAGATATATTCTCCTGATTATCAACAACTGAGTACAACTCTGGGACTGCAACTTTGGATTATATCCTCTACTCTTCTCCCTCTCTCTCAAGGTCCACATCAAATGTATTGTCAAGTCTTATAAATTCTATCTTCACCACATCTCACATTTGTCCCTTTCTCTCCAACCATGTAAATTAGTAATGGACCCAATCGCATGGTACTGTGACTTCTTTCTACTCTAACACAGGCCTTCTTTAGTTCTGGTCTAGACCACTACAACAGTTTAAAAGGTCTCCCTACTTCCATTTTCTCCCCTCTTCAATCCATCTTTCACATTCCTGCCAAACTGCTATTCACAAAACCTAAATAAACACATTATCACACATCCCTTCCCTCAAGATGAAAATCTTCAATGACTCCCTATTTTTTTATAGAATAAAATACAAAATTTTCAGCCTGGCATTTAAAGCCCACCAAATCTTGCTCCCATTTATCTACCCTTCCATTTTTATTTCATATAGTCTTTTTCATGTACTGTCAAATGTAGTCAAATTAGTCTTCTAGCTGTTTCCAAACATATGTTATCTTTCACCTCCCTGCCGTTAAGTGGTTCCTCAAGTCTGTAATGCTTTCCGCACCTCCATCTTACACAACTACTAGTTTTCTTCAAAGCATGACTTAAATGTCAGTCATCTTGTATAGGAGACTTTTATTTGACCTGGACTCCCCTCCTATTTACCCCCCCCATTAGCATACTTTCCCTAGAAATTAATTATTCTGTTTTGCATTTATTTAATGGTATATGCATTGTATTCCCTAGCAGAAAGTAAGAACGTAAACTCCCTCAGGGGAAGATGAATTTTGTTTTCGTCTTTGTATCCCCAGAACCTTTGTATCCCCAGAACGTGGTCTTAGACAAAATAGGCAGTCTGAAAATGTTTGTTGAATTGAAATGAAATCAGCTCTATCAAATCTGGTTTACATTGTTCATAGAATCAATAATACTTTATTATACTATAATGATCAAAGACCCTAGAGCTGGAAACGGATCTATAAAGATCCCTTTTCTAGTCCAACACCTTCAATTTACTGATGAGGAAAGTGAAACTCAGGGAGGTAAAGGTCATATGAATTCTAAGTCGCAGCAGAGGTGGGATTGGAACCCAGGTCATGGGACTCCATGTGCAATAATCTTTCCATTTCAACCAACAAACTTTAAGAGAATGAAGAAAGATACTTCCCCTAAGAAAGGGCTTCTTCCTCTGTTTACAATTTGATCCACTGTACTTAAGATCCTTACTTTGTGAACTTCACACCCTCTATTGGCTCTTATTTGCATCTCAAGTTCAAAGCCCTTTCACAACGGGGATAGTTCTTTTTAACCTGGTGTTAAGAAGTCAGTTTTCACATGGCCTGAAGTAAGCCAAATGACTGAAAAGGGTCAGGAAATGGAAAATGGACAGCTTTCCAAGTCCATGTGGCTTCAAAATTGTATATTTTTTCAAAGAGCTTTGGAGGTAGAAGGGACCTGAGAAATTACCTAATCCAACTCCCTCATTTTACATGATAAGGAAAGTGAAGCTCATATCAATCTAGCTTGTGGGCTAGAACCCAAGTCCTCAGACTACAAATTTAAGTCTCTTTCTATCACCATGCGTTTTATTATTTAAATTCCCAGAGCAAACACTTCTATACTAAAAAAATACAAAAATACTAGCTCCAACTTGTAAACATTGTCCATAACTACTCTCACTAATGGAGGAAAGGAAGCAATTGGCAGTACTTTATGCATGTCGAACAGGTGAGATAACAAAATAAAGCTCTTAGGGGAAAAAAACAATGTTAAAAAAAACCAAACCAGAGTAGGAGACTCTTTAATAATACTTTCACTCAAACCAAGAACGTAAAAATGATTTTTTTAGGAGTCAATAGATTCACTGAGTAAACCACTTTTATACACTACCCAAATTTTATTAGTAATAAGAAGAGTCTATTTTTTAATGCAGGACACTAAATTTTTAAAAAGTTATCCATGCTGCACATTTAAACAGAGCCAAACAAATGTAAACTAAACTAGATTTATTTTAGAAATCATTTCCACGCAACAGTATAATGTGACATAATTTATTTATTCAGAATCTGCTCATTCAGAAATAACACTCCTCATTAAGAAAAGACATCAAGACAATGTATTCCTCTGAAAACGTTCAATAACTGATTTGTCTCTGATACTTATTCCTGTATGACCCTGGGCAAATAAGTCATTTATCCTACCTGAACCTCAATTTCCTAATCAGTTGGCCTCTGAAGTCCCTTCCAGCTCTAGAGCTAGGATCCTGTGAACTCATCCTAAAAGTCAATGGAGGTCCCACCCTTCTAAATCAAGCGTTTAAGAGCACATCAGCAGTTAATGCTTGAATGTTATACTTGTATATGGCATATCATATAAGCTGATCATTAATTATAATTTTAATCATTCACATGAATAAAAATTATATAAACTAAATATTTCAGTAAGTCTGCCATCAACACTGAGGTTTTATTATAACTAATCTATTACATGGTCAAAAGACTGTTACACCCCAGATTCATTTTTAAAAGGCAATTTTTAAAGATAATTTTGTCACTAGTATGTTCATAGATCCAGAACTGGAAGAGAACTGACTGGTCATCTTGTTCACACCTCTCATGTTGCAGCTAAGGAAACTGAGTCCCAGAGAAGACGTGACTTGCTGAAGGTAATACAAGTAGTAAGTAGCAACACTAGCACTGAACCTCCAGGTCATCTGCAAATCTAATACTTATCTCATTAAAAGGGTGCATGTCTACAAACAATGAATAAATTTTACAAATTAATTTCCTGTTTAAAAAAAGTTGGGGGAGGGGAGTGTCTGGAGCTGCGAAAAAGCTACACAATAGAAGATAAAGTTAGTTATTGAAGGAAAAATTTCTCTCATTATGCTTTAAAAGTAGGATAAATTACTACATTTTTATAGATAATAGTTTCATTATTAAAATAATTTACTTTTTCATCCACTGAAATTTTCTATTAATTCAACTTTTGGACAAACTCTGGACTATACATTTTTGGACAAATACAAAATTAAAATTACTTTATGAATCATCCTATCAGAACATGAAAATTCACTCAGTAATGTTCAATAACACAGGAAGGGGGCAATTAAAATGAGCTGCAGGGAAAAAAATGTAACAAAATGTAAAAGTTATAATAAGCACAAATAACACCTGAGGCCTAGCATCTGTTTTATCATTTGACTTCTGACTGTACAAAGCTATGTCAACTTCAGGATTTCTCCTGTTCATTGTACCTGAGGAGAGAACAAACAAGATAACACAAATTCCAATTATGAACAAAGACAGCATCCCTTAGATTAAAAAGGACAGAAAACCTATCTTTTCCAGCACTTTATCTGCCCACCCCTCATATGTTCAAAGTTTCAAGTAGTACTCTTGTAACAAAACCCTACAGTTTTCAAATGCTCTATCTCAAAAGGTATCAACACCCCCTTTATCTCTATTAAAAAAAACAAAACACTAAGTCAACAACTGACTACTGTAGCGAAATGCTGCTATGAACGCAGATAATTTTAACAAAGAGAATCTGCACTAAAAGATAAATGACTAGGAAGAAATTTAGTCTTTAGGGAAATGGTATTATCTTGGTAGTCTACAGGAACTGGAATCTACTAATAAGATGAATGGTGAAAAGGGCAAGGAGCATCAAGTGGGAAATACAATTCAAAATCCCATGGGACAAAATGCATAGCTAGAGGTAAGGGCATCCCTTTCTGAGGAGGGAAGGGGGCAGTACTATTATTTCATGTAGGCAATTCAAAATATGTTAGAATAAAAGCAAAGTAATTAAAAAAGCACCTTGCAAGTTTAGCCAACATCCTAATCATATTACCATGAACCTCAGGAGCTTTTGAAAACATAGCTAAGGTCACTCTATTTCCCCCTCCCTCCTCATCTGCTGCAACACAGCCTCAAAGCAGCTCTTTTTCTCTAAAGATGTAGTCTAAAAGGCAATCCTGCCACCCAGCACATGGCATTTTCTACGTTTACACATGTGTATTTAATTGTGGTTCCTAACGAATTAAATCTATGACATGGTATGTTTTTCCTTCAGAAACAAATATTTCCTCCTTCCAAAGGTGCAAGCCTCTCTCAAAGCACTGCACCTGTGGGGAGCTGTCTTGTCCCCAGACTCTTGAGGCGTCAATGCAACAAACCCTTCAGGAATCAGACACAGCTCCCACAGGAAAGCCACATGGTCACTTCAATGAGAAAGCTATGTGGCCCCGGGCACCTCCCTCAATGTACTGCCCATTGAATCTCCGAGATTAAAGGAAAGGAATACGGAGCACTATGGCAGTGGTGATGGTGGTAACATTTTGACAACAGAAATGACCGCTTCCTCCTGTTGTAAAGCTATTTCCAGACAGAGGCAGTAGACGACAAGAAGCAAGACATGGTGGTGCTTCCCACCAGGTGATCAACACTGGGGATGGCTGGGGGGGACTTCCCCCGAACAGGTCCACGAAGGCCCCACAAAGACCATCCTAGCCGGGCAAGGCGGTTCTCTCATTTAAAGGGGGAGGGGGGTGTCGAGAAAGAGGAGAGGTAGGAGTCGGGAAGGAGAAGGAGGAGGAGGGGGCGGCAGGGAGCGCGGCGGCTCTCATCCAGCTCTCGGCAGCCAGGCGCAGTGTAAACACTCGGGGAGGCTGCTTCTCTCGCCTCCCTCTCCTCGCCAGCTGGGGGTGGAGGTGCCCCCTCCCCGCAGCCACGCTGCAAACGCACAGACAGACCCCTGTCATGCAGGAGAGAAGGGAAAGAGGGAGGGAAGGAAGGCACCGGCGGCGGTAGCTACAGCGAACGTACATGTGTATCCCTCTGGGTGGGTGCCCCCTACCCCAGTCGCCGCTGTCTGCCCCGTCGCGCTTACCTGCGGGGGTCGCTCCGAAGACTCGCACCACCGGCACCTTCTTGACGGGTGCCTGGGTGAAGGGAGATTGGCAGATATCCAGCCCCTGCAGCGGGCTGGCCATGTAGTAATCGGCAGTCACTATCCGCATTGAAAACATGTTCGCCGCCGCTGCCGCCGCCACCACCTCTCCCTCTAGTAGCCACACAGAGCAGCAGCAGCAGCAGTTCCAGCAGCAGCAGCAGCGCCCCCTCCCCGCCTGCCTGCCGGCCCCTATCTCCTCTCCCGTCTCCCCACCCCTCGCAGACACAGTGAGGAGGAGCAGGAGCGGCGGCGGCGGCAGGGCCCGGGGCTTGGGGTTCGCGCTGCTGCTGCCGCCTCCTCAGGAGCGCCGCGCGGGGGGCAAGACCAGAGAAGCCCTTAAGCTTTCGTCGCTGCCGCTGCTACTGCTGCTGCTGCCGCCGCCTCCGGGGATCACACAGGCTTCTCCGTCCCAGGCTGCAGCTCTTGTTGCCATGATGATGATGTCACGGACGCAACCACTGGGGGGAGGAGGGTGTGTGTGTGTAAAAAGAGGGAGGGAGAGGCGGAGGGGGGTGTGGTTAGGGAGAAGGAGAGGAGGAATGGGGGTCATTGGAAGGGGAAGGAAAGGGTAGGGTGGGAAGGAGGGGGACAGAAAAGAAAGAAAACGTGTTTTTCCCCCCGCCCCCGATCGAGCTGTTAGGGAGGGGGAGGAAGGGCACGCGCCGGGTCCAGCCCCAGCTGGGGCCCGGGGGAATCGATGACTCGGTCTGTGGGTACCGTCACCTGGGTGCGGGATAGGAGAGAGGGAAGGGGAGGTGGAGCGCCGATGTCATGGATGGCGGAGGAGGGGGTCGCCTATCAGTCACTCGCGGGGCAGGAATGGTTGAGGTTGGGGGAAGGGCGGCCGCGTTTGGGTCGGTTTTAGCGGTTACGCGGGATTGGCAAAGGCTGCGGCATTTCGCGGTTTTTTTTTCTCCTCAGACCGCCATTTCGTATCCTGCAGTGGAGGCGGAGACGGCGCCCGGCGCCTCCGCCCGTTTTCAGAAGGTAAGAGAATCCAGAGAAAGGGGAGGAAGCCCGGTGGGGGGGGAGGAGAAGGGCGCGCGGGAGGGGAGGGGCGGGGTGAGCGGGAGGAGAACGGACGGATGTAGCACGAGCTCTCCAGGTAACGTTCTGGGTTCCTGCGCGTGGCCCTGAGGCAGTGCGAGGGGCGGGGGAGCGCAAGGCTTCGGGCTCAGCCTATAAAAGGGCCGCCCTGGCCGTTTTGCTTCTTGTACGTGCTGGCGGCCGCTCGGGCAGCTACGCTCTCCTTCTTCGCGGCCTCCACCCCCACCCCCATTTACTCTCCCCTCCCCTCCCCTTCCTCCCACCCTTTGCTGCAGTGTGTGCGTCCTGCCTGTTAATGAGACCTGTTCGTGCTTGGCTGTGCTCGGCTGTGCCCTGCCCTACCCTGCAGTGCCAGGGGTTGGCAAATTGAGTGAGGATTTCCCAGTTCGGTGTGTCTCATATTACACGCCCCCACACCCCCTTCCTCCCTCTCCGTGCTTAAAGCTTCTCGTTTTTTCCTCGTGGCTCCAGAGCCGCCGCCTCTGTCTGCGCGTGCCTGGGTTTCCGTGAATACACTGCTGTCTGCCCGTGACCTTTCCCCCCAGTGGAATACGGTATTGAAAGACTTGGGAAAACAACGGAGCAGGACCAGAGTACCCCCTAGATAGGGTTAGTGGGGCCAACAAAAAAGTGTTACGCATTAACACTTTGTGTAAAGCCCGAAAGCAAGAGTAAATCTTTTAAAAACCTTAGAAAAATGAATCCAAACCCAATGAGTTGAAATTACATTAGGAGAAAAAATACCACCTTATACTGGAAGTCAGGTGATCTGGGTTCTTGCCTGTGTGACCTTGAACAAGTTAATTAGGATCCCCGGGCCTCAGTTTTTCTGGAGGTAAAATGCAAGTGAGGCATTTACCGATCTCTGGGGGTTTTTTTTCAGTTGTGTAAGATTTAATGACTTTATGTGGTTGGAGACAAGATTTCCTAGGTTTTAGCCCCAAGTACACCTTTGTAGTGCTGTAAGGTTCGGTCTGGCCCAAATGTTAAAACCCTCGAAAATGGATATCAAAAGGATCAGAGGATTTAAGAGCTAGAAGGAACCTCACATCATCTAATCCTTACAGATGAGAAAACTGAAGAGGGTGAATAACTTCCACAGTGTTTTATAAGATACCAAGTAGCCAGTTGCTTCAGGAATTTGTGGGCAGGCCCAGTGACTCCAGTTCCAGTGCTTTTTATACAAGGCTGGTTGTTGGTTAGCACTTTTGCCTACCTGTTTATTACACACCTTTGTTTTCATAGCCAATAAATTATTGCTTATTTGGACTGTTTTGAGAGAGCCTCATTTGATAGAATTGTGAATTTTAAAATACATTACACACTTCAGAGAAAGATCACTGAAAATACAATCATGAAATTTTTCATAAATGTCTAAACCATTTTACAAATGAGGAAGTTGAGGCCTAGAGAGTGAATCAATATTGAAGGTCATGGAAATAGTAAATGACAAAACCAAGATAACCCCAGGTCTTTTGACTTCTATGGATCACTGGATGTGTTCTTTTCACCACAGCTTAATTCCCTAGTAAAGAATGTAGCCAGTAAGAACTTTTGTTAAGTGGGTTTGAGATGTAACAGTATGGCAAATCAGCTCACACTCATTGGTCTTAGTATGTATGGTGGACTTCCCTCCATTGTCCAGCAAATATTTAAGTAAGGAATAAACTTCTAGGGCAAAATGTTATAATTCAGTTTCTTATACTAGGTAGATAACATAGATCAATAAAAGGCTTCTTGCTTTCATGAAGCTTTTAATCTTTTGAGGGGTTACACTTGTATATGTAACTATCCTAAGTATAACAATATGTAGGTAGACAAATGTCCTAGATATATTTAGATATAGATATACCCCTATCCTAGGTATGATAAAGACATCCTGAATCCCTCCTGTCTCCTTTAAGATGTTAGAATTTTGGTAACATGTATTCACCTGGACCTTCAAATCCCCTTTCTCCCTTCAGTACATTTAAGGTGATTGATCCATACGCTTGGACTGTGTACCCTTAGACTTGGTCTTTAAGAAAGAGTCGCAGGACATAGCCTAAGAGAACCAGAAAGAAATTCATAGAGGCTTTAAAGAGTTTCAAACTGAAAAGAGCCGCCACACATGCATAAACAGTATGAAAAATAGTCATGGGGGAAAAAACTGGAAGACATTAGGAAAACATTGCAGTAGTGTGGGAGAGTTGTAATGCATGGCATCCATGGATATAGAAAGCCTCCCCTTTACCCTAACTTCTTGTCTTTACCATCTTCTGCCCCGAATTTCATGTAAGGGATTCAGGAATCATGAACCAATTTCAAATGAATTATTGCTTTTTTTTTTCTGAAAGGGGCATATCACTCTACTCCCTTATGGTCCCACTTAGCATCTTGGTAACTTTCAGAATCAAATATCCCCTCAGAATGTCAGCTCTTTTGAGGGCAGGAACTGTTTTTGCTTTTATATTTGTATCCTCAGAGCTTAGTATGGCGTAATATTGGTATATTGTAAGAGCTTAATATATGTATTTTCAAATTCCACTAATTTATTCTCATGTCCATCTCAAGTCACTTCTCATCACTACTCATCTCCTGCCATCTGTTTTCAGACTCCACGTTGGACTGAAATTGTTGGCTTCCATATTTATTGCCAAATCCAACAGACTTTTTTCGGTCTTCATCCTTCTTTACTGCTCTGCAGCGTTTGACACTGGCAACTGCTCTCTCTTCCCTGACTTTGATAATACTCTCTCCTGGTTCTTCTGCTAGTCTGATGTCCCACCCTTTATGCATGAATGTACACCCAGGGCTCCATCCTGGGCCCTCTTCTCTCTCTGCACACTATTGGTGATTTTATTTGCTTTCTCTATGCAGATGACTCTCACGTCTTCATATCCAGTTCTCATCTTTCTCTGCCTGCCAGACATCTCCACCTTATAGTCCCTTAGGCTTCACCAGCTCAACTACCCAAAACAAAGGCATTATCTTTCCTCCTAAATCCACCCCTATTTCTAAGCTCCCTGTTTTTGTTTAAAGCATCACATTCTTCCAATCTCCCAGATCTACAGTTCTGATGTCATATTTTTCTGTCCATTTGGCAAACATTTATTAAGTTTCTATATGCCAGGCACTGTGCTAACTGCTGGGAATACAATGAATAAAAAGAAAGTTCCTGCTTTCAAAGACTTTTCGATCTAACTGGAGGAGACAGCACACTGAGGGAGGCAGGAAAGTGGGGGAAAAGGACAGGACACCAGAGGATATCTTGTTCCCTGGAGTTGAAACCAGGCAGAGCAGCAGATGCAAAGTGGAGTGAGTTGGGAGTCCAGTTTCTGCCCTCTATAAAGAAAATCATTGAGAGGAATGAGGTACTCCACCTTCTAGCCCTCCTGTTAGAAGGGAGAGGAGGCTGAGGGAGGTGGTGTCAATCAAAGCTTTGAGTTAGCAACAGGGTGATAAGATTAGAAGTGGAGCCTCTCCTGGGAGAGGCTTCTTGTTCCTTGGAGTGGAAACTAGGCAAAGCAGCATATGCAAATGGAGTAACTCCTAAGTCTCGCTCACCCCACATATACAGTTGTTTCCCAAATGTTGTCGAGTTTCTTTCTCCACAACATTTCTTGCATCTGTCTCTCCAGATTTCACACCACAACCATATTAATTCAGGTGGTCATCATCCGTTTGGCAATAACCTCCTAACAGACTACCTGCTTCCTCTTTCCCCTTTCCATTCTCCACTCAGCTGCCAAATTGCTCTTCCTAAAATATAGATCTAACCATGTCACTCCTGCTTAGAAAACTTACTGGTTTCCCATTGCCTCTAAGATAAAATGCACGGTCCTCTTTTTTGGCATTTAAAATGCTTTAAACCCCCAAAGCTTATCTTTGCAGACTGATTATGCATTGTTGCTTCACACGCATGCCGCATCCCAGGAAAATTGGCTTACTTGATGTTCCTGTGTGATATTTCAGCTCCTATCTTTGTGCCTTTGCCAATCAGGTTGTTCCTGTCTTCCTTACTTCCACCCTTTGGAAACTCTACGTCCCTTCAAGCCTCAGCTCAAGTGCTACCTTCTTTGAGAGTCCTTTCCCGATTTCCCCTTGTTATTCGAGCCCTGCCTCCCTGTGTAACATTTATTTGGGACACATACACACACAGTCTGCTTATTTATATACATACTGTTTTCTACCAGTAGAAAGTAGGACTTTTAAAATTTTTGTCTTTATCCCCAGCACCTAGAACATAGTAGTCTTCTTAATAAATGTTTTTTTGAACTGAATTGAAAAAAAGAGTTTATGGAGGTGGAATTAACAGAAATTTAACTACTAATTGACTTTTCCTCCTGTCTCACTTCCTAAAATAATCCTGAAGTTTTGAGTGAAGGTCAATAGTGGTACTGTCAATAGAAAGTGGAAAGTCAGGAGGAGTAGGTTTTTAGGAGTAGTAAGCTCAGGTCTATAGGTGTTGGAGTTTGAGATATCATGATAATGTTCAATTGTAGAGGTCCAATAGGTGATAGGAAATGTGGACCTGGAGCTAAGAGAGATTGGGGCTAAAGATAGCTTCGGGAGGTGAAGCTATGGAAATGAATGAGATTATGGAAGAAGAGAGTGAAAAGAAAAAAATAAATTCTAAAACAGAATCTTTGGGAACAATACTATTATTGGACTAAAAGCCAGTCATGGAGACAGAAAAAGATCGGATAGGTGTTGAGTGGAGTCAGGTACTGTAGAGAGATCTAGGAGGATGACAGATGAGAAAAGACCATTTTATTTGGCAATAAAGGAGATAATTGGTGACCTTTAGTAACAGTTTCAATAGCATTACAGAGACAAAAGTCAAATAGCAATGGGGTTGAGGAGTGAGTGGGTAAAATGGTGTCTTACTGGAGAAATCAGATTGTAAAATAGGAGCGTTGTGCTAAAATGCAGTATCTGAAAAATGCTCACAATTTTCTGAACAAACTGAATTCCAAATGCAACACATTATAGTAAAGTAACTCCATAGTTTTCAAGTTATAATGTTCCTAGGTAGGGAGAAAAATGATAACTATCAAATTAATGATTTCAGTATTTCTGAAAGAGGAGAAATTTTATTTTGCCTCAAATCAGTAGCATTTGGAGTGTTAATAAAAGGGGAATTCAACAATTCAAACCCTTTTTTGCATTCTAGTCAAAGAATACACACCTGAAGACGATTTCTTAAGCCATTTTCAACATGGTTCTATATTGTGTCATTTGGTTTAAATTGACAGCAGAATTTTAGTAGTCTTATAAAAGAGATTGAAAACCTGATACCACCATTCCCAGTTACTAGTATCAGTTGTGTTTTAAAAGAACTTATCCTTAATTAGTATATTGACATTTTGTTGTACTTTGTTGTTTAGTTGTTTTTCAATTGTGTCTGACTCTTCATTACTCTTTTTGGGGTTTTCTTGGCAAAGATACTAGAGTGATTTGTCATTTACTTCTCCAGCTCATTTTACATATGAGGAAACTGAGACAAACAGTGGTAAGTCACTTGCCTAGGTTCACATAGCTAGTTAAGTGTCTGAGGTTGAATTTGAACTCAAGAAGATGGCTTCCTGATTCCAGGCCCAGCACTCCATCCCCTGAGCCACTTAGCTGCCCATATTGGCATTAAGAACCTTAAATTAGCAGCACAAGGGACAGATAACAATAGCTTATATTTATCACTTTAAATATAAAGTTTGGAAAGGATTTTATGTACCTTTTCTCATTTGATACAGCAACTCTGTGAGGTATATAGTAGAAATAAAAATTCTGGAAGAGACAGCATAGAGATGATCTAGCCCAGAGGTTCTTTACATTTTTGTGTGGTAGACCCTTCTGGCAGTCTAGTGAAACCTATGTGTATGTATGTATATATACACACATATATGTATATTTGTATGTGTATACACACACAATTACATTGAAATACTGTCAGAATGTTTTTTAGAGTTCACAGATTTCAGGTTAAGAGTCCTTGGGGGTCCAACCCCTTCATTTTATAGAAGAGAAAACTGAGACCCAGCAAAGTGAAGTGATCTCATTGTCACACAGGTAGTAGCCAAACAAGGCTTCAAGCCTAGGTGTTGACCTCAACCTCAGTGATATCCTCATTTTACAGCTGAGGAGACTAAACCTTAGAAAGGTTAAGTAACTTGCCAAAAATCACATCTCATTTATGGCAGAGCCAGCACTTGAACCCAGGTCTCCTTACTCTAAACCCATTGCTTTTTCCAGTACATTATCATCTTTCAATAAATATGGGGAGAAAGGAATAGGACACATCAACATGCAGATGGTATTGGACCTAAAAAAATGTTTTTATATTATCAGCATCATCCAACATATTTATTTATCTTCCTAACTCTGTGCTCAGTATTGTACAAAACTAGTTAGTATCTGCCCTTCAGTAGTTTATAATTAAAAGACAATGATTCTCTATTGGGAGTATATTGAAATTTTTGCTGTTCTAATTGAGCATAATAAAGTATAGTGAAGTCAATAATGACTCTAAGGTCTCTTGCTTACTTAAAAGGTCTGTGATGTAGTGGCTCTTTCCAGTGTGGTAGAAGTGAGAATATATTTAGTAGCCTTATCTTCTCTCTATTTGAAGTGGTACTAAGACATTTAGGAGGGAAGTTCAGTGATAAATAGCAAGTTTGTATGCTGTGTGGATATAGATGAGTCCAGATAAATGACATTTAACATTGCTCAAGTTTCTGATGGGTAATGAAAGAACTGAGAACCAAGGAAAAAGCATTGGGGACCTTCCTGGCTTCATCTGCCATAGGTAGTTGCCAACAGGCTAATGAGCCTCCTAAAGAAAAACTGTAGGAACAGCCAAAGAGGGCACACCTATGAATCTGACGTTTTCGATTGATGTCATAAGAAGCTACAGTAATCTGTGGGTTCAGTGAAAGTAATTTTTTTGAGGTTAAAAATTTTAATGTCTGTCTTTCAGTTACATGTAGTGTTGCTACGTGTGTTGCTAGCTATCTTTGTCTTCTATCTCTGTCTTTATCTGCTACCACTTATGTTACAAAAATTAGTTCTACTTTGCTAAATAGCCTGTCCTTTCAATATCTTTTTTTCATAGTTGTAGCTCTCTTTCCCAGCCACAAAACCAAATCTTTTTATTCACCCTTAACATGTTCATTGAAAAGTGCTTGTTGATTTGACATGATTCATATTTTTGCTGATTTATATTGTGTTGCCTTCATTTTGTTCTGTAGTAGATTCAATAAAGTTCAGTGTACTTGCTCCAATCATTCTCTTCATCAGTTAAGAACTCAACTTCCCACCTACTATTGATGATTCCAGCTAAAGAGAATATCTGCTGCAGCTAGTCAGAGGAAATCTTTATTCAACTTCTCAGTTTTTATCCAAACTTTAGAAAGCTACAGAGCTTCTTTGGTAACCTTTAGGAAACGATGGAGCAGAACAAGCCCTCTTTCCAGAAGGATTTCTGAAGTTCATGTAAGTATGGAAGAATCTAAAGGCAATATCCTTTAATTTAGTTTCTTCTCTAAGAGCTAGCACTTTTCTTCACATAGGAGAGTTAGAATTGGACATTATAAAGAGAGATACGAAGATCTTGTTCTTTTTGGGTTTTTTTGCAACTTTGCCGTTTATTAAGCTCTACTGTGAGAATAAAAAACTTTACAATCTCTTTTAATATTGCTTCTAGTGGTAGTCTGTCATTAGAGGCACTAATGAAGGTATGCCTTAATGATGGGGATTGAAGAAAGAACAGTGAAAGAAACTGTAGTATTCTGAACCTACCTGGATTGATACTGTGTAGTGTGTGTGTGTGTGTGTGTGTGTGTGTGTGTGTGATTGTAAAACCAGAAGACTCAAAAGCTACCCTACTTCCACCATCCAAGGTTAAGTCTGAGCCATTCCTCTGTGACTTGAAAGGCTGGGGAAGAGAGTAGGAGAACTAAAGGATGTTCCTTTTGCTTGTTTGTCCCAGGATATTAGGAATATCACCATTCAACCAGGGAGAACTGGAAACAAAAATTTGGTGGGAAGGCTACAACTGGACCTTGAATTTGAATAGTATGAGGGCAGTTTAAGAGGGAGAATAGTGCCGGAGGCCACATAAATGAGTCAAGCTCAGGGGCAAACATGACAGCATAGGCTATTTGGTCACATTGTCTCTAGAGACAAAGGAACACAAGTGCCAACTTCACTGATAAGGGCATTGCAAGCGTCTAAAAGAATTATTTCAAACTAGTTAAGTCAAAAAGGACAGTTCAAAAGCTAGTGGTATTTTCTAAGGCTGGAGACTTGATTTCTCAAAAAAGTGGCAGGATGGTGGTAAGAGGGAGATGAGGAAGGCAATTCTCTACCAGCTCTTTGTAGAGAGAAAAGGGTATTCTTTGTAGAGAGGAAAAGGTATTCTTTTTCAAGGGAAGAAGGAAAAGGTAAAGAGGGATCTCACTTCCTTCCTTGTAACCAGAAAGTAGTACAAAGAGATTTGGGATTAGGGATTGGCACAGCGGCAGCGAGATTGTACTGAGAGTAGAGGCTTCTCTACCCTTATCTAGAGGTTGGAAGTATATGCCAGAAGGGCTAAAACATGTATAGCTGTGCCGGAACAAATCCATTAACTAGAAATCAAGAACTGACCTAAGGAACTAGCTCAGCAAGAGTAGACTACCTTTCCCAGAGATTAAGATTTGATAGATGTAATAATAGCTTGTATTCATTTAGCATTTTAAAAATTTTTACAAAGCACTTTCCTCAAACAGCTTTGAGAAGCATATAGTAGGGATTTACAGGCCTAGTTCCCTGCAGCTACTCATGGGGTACCGGAATTAACCAATAAGACATGCATAATTTTTGTAACTTTTGCCTTTTGATTTACAATAACTGTTCTTTTTCTGAAAATTCATGAAGCTTGGTAGACTGTTTTCGGGGAATAGGGAGAAGAAAATGCCTACATATTTTATTACTAATCTACAAAACATCTGCCTTTTATTCTTGATGGGCAAAGAATTAAGGCTTTAGTTCCTAGAGGAAGACATTTCCAGTGCCTCTCTGTCCTGGCACTTTATATCTGTTTCAGTCTGCTGTTGTTTTTCAGATTGTCCAGTTATACCTTAAGAAAAAGATATAAAAGAATTTCTTAGATTTCAGTTTTCAGTTTTGAAGGATATTGTTCGTTTATCAGTTGTTCAAGAATTTTGAACACCTGCTATATACCCTCATAGTCTAGTAGGAGAGACGATGCTAATATAAAATCTGATTAGAGACCAGCTGAAAATACCAGAAACAATTAGTGCCTAACGTGAGAAAATGAATGAATAAATAAGTCATCTATTACGTTCTTACTGTGTGCAAAGCACCATGCTAAGTGCTGGATATGCAAATAGAAAAATATGATAGTCTCTGCTTTCAAGGAGCTTCCCTTCTATGAGGGAGACATTACATATGGAAGGTTTCAGTTACAAGTCAAATGGAAAAGTCCATAGTCCTTAGGGTATAGCTGCAAAGCAGATGTTAATGCTGCTTCTTTAAAGTCATTTCCATTGATAAAATTATATCAGTTTCCAATGTTAAATCATTTGATGGTACATTAACAGTTCTCAATGGCAAGAACTTTCTTTTCTGGGTCTTCAAGAGCTTTGTCTCTACACCTACAGGAGCAGTTGCCAAGCTGCATCTATCCATTGGGGTTGCTTCCTAGGATGATGTTTGAAGACTCTGGTGCTAGATGCACTGCTATTCCCAAAGCTCTTGGTTTTAGAGTCCTGGGCTCTCCCCAAGAGAGTTGTCAGGGAGTGAAGCATAAGGTGGTGGCTGTTGTTTGAATTGCCTGACATGCTGCTTCCTCTGTCTCTCTGGATGCCTTTCTATTCAGCAAGACTGGATTGCTTGCCCTGTGTATGTTAGTTGGTCAGTGATTTGTGGGGATGGTTGGCCTCTTGGCTAGCCTCTTCTCCATAGGAACAGCTTCTCCAGAGGTCTAGGCTGGAAGCAGGAATGGTGGTCGGGGGGTGTTTTCCCACTCCCAGGGCCTATCTGTATGTTGGCAGCAGTTAGCAGTCGTTACAGGTGATAATGAGGAAGGTGGGTCCCATTTCAGTAATGATTTCTCCCCTCAGTGATGGCTGTGGGGACTGAAAGTAGATCTAGTGGTACTGCTTTTCCCAAGGCTCTTGGGTTGAGGATCCTTGGTTCTCCCCATGATGATCTAAAGGAAGATGGTGATCACATTTGTGGTAATGGTTTGATATGTTACTCCCATCTGTCCTCCAGGATGCCATGCTGTTTTTAGCTGGGTTGGCTCTTCTTCCCACTTATGTGTGACAGTTGGTTGATAATAGGGGAATGGCCAGCTCCTTCTCCATAGGAGGTATGTCCCTATGTGGTAGCTAAGGGGACTGGGCTGGGTGCAAGAATGGAGGTTGGGGGTGCCACTGCTCCAGGGATCCTGGGTCTGTCTGCTTCTTGGTGGCAGTGGGTCCACATTTGCTGCTAAGGGTGAATATGAATTAAATGCCAGCTGTGTAGTAGAAATTAAAAGTGCTATAGAGATTCAGCAAAAGGGAATATCATTGAAAGTTGGAGAAATTAGGGCAGATTCCATGGAGTAGTAGGAGTTGAATTGGACATTGAAGGGTTAGGAAAGGCAGTTCACCTCTCTGGTCCTCAGTTTCCTCATCTGAAAAAATAAAGGTGTTGGATTAGAATGGTCTCAAAGGTTCTTGCCAGCAGTGAATCTACAATTATTTGAGTCTATGGCCGTGCAAACCTTCAAAGTATCCTGGCTTAACCTTTTTCTGTAGAAAGAGTGAGTGTTGTCACTATGGACAGGGCCTGGTTAGAAGCAAGACCACCTGTAGCTCAAGCTCAAGGGTCTAAAATACCCCTTTCTCTTAGTGAGATACAACTATTATGTGTACTACTATTTTTGAAACCTAATTATATTGCCTTTTGTTTTCACAAACTTATGTATTTATATATTTTCCATTTAATCACTAAACATGAATTTGGAAATGGCTTACTATAAGCAAACTCTTGTTCCAGGTACTGTAGTATACAAGAAAATATTAAAGCCATGACCCCTACCTTAAGAAACTTAAAATCTAGGGAGGAAAATAAAAGGGTTGTTAACAAAACATATACACAAATAATGGTGCCTTCTTTATTAGTCTAGTGGTAAGTATCCCTGTGTGTCACTGCAGGGATCATGGTTCATTTCCACAAGAGGGAAGATTCTCATGCATTCCTTTGAGAGGCAATATAGTATAGTGGAAAGAGTGCTGGACATGGAATCAGGAAAACCTGGGTTTGAGTGCCATCTCAAACCTTTAATAGCTGTGTGACCCAGAGCAAGTCACTTAAGCTCTCTTGACTTCAGTTTTCTCATCTGTAAAATGAAGGGAGTTGAACTCAGTAACATCTAAGGTGCCTTACAACTCTAAATCTATTACCCTTTGAACTGTAATAAAAGGGAGAATGTCAGAAGTGCAAAGGAGATTTCTAGACAAAGTGCTTTGACAGATTTAAGGAGGGGAAAAAAAACTTCACGTGGAACTCAGCAATCCAAGTTATAGTGTTCAGTAGCCAATAGTGAGTAATTTTTCAACTTTTCAGTGCTTCTCTTTGTTAAAGGTAAACCGTGTGAAGAAAAGAAATGCTACCATGTAATTTAGGAATGTTAGAAGCCTTTACTGCATATGCTTATGAGGATATCAGGTTTAAATGAGTATGTGGAAACTGTGCCCTAGTTTCAGACCAGGTCTTCTACAGCTAAGTAGAGTATTGAACGTAGTATTTTAGTCAAGAGACACTGGCTTTCACAAGTTCAAGCAAAAAGTAGGTATTTCTTGCTTGAATTAATGGTGAATCCACTAATTTCTCTACTGAACTTTAGCAGATAGAGCCTCATGATAAAGATGCAGATGAGAAGTTCTAGTATCTTTTGCCAGTTTTATAAGTTTGTAAAAATGCTTTGCTGTGTTTCTCTGAATTCAGGTTTTCTGTTGTGAGATAACTTCATATTTTTTCTTCTATATTTTCAGTCTTTTGATTTTGTTTTAATATTTCTTATTGTCTTATGATGGAGTCATTGCTTTCTATTTAGTCCATTCTAATTTTCAGGAAGTGTGTTACTTGGGCAAGATTTTGTACCTCTTTTGCCTTTCTGGTAATTCCTTTGCCAGTTATTTCTTTTATAGCTCTTATTTCTTTTCCATTTTTCCTCAAGTGCTCTCATTTTATTTACTTAAAAAATATTTTTACCTCTTTTTTAACTCTTCATCTCTTACAGGAATTCTAGTTGAGTTTGTGTTTTTCTCTGAGGTATTGCTTATAGATGATTTGGAGTTGTTTTCTTCTTATGTGTTTGTGTCTTGAGCATCCTTGCCACTCTAATAGCTCATTATGGTGGTATTATTTTATTATTTGCCCATTCTTCCAGCCTACTTCCTGACCTCATACTTGATGTTAGGGCTGGGATCTGCCACACTTCTAAAGTGAAGGTCAAAGCTGGTCCCATTGCTGCTTTCTTGAGATATTGAGTATTGTTATTATCTCAGGAGCTAGCTGGAGACTGCAAGCTTTCAGTGCCATCTGACCCAGGACAAAGTCTAATTGTTCCTCCCCTGGTATGAGTTCTGCATGCTCTTAAACCTAGGCTTCTGTCAAAACAACAATAGATGCTGTCAGCCAGTCTCCAGCTGTAAAGTTCTGTTGGTTCACAGTGATAGAACTTCAGGGTTCCCTTTGATCTGGGTTCCTGCCCTGGTTATTCCTATGCAGGCTGGTCTGGATACTGGAACTGAAATCCTGCTCTGCTCCTAGAGTCTCATCCAGAGCTTCTGAGCTTTCTCATTTCTCAGTACACAGCTCAGGGCCTTCCTGCCAAAGGATCCCTATGCATGTCTCTCTTCTCAGTGTGCTCTGGATCTGTGTTATGTAGCTTGATAGTGGATAATAAAACTGCTGATAGACATCTATCCCAGTTGTATATACCCTAGTTTAGGTCTTGGAGTTTTCTGAAGTGATTATGTGGCCTCTTCTTATGTGCACAGCTTCTCCCTGGGTGCTGGAGTGCTCCTGAGTGGCTGTGTTCCTGGTTGGCTTGCTCCTGGCTTGCTCCAGACCCTAATGGCTTCAGGTCTCTCTCTGTCTCCTTATGTAGACCTGGAGCAGACAAAGGACTCACTCTGACTTTTTCTGTATTTCCCCATCAAGATTTGGTCTGGTATATTTTCTAACTCTGTTTGGAGGAGTTGAGAACAGGATCTCAACTACATTGCTTCCTAGTACTCTGCCATTTTGACTTGGCCCTTCCTTTGCATATATCATTTGTTACAAACTGCCTTCAAACTGGAGAGTCCCTGCTGTCAAGGAACTTGCATCCTGTTCCACATCACTTATTTTTGTTAGTGTGTCTGTCAGCAACAACTACAAAGTTAGCAGTTGTATTCTGGTCTGCTTCTTAATTTCTTTTCTGCCTCAGGCCATTCCAGAAGAAATGAAAGGAGACCAATGGGCTGGGAAGTTACAGCCACTTCTTGAAAAATGATAGTTTCACCTAGTGACCATAGTCTATCATGTGATTTAAAATATATTCTATACCAATAGGACACAAGATCCTTGAGGCCAGGACTTTTTCCATTTTTGTCTTTGTATCCACAGAGCCTGACATCGTGTCTTATATATAATAGACGTTTAATAAATGTTTGTTGACTTGAATATGCAGTGCAAATATTATTCCCAGTTTACACATAAGAACTCTAAGCCTCAGCTAATGTATTTAATCGCATTTGTACTCTTGTGTATCACAGCAGAAACTTCAAACTAGTCTCCTAACTCCCAAATCCAATGCTCTTTCTATGATATGATATGTCATATTATGCACAATAAATACATAGCTGTAGTTCAGAACATAGTAACAGAGAGGTACAAAATATTATTTGAGGTTAGTGGCAAATTAATTGTCCTGCCTTGGGCCCTATTTTAGTGTTGAACCTTTGTTAACACCTTGTATTAGTTATCTTTTTAATATGTGGATCTGTGCTTTACCTCTCCTACTCAAATGTAAGCCGCTTGTAAGCAGAGATTTTTTTTAAATACTTCTTTGCAACTTTCATGACAGTGCTAAGCACAGTGTATATAGCAGGTACTCAATGATTATTTGTTCATTTTATGTTGATTATAAAGTACTAGATATGAAATAGATTGAATAACTGTTCATTTGCTCAAGTTGTAAAACAGAACTTCTAAATTTTAGTCCGTTCAGTACCCCAAAGTTTCATGCTAGCTAGTTGGAAATAACCAAAGCTTCAGTCAGTGATAGCTGTTGTGTTGCCATTATCATTTGATCAGAATTCTAAAACCAGGCTATTCTCGTTATAAATAGAGAACAGGAAACCTAGGGACAAACTGGTATAATATGAATGGATCTAGTAGAGTTAGGAATGGTTAAGAACAACCACCTCCATCCTTCCTACAAAATAACCAATATATAGTACTGGACAATTACTCCTTCAACCAAAAAAAGAATTGAGGTCACCTGACATTTCATCTCTGGCTAGCATATAATGTACCAGTTGGGCCTAATGACATGTGTAGCAGTTTATAATTATTTCTCCTCTTTTCTGCCCATCAGATAGGACAGTATATCTGCTAAAACCGTCATAGGTTTCAGTGGTTTTTGCCTACCTTCTTTGCCCTTTGGCTTGTGAACTTTTACTGGTAGTAGTCAAAAATTGAAAATTTAAAGGCTGTCATTACCTAAACAAATTAGGGTAAAAGAAGGTAATGAAATATTGTGCCATCTGAAATGACAAAGGGGGCTGTTTCAGAAAAAAGCTGTTAAGATGTCTGTGAACAGATGCAGAACAAAGTGAGCAGAGCTAGATTGTTTGCTATTTTTTCTTCATTCTCAAAGAATACCATGACATCTGGTGGGTGATGCCTTGACAGGCAAGTGAATTGCATTTAAGTGAGAGAGGACTGTGCAAAGTCACCAGCCTCACTGTCTCCTCTGGATCCATCTGGGTGTGGTGGCCATATATGGATCAGGACAACTGGAGCTAGCCCAGGATGCAGTGGGGGACCTTGGCCATTTCAAGCTAAGGTCTCAGTTTGACTGAGATAGTAAAGCTGGTGACTTTGCACACTTAAATCCAATTCACTTGTATGTCATGGCATCACCTCCGTGATGTCGTAGTCCGCTTTGAGAATGAAGGACAAACAGCAACCTCTGTGAGTAGAGAGCTTCCAGTTGGGCAATACGGCTTCTTTTTTTTCTTTCTTTCCTTCTTTCTTTTTTCTTCTTTTATTTCTTCCTTCCTTCCTCCCTTTTCTTCCTTCTCTTCTTTCCCTCTTTACCTTCCCTCTTCACATCAGGTATCACATCCTTACCTAGCTGGTGCTCTGCCCAAAGGGAAAGTAAATTTTAGTCTCTGGAACTTTTTTGTTGTTGTTGTTTTGGTTTTTTCTCTTAAAGACCAGCCTTAACCCCAAGTCACTGGTCCCAGGCAAAGCCCTACTTGGGCACTTTTGGGGCCCTGATTGGCTCAGAATGAATAAAAATAACGTGTTTCTGTTTTTGTCAGAAACCCTGAGGGTCTCTCCGCAGTAAAAGCCTTTTCTTGTCTGTTTTATGTGAGATAATTTGCCCCATTCTACCTCTCCCTTTCTCCTTCTCCCAGTATAATACACTCTTACCCCTTAATTTTATTGTCCAGATATCACCTGTTCATCTTCAACTCACCTTGTGCCTTCTATCTATCTATCTATCTATCTATCTATCTATCTATCTATCTATCTATCTATCTATCTACATACATAGAATTTTTCCCTCCGACTACCCTAATGCTGACAAAGGTCTCGTGAGTTACAGATATCATCTTTCCATGCAGGAATGTAAACAGTTCAACCTTAATAAGTCCCTTATGGTTTCTCTTTCCTATTTACCTCTTCATATTTCTCTTGAGTCATATATTTGAAAGTCACATTTTCTATTCAGCTCTGGTCTTTCCATCAAGAATGCTTGAAAGTCCTCTATTTCACTGAATGTCCATTTTTTTCCCCTGAAGGATTATACTCAGTTTTGCTGGGTAGGTGATTCTTGGCTGTAATCGTATCTCCTTTGCCCTCTGGAATATTGTATTCCAAGCCCTCCAGTCCCTTAATGTAGAAGCTGCTAAATCTAGTGTTATTATGCTTGTGTTTCCACAATACTTGAATTGTTTCTTTCTGGCTTCTTGCAATATTTTCTCCTTGACCTGGAGACTCTGGAATTTGACTATAATATTCTTAGGAGTTTTCCTTTGGGAATCTCTTTTAGGAGGTGATTGGTGGATTCTTTCCGTTTCTGTTTTGCCCTCTAGTTCTAAACTATCAGGGCAGTTTTCCTTGATAATTTCTGGAAAGATGATGTCTAGGCTTTTTTTTGGATCATGGCTTTCAGATAGTCCAGTAATCTTTCCTGGATCTGTTTTCCAGGTCAGTTGTTTTTCCAATGAGATATTTCACATTGTTTTCTATTTTTTTAATTCTTTTGGTTTTGTTTTACAGTGTCTTGATTTGTCATAAAATCACTAGCTTCTAATTGCTCCATTCTAATTTTTAAAGAAGTATTTCTTCAGTAAGCTTTTGGACTTTGCTTTCCATCTGGTCAATTTTGCTTTTGAAGGCATTCTTCTCCTCATTGGCTTTTTGGACCTCTTTTGCCATTTGGGTTAGGCTATTTTTAAGGTATTATTTTCTTCAGTATTTTTTTGGATCTCCTTTAGGAAGCTGTTGCCTTGTTTTTCATGATTTTCTTGCATCACTCTCATTTCTCTTCCTAGTTTTTCCTCAGCTTCTCTTACTTGCTTCTCAAAATCCTTTCTGAGCTCTTCTTGGCCTGGGACCAATTCATATTTTTCTTTGAGGCTTTGGATGTAGGAGCTTTGGCTTTGTTGTCTTTTTCTGGTTGTATGTTTTGATCTTTGTCGCCAAAGAAAGATTCTGTGGTCTGACTTTTTTTCCAAAGTTTGCTCATGATCCCAGCCAATTAGTTGAGTTATAAACTCTTTGTTAAGGTAGGGGTCTGCTTCCAGTGTGGAGAATGTATTGTCCCAAGCTTCAGAGTTTTGTGTAGCTGTTTTCAGAGATACTTCTAGGGACCTGTGAATTTTCAGTTCTTTCAAGGTGATATTATTAGGGGCAAGGTGTTTACTCCTTTCCTGGCCTGTGCTGTGATCTTACAGTGACCACAAGCACTCTTTTCTGCCTTGGAATTGTGAGGAAGATTTTCTATACACCACCACTACAAGCTCCACCATGCCAGCGCTCCTCATCGCCCTAGGACTGCCACGCAGAACTGTGACCCAGATCCAAGCATGGGCAAAGCAAGAGAATCCTGCACCAGCAAAGAGATCCCTGCAATCCCCCTCTGATCAGCCACTCAATTCCCCTCTCTGTGGGCTGGAAGCTCTGGAAGCAGCTGCTGCTCCAGGGCCACACGGGGACTGGGGCTGGGATCAAGTTTCTCTCTCACCACAGTCATGGTCTTTTCCTACTGACCTTCTGAGTTGTCTTTGGCATTCATGGGTTGAGAAGTCTGGAAACCACCATAGCTACCTGTCATTCAGTCCTCTGAGGGTTGCTCCAGGTTTGCTGAGGCCTGTTTTGCCTGCGTGCCCATGCCAAACTGCGTTCCTCTCCCAGCCCAGCACAGTAGACCTTTCCAATCAACCATCCAGGTTGTCTTGGGCTGGAAATTGTTTCACTCTGTCTTTTTGTGGGTTCTGCTGATTTAGAGTTTGTTTAGAGCCATTTTTTGTAGCTATTTGGAGGGGTTTGGGGGAGAGCTCAAGCAAGTCTCTGCTTTACTCTCCCAGATCTTTTGTTAAAGAGGCCATTCTTTGCCTTATTTTTTTTATTAAGCCTTAATTACTGAATGGGCACTGCCTCAGTCAAAACCGAGACCTGTTAAAGACCTTAGTTTGAAAGGGCCAAGGTCCCCTACTGCATCCTGGGCCATCTCTATAACAGTTTATAGAAAGATATTATAGAGAAAAACAATTTTGAAAGACTTTAGAACTCTAATCAATGCAATGACAAACTACAAGTACAGAAAATTGAAGATTAAAACATACCACTCACCTCCTGTTAAGGGAAGGATGAACTAAAAATGCAGAGAGAAAGACATAACATATATTTTAAGGGCATGGCTAATGTGAGAATTTGTTTTGTTGGACTATGTAGATTTATTATGAGAATTTTATTATTATTTTTGTTGTTGTTCAGTAAGAGGCAATGGGAGGGCCTGATAACAAATGCGTATAAAAATAAATAATTATTTTTAAAAAAATTTTGGGTCATCTTGTTTAACCCCTACCCAAATAAATCATAAATCTAGTCTACCATCCCTGATCATTCAGTTTCTGGTTAAAAATAGCTTTCCTTTGAAAGAGAACTCATTCCTACTCCCTGCCCATGTAATCCATTCTGATTTCTTTTGACATCTCCAAATGTTGAGTGTTTTCCTTATGTTGAATCAAAATCTGTCTGCCTTTAATTTCCTCTGCTGTTTCTTATTCTACCTTCTAGTGCCAAGTTGAATTCCTATTCCACATAATAATCTTTGAGACATTTCAAGATTGTTATGTCTCTCTAGGTCTTCTTTTCTTCAAATTAAACATCTCTAGTTTTAGCTGTAGTTCCCAGTTTTTCTGCCACCTAAACTTTGTTTTCCAGCTTGTCTCTCCTCTGTTCCTTTTTTGTTGCTAAAGACCTGTTACAATAATAGCTGACATTTGTATGATAGTTTAAGGTTTGCAAAGCACTTTACGTGCATTATCTCATTTGAGCCTCCCAACAATCCCATGATATTAATACTATAGCTCTATTATATGGCGTCCAGCACTGGACATAATACTCCAGGTATTCACTGACCAGGGTAGAATACTGTGGGACTTTCACCTTCATTATGGATGCTATACTACTGTTAATGCCATCTGATGTCACTTTAATTCTTTTGATTGCCTCTTTTTTTACTGCATACCCATTAAGCTTATACTCCTCTACAATATCTCAGTGCTTTTTACATGAGCTTTTTTCTGGATGTGCCCCTCCATCCCCAATCCTTTACTTATACAGTTAATATTTTGAACTTAAGGGGCAGCTAGGTGGTGCAGTGGATAGAGTACCGGCTCTGGATTCAGGAGGACCTGAATTCAAATCCTGCCTCAGACACATAACACTCACTAGCTGTGTGACCCTAGGCAAGTCACTTAACCCCATTGCCTAAACCAAAAAAAAAAATTTTGAACTTAAGTTCAAAATCCATCACTTTTAAATTAACTTCAGTCTTCTATTCCAGCCTGTTTAAATGTTTTTTCCCCTATCACAATTCTGTCATCTAAAGTATTAAGTATTTTATATATATGTGATATATATATATATAATATATTACATGTTATAATTGTATTACATATATATGATTACATATTTTGTTAAGGTGTTAAATAAATTACGAATGCCATGAAAATACAGCTGGACTTTATGTTAATAAGAATCTCTTTAAGAATTTGAACCTAAAACAAGCATTAACTGGAATGATATGTACATACGTCACTAAATTTGGTATGGGTTTGAAATCTACTAATTACATTAATTACAGTTAGATGCTGGGTTAATTTTATCCTTCAACAAATTATTTCATTGTTCTACTTTATTTTTTCAGGTATAAAATTAAATAATTGTTATTTAAATAAGCCAGAGAAGAATTGAAGCTATTGACTCATCTACTTGATAGTGTATTGAGGTTTGGACACCAAAATAGCTTTCATATATTTCATTCATCAGCATATGTTTACTAAGAGTTGAACCTTATATTTCATGAGATGGATTTAATGCAGTCCCAGTTGTTCAAAGTTGGCAGAAGATTGAGATGGTTAGCTTTTGTAATAAAATTCTTACTATTTCTATACCTTTCTCTTTTAGAACATTTCCCTTTGAATATCTATCTTGAGCTTCTTATTGTATGTATAACACCTTTGGTCATTTTGGTTATGTTTTTCATATTAGGGGGGCTGTAACAGCAAATTTTTGTAGGACTTGAAGATCCCTTTTGGTAAGGTAATTTTAAAGAAATAAACTATTCAGACTATTCTTTTATGGATCTTGACTAGAACAAAATTCAACACAGTTGAAATAGAAACTTTTAATTACTGAATTTTAAAGGATACTTTTTTTTTATTGACTGTATATACTGTCAGAGTTTGGAATTTTTTTTGTTTGTTTTTTGAAGAATTTAACTGTTCTTTTAAATCTCAGATTCAGTATTTCCCATTAATTGTAGGTCCATGTTTGCTTGGGCAAGCAGCATATTCCTTGATTTCAGAATTTCTTGTTTACTTCAAATAAATATAAAAATAAAAGGAATAATATCAGCAAAGAAGTTTGTGCTCCAGAAAATGACCTAAAAATATGTCTTGTTATTATTGTTGTAATTACTGTAAGATTTCAGGTTCTAATTTTAAACAGCTTTCTGTACCCAGTGATTGGCCATTTCACTGTGGGATCAATTTTATAACTAAACTTCTAATTTGGTGTTTATATTAGTAAATTCTGTACCCTGCCTATGATAAAGTCTTCATTGGTACAGACAATCCCCAACCTACAGGTTAGATTTCAGAAATCCTTTTTGAAGAATTAGAGCACATTTTCCCATAGTAATAATGTTACAACAGATATTTAGATTCAGATACCTGGTTAATCCTTTTAGTTGAACTAGTAATAGCCTAAGTTTTAGGTGCTGAAAGCAAGGACCATTTAGTGTAAAAGGGAGAAGGAATTTGAAGAAAATTTCCTTTATCTTTTTTGGTTATGTGTCTGGTCCTGGGGGAAAAAATTTAAATATACAAAATAGTGTAGTATCCTTTCACTTTCCTTGTTGCACTTCTTTTCCATTTCTTAGTGCTCTAATCCATAGAAATTATTTCCTTTGTGCTGCCTTACGTGCCAAATATTCCATGCTTGGAAATTACCTATCTTCCTTCCTGACAGAGAGGATAGGGAGACAAAGGTCCTACCCCCTTCCTAATCTGCCCTCTCCTGCTCAAAACTTCCACTCCATCAACTGATTTAGGTATTAAGAAAAACAATCTGCTCGAGCCAATCCTCACAAATCAATCAATCAACAAACCTTTATTAAATTTTTACTATGAACCAAGTTCTCTGCTAAGGTGGTGAGCCTTAGATGTGTAGAAAAAGCTACGACAGTTCCTGCCCTTAATGAGCAAGTGTTGTGGAGGAGATCTGTTAATGAAAATAAATCTCCATGTGGTAGAATTTTAAGTATTCTAACAAAGTAAACAAATTTAGGGGAGTTTTGAGAGCATTAAGGAGGCTAACAGGGTAATGGTGTAGTGACTTTTATAAGTTGAATACTGCATTTATTTTATTTTGTTGAGACATGCTTAATCAAAAGAATAATTATGAAGAGATGTAACTGCTTTTAAAAGTCCTGTGCATTTGGTTAAAATTTCAAAAAATTTTTTATCAGATGCAATTCATTTTTAAAGAACAAATAAGGAATATTGAAATAGTTTGTTCCAAATCATAGAACTCCATGCTAGAACCAGGACCAAAACTGAAGTTTTGTGACTCCCAATTTAGTAATCTTTGTACCTTACCACTCTGGCTTCTAAATACGTTTCATTTCCAAAGAATATAACAAATATTTGCCCTTCTCTTAATAGTTGGAGGAGGGGAATAGAAAAGGAGAATGGAATAGAGAAAGGAAGAAGAAGCGGCTCCAAATACTAGCTTGTTCAACATCTCGTTTTTGCATAATGCCTGGCACGTAGTAAGCTCTATATAAATGCTAGCTCTTATCATTATTATTATTACTAAAGACAAATTTTATTTTCCCATCCATTCTGTGGACTAGTAACTTTACATCAAAGTTTAAATTTTGTTTTGCTGGGATTTTCCTGTGGAAATTAGCCCTTGCCATAGTACCTTCTGCTCATTAGTACAAGGAAGCACTATAGTTTTAAAGAGCTGATTAAGTTCTATCTCACATATTGACTGGCACAGTAAGTTATTGTACAGGGCATGATAGTTATAAGAGTTCAACTTTTAAATTTTTAGAAGTAACAACAACAATAATAATGTACCATTATTGTTCTTTGTGCTTTATATCTTTAAGATACTTTATAGTCACCTAATAGTTAATTCATTTAAAATCGTAGGTTACAAATATATAGTAGTATTTCCATTCTATCTAAAAAGATAGTTAACAAATTAATTTGCTAAGTTAATTTGCCTCTTGAAAATATATTGGGGATTTTTTAAAGTAGCTTTCGTTTCTTCATTACCTTTATTTCCAAATAGATCTCTCTTTGTCCCTTCCCAGTGATACATCCTCTGTAACAAAGATTTAAAAAGAAAGAGGGAGAAAACTTCAGAAAAACTAATCAGAATCTAAGAGAATACATAATATTCTTCATCCACAGTCCTTCACCTCAGCAAGGATATGAATCATAGAATTTGAGAGTTGAACCTTAGACTATTTAGTCCAATCCATAGTTGGAAAAAAAATATGAACTATAAAATACCAGACAAGTGATCTCATCTTCTGCTTGAAGACTAGCCTGTTCCTCTTTTGGACAACATTACTTGTGAAGAAATTTTCCTTGCTGCAGCCTTGGAGTCAGGAAGACCCGAGTTCAAATCTGGCCTCAGGGGGCAGCTAAGTGGCACAGTGGATACAGCATGGGCCCTGAAGTCAAGAGGACCTCAGTTCAAATCCAGCCTTAAACCAAACACTTGACACTGACTAGCTGTGTGACCCTGGGCAAGTCACTTAACCCCAATTGCCTAAAAGCAAAAAGAAAAAAAAATCTGGTCTCAGACACTTGACATTTACTAGCTGTATGACTCTGGGCAAGTCACTTAACCCCCATTGCCTAGCCAAAAAACAAACAAGAAATTTTGCCTGATAACAGGCCTAAGTATGTCTCTTCATTTTCTACCTTTTGGAATCTACCTCTGGTGTCAGACAGAATTAGTCCAATTCCTACAAGTGACAGTCCTTCAAATACTTGAACACAGCTGTCATATACTCCCTTCCACAGGCTATTCCTAGTTCCCTTAACAGATCCTCATATAGCATGGACTCAAGATCCTTTGCTATTTTGGTTACTCTCTTCTGGGAGCTCTACAGTTTATCAAAGTCTTTCTTAAGCTGTGCCACCTAGAACTGAACTTAGTAATCCAAATGAGATGAGACAACGGTGGAATATAGAGGAACCATCACCTCATCATTCCTGAAACTATGCTTTTCTTAATGTGGTGCACGATCACTTTTTTTTTTTTTGGCTACTACATCAAGCTACAGGTTCATAAATTTGCAGTCCAGTAAAACCCCAAAATCTTTTTCAGAAAAACTGTTGTCTAACCATGGCCCCCCCAATTCTGTATTTATGAGCCCAAATTTATATTTAGATTTTTTTTATATTCATTCTCATTGAATTTTTCTTATTAAAAGAGAGGGAGGTGCATCTTCTCATCTACAGGTCCAACCTTAGTAGTGATAATTACTTAGTATTCAGATTCATTTTTGTGGTTGTTCTTTGCATTTATAGTGTTGCTATAATTTCTCTTTTTTTTATAAACTATAATAAAAGAATAGCACTATATTAAGTCTTAAATGGAAATCAACTAAAACATGAAAATAAATAAATGTGCTTGGGTAGGAGAAAAAGAGCACTGGGATTAGATTAAATCTACCAAATGGATCCCATCTAATCTTTCCATTCTTTCTATTATGAATTTTGTGATGTCATGTCTTATGTGTTTTGAGGTAGAAATGGTTTTCTAGCCCTTACAGTACAAATAGAAGGTGATAACTAAGATGAATTTTCCCTTTTTCTTGGCATTATTTATCAGTAATGTATGTATTACTATATAACTATTACAGTGTTTGAAGATGTAATACTCAGTTTGTGCAGTATGAAGTTGGCAACATTTTTGCTCACATTTCTGAAATAAAATGTTTTAAGGATATGCTTATAGTCATCTTATTTACTTTCTTGGTATATGGTATAAATACTTATTGAGCATCTGAGAAATTCAAAGTGCTAATTAAGCACTGGGGGGAAAGGGAGAAGTAAGTGTTGGAGCTCACACTCACAATCAAGGTTTTTGTGTCCAAGTCCAGCGTTCTCACCATCACACTGAACTTGATGGTATATGATGAATTCAACAAGTATAATACCAAATGCTAATTTGTTCAGAGGAGGAAGAAATCACTTCCAGCTTTTGGATAGAGAATGGTAGAGTGAAGGGAAGGGAAAGGAAGAGATATGGTGAGATTTGTGAAAGAGGTGGAATTTGATCTAGGCCTTACTTTTCAGTGAGCATAGACTACAGGGCATGCACAAAGGCACAATGTATATTTAGCAATGATGAGTAATCTGGTTTAGTTGGACCACAGGGAAATAGCAATAAGTCAGAAAAAAGTAATGTAGGACTAAACCATGAGTGATGACCAACTAAAGAACTTGGACTTTTATTTGAAAGGAAATTAGGAACTGCTGAAAGTTTTTGAGGTGATTAATCTGGTATAGAATAGATTAAAAGGGGACAGGAAATAGGAAAACCAATTAGAAGGCAACTATAAAACTTGAAATCTCAGTAGTGAACCTCAGCAAAGAAAGAAAAGAGAAAACATCTGATTGAAAATGCAAGTACACAGAAGTGAAGAGCAATCTGGAAGAAGAAAAGCAAAGAGCAATTTACATTAAAAGAAAGCATGATCTCCATACAAACAAAATGATATCAAAATTACAGGCCTCCCAGAAAAACACAAGTCAAAAACCCTGAATACTATATTACAAAAACAAAGCACCAGTTCAAAGAATCCATATATTACCTCCAAAAACAAAAAACCTATCAACTCCAAGGCACTGGTTAATTTTAACAATTCTATTGAAAAATTAAAAATTCTTTAAGTGACCAGGAGAAAGACTTTCAAATATAAGGAAAAGGAAATTAAATTCAAATAACAAGACTATTCTGCACCTACCAGAAACTACAAGAAGGAATGGAATAACGTGTTATGAAGAGTAAAGGAGTTGAAGATGCAAACCAAAGTAACATACCCTGTAAATCAGAGCTTTTCATAAGTGAAAAAAGATGGTCAATAAAAGAGGCATTTGAAACATTCTTAGAAAGAAAATCAGATATACGCAAATTGTTTGCTTCTCAAATATTTCAGACAACAGAAACACAAAAAGATGACAACAAAATTACAGAGATTATTAAGAGATTTCCAAAAGTACACAAGGAGACAAGGATGAAAGCAGAAGTCAAGTAGAGGAGATGATGGAGCAACAAGCTTGAAACAACATAGACTAAACCTCACAATATCATGTGTGCAGGTGAATCATTGCTTTTTGTGGGACTAAATTACAGAAAGGTAAGGCACGGAAAAGTAGAGAGGGGAGGAAGAAGATGGAGGGGAAATTCTGATGTACCCAAATCAAGTCAAAGGCTAACAATGAAGGGGAAATAACTCCTGGAGTCTCTCAGGAAGAAGAGAGTTGGGGCAAGATATAAAGGACAATAACACAGAAATTGTTTAAAAGAGAAAACCCCAAATGGATACCTTAGAAGTTTTAATTCCATAAAGAATACAAATACTGAAGAAAGAATAAGCATAATGAACACAAATCAAAGAATAGAAGTCTAGCATAGAGAAAATAACAGAATGAAAGAAAGAAATTCTTTTTAGAAAAAGCTGCAGAAAATGAAATTGAAAACCCAACAAAATTGAAGAGGGCTTCTACTTGATGAGAGGGGGATAAAGAGGTGAAGATAAAAAGGAAAAGATAAAAGCAAAAAAAAAGAAAAGAAAGCATAACTCTAAAATTAGGGAAAGGGATAATAAACAGGAAAGGGGGAGGTGAGCTTGCGGGCAGTAGTTAGAGTTGGTGGGAATAATGTTACCATAAAATAGATTAAATTAAAATAACTAAAGAAAAATAGTACTGAGTATACAGAAGGCGGCGGCAAAAATTCCTGATTTTTTTTTTGGCAGAGGAGGGGGGAGCATTGAAAGTAGAGGTAAATATAAAAGTAATTCTGACTTTTAAATGGATTAAATAATCCAATAAAACAAAAAAAGAGTGAGATTCATTAAGAAAATAAAACCCCTCTTTCTGTTGCTTAAGAGACACAAGTTTTTTGTTTGTTTTGTTTTGTTTTTTGGTGAGGCAATTGGGGTTAAGTGACTTGCCCAGGGTCACACAGCTAGTAAGTGTTATGTGTCTGAAGCTGGATTTGAACTTGATTCCTCCTGATTCCAGGGCCAGTGCTCTATCCACTGTGCCACCTAGCTGCCCCCAAGAAACATGTTTTAAAAACAAAAACGCGTTAAAAATGATTGGCTTAGAAAAAAAAGGACCATGCATCAAGTGAATCCAAGAAAGCAAGAGTTACAATCATTCTATCACACAATATTCAAAACATAAAAAGGATTAAATAAAACAAATAGGCTGGAAGGAACTATAGACAGTAAACTGATATCAATATTAAATGTATGTTTAGCATCTCTATTCATGAAACTTCACCTGAGCTGCAAGAATACAGATTGTATTCCAATAATGAAAGGAGGTTTCAGTGTCCACCTCATTTTGGACAAGTCTATTAATAAAGGGATGATATGGAACTGAAAAAATTGCTGGAAAAATTGGAGCTAAAAGACTGACAAAATGATATTACTAAAAATATGTTTCAGAACCACATAGAACTTTTAAAAAATATATACATATTAGGGTGCAGGGATATTGCAAGCAAGCTTTCAAAGGCAAAAATAATATATCCTTTATAGATCATAAAACAATAAAAATCATAATCATTTCTAGGACCACAACCAGAATACAGAGACCCAAACAGAAACTTAACAATGAAATCCTAAATGATGATTGGGTGAAAGAACAAATAATAGAAACAAGAATAATGTGAAATAAAATTATATTGAAACAATATACCAAAGTTTTTAGGGTGCAGCTAAAGCAATTCTCAAGGAGAAAGTCATATCCATACAAACATACATTGTCAAAATAGTAAAAAAAAAAATTAAGCTGGATATACATTTAAAATTACAAAATGATAAAATAAATTTAAAATATGCACCAAGGAAGAGCTATTAAAAATAAGAGAAAAATAAACTGGAAACACAAAAAGCCCACTATAAAAATGATAAAAGCTGGTTTATAAAATTGGCAAACTTTTTGCCAATCTGATTAGAAATTAGAAGATGGCAGAAAAATTAACAAAATAGCAAATCAGTAAGGTGAAACAACAAAACCAGAAGAAATAAAAAAGAATAATCAGAATGTATTATACAGTTATATATTAATGAAACTAAACATTACAGGGATGCCTTTAGATATGTAAAATATTCAAACTGGTAGATCTAATAGAGTTCTTAACCTCAGAATGAAATAGAACTACATGTGAAAGAACTACTGAAGACAAGAATTCTACAAGTTACTTAACCCCAATTGCCTTGCAAAAAAAAAAAAATTCTATCAGATGTCTAAAAAGCAATTAGTACCCATACTATGCAATTCTCAAAATTTGAGAAGGCAACCTACCAGAATCTTTTTATGAGACACATATATTCTCAATACCTCAGGCAGGGAAGGATAAAATGCAGAAGGAAAACGATAGACCCATACCATTAATGAATATTGATTCAGAAGTTTTAAATAAAATCCTGTCAAATAGAAAGAAATCATTGATCAAACTGGATTTGTTCCAGGGATGAAAGGATGGTTCAACGTTAGGAAGATACTTGATATGCTATTTACAAGAAAACATCCAAAAACAGTATAATTATCTCAATCAATCAGTAAGCATTATGCACCTACTCTGTGCCTGAACTCTACTAAACTCTGGAGTTACAAAAAGAGACAAAAATACAATCCTTGCCCCCAGTGGGCCCATAATCTAATGAGAGAGAAAACATACATATATACAGACAAGTAATATACAAGATAAATAAGAAATAATTAACAGAAGGAAGGCATTAGAATCAATCCCAATGTAGATGGGATTTTAGTTGGAACTTAAAGGAAACCCTGACAATTGTTCTTGAACAGCAAGAGGCTGGAAGAGTACTTGGCAGGGTTAGTAAGATGTTAGAAGATAGGAAAGGTAGAGGGAGGTAGGTTATGTAATCACCAAGCAGAAGATTTCTTATTTGATCCTGCAGGTGATAGTCACTGGAATTTATAGAATTAGGGGAGTGACATGGTCAGACTTGCACTTTAGTGGCTGACTAGAGGATAGATTAAAGTGCAAAGAGACTTGAGGCAGGTAGACCCACCAGCATGCTGTTTTAATAGTCCAGGTGTGAGGTGATAAAGTCCTGCATAAAAACCATACAAAGTATAGGCATAGAAGGACTTTTTAAAAATATCAGAAGTATTTATCTAAAACCAAAAGCAAGCATCATAAGCAATGGGGGTACACTAGAACCTTTTCCAATAAATATAGGAATTGGTCAAACTTAACATTTATTAAGTGCCTATTATGTGCCAGGCACTGTGCTAACCTTTAGGAGAATCAAAAGACAGTCCCTGTCCTCCAGAAGCTCACAATTTAACGGGAAGACAGTACATTAAAAAAGCTAAAAAGTGGGAGCTAGGATAGGAGAAATATACCTGGGAGGTGCGTGATAAAGTCCAGGAGTACAGCTGGGCGGGAAATGATGAGAAGGCTGTCCTGGGCCCCTTCTTTAAATGGATCCTGGAAGAAGTTCTCCACTTTCTACCCTCCACTGTCTCCAACCAGAGGATAGGAAAAGACTGAGGGGCAGGGACTACTGAGGAGATATGAGATTCAGGGTTGATGTGATCTTGCAGGATGATGAAGTCCAGGAATGGATCTGTTAGTAAATGAGAGGGTAAAGGAATGTTGCTCACTTTCCCCACTATTATTTTATATAATTCTATAAATCTCATCTGCAAGAAGAAAAGAGAAAGGCATAAATATTGGTAAAGAGATAAAAAAAATCCCAATTGGCTGATGATATGATAGTAAGCTTGGAAAATCCCAGGGAATCAGTAAAAATACTAATTGAGATAATAGGTTCAGCAAAGTTGCCAGCTACGAAAGAGACCCTCAAAAATCATTGGCATTTCTATGCAATAATAACAGAATTCAACCACAAAATGCATAAAAGTATCTGAGGATGAATATACCAAAGTATACAAAAGACTCATGTAGATTCAACTGTAAAAATGCTCCTTAAAGAAATACAAAATGGAAATAGCTTTTGGTATATTCATCCTCAGATACTTTTATGCATTTTGTGATCATTTAGAACTCAGTTTCCCTTTTTATCATTGCCTCTTGAATTCTGTTATTGTTGCATACATGTCAATATTACAAAAGTTGATTTAGAGTTTCAATTCCATACCAGTCAAATTATCCAATTAATGCTTTATAGTATTACATACATGATAAAACAAAAATTTCATTTGAAAAAACAAAAGTTTTAGAATATCTGGGGACATAAGGCAAAGAGCTGTTGACAAAGGGAGAATAGCATTCCCAGACCTCAGTCCATATTACATAGAAATCAGTAGTTATCTAAACTATTTTATGTTGGTTTTTAAAGAGAAGTAGATGAATGGAATAGACTAGACAGACTCCCATCACAGACTTTCCATTTGCTAGTGGCTTCTGGAACACGAGGGCTGACTCTGATGTCCCACTTCCTTTGGCAATATCCATAGATCAATAGGCCCCTGCTTTCCGAAGGACACAATCAAACAAATGTATTAAGTGACTGCTATGTGTTGGGCGCTATGCTAGGAGCTTAGGGAACATAAATATAAAAATTAAATAGTCCTTGTTTTTAAGAAGCTTCCATTTTATTTTGGGGTGGGACAGGGGAAAAAGAGAGAAACATTTCTGAGTATGTAAGAGGTTCCTTTTTAAAATTCAGAGATTAGAGGTCAATTTCATCTCTGGCAAACTGCAATACATTTCATTTAAACATATCCATTATCAGTTAAGTGTTTGTACGGCCTAAGGAAAAATGACAAATACAGATTGTGTGTTTTTCTATTTTCTCTTCTAGTAAGTGATATGTCTGGTGGATCCATACCCTATTCTCTAGTTAAGATGAGAGTATATGCTACCTTTAAATTTAAGATTGTCATTTTTGGCTTTGGTTTTGGTAGTTTGCTGTTTATTAAAAGAAAAATTATAACACCTAAGACATAGCTATCTTTTCATCCCCTTAGGAAAACCTGCATAGGGATTATTTCTAACTAGAGTAATTCCTGTGGGCTCTGCCATACAGCAGGTCAGAGAGGACAAAAACTCCTCTTGGGAATTTGTGGTTCCTGGAATGTATGTATCTTGCTTTCAAGAGATCTGAACCTTTATCTGACATATACTAATAGTAGACCCCACAAATATTTTCATTCTCTTACAATAAAACATTAGTTTTTCTTAGTTGGAATTTTTGCTATAGAAACTTTAGTGTGATTTTGTGAGCTTTGTGATGACAAAGTATTAATTCATTTTGGTGCCTAGACAGAGAATGGAGACTCAGGTAAACAGTCTATACTCTTAATGTGTGAAAATAGTGTCTGTTCTATGTTTGAATGAGCCTTCTATTGAGTGACCACAGTCTCATAATGTTGACTTAAATGCATTCTTTATCTTTAAAAGGAAGCAGAATTGGATCATTGAGCAAATCACATGTGTTCACAGTCTTGTCTGCTGTAATCATATACTATACAAACACATTATTCTATAGTTAGGAGTTTAAGAGGACATTTGACGCAGTAATTGCCCTCACAAAGACCTTTTTTTGTTTAAAGAATAGTGCAATGAAAGACCACACAGATGATAACAGAAAATATCTTTCCATCCCTTCCCCCACCTTTATACTTTTTCACTTTCCCTTGTTCCCTAAGGACTTATATTGTAGTGATTATTGCGGGTAAATCATAGGTACATAGCAGGAGACCTATCATATTTCATTTATTATTTTGTGTTTTATAATTATTACTCCTTTATATCACTATGGATTTTAAAATGTTCCATTTGTTTATAATAGATTATCTAAATATATTGAATAAAACTTAGCTATTTGCTCTTTGTAGGAATTATATTAAAGCAAAATATATTTCCACTCTTGAGTTTGTTCATAAAAATGCAGTTTTTTAAGATCTGAATTGGGCTTTGTTGCCAAGATACACCGTAAGGAGATAATAGAATGCTTTTAGGAGAGATGGATAGTTTTTTTGTTAGATAGCTTTAATTCTTCTCTTTCTGTTATTTGTAGTGGCTTTTCAGGGAGAGGAATTTTTTTTTGGTTATCAAATTAAAAGTAGAAATTTTAAAAGTCTTGTTTACCAGTGGTAAAAGGTTGTATTTTTCAATTGATTAGGATATATAGTCTATCTGTTTACTATTCTAAGTTCTAATCACTAGTTTAAGCAAATCATTAAAGTTGAATTAAACTAAAACATAAAGTCAAATTATAAATTTCATCGGTGACTCACAAAAAAACTATTTTGATTTTTTAGTCAGATTTACTAGTAAGAGCTTCTTGCATTCAGTTTAGGTTCACACAATGGAGCTTTTTTATGTCAAACTGCAGTGTTTGAAAGACATGGTCTTCATTGTAAATAACAATGACTAAATGTTAGAATTTGGCAGAATGTTATAATAGTTTCATTATTTTGACCACTCTAGACATCAATAACTGTCTTGTTGTACATACTATGGAAATTTATTGAAAATAATTTTACCTTTTAAGTATGATTAATTTGTTGGGGGTAAGATGCCTGTAGATTTAAGCTCTTCTGTCTACAATAAATTATATCATTTTATGTTATATTCTTATTTATGCTCCATATTTTTCTCCTAGATTGACATTTCTCATCATTGGGAATTTTTGAGGCCTGTTTTTGAATCATGGGTGATATCATGATGATTATAGGTATAATTCTGCTTAGGTGCCATTTAAATACTTGTTGAATAATGTTTATTAGAAAAATTATATACAAATCATATTGTTGAATATTGGGGTTTTTTAATATGTAGGCAGCTTCCAACTTGTAAATGGATTTTAGTCCAAAATTCCATCTGTAGTCAGTTGTTAGGAACTAGGAATGCATTTTCCCAAGTAAATAATGTTATAAAAAAGTGGGTGGGATTTGAAGATAACCCACAAAAACATATTTAACCTATAACAAAGTAGCAGTGGTTAAAGCACCAGAGAGTTATGGAACTTTAGTAGCTTTTGGAACATGGTCATTAGGGATTTTCAGAGAGAGTAAGTATATCAAGGACTCCAGCATGAGATCAGTTAGATGAAAGTATTGCCTGTCTTAGTAGACTGAATATCTGCGGTAATTCTTTTTTGTAAAGAAAGACTGTTTTTGTGAATAATCCTTTATAAGTAGATAATCTTTTTGTAAAAACAAATAATCACACTTCAATTTTTCATTTCCAAAATTTTTAATTTTTAAAATTCTCCTCCAATATGTTATCATGGTATGAAGGTTGTCCTGTGTTTTTGAAGGCTGTGCCAATACAGTCAAAGCCCTGGCAGGTTCTACCATGCTGGAAAGGCTTCAAGTATAGTCCCAGCAATAGACTTAGTCTGTTGTCTAAGGAACAAGCTAGCCAAGTACAGAGAGGTTCATCTCTAGTAGACTGATCACTTACTGATGATTTCTTTGGCTATGGTAATCCTGTGAAAAAACATAAAAAATGGCTGTCAGTCATTTGGAATGCTAAGTGAATTTCAATTTTTAGACTCTTTATAAACTTTAGCTTGACTGTTTACTGTAGGGATTAAAATTGTCCAACCTACAATAAAAGAGACTGAGGCACAGCTCTGAGCCAATGGCACTTTATTAAAAGGTCCATGATCCCCTCTAATGAAGTGGACCTCAGATCATCCTCATGATCTGAGATTCCCCATTCTTCCAAGACCCTGTATTTAGAGAGTTTGATACCCAAATATGCAAAAGAGACATGGCAAAATATAGAATCTCTTTGCTCTTGAGGGCCAAAAATAACTTATTGGTAGGAGAGGTCATAGGTTGGATGAAGCATGGGGCATCTCCACTGACTAAGTGGTCATAAGATGGTTATAAGTTGGTCACCTGCTTGTGTTGGACAAGAGAGAATGGTCTGGAGATACAAAAATAAATTGGAGGACTTTCCATGTAGTTGAGTCACCTCCACCACACTGGACTTAGTCACCATTAGAAGGAAAAACAAGGGTGGAGGGCCTTTAGTTAGCTTTCTATGATTAAGCAAGTGAACTTAAAACCTACAGCTTACAGCTCTGAAGCCTAATATACAGAACTTATAATCACTACCCCTATAGAATCATCTCAGTTTGCTTAATACTGGTTGGAATAGAGTAGGGGTCCAAATGAATTATTTCTCACATTACAACATAAATGCGAGACCCTTGTCTCAAGATCAGCAAGTGGACATGATACTGAAGGAAAGGAATCTTAACAGTTGGCAGAAACCAGAAGAAATAAAGATACTGTGGCTAAATAGAATGATGTCTCATAGGCTCAACTTGGAAAGGAAAAATAAAGGAGTTGGTGAAATTGGTTCTATTGTGATTCTTCAAAAGCACCCTAAAACATCCTTACTTGGAATATGATCATCTCATATTTCATTGCTCATGATACGTAATTACAAAAAGATTTTTGTGAAAAAATTGCAGTTTTATGTACTAATATCCATTGAAGAGGATGAAGAGGTAGAGAAATTCTGCAAACTCAGTAAGATCTTTATTCAGCATATTTTGAAATACGACTTCAATGCGAAGGTGAAAATAAGTGAGGATGGCAAGAAATGTATTGGAAAATGAATCAGGAATAAGGAATGAGAGAGGCCAGAGACTTGTACACTACGTAAGAGCTTCATGGTTTTAGTTTCCCCATCTGCAAAGTGAGAATGACAGTGGTATTTACCTACAAAAGTTGTGAGTGTAAAATGAGATATTTATAAAGCACTTTGCACACTTTAAAGCTCTATGTAAGTCTAGCCATCATCATCATCATCATCATCATCATTGTTATTATCATGATCTTCGGCAAATCACCTAAATCTCCTGGGCCTCAGTTTCTTGATGAGGAAATTGAAGAGATTGGACTAGATGGCCTCTGAAGTCCCTTCCACCTCTTGATTTATGATCACACCTTTGTCTAAATGTTCTCTCTCCTCCTCTACCTAGCATTGCATTCTGCACATAACAGGTACTTAATAAACTTTTGTTGGATGAATGAATGAATGAAACAGTCATAGAATACTGGGACAGATAGATAATGGATCTTACCCAGTTTATCAGTTGTTATTTTTTCAGTCCATACGTGGAAACCTGCGGAAAGTTTCATCTATATGAATAGTCAGGTAGACCCTGACTAAATTTAGGAGGATATTTGAGGCTATACAAAACCATTAAGGTCATGAGTGGTGACTAAAACTAAGCTGAACAATCTTACCTAAGTGTTAATAGCTGCTTTCTTTTACATTTTGAATTCATAGAATCATAGGCTGTTAGAACTAGAAGGGTCAAGGGCAGCTAGGTGGCATGATGGATAGAGCACTGGCCCTGAAGTCAGGAGAACCTGAGTTCAAGTGTGGCCTCAGACCAAACATTTGATACTTACTAGCTGTGTGACCCTGAACAAGTCACTTAACCTCAATTGCCTGAAAAAAAAACACCAAAAAACAAAACAACTATAAGGGTCCTTAGGAGTTATTTAATACAATTTAGTTATTTACTGATTAGGACACTTGGTGTCCAGCTAGTTTCAGCAGCTTGCTGCCCAAGATTACATAGCAAAGTGTTGCCAGAATTTGGATTAGAATTGAGGCCACCTGACTTCTAGTCTAGTGTTCTTTACACTATACTTAGCTATTCTAAAACCCTGTCTTCCAAAGGAATTATCTGTTTTGTTTCATTTATGTGAAATAAAATGTGATATTACTATTGCTACAAACTTTCTTTTAAAATAAATTGATATTTTAATTAGTTTTGAACAACCCAAATAATTTGCTTACTTGGAAAGGGCACATTTATATCAATCCCAGAGGAGTGTATTTATTAGTTAACTGTAGATTTCTGCATGATATCAGTATGAGTATGTATTTGTTGTCAGTCGTTTTTTCTCTAGGGTTACAGTATTTCAAACCCCTTTCAGCCTATCCTATTTTGACCCCACCCCACTTCACAGCAACAAAAAGTACATTCCTATTTCCAGGAATGTTCAAAACTGAATTCATCTTTTTTCCCACACCCTTCCTCAACTCCTTATTCTCTCTCAACCCCCATAATCTTTTGCCAAATTCTGTCAGTTTTACCTTTATAACATTTGTCATATTCACTCCTTCTGTCTTCTGATGGTACCACTGCCCTGTTGGAGCCCCTTATCACCTAATGTTTGGACTGTTATAATAACCAAACTGTTTGTTGTTCTTCCTGTCTCAAGTCTCTCCCCATTCCTCAAATCTCATTCAACTCAGCTGTCAAATTAATCTTCCTACAGATCTGACCATGTCATTCTACTACTAAGTAAACTCCTGTGGCTCTGTATCACCTCTAAGTCACCTCCTACCTTCGTGGCTTACTACAATTTACTCTTCCCACATAGCCTTCAATCCAGTGACACTATCTTCCTTGTGTTACTCACATTAGAACCTCCTTCTCCAAAATCCAAGTATTTTCACTGGTTTTCCCTTATAGCTGGAATTCTTTCCCTCTTCATCTCTGGTCCTGGCTTTCCCAGCTTGCTTAAAGTTCCAGTAAAAATTCTACCTTCTACAAGAAGCTTTTTCTAAGCCTCCTTACTGCTAGTACCTTCCCTCAGTTCATTATCTCCAATATATCACATATGTATCTTGTTTGCACATAATTGTTTTCATTAGACTGAGTTCCCTAAGAGGAGGCACTTTCTTTGGCCTTTCTTTTTATTCCTAGCACTTAGCACAGTGCTTGGTATACGTAGGTGCTTAATACCGACTAATGAAATGTTTAGGAGAGTGTAAATAGCTAGCACTTATATAACATTTTAAGGATTGCAGAGTGCTTTACAAATATTATCTCATGTTATCATCACAACAAACCTAGGAAGTAGGTACTATAATTATCCCTATTTTACAAATGAGGAAAGTGAGGCAGAGAGAGTTTAAGTGACTTGCTCAGTGTCACACAGTTAATAAGTATCTTGAGCAGGATTTAAACTTGCATCTTTCTCACTCCAGGTCTAGCACTCTATTCACTGTGCCACCTACCTGCCTCATAATTGAAAATATATTTCAATTTCTAAGAAAAAAGTATAAATTCCTTTATCTTTATGTGAAACTTTCTCAGGCATATGAGTTTTAAAAGAAGTAGAAGAGAAAAGGAAGAAAAACTAAAGGAAATTCAACTCTGTATCCCTTTACATGTCTCATAAAATGCCAAGATTACTTCTCTGGTTTTTCATTAGTAGTCCTAGTAGAAAAATCATAAAAAGCACAATTAGTGTGCTTGTAATATCACCAGAAATTCTTTAGATTTATAATTTTGGTCTTCAGCACATTTATGACACAATTTAGCAACTTTAGCTAGATGATTTTATTGTATATTACCTGCAGGCAATGAAAAAAGTGCAGCCTATCCATCTTCTTCACAACTCTTCCCATGTCAGGTATTTATTAGGTAAGCTTCAGTGATTTATCAAAAACATTTCTAATATTTCAGTGCCTTGAAATAGTCATTTTTACTCTATTTGACATTAATTTGGTCTTTGAAGTTTTCTACTTTAGCTGCAGTCTTGGTATGGACAGGCAATACACTAATGACAAATAAGTGTATTTCAGTTTAAAATGTGCTGCATCTAATTCATAATCTCATAAGCCAAAAGAAGGAATGAACAGAAGGGAAGGGCTTTCTGGTGGGATGATTGAGAAAGATGTTATGTATAAGCCCAGCCTTCCTTAAAACATGAAGAAAGGATAAGGGAAAAGTACCCCTAAAAAGAAGCTCCTAAAGGGAAATTTTTAAAACAGCCAGCAAAAACACTGGAAAAAATGAACAAAAAAAAGATCATCATCATCATAATCATAGCATTTTTATAATCCTTTAAGATTTATAGAGCTCTTTATATATATTATCTCATTTGATCTTCACATTGACCCTGGGAGATAGGTACTGTTATTATCCTCATTTTACAAATGAGAAAACTGAGGCAAAAAGAAGTTAAATGACTTACCCAGAGCCAAACAGCTAGTGTCTAAGGTAAGATTCAAGGTCAAATGTTCCTGACTCCAAGTCTGACATTCTATGCACAGCACTATGTAACTGCCTGAAATAAAATAAAGAAATGGTGTGGAATAAGAGAACCCCAATATAAAACTCCAAAAAAAGATAATTTTGTACTAACTAAAATTAGAAGCCTGGAAAAGAGAATGAAATGACCACAAGAATTTTGAGAATGTTTGGGAGGCCTTATGAAACAAATGAAGGGGGAAAATGATCGAACTTTGAGCTCTTAAAGAAAAACTTGAAAGGAGGATTCTTAGAACAGAAGATGGAAAACCTTAGCAAACTAGTGGATCCCTGGGGGTGTGGGGAGAAATGGAGTAAATGAAACTCAAAAATTTAGTAACACAGGAAGAAATATTTGTGAGAAGTTAAAAGATGGGAAAGTAAAAGAACACATGAAGTATTTATAATAAAAAGTAATTGGTCTATTAATTAGTTAACCTAAGATCCATTGGACTCCCACAGAGAGATGATGATGAGAAACAACCTGTATTCTATATTTCAGGGAATCATAAAAGCAAATTGCTTAGAAAAATTGGACCCAAATGGCAAATTGCAGATTAAATGGATTCACAAAACACCAACAGATAGGAAAACTTTTTAATGCATCAAAAATGTGATTTCCAAGTTTCAGAATTCCCAGGTCATAATATTACAAGTGGCCAAGAAAAGATGCATCATATAGTAAAGAATCATGTAGTAACTCTCACAATAAAAGAGAATTATGAGGAAAAATTGAAGTATATTATACAAAAACATTAAAGAAAATGGTTTACACTTAAGAATAACATCCTGAAAGTTTTAGTGTAATTCTATAGAGAAAAAAAGTTATTTTTTTTTTAAAAATAAAAATTGGTGAATTTCAAGTATTCCTTTTGAGAAAACCAAAATTGGTCAGAGTCTTTGCAGTATAAATTCAGTGGACAAAAAGAAAGTCACCAAGAGTAAACAAGTTTGAATAATTCAGTAGGGTTAAGTGATTTAGTGATTACTTTCTGATTGGGAAAGAGAACGTATTTGTCCCTTTGGAGTACAACCTTGCCTAAAGGTCATTGAGGAAATGAAAAGAGACAGGCTCTGGGCTTGATACTCTAAAGATGGAGAGAGAAGGACAAGGCTGGGCCATAATTCATGTAATTTAGGTGCAATAAGCAAAGGTCATTCAAACAGACTTGGGTGATAGGGGTTGAGGGGGTGGGAAAATTTACCTTTTCAGGTCAGGTAAGGGAAGTGTAAAAGAGTTATCAAAGTACATTGAAGTAAGAAGGGAATTTGGCAGTGATGGGGGAGAAGAGGTGTACGAGCCAGAAAATAGGGTGAGGGAGGGGATTGCGTCAGACGAAACAAGCTAGAATTATAGAGGGCAAGAGAAAAGTGATCTGAGTTTGAGCAGAAAGGATGATAAAAATAGATTGTTATACAAATACAATTTAAAAAAAATATAAGATGCGGATACTTAGTGCTGTTTTTTTTCTTTTTAGGAAAAAAAGAGAATATGACAGGATTTTATTCTGGGAAAACAAACTTAATCATAACTGAATCTGAAGGTGATGAACTCCATACATTATAATGGAACAGATTAGAAAGCAAAACAGGTCAGTGTGGTCTATATATAAGAAACACACTTAAAAACAAAAATCCCTACATTGTTAAAATTAGACTGCAATAGATTGTATTGTGCCTCAGCTAACTCCAAATAACCAAGAATGTTAATCAAGATCTCAGGCAAGACAAAGATACAAGTAATACTGATGAGACAAGAGAATGAGTAAAGTGAGTAGTACTCCCTCTGGTTAACGCCCACCTCCAAATCACACTGGGTGATTAGATCCTCAGGGGTTTTACTAATTTGAATCCAAGGGTACTTTCTGTGTCTATATTCCTAAAACTATAGCTCATGAGCTCCCACTGATGTTTTTAATAATCAGCCAGTAAACAATTAGTTCATAGCAAAGGCATTTACTAAGATGGCATAAATGAGAACGGTAGCTATCAAACATTCCTACCATAAACTTGGGGCATACTTTCCCAATAAAACAGTAACAAGAGTGAATACATGCATAAAGTACATTGGTAGTGAGGACACATGTAGGGAATATGTGTGGCCAAGGTAATTCGTGCCTCTGGCACTGGAAGCCCCAATGCCCTTTCTCTCTTAGCGGTGTCCTCACGCTGCTTCCCCTTGGGTGCAGCTTCTCTGCTGGATAGATCACTCAGCTAGATTCCCCTCTCCTTCTGCTCTCCTGACAGCTAGAGCTAGTTCTCTCTTAAATTTATGGTTCTTTCTCTTTTCTGCTGTCAGAGGTCACAGTCCTAGGAGTTACCACCTTTGAGTCAACCCTGGACGTGTTTTTTTGCTTAATGCAGTGTCTCATCTTGCAATGTTTCTATCATAAGATACATAGTTGATGAAAGAGGAAGGAGAGAGAAATCCTTCCCTGCCCTTGGCTCTCATGCCCACTGGTAGAGGCTCAAGGGGAAAAGGAGATAGAAATCTCTTTCTTCTCTAAGGAGCTGAGTTCTTTTTCCAGAGGTGCCTTCCTTCTGAATTGCCAGAAGCATGCTGCCTACCTCTTGACAGAGTGGTAATGGACTGAAAATATAGACTAAGACTTAACATTTTTAGTCTTGGCCAGTATGGGATTTTTTTTTTTGCTTGACTATATGCATATTTTTCATAGGGTTTTCTTTAGTTATTGTTGTTTTTTATCTGCCTCATTTGGAGGAGTAGGAGGAAAAAGGGGATAGAGATGGTGTAGTTTAAAAAAATGCACAGAAGACCAGAAAAAAGCAGAGATAAGAACTTTGAAATTTAATATATATTTAAAAAGAAAAACAAGCTATGTATAAAAGATATTCTTTTTCTTTATACATACTACCTATATAGAAATGCCCATTTTATTTAATATTTAAGTTCAGAATAAAAATAAATAAATTTGCAAAAAGAAACTGAATACTGTGAAGCTAATATAACCAACTTTGATCCCAAAGAAATATGTGAGAGGACACCTCTTTCAGGTTCATTGCAGAGGTGGAGGACCATGGAATTATAACAATATATATATAATCACTTTTTTCAATTATTGGTTAGTCTTGATGAACTTTTCCTCCTCTTTATTCTTTATTATAATGGATGGCTCTCTGGGAGGGATAGGGGAAAGATATATTGGGAAATGTAGATAATGTAAAAGAAAAGATTCAGCAAAATTTTTTTTAAAACCAGAGGAGATACTGCTTGAGGAAATATATATGTGTGTATGTGTACATATGTATACACACATATATGATAAAAGCTTGACATCCAAAATCTATAAGGTATTGACACAAATATATGTTTGAGCCATTCCCCAATAATCAATTAGTCAAAGAATAAGGACAGTTTTTAAAAGAAGGAATATAAAATGGCAAAGTAGTTGTTTTCTTCTAACTTCTTGATACCAAAGACCTTTAAAAATGAAATTATGTACCAGATAGAATAATTAAAGCTGAATCCCTAGATAAGAAGACAGAAACACTGCATAAGGCAAAAAAAGAAAAGAAAAGAAAACAAGTAATATGAGGACTTAAATACTTAAAGCTCACATTGAGTGTTTCTAACTCTTCAACCCAATACACACACACACACACACACACACACACACACACACACACAACACACACACACACACACACGCATTCACGCTTGAGGAAAAAGGTCTGAAAAAGACTGAGGCTAGACTTTTCTCCCCAGAGTTTACCGTAGGCAGGGACCTGGACTATCCTACTTTTTATCCCAACATTATGAGGCTGAGAATTTTTAACTTGTGGGCTCTGTGTAGCAATGGACAAGAAAGGACCCAAAGAATGAGGAAGGTAACTAAAGGCAAAAAATTGTTAATGAGGCAGAAAGACCAAAATGCCAAGGTAGAAAAGCCTGAATAAAAAAAAGCTTCATAAACAAATAAATCAAGAGAGAGGTGACAGGCTCTTAAAGATACAAGGAAAAATGTATGAAAACTTATAGAAAAGTCTACAAACACTATGAGCAGATATTATAATTTTAAGGAAAATGAGCTGATACTTCCCAATCAAGATGAGAATTCTGCACATTCCCTAGTAATGGTGGAAGTTGTAAAAAAAAATTCCTGGATCATTCAAAAGAGAAATAAAATCTTCAAAAGAAGAAATTAGGAATAAAAATATAGGAAATCAAAACCCTCTTGCAAAATTAAAACAAAGCAGCAGAGGATGCAATATGGAGACATGATAGGTAATCTCTGAAAGTGTTCTTTTCATATTCAGATATTCTTGGACCACTTTCCCTCAGTCTCTCCTAAGTGCCCATCATTCTTTCTTTTGGATTATACTTATCCACTTATCCCTGTACTCCTCTACCCCAAGTCAGTAATATGAAATTGTATATGCCCCTAGGGGCATTATACACACACACATATTTACATATATGTGTATATATGTGTGTGTGTATATGTACAATGTATATGAAAATAATTGAATTTTTGGATCCCTGACAGTATTAAGAAAAGGATAGAAAAATACTTTATTTTACTGATAATTCATTAGTACCATCTGAAGTTATAGTTTTAAGCTTTCATTCTTTATCTGTCCTTATGGGTCAACTTGTAGAAAAATACTGGTTTAGAGCCAAATTAGCTCTAACAAGTATTTCTCCTCTATTCATAGTATCATATGCTTCTGATTAAGATTATCCTTAAGTCCACTGTAAAGATAACTGTGCATTTTAATTGAAGGTCACCCATCCATGTCTTCTTATCATATGCAATCCTTATTTATGTTCTCCCAAAGGTCCTCCATAGAGCTTCCACCTCATGTGCTATAGGGCTTCCTCTAGCAATTTTTTCGTTTCATTGATACTGGTTCAACCCTTGGAGAGTCTGTCTTGTTTTTGCCAAATGAGTAGCTCATTTTTTCTGATAATTTATTTTAAAATGAAATTACTTATACCACTTCTTATGGGTAGGTCATCATTTGAGCTATGTTACACCCTACTTATGCCCATCTGCATATAGCTCCATTGCCTTTTGGATCATCCACAACTTTTATTCCTCAGAGATTGTGGTGCTGCAATAATCACAAACTGACAGCCTTATCAGGAGAACATTTGAGTTAAAAAGATGGTGGGGTGGAGGGGTGGGGCTAGGGGGCATTTTTGGTAACAGGAAGCAGTATGGGATTGTTAAAAGAACTCAACAGTTTCATAAGTATACTCTGTAATGCCTCTTCTTCTTTTTAATTTTGGGCCTATTTATTACCTTTCTTCAGTACCTGCCATATAAGTGTATATTTACATATGAATATGTGTATGTATGTACATTGGTGTATTAAGTCAAGGAACTGATCTTCCAGTGGAATGTCATAGTCTGAAAAATATGTGTTTGTATCTATTTAGTTTTTCTATATGTGTGTGTCTGTGTGTGTGTGTATATACACACACACATATATACATATACACACACACAACACACACACATACATATATATATACATATATATATGTTATACACACACACACGTAATGAAAGGATTTGTTCTGTGAAGTTTGGATTCAGTCAAAGGGCCGCACTTGAGGACCTAGAGGGCCACATCTCTTGGATCATATTGAAGAGTTTCTATAATGTTGTAGAACTTGATGAAATCGGCACATTGTCATTTGTAAACTGGATTATTGGAAGGGACTTACCATCTATGGAGAATTTCTTTTTCTTTCAGACCTTGTATAGTTCAAATCCCAGCCACTTCCTATCCATATGAACTTGAGGAAGTTACATTTTCTTTCATGGCCTCAGTTTTCTTTTCTCCACCTTCCCATCTAACCCTAAATTTATGAAGCAAAACTGGAAGGACAGTATAGAGGAAAAACTTTTATAGTTCCCCTTTGTTGATTGTTCAGTCATTTCAGTCATGTCTGAATTTTCATGATTCTGTTTGGGGTTTTCTTGGAGTGGTTTGCCATTTTCTTTTCCAGTTCATTTTACAGATGAGGAAACTGAGGCAAACAGGGTTAAGTAACTTGGCCAGGGTCACACAGCTAGCAAGTGTCTGAGGCCAGATTTAAACTCAGAAAGACTCATCTTCCTGACTCCAACCTTGGCACTCTCTCCACTGAGCCACCTAGATACCCTCCTTACCTCTCCTTAAAAATCCTCTGACCTTTGGAATTCTGAGCTTTAACCAAATTTGTAAAATGTTGTTGTTTGTCTTGTACACAGCTGCATATTAACAGTTTGCTTGATTGTTTTACAGACTTGGGTTGTAATTCCCATTAAATATTTAAAATCTTATCTCTTGAGTTCGTAGAGTGCAAGTGTTTTTGAACCTATGAATTTGAACAGTTCAACCATAAATACCATGTGAACAGCGTATTTGTCATCAGTACAAAACTAGTCAAAATGTTTCATAGAGAAAAGCAGCTCAAACTAACCACCAGAGCTTCCCTGGAGTGTGTGTGCAAGCATGCATGCACACACACACACACACACACACACACACACACACACACACACAGTTCCAGTCTTCTGTTTTTAATTGACATGCTAAAAATGTGTGTGGCCATTCTCACTAAGAGATTCAAAACCACATTTTCCTTTTTTTCCCCTCTTCCTTAACAAAAATGATCTATGGAAATTATATTTATTTACTGCTAATCCAAGGGAACAAAAGGTTTTCTGGGGAGAGAAACTAATAAAGACCTCATGATTTAAGGAGTGCTTATTGAATAATTTTTGTTGGAAAAGAAGAAAAACAGCCTAGTAGGAATTCAGGAGGCTATGGAACTTAACCTGTTCCTCAAATGACACACAGGTAACTGCTACCTTTTCCTGACTTTTGATATTAAACAGTTACATAGAGATGCATCATTTAAGCAATTAGAAGTATGCTCATTGTTTAACTGGGACTAAATCCTTCAGGAAACAAATTCTGTACTAAAATTAGAAGTTGCAAGTGGTCCAACAGCAGTACGAGGAGTCAGAATTTTGTAGGAACTATAGAGTCTCTTAGTTCAAATCAGGACACTGGAGTGTGACTATATAAATTACACAACTCTGCCAAAGGCTGACATAGATAGAGTAATACTCGATTTCCATTTATTCTTTTCTAAAGTTTATTTGATTTGTCTTTTTTTCATGTGTGGATGAATTCTTTATAAATGATGTACTTAATTGGTTAGAAGCCAAATGATTTTCTTACCCCCAGGGAGGTTGTGACTTGCCCAAAATTACACAGGTAGTAAGTGGCAGAGGTGGGGTTTGAAGACAGGTCATTGAATCATAGAATGTTAGAGCTGAAAGTGACAGATTTGGAGAACATGGAGGTCAAAAAGAGAGAATGTCAGAAATTATAGAAGACTCAAAGATACTGAAGAAAAGAACCTGATAATGATCTTTTTTCCTTCTAAAAAGTATTTTGTTTTTTCCAGTTACATGTAAAGATAATTTTAACATTCATTTTTTATAAAATTTTGAGTTCCAAATTTTCTCCCTCTCTCCCTCCTCCCCAAGACAGTAAGCAATTTGATATAGGTTATATATGTATGTGATCATTATCTTTAAAGATATCACATAAGCAAATTTCCCAGAATTAACCAGAATAAGTAATATTGTGAGTTCATAGAATCCCAAGAGTAGAAATTTAAACATCCAAGTCATCCAGGCCTGGTATAGTTAAACTTCAAAACTATGACCAAAAAAAAAGTAAAAAACTATTGATCCTGGGTTCTCAAGGTGGTTTTTTCCCCTTAAAATAGCCTCCAGATTAAATCAGTATATATTATAATATACAATTGACTTCAATGCAAAGGCAGGAAAAGGTACAGATGACAAGAGAAAGAAAGGAGAGGCCAGAGACTTGTAGACTACATAGAAGCTTCAGTTATTTCTCTCATAAGGACTCTTAAAATTGGTAAGGTTAGCTAGGGGGTGCAGTGGATAGAGCACTAGCCCTGGAGTCATAAGGACCTGAGTTCAAATTTGGCCTCAGACACTTACTTGCTGTGTGACCCTGGGCAAGTCACTTAAGTTACCAATTGTCTAAAAAAAGAAAAAAAAAGAATAGATACTGAATATAGAAAGCACCAAATAACATTGCAAAGAAATGAAATAAATTATATTTTAACATATAGGGAAAGACTAGATACTGATGTGAGTTAGTTATTCTTGAATCAGCTGTTTATGTCAACTAGGTGGTACAGTGGATAGGGAATTCTGGGCCTGGTATCAGGAAGACCTGAGTTCACATCCAGTATCTGATACTTACTAGCCATATGATACTGGGCAAGTCATTTAACCTCTGCCTTCCTCAGTTTCCTAGTAGAGCTAATAATAGCACCTATTTCACAAAGTTGTGAGTATCAGATGAGATAATATCAGTAAAATATACCTGGCAAATAGTAAGTGCTTAATAAATGCTTATTATCTTTCCCTATACATATGACTGACTGGTCAGGGTAATAATCAGAATTAGTGAAGAGGAAGAGAGGAGGAGGAGGAAGAATGACATACAACTAAAAGACTAAAAGAAATTAATCCTAATGTATTTAAACAAGAATCAGCAATGAGAAATGGGAACTGGATATCAAAAATAATATTGACACTGTTTAATTTTATATGGATATTTAATTTTTGTAAGTCTGCTGCCATAACAAGAAGACAAAAAGAACCCCAAAAGTGTCTTAGTTAGCAAACATTTGACTTAGTTGCCAAGTGGAAAGATATGAGATAGTTTACATTGTGAGCTTCTTGAAGGTAGAGACCATCTTTTATGTATCCCTAACTCTTAGCACAGTGTCTGGCACATAGCGTTGTTGTTTGTCCTTCATTTTCCCCCCCTTTTTTTGGGGGGGGGCAAGGCAATTGAGGTTAAGTGACTTGACCGGGGTCACACAGTTAGTATCATGTGTCTGAGGCCAGATTTGAACTCAGGTCCTCCTGACTTCAGGGCCAGCGTTCTATCCACTGCACCACCTAGCTGCCCCTGTCCTTCATTCTAAAAGGGGACCAATGACATCACAAGGGTGATGTCTTGACTTTCATGTCAGTTTTTTGAGTGAGGCAGAGCTGTCCAAATCCTCACTCTCCTCCAGAATCATCAAAATCCAGTGTTAAGACTAAAGTCAAGACAATTGGCAATGACCTCGGATAAAGTTAGTAAGTGACATTGGCCTTTCTAAATTAAGGTCTTTCCCAGGTCTCAGTTTATCTGAGGCAGAGGTTCCCAAATTTATTTGGCCTACCACCCCCTTTAAAAAAAATTACTCAGTTGGCCCCCTGGAAATCCACTTTCTTTAACCCTTTAACAATTTTTTTGAAATTTGTATCACTTCAAAAAATACAATTTATTTTTAGAAAATGACACATCTTAAATTTAATAATTTATTGTAAATTTGTGGGTTTTTTCCTGCATTGAAATTGTGATGATGCAATATTGTATCATGTAACCATATAGTATCATATTGTAAACAAGTTATTACATACGCATATTCCACCAATGCATGCTGGACTTCCCCACAATGCAAAACATACTCACCTGCCAACACTTACTTGTTAAGACCTGTCAGTGGACTTGACCGCTGATGGGTTATAACTTGCATTTTGTGCATTTATTTGGAAAATTATGTAATCACTATGACTCTAACTCAGTTTCACAACAGATAAAACATATATGAATGGTTTTTCAAAATTTTCTTCTTTCTTTATGCTTCTACTGCCCCCTTATTTTTATTCAGTGCCCCCTAATTGCACCCAAGGCTACTACCATCCCCCCAATCTGTCCAGTGCCCCTGAGAGGGCAGTATTGCCCCTGTTGGGAACCTGTGAGAGGCAATGACCATTTAATGACTAAGGGCTAGGTAAGAATTGAGACAAAAGATGGCCTAATTTACCATCACAAAAATATCAGTCTGGGAGGGGAAGACCTTCAGAGTTTATAGTCTGCACAGAAAACAATTGCTATTTACACTCATTCTAAGCCATCAAAATCTAAACAGTGAGCCACAGAGGCTTGGACTGGGGACCATTATTGGTCATTCAATGAAAGCAGAGTGTTTTGATACATAGTAGGTACAATAAATGTTGATTGATATAACTGTTTACAATGTAAACTCATTTGTAAAATCTTACAAAGAAGGACAGTTTTGATCAGTATCAGTTCAAATCAGAGTGATGGGAGGGCAAAACCAATTTAAAGAAAGATTAGCAAGAGATCCAACTAGGTCATCCCAAGGACAATTAAACATGAAAATGTAAGGAGGACTGTAAGTAGAGGAAAATGGAAAAGATTTGTAAAGATTACTGTAATTCACTGTTTTTAACACAAGGATAATGGGATCACTACACTTGGACCCTTATATCACAGTCCTCTAAGTATTTATAAAAGAAGTTGATATATTGCTAAAGAGAACAAAGACGGGAAAAGTTGCTGGATTGAATCAATATATAGAAAGATCTATACTAGAGAAGACACAGTTGTGAGAGCCCTGAAGGCTCTTTATGTAAGGTATCTGAAGGAAGAGGACTTAACCAAAGGCGTAGAAAAAAAAAATCTTAAACCTTACTAATATTTTTTTAAAAAACCAACCAAGACAAAATATCAACATCTACCTACTTATATTTTTACCTTTCCATCTATATTAAAGCTTTATGTGAGTCATATATGCATGGTTTGTGGGCATTCTTGATAAGGTTATTAGTAGGGAACAAGCACGTTTTTGCAATCTTTGTTCAACAGTGAACCACAAATTTACCATTTTACAGTTGACTGAAAGATGTGGAGAAGATAAAATCCCATTGTGTATTTTTTTCTTTTTTTGGTTATGAAAAAGCATTTGATTTGGTATGTTAACACTGCCTCAAGAGCCTTCTTCTAACAAGATGTCTTCCATCCATAAATCAAAATCATTCAAGCTTTCTTGAAAGATAAAACAATAGAAATAGTCTTGTCCAATGATCCTCTCATCATTATCATCAAGTAAGGTATAAAATCTTTGTGTGTGCTTCCCAAAGTCATTTGCCACTGTGATGAAGAAAATCCAGTGCAAAGTCCAAGTTGAAGATGCTTTCTCTGTGAATGGTGAGGTCCTTCTCAGACATCTTACTGTTTAATATTATCTCCCATTGTTACCTGTCATGTGTTCTTTGTTACAAATAAGTTTGTAACCTCACTATCTCACAAACATGCATCTATAGATTATAGGAGAAAAAGAACTACAGTATTGTATCAATTACATTACAGAATGATACAGTTGGTCTTGTAATTTAAAAAATTAATTAAAAAGAAAAAATATCTGAAGCTATATTCTAAACCACAGGTTAAAAATAAAAGATAGATGAATGGGGCATTGGCTAGAATGAGGCTATCACAGGGTGAAACTTCTAATACTACATAGTGGGGAGGTGCAGAGTTTTAAGAAATAGTTAATTGCATAAAATATAAAAATTCTGTTTAGTATTCTTTTAGTAAGTTTGGGATAAGAATTATAAAATAATAAAATTTGAGTTGTCTTCTAACAAAATATACAAAATGTGAATCAAATGGTTAGCTCCAAAAAATTTGGAGTTGTGATTCAATTCAATCCAGAAAGTATTGAGAGAAAGAAAAAAAATGATAACCTGCTGAAAGGTGCTATGAAATACAAGACAATATGGGTTTTGAATATATATGAATCAAATCATAGAGCAGCTAAATTAATAAAGAAAAACTCCATCTTTCAAGAAGAGAAATAGAAAATTAATCATAGCAGGATATTTCAACATTCTAAAATATGGTAAATAAAAAAAAGATTAATATAGGAAATTACATGATTGAATGAAACATTGAATAAATTGGATTTAATACCCACAGAGAATATATAGGGGAAATTAGGAATATATAATTTTTTTCATGTACACATAGAAGGTTCCAAAAAATTCATCATATTTTAGTCATAGAGAAGCTCTAGGTAAATTTAATAAGGCAGGAATTTTAAATACTTCAGTTTTTGAGCATAGTATGTTAAACTTAGAAGTAAATCTTAATAATGTGGTCAAAAGCTATTGGTCTATATGGACTTTTTTAAAATGGCTAATTGAATACTGCAGGATTTAAAGAAGAAATTATATGTATGTGTGTGTATATATATATATATGTATATACATATATATATATATATATATATTAAAAAGCAGATTGCCTTACAGATAATACCACAAATACTACATATCAAAATTTATAGGGATGCTGCTAAAACCATATACCAATTTGTGTACTCTAAATTACCCTTGAATCCTTTGTCCTCTTGCCAATCAAACCTTTAGCCCTAGGTTATTCCTATCAACCTTCTTCACTGTTTCTACTTATGTACTACTAAATAGTGTTGGAGCATGTCATGAAGTCATGCTGATTGAATTCACTAAAAATTTGTCATCCAGTCTCAACTTTCTCTGGAGGTGGAGAGCATTTTTGCTCAGGAGTCCTTTGGAATTTTCTTGGCTTATTATGTTGCTGAGAAGAGATAAGTCATTCACAGTTGATCATCATACAATATTGCCGTTACTGTGTACAATGTTCACTTGGTTCTACTCACTTCACTTTATATCAGTTCATGTAAGTCCAGGTTTTCCTGAAATCCTCCTGCTCGTCATTTCTTATAGCACAATAGTGTTCTATTACATTCATATACCACAACTTGTTCAGCCATTCCCCAGCTGATGGGCATCCCCTCAATTTCCAATTCTTTGCCACCATAAAAAGAGCTGCTGTAAATATTTTTGTACAAGGAGGCCCTTCCCCCCCACCTTTTTTTTTTGGTAAGGTAATTTGGGGTTAAGTGACTTGCCCAGAGTCACACAGCTAGTGAGGGTTATGTGTCTGAGGCCAGATTTGAACTCAGGTCCTCCTGACTCCAGGGCCAGTGCTTTCTCCCCCTTTTTAAAAGCTCTTTGGGATACAGACCTAATAGTGGTATTGCTGGATCAAAGGGTTTGATTGCCCTTAGCGCATAGTTCCAAATTGCTCTCCAGAATGGTTGGATCAGTTCACAACTCCACCAACAATGCATTAGTGTCAGGGCTGGAATTCTCAGCACCTCTGTTAATCATCACCTATTCTCTCCTCCTTTGCTCCAGTCTCTAATGGAATGGTGGCCCTTGTAGCCTCCACTTGTGCTTTTTCAGATACCATACTTTTCTGTTTCTCCCAGGAATCTGTTCCTCCTTCGTTCCTTCTCTTTCTCTCATCTTAAGATTCTCCTTATCCACTGGCTTCTTAAAAACTTGTCCAGGGGCAGCTAGGTGGTGTAGTGCATAGAGCTCCAGCTTTGGAGTCAGGAGGACCTGAGTGCAAATCTGGCCTCAGACACTTGGCACTTAACTAGCTGTGTGACCCTGGGCTAGTTACTTAACCCCGATTGCCTCACCAAAAAGCAAAAAAAACCCTCAAAACAAAACAAAAAAAGCCCTTATTCATATCTCCTTTATCCTTAAAGAATAGTCACTCAACCTTGCTGTTTTCTGAAGCTGCCATCCTTTGTTGCTTCTTCTCCATTTCAAGTAAAAATTCTAAGAAAGGGTTTGCATATATTCATGGACTACATTTCCTCACCTCTTATTCAATTCTCAATCCCTTCAAACTTAGCTTTTAACTCCACCACACAACTAGAACCCTGTTACCAATAATCCTTTTTTAAAAAAATATATTTTTACTGATGTATTTTGTTTTTAACATCATCTAGATTTCCCCCTGGAGTCATTCAGGTGGCTCATTGGAGAGATGGCTAGGCCTGAGGTCAGCAAGACTTAAGCTAATGAGTGCCAAATCTACTCTCAGATACTCATTAGCTGTATGACTCCAGACAAGTCACTTATCCACTGTATGCCTCAGTTGTAAAATGAGAATTATAATGACACCTACCTCACCCAATGTTTGTGAGGGATCAAAGGAGATTTTTGTTTGGGAAGTGCTTAGCATAGTGCCTGGCACATAAATTTTTGTTTGTCCTCCATTTTTGAAGATGACCAGTGATATCACAGTGTTAGGGTGAGGGATTAGTATGTTTGGCTGTGGCTGATAAGTCTGAGTCAGAAGACTCCACCACAAGTCAGGCACAAGTAGTCTGTTAGAACATTTGGGATGGATATGTCTCTGGATTTTCACAGTTTACTTTTCCTTTGTGCTACTGGGATTCTGCTTTGCTCAGAGAGTATAGGGCGTCCTTTGATTTGGGCACCCGTGCTAGGTGGTTCAGTGCTAGCATCTCCCATATATCACAAATGATGCTAAAGCTTTTCAGAAAGACTTTTAGAGTATCTTTGTACTGCTTCTTCTGACCACTGTATGAGTACTTGCCTTGTGTGGGTTCTCCATAAGATAGTCTTTTAGTTAAGTATGCATTTGGCATTCAGGCTACGTGGCCAGCCTATTGGAGTTGCACTGCCTGCAGTAGAGAGGACCTTAGTACTTTCTCTGGTTGGCACCTTATCTTGCCAGGTAATCTTCAGAATCTTCCTAGAGTAATTCAGATGGAAGTGGTTCAGTTTTCTGGCTTGGCAGATAGACTGTCTAGGTTTCGTAGGCATACAACTGTGAAGTCAGCACAGTGGTTCTGTAGACCTTCAATTTGGTATACAGCCTAATACCTCATCTCTCCCACATTTTCTTTAGAAGCCTTCGAGATGCTGAGCTAGTTCTGGCAATGTGTGCATCAACCTCATCATCCATGTGGACAGCCCTGGAAAGTATACTGCCAAGGAAAATGAACTGATCCACAGCATTCAATATTTTTCCATTTACTGTGACCAGTGGTTCATATGGATGGTGTGGTGCTGGCTGATGGAGAACTTTTGTTCTCTTGGTATTGATTGTCAAACCAAAATTAGCACAAGTAGCAAAGAATTGATCCATACTCTGTTGCATTTCATCCTCAGAGGCTACACTGAGACCTAACCACAAAAAACATTGTGGATGGACCTTTGCAGCAAGCACTGGCATTTAATACACTACATCACCGTAAGGAGAAGAGACAGGCAGGATGTGAGAATGAGGAAGGTGATGTGTGGCACAGAGTGCTGGACCAGTCATAGACTTATCCTCTCTAAGCTGTCCGTCACATTCAACCAAAGTGGTGACCCCAAGGCAAGATGGCTGTCAAGAGACTCAACTATCAACAGATTAGAGCACTTCTCTGAGCAAAAACAGTTCATTGCTGACCTGAAGGGAAAGCTGAGTCAGCACACAGCAAAAGTGGAGCAGAAAAGGAGTGGGCAGCTTTCAGAGACTTTGTGTACAGCACCACACTTGCTCATCTGGCCAGAACACTTGCAAACACCAAGAGTGGTTTGACAAAAATGATGGGGAAATTCAGAAGCTGCTAAATGAGAAATGAGAACACAGGATTTATCATCAGGACAGCTCATCTGTCTCCAAGAAGGCAGTATTTAGCTCCATCAAAATTAAATTACAGGCAAAGCTTAGAGAGGCGCAGAATTCTTGGCTCAGTAAGATAGCAGATGAGATTCAATTTTATGTCAACAGCAACAATCTGAAGTGCTTCTACAATGCCTTGAGGATTATTTATGGGCCAAGCACCATCACTGCTGATGGTGGAGCCACATTGATCAGTGGTAAGGACATGATCCTGGAGAGATGGGCTGAACATTTTCAATAGTGTTTTCAACAGATCATCGTCAACCAATACTGAAGCAACTGACTACATGCCTCAGGTTATATAGTCAATCCCTCTCTAGCCAAAGTTCCAACTGAAGAAGAAGTATTGAATGCCTTCAAGCTCCTCTTGAGTGGCAAAGTGCCTGGCACTGATCCATCCCAGCAGAGATCTACAAAGCAGAGGGTCCACTGCTCATACAGAAGCTGACTGAAATCTTCCAGATTGTATGGCAACAGGAAGTTATCCCCTGGGAAATCAAGGATGCCTCCATTGTCCATCTCTATAAAGGAAAAGGAAACAAGTTGTCTTGTGACAATCACAGGGGAATCTCTCTCTTAGTTACTGCTGGCAAGATTCTTGTCAGAGTCCTCTTTAACCAGCTGATTCTTTACCTAGAAGATAATTATCTGCCTAAGAGCCATCATGGCTTTAGAAAGGGCTGAGAAATGGTTGATATCTTTGCTGCCAGACAATTCCAGGAGAAATGCCAGGAATAGAACAGAGATTTGTACACTGTGTTTATTGACCTGACCAAGGCCTTGTTGCTGTCAGTCATGAAGGCTTGCAGAATATCATGGCAAAATTTGGTTGCCTGAAGAAGTTCGTCAGTATGATACATCAGTTTCATGATGGTATGCTCTCATGGGCTCTGAATGAATGACAATACTCTAATGCTTTCCTAGTTACCAGTGCAGGTGTGTGTGCTTGCTCCTCTGCTTTTTAGCATGATGTTTTCCGTGATGTTGTCAGGCACCTTCAACAAGGATGAAAACAGCATCAAGGTCAGCTATCTTACTGATGGTAAACTATTTAACTTGAAAAGGCTGCAAACCTCTTCTTTACAACATGACTAATGTGAAAATATGTTTAATAGTTTAATAATGTAGAGCCTATATCAGCTTGCACACCATCTTGGGGAAGGAGGGGGAGAAAATTTAAAACTCCAAAGCTTATGGAAGTGAATATTGAAAATAAAAATAAATTTAAAAAAAAAGAAGGAAAAAGGCTACAAACCAAGACCAAAGTACAGAGAGAGTTGATGCATGGCTTTTTGTTTGAAGATGATTATGGCACATAAGTAGGTACTTAATTAATTCTTCTTCCCTTCCCTTCCCTTCCCTTTCCCCACATCTCTCCTTTTCTTCTCTCTCCTAGAAAGCCATCCTTTATTAAGAAGCATTTAAAAAGAAAAATAATAGAAAAATTCAGCAAAACCAATCAATACATCCCCCCAAAATGTGATATTATATGCAATGTTCCATCCTTATAAAATCACCCCTCACCCCACCCTCCACACACCCCTTCACCTCTACAAAGGAGTGGATGGAAGTGTCTTCTCATGTCTTTTCTTTGGGTCTAACCATCTTCTTTAGAATTTTGCAACATTCATTTATGTTTGGCTTGTTATTTTACATTGTTGTAGTCATCGAGTGTGTTATTTATTGGCTCTACTTAATTCATTTTGCATCAGTTCATATAAGTCTTTTCATGATTCTCTGTATTGATCATATTTGTCATTTCTTACAGTACAATAATATTGCGATTACATTCATGTACCACAATTTGTTTAGCCATTCCCCAATCAATTAGCATCTACTTTGTTTCAGTTTCTTTGGTACCACAAAAAAAAGTGTAGCTATAAATATTTTGGTTTATATGGATCCTTCCTTTTTGTCTCTGACCTTCTTGGAGAATATATTTAACAGGAGAATCTCTGGGTCAAAGGGTATGGACATTTTACCTGCTTTTTTTGCATAATTCCAAATTGCTTTTTAGAATATTTAGACTAATTCATAGTTCTGTCAATTATGCATTAGTATATCTGTTTTTCTGCAACACCTCCAACATGGATTATTCCCATCTTTTGTTACTTCAGGGTTGTTTTGACTTGCATTTCTCTTATTATTGTTGATTTAGAGCATTTTTTCATATGTTAATAATTTGAAATTCTTTTGAGAATTTTGTTCAGATCCTTTCACTGCTTGTCTATTGAGAATGTCTTACCAAAAGGCAAAAGAAAAAGAAAAAGATACTGGTCTAAATCTAATTTCAGCTACAGGACTTTTCACCAACAATCTCTTAATTGCTAAATCCAATGACCTTTTCTCAGTCTTCATTCTACTTATCCAATTTGAAGCCTTTGGCACTGCTGACCACCCCCTCCTCCTGTTTATTCTGTCCTTTTTTGGCTTCCATGTGACTGCTGTATTTGACCATTCCTTGTCAGTCTTTTTTTTGCTGATTTATCATCTTGCTCACTAAGCCTTTGTGTCACTCAAGGCTCTGTTCAGAGCTACCTTTTCTTCTGTTTATGCTTTTTCCCTTAGTAATCTCATCAGTTCCAATCAGTTCAATTATTAGCTTCACACAAATGACTTCCAAATCCATATGTCCAAGCAAATGTCTCTCCTGAACTCTAATCCCATATTGCCTGATGAGCATCTCTACTTGTATGTCTTCTAGGTATCTCAAATTTAACATGTCCAAAGCAGAACTCATGATATTTTCCTGAAAACCCACCCTTCCTCCAAACTTCCTTATTTCTGTTTAGTTCACAACTATCTTTCCAATCATTCAAATTTAAAACCTTTCAGCCATTCTTAATTCTCCCTTCTCCACTCCAATATGCAATTTCTAAGTCTTGTCAGTTCTACCTGTCTAGTATCTTTTGCATTCGGCCCCTTCTCTCCACTCACACTGCCTCTGCCTTACTTCAGATCTTAATCACTTGTCACTTTGACTACAGTAATAGCTTCTTATCCTTGCTCTTGGTCTCTCATTTCTCTAATCCATCTTTTACATAACTATCAAATTGGTATTCCTCAAACACAGATCTAATCATGTCACTCCCCTACTCAAAATTTTTCTGTATCTCCCTATTGTCTTTAGGATAAAATACAAAATCTTTAGCCTGACATTTAAGCCCTCCACAATATGGTTCCTGATTTCATTTGCAGTCTTTTTTTCATGTTACTCTTCTTACATTACTCTATTCAAGTTATGCTGGCCTCCTAGTAGTACTCCATATATGAAATTCTATTTCCTACCTATGTGTTATTGCCTAGGTGGAGTCCCAGGTCTAGAATACATTCCCTCCCCACCTTAGAATCTCTAGCTTCCTGCAGAGCACTTCTCAATTGTCACCCACTTCTGATTCTTTCTCCTCATTATTACTGTTCTCTTGCTGTTTCTTGGAATTAATTTGTATTATTTTGTATATATGTCATGTGATTGTAGATATTGGGAAGTCTTCATGTTGTAGGTTGACTTGAAATGGGCCTTGAATTAATAGGATGTTGCTAGATGTATATGCCCAACAAGGATTCAGTAGGAGCATCAAGAGTAAGAATCATATATATGGGGGACCATGAGAAAACTGTCCTATGTATAATAGAGGAGAAATGATGGTTAATTGTGGGAGATAATATTAAACAGGAGTGGTGGTTGGGTCAGGGTAAATCTATCATAAATATTAGAAAAACAGTTAAAATCACATGCTCTGATGATGATCAGAGTCAGTGACATCAACTTTGTGTTATTCTGTGATTAAATGAAATTAGTAATGTTTTCAATGTTTATGAATACTCAATTCATTGAATATTAGTCTTTGTTATGGAGCCACAAGTTGTGAGAAGAGTGCCTTAAAGATCATCTAGGTCAGGGGTGGGGAATTGGATTTGGTCTTTTGACTAGACTCAGTCAAAAGGCCACACTTAAAGATCTAGAAGGCCACATGCGGCCTGAAGGCCGCAGGTTCCCCACCCCTGAATTCTAGTTCAACCCCCTCGTTTTATGGATGTTGAAACTGATATTCAGAGGGAAAAATGAGTTGTCCAAGATCACACAGCTAGGTGGTGGCAAAGCCAGGACAATAACTAACTCCTGACTCTCAGTCAGTGACTTGAGAAGTAGTACCATGTGTGTGGAACAGCAAGAAGACTAGTTAGGCTGGACCATAAAGTTCACAAAGAGGAGTAGTGTTTGTGAAGAGCTTTAAATGCCAGGCAGAGGTACTTATGTTTGATCCTAGAGGAAATGGGGAACCACTGGAATTTATTAAGCTGAGAAGGACACAGTCGTATCTGTACTTTGGAATATCAATTTATCTTTGGTGTTGAGGATGGGCTGGAAAAAGGAACAGAGGCAGGGAGACCAATTAGGAGGTAATTGCAGTAGTCCAAGTTAGAGATGATGAGTGTCTGCGCTAAACCAACCAACTAAGTTGGAATAGCAGGAGTTGAGTTGAAATTAAATGTTAACTGGACAGAGAAATGTAGTTCCTCTGCATGCTTGCTTCTATTCCAAAGCAAAGGAGGTTTAAGTAGTACAGCTGTGCTTTCTATCTCAGCTTCCTTCCTTCCTTTGCTAGATTTAGCCTTATCTCCTCTCTCCACTTGTTCTTTTGCTACTTTCTAGCCTTTTCTCCCTTGTCCCTTTCTGATGCCCTGTTTCCATTCTGATGTTCTCTGACCTTTCTTGTCCCTACCCACCCTGATTTTATGTGGATTTTGTCCTCTGGTTTTCATCTATCCTCCTTTATCTTAACCTGACCTTTCTTCAAAATACTAATTCAAGTAAAAAGGGAAAAAAATAGTTTTTTAAAAAAGAGAGATCAATAGACGGAAAACATTTTTATTTTATGAAAAACAGCTGGAGAAAAGACGAAAAAGCAAACAGTCCAAAATATATCAGGCTGCTGCCCGAAGTTCAGCATGCCATTTTTGTAGGACTGTTTTGAATATACAATAATATCCATGAAATATAAAATCATACAACTTTGCTTTTACATAGTGTGGCCAGATTGTGATTAATCTTTAGAGGGATTATATTGATGGAGTAGATTTGTATCCATTCTTCTATGATTAAAGAGACTTTCCTTGAGGCAGTTCCACCTAACCTCCCATGGGGTGCTTAGGAACTATGTGAGCCACTCGAGCCATTCTCCTTAGTGCATAATAAAGTATCATAACTGGACACTATGGAAAGAGCAGTTTGTCCAAACTGAAAGCATAGGCTCCTCTTCAGGGAAAAATCCAGGAGATAGTGAAAGTCAGTTCCTTTGCCCAAGATGCTTGAGGAGCTTGGTTTACTTTGCCCAGGGTGTTCAAGGCCACTCCTTCTCCATCCCCACCCTCCACTAAAATGTTGTTACCTTCCCAGCATTTGGAAGCAAGAAATATTGAATTTTAGATAGGCGACTAGGAGAAGGAATTGCCCTTTTTCTCCTGATATTGTTATTTACTGTTTAAAACAGCCTACCAAGAGAGGAATGTCCCAATACCTTCCTCCATGCCTGGATCTTTATTAATTTTCTGCAGAAAATTTTCTGTTTATGGTACTTAGGCCATTTTTACATGTATGCATACATGACCAATAGAATATTACATTTCATGTGTTGAGAATGACCTAAACACATTCTAAGTGATGTACTGAAACCCTTGAGAAACAAATAAAAGGAAAGGTTACACTGCGCTGACCTTTACGAAATTTATGGAAAAATATAGATAAGAGGATTTGTGAGAAAATACAGATAATGAAAAATCATGGAAGGGCTGTGATCTACATTGATGAAGGGTATACCTACATTGATGATATCACAAATCACTCTAAATGTCAGAGTAAAAAATTGTTTTGGATGTATTGTGGTAGTCTTTTTTTTTTAAACCAGGATTTATAATTTTTAAATAAATATTCATTAATGATATTGGTCTACAGTTCTCTTTCTTTGTCTTTGCCTAGCTCATATATTAGGACTCATAAAAGGAATTTGGTAATTTTCTTTTTTAACTTTTGAGAATAATTTGTGCAGAATAGGTGTTAATAGTTCCTTTAAAGTTTGATAAAATATACCTGTCAATCCATCTGGACCAGGGGGGTCCCCGTCCTTTGGTAATTTCTTTACAATTAGTTTGATTTCTTGTTCTGAAATCAAATTGTTTAAGGTCTGTATTTCATTTTATATTAATTTGTATATTTTATATTTTTATAGCTATTCTTCCCTTCATTTTAAATTCTTAATTTTACTGACATAAATTGTCTATAGTAGCTTCTCATAATAATTTTTATTTCTTCCCTATTCAGATTTCACTTTGCTGTTTAAAAATAGGCTATTTGTAATGCACATCTTCTTGGGGTGGGGGAAGGGGAGAGATGGGGAGAAAATTTGGAACTCAAAATCTTGTGGAAGTGAATTACTTTTTTTTTTTTGCAAGGAAATTGGGGTTAAGTGACTTGCCCAGAGTCACACAGCTAGTAAGTGTTATGTGTCCGAGGCTGGATTTGAGCTCAGGGCCTCCTGACTCTAGGGCCAGTGTTCTATTTGTATCATATAGAGAAAGCAAGAAAAACATAATTATCCATAGCCTTTATTATTTAAATCAGTTTGTTTCAATAAACATACTCTGTTGGCACCAATGCTTCATAAAAACATGAATTGCTTCAAAAAGTGAGGTTTGAAAAAAATCATTAGGTTTAATTATATAAAGTTCACAAGATTTTGCACAACAAAAGCAATATCTTTAAAATTAAAAGAATAAAAATCATTTGGGGGAAATAGGCAGTAAGTATATATAATAAAGGTCTGATATCCACAATCTATAAAGAATTTATATATAAGGCTAATAATGCATACTCTCCAGTGAAGCAATCAAAGCACGTGAACAGTTTCTGAATGAATGAAATAGAATTTAACAAGATCTTATCATGTACGAAGCATTGTGCTAAATGCTGGGCATATAGATAGAAAAGCAAGACAGTCCCTTCCCTCAAAGAGTTCACATTTTAATAGGGAAGACAGATATAAGAAGTTTCGGCTGTGAGTCAGTTGGAAAGGCCCTATGTTAAACCTGTGTCCTTAGGTTTAACAAAGCAGATGGTAATACATCTTTTTAAAATGTCATTTTGATTTATAAAAAACATTTGTTTCTGAAGTTGAATCATTTGACAGTGCCAAAGACTTAATGGCAAGAACTTTTTTCCCCCAGTCTTCAACAGGGGTTGTAACACCCCCAAAGACGATTGAGAGATTGTATCTTCCCTAGATGATGACTAGAAGTACCAATGTAGAAGCAGGGCTGTCTTTCTCTGAGGTATTTCTGTTCCCTGGGCTCTTGGCTTCTAGGAGGAAGCACATACTGACAATAATTACATGAAGGGAGGCTCAAATTAACTAATAATCAGAGAAATTCAAATCAATAGAAACTTAAGATACCATCATACTACCACTAGAATGACCACAACAGCAAAAAATGATAAAAATCTAATGTTGGGGCTATCCAGAAAGCGACATCACTGCATTTGTTAGTGGGTCTGCCGAATGGTTTTAATATTATGTAGTGCAATTTGCAACAAGTCTCACAAAAATGCTAATACTTTTTGACTCAGCGATCCCATTGCTAGGACTCTATCCCAAAAAATTGTAGAAAGGAAAAAGAGACCTATCTGTAAGAAGTATTCAAAACTACTCTATTTGTGATGGCAAAAACCAGAAGCGGTATATAAATTATATGCTAATATAATGAACTGTTATGGTGCCATAAAATAATAAATGTGAAGCTTAGAAGAAAATATGGAAAGCTGTATATGAGGTAATAAAATACATATAAAATAATATAAAAATAGAATCAGCAAAACTAGAACTACGTAAACACTGACTAGAACTATATAAAGAAAAAGATAAGAAAATAGAGAATGAAGGATGGAAAACAGGAGCAAAGGACAAGAGGCAAGCCCATAAGAGGACACAGAACAAAAACTTGCTTGTTATTATTTGTCATTTTTTTTGGTTCTGCCCCTTTTAAAAGTGTCATTTATATTTATTGTATTTACTATTATACCCTCACAATTTGGCTAAGAGTTATTTCTATTTTGCTTTCTCTTATTATTAATGAATCTGAGCATTCTTTCATATGGTGATTAATTGTAATTCTTATGAAAAATGGCTTTGGGTCAGATATATTTCAGTAAGTTGCCCATATATCTATTATCAGCCCCTTATCAAACTTATTTGATTCAAAGATTTTATTCCCAGTTGTCTGCTTATCTTATCCTAGTTATGTTAATTTTTTTAATACTTTTTAATTTCATGTAATCAAAATCATCTATTTTTTTTTTGTGATTGCCTCTATTCCTTATTTGGTTAAAAATTTATCCCTTAACCAGAGCTGTAAAAGATATCTGATCTGATGTTCTTCTTAATTTTTTATGATATGGCCTTTCATATTCAAGTCACATATATGTTTTGTGTTTATTGAAGGATATGATGTCAGTTATTATTCTAAGCCTGATTTCTGCCAGAAGCTCTGCTTTATTAAAGATTTGCCCCTTATTTTGTTTATTTGATTGGTTTTTTGATAGCTACTAAATTTATTATTTTTAAAAATTAAAGTTAGGCCTTAAAAAAATTCTCTTAGGCCACAAATCTAACAAATATTAATCCACAATGTTTCTAATCTGCTTTTTCTGCCTTACCTTACAAATTCAGATTTCTTTGTTCCAACTGAAGAGGACCACTCATTGTCCCTCATTCTTTCCTGACCTTTTCTCATAACCCTTCATTGAATAGACACTCCTGCCATCCACCCTGCACCTCCACCGTCCATCCTTACTATAAATATCCCTACCTCCCACATCCAGTAAGGTGCCATCTCTTTTATAAAGTTTTCCTTGACATCTCAAACAGAAAGAAATCTTTCTCTTCAAATTTCTCAAAGCCTGAACATTTCCATAGCACTTACCTCATTCTCCCTTATTTCATAGTTATTTGTATATTTGTCTTACTTTAAAAAAAATTATTGCTATATTTTTTGACACAATGAATACTACTGAACAATCACATAAACAACACTCTTTACGAATGTGTTTGTGTTTTCCACCTACATATGACTGAAAACTTCTATCTGTGTGATGTTTCTTTTAAAATTTGTCACAGTTAACTCATATTTATCTAGTGCTTTAGAAAGTTTACAGGACACTTTATAAGAGGCAGTGCCACATAGCAGATGAAGAGCTAGCTCTAAGCCAGGAAGATCTTGTTCAGGTCCTTCCTCTGACACTTACTGGCATAGTGACCCTGGGCCAATCGCTTAACATTGCAGTACAGGTGTTTAATGAAGGCAGTTACATCTTAGGCAGCTGTTTAATTAAGACTGTCTGCGCTGGTATAGGTAGTTTCCTACCCGGGAACTCCTTATACCAAAAAAACACAGGTTCAGGCTTCTACAAAAATACTTATCTCATTTGAAATTCACAAAAGCCCAGTGAAGTAGGAATTATTATCTTAATTTTCAGATAAGGAAAAATTAGGCTGACAAGTTTATCTGAGGTAGGACTTGAACAATTGTTCTATTTACTAAACCATCTGGGCCTTCCTCATGCCTAGCAAAGTGCCTTGCCCATAATAGATACTTAATAAATAGTTGTTGATGTATAACCTATATCAGATTTCTTACCATTTCAGGGAATGGGGAGACGGGGGAGAGAGGAATAGAATTTTAACTTGAAACATTTTTTAAAAAATGTTAAAAATTGTTTTTACATGTAATTGGGGAAAAATAAAATATCATTATTTTAAAAAATAGATGTTGAAGATGCCCAAGGGGCCACTGGCCATCTCTTCCTGCCAGGATTCAGTGCAGCCTCCCAACCCACAGAAAAGGATATGTGACTGCAAGGACATATGAAAACATGTAGACATGTAAGAGAAAATACAGCAGGACTCTGTGAAATGTTCTACTCAGGCCCTGGAGAATTATAACATAGAGGAGGACATAACACATCAACGAGGAGTTTGATAAGAAGTACAACCACACCTATCACTGCATTGGGAGTAGGGACTTTGGCAGTTATGTGACACATGAAACTAATTGCTTCATGGACTTCTGCTTGAATGAGCTGAGATTTTTTTTTTAACAATTCTAAGGATAATAAAAAGGATGGGGGTTGTTGGGAATGAGCGGGAAAGGAGGAGCATTAGAGAAGGGATAAAGACTGAAACCTGAGGTAGATAGGATAATGATAACTAAGAATATACATTTTATGTGATTTCAACCTGCACTTAGATATGTACTATGAACCTGGTCACATATATTACCAATTTGTGTACCCTTCCACATATGTGATCCAGCCATATACATTCTCTATGTACATGACTGTTCTCTGTTCGCCATGTGTATATACTTTTCTCGCCATTATTATATGCATTGGTAGGAGAATATGCTCAGATTTATGGGGAAAATCCTTTATTGCTACTTGTCTTACTAAATGGTTTCAATAAATGCCTTTGGTTTGAACTAATTTTGTCCTTTGTCTGAGTATTAAAAGTAAATACATTGATGGGGACTCCTGACCTATAACTTTGGGTGAATGCAGACTCACACAGTACCTGGAGTGAACTTATGCAGGGGACATAGAATGTGACTTGGGAGGATGCCGCCAAATGCTATGACAGCACTGTAATAGCTAACAAGTGCTTTCCTGACAAAATACCTATAAGATTTGGAGTGGTATTATTATAGTCCCCATTTTACAGATGAGGATACTAAAGCTCAGCAAAAAAGGGAAGAGATAAAAAGTGGAGATACAAACTCGTTGTCATATTGCCTCCTACATATTGGGGTCCCAGGGCCTACTAGCTCCTAAACTGTAAAATGAGTGCTTGTATGTGCTAAATCAGTAGAATTAAGTATTAATATTTGATGAGTTAGTAATAAGTAATATTTAAGCAAAAGAATAATTAGACTGATAGGTTCCAGGGCCTAACTATACAATAAACTGTGCAGTAAACTAGCTATGCAGTAAGGGTCCATAGAAAAGGGAGATAGAGAGAGAAAAAGTGAATAACAGAACAAGAATGATTTAGAAGGAAACAACTCCATTAGAGCCATATAGTTCTGCCATGGGAAGTTCAGGAAAACTAGGCCTGGGATTGTAGTCTTTTTGCAATGACCATAAGAACTGGGGAAGCTGACATGGTTACCTGCAACTTTCAGTATCCAAGAGGCCTGATGAAAGCCCAGCTCAGACCTGAAACTGAGTGAAAATAGGAAAATAATACATATACCTCAGATAGCCAGAGATAAAGAGCGGTATCCAAAATGAGTTGGACTCGAGTGACTTCGTAGAGATATCAAAAACCTGGAGTGAAAGGATCTGAATTTGAACCTAACTAAAATTTTCTACCTGTGTGACCTGGGGCAGGTCAGTTTTATCCCTCTGGGTTCCTGTTTCCTCCTCTGTTATAAATGAGGTAGCTAGACTAGATGACCTCTAAAATAGGGCAGCCAAGTGGTGCAATGGATAAAGTGCCAGATCTAGGGTCAGGCAGACTTGAGTTCAAATGTGGTATCAGACACTAGCCGTGTGACCCTTGTCAAGTCACTTCACTTCTACTTATCTCAGTTTCCTCATCTGTAAAACGGGCAATAATAGCACCTAAAAAGTTTGTTGTGAAGATAAAATGAGATAATAATTGTAAAGTCCTTAGCACAGTGCCTGGCACATAGTAAGCTCTATGTAAAAGTTAGCTGCTGTACCTTCTAGCTGTAAATGTATGATACTATTATCCTAATTTGGACATATATCTATATACTGATAATTGCCAACTTTTATATAGGTTATACCCTAATATGTCCTTCCTGTGGTAAAGTAGTTTTTATGCACTCAGGATAGCTGGCCTGAGAGCGGGTTTATTTCGTAGGTTTTCTCCTGAAGAGTGGCACATTAAATAAGGGGGAGGTTTATTTACTGATGCATTAGGTCAGGATAGAAAACCAGTTTAGAGCTGGGATTAGAAATGTACAAGATAAGGACAAATCTAGGGCATGACCCAGAGGGGGAAACAAAGGATATTTTTAAAAATTCTTTTTTAAGACAAATATAGCTATTTTTTACTGCCAGAAAATTCCACTCTCCGTGGCACACAAGTATTTACTTGATGATAAATCAAGTCAGACATACTCCAGTGAAGATTTAAATCCTCCATTGGGCAGTAATGCACAGGAATACAATTCAGTAAAATTAGGAAAGCCCTTACTGTGTGCACTGTACTGTAGTTCCCTTTAATTGAAAATTTAGGTGGGGGAGAGGGGTGGAGGGAGTTTGCCTTTCCCAGCAAGACCACCTGAACTTCTGAGCTCCAAAGAAAAACGGCCATTGTATCCTTACACTTGGAACACATGCCAGAGGCTAAATCCCAGAAAAAAGAGGCAGAAGGTGGTTCAAAAACTCATGGAGAGTTTTCTTGGCTCCAAAGAAAGCAAGTGTTTAAAAACTCATGGAGAATTTTCTTGGCTCCAGAGAAAGCAAATGACAGCCTTTCCAATTCAATGACCTGCCTTATTCAGTAGAGGTCCCTAACTGATTGCATGTTGTAATTCCCTCTTTCTTTTTTTGATGTGTGGAAGCCTTGGTAGAGTGCTGCTACATGGGAAGACTTAAAACACTTCAGAGCAGAAGCCAAAACTATCCCATTGACAGCCACTGTAGTGAGGGGAAATCCCTGCTGTGATAAGTAATACAAATGTAATCTTCTTTTTCTGTCCATTCATTTAATTAGGAATCTGGGGGTAAGGATGCAGTTCAGAGACTTGCTGGCTAAAGCCTCCACCCAGAATTTTTAGGACTCCAAAACTACCAGGTCACCTGATCAAGGCAAGTCAACAAGCATTTATTAAATGCCTACTACGTACCAGGCACTGTTATAAGTCCTAGGGATACAAAGGCAAAAACAAACAGCCTCTGCCCTTAAGGAGCTCACAATCTAATGGGAGGTGACAACATGCAGACAACTATGTACAAACAATATACATACAGGATAAATTGGGAATAATCTCAGAGAGACGTAAGGAAGATTGGGAAAGGCTTCTTGCAAAAGGTAGAATTTTAACTGAGACTTGAAGGAAACCAGGGAAGCTAGGAGATAGAGGTGAGAAGGGAGAGAATTCCAGACCTGGGAGACAACCAGTGAAAATGCAATCAGGAGCTAGAATGTCTTGTGTGACAGTCACTGGATCCTAGAGTACATGGTGGTGTAAGGTAGAAGAAGACTGGAGAAGTAGGAGGGGGCCAGGTTATGAAGGGCTTTAAAAGCCAAACAGATGATTTTATATTTATTGCTGGAGGCACAAGTCTATTGAATAGGGGAGCAACAAGGTCAAATCTAAGCTTGAGGAGAACAGACTGAATTAGGAAGAGACTTGAGGCAAGGAAGCCAATCAGAAGGCTATTACAATAGACCAGACATGAGTTGGTAGGGGACTGCACCAGGGTGGTGGCAGTGTCAGAAGAAAGGAGGGGGTGTACATGAGAGATGTTGTGAAGGTAGAACGTACAGGATTTGGCAACAGATTGGATATGGGGGGATGAGAGTGATTGCAAGCTTGAGTGCCTAGGAGGATAGTAATATATTGAAGTTCAGAAAGGGAAGGAGTTTGGTGAAAAGTTTTGGACATGTTAAGTTTAAGATGTCTACAGGACATCATTGTCTCAACTTCATGAAGCCTTTATTAAAAACAAACAAGAATCTCCGATCCTTCATCTAAAGAGGTACAAAGTGTTAAAATTCCCTTTTCTGCGCAGGGGGACTCATGCTGAGGATGGAGAAGATAAGCTGGTAGAATGGCATTAAAACCCTTGTGCTTTTGTCTTCTAGTATTGCTCCAGTATGAGTTCTCATGTGGGGTGAGGGATGTAAAGGGGAACAATAGGGTGATGCCATGTGTTCATGTAATTTTCATTTGTAGATTGTAAAAACATATAGCCTTTGAGATCCGTGCCTAGATAGAGGTGGCTCAAGCCTGGGCAGTTGGGGAAGTTATTTATTCCTATGGCTTGGAACTCATAAATATTCTTTCACAGGATATAAAATTGTTAATAATTAGGAAAAATTTCCTAATGAGCTATTCAGAAATGGAATGCCTTGAGCCATGGTAAATTATCCCTCCTTATAGGTCTTTAAGGAGAGGCTAGATGACTACTTTTTGGGTATGTTGTTTTAGAGATTTCTTCCATGTATGGGTTGGAGCAGCTGCAGTCCTTTCCATATCTCATATTCTGTGATTCTGTGAAATACCCCTGGAATAAAGGGAATGGACTAGGAAGTTAGGGAGAAAATCTGTCCTTTGGGATTATGAAGTAATATTTGATATAAAAATGATGTCTGTCTAGGGTGACAAAATATTCTTATTTCTTGAATTTTCTTGGTTTGATTAAGGAATTTCGATTTCCCATCTGAATCTACTTACAGAATAGACCTCTCCTTTTTCTCTCTCTGAAAGTGGATTTATATTGAAAAAAAAAAGCAACAAACCAGAAACTTTAAATGTTGTACTTCTGATTTTTCAGCTTAGCTCATAACAAAAAATGCAGAAGAGACAGATTTCCTACAATTCTTGGGCCTGATGATGAGACATTTCCAAGTCCAGAAGATGATGCCTTAATTCCATGCCTAAAGCTGAAATGCATTATGAACACTAACTCTTGTGTTGATCTAAGGGGAAGTTCATAATGTGGTATCTGTGAAATTGTTTTTTAAAAAATATTTTGTTAACCACATTTTGTTTTCTGCTTTAAATTCAGTTTTATATTATTTTCAATTCCAAATTCCCTTCCTCCCGTCAATCCTTCCCCTACCTATTGAGTAGGCAAGAAAAACAAAACCCATTACAAATATGTATAGCCATATAAAACAAATTCCCACATTAGCCATATCCAAACCAGTTCAGATGAAAGGGTGTGGTACAGCTGTCCAAAAATAACACTCAGAGATTTTCTAAGTATAAAGTGAAAGATTTATTACATGCTCGCAAGAAGCGAGCGAGCGTCTGCTTCATCGGGAGGCAAGGCACAAAGGCCAGAACAAAGGTTATATAGCCCTAACGCAGAGATACCCACCCACCACTGGCTTTGAATTCCCATTGGACAGGAATTTCAGCCTTACAATCTAAAACGTGACAATCTACCCCAGAAACAAGAAACCACATTATAATGCTACCAATCCTAGCTATTTATCCTTATTTAGTAATTAGCCATTACCTAATGCTGATGTAACAATAGAAATCATGTGATTTCTAGGAACCTGAAACTTAGGCCTATTCAGGTTTAGTGTAACCAACCTCGAGTTTGCAACAGTCTAAGAAATTGTTACACTCAGCCCATCTGAGAGATCTCACATTGTTTACATTGTTTCACTCAGTTAAAAACTAGAGTCTTGACAAAAGTTTGCGGTGCTGCCCAAACTGCCCTGAGAGTGAGAGTGCTCTTTGTTTAAGGCAAGATTATATAGACCCTAAAGCAGCAGCCCACCCTAACCCCCTTCCCTTCAGCTCATTGACTGAGCCTCAGGTGTACAATCTATTCCTGTAAAAACTACCCCAGTAACAGAGAGAGCAAAGAGGTATAGAAATTATGTTAGCATGTTCCCATTTTCAGGGCCTCACAGTTTCAGCAGCCTTTTACCCAAGGTCATATAACTAGCTAGAGGATGAGATAGACAGGATGCTCTTATGGCTCAGGAATTTCTGCTAACACTATCTAAGAGTAGGGGAGGGAGAAGATTAGGGGAGGGGGTTCACTTAGTGTTGGTACACATGTACCACTCAAAAGCAACAATACCAGAACCATTAACAAGAACTAATGACCCTTTGAGGAGGCTTCACTTCTGAGAGATCATCTCTCACAATAGTGAAGATCAAATGTCAACCTCCTCCCATCATCCTCACCTTAGTGTATAAATTCCTCTTTGTGAATCCCATTTATATGAGATAATTTTCTCTGTTCTTCCTTTCTCTTCTTCCTTCTCCCAGGGGATTCTTCTTCCTTATCCTTTCATTTTTCTTTTGAGATAATCCAAGCATAATAGAGTCACACCCAGGCTTTTCAATTAGATTACCTCTAAGACTTCTGGTGGTGATAAAGTTCTGAGGGGTTACATATATTATCTCTCCATATAAGAAAGCTTGTTTACTTTTTTTATGCTTCTCTTGACTCCTGTGTTTGCATGTCAGATTTTCTATTTAGCTCTGGTTTTTTCACCAGGAATGCTTGGAAATCCTCTGTTTCATTAAAAATCCATTTCCCCCTGCAGGATTAGCTGGGTAGATTATTCTGGTTTGCAAACCTAGAAACTTCGCCTTCTTTGATATCATATTCCAAATTATCTGTTTCTTTATGGTGCTAACTACTAAATCTTGTGTGATACTCACTATGGCTCCTTAGTATTCTTTCTATTTGGCTGCTTGCAATATTCTTTCCTTGACCCAGTTGCTCTGTATTTTGGCTAAAATATTCCTGGAAATTTTAATTTTAGAGGTTTCCTTTAAGGAAATGACTGGTGAATGCTTTAAATTTCTACTTTGCCCTTTACTTTTTTTAATGTGATTTCTTGAAATATGAAGTCTTAGCTTTATTTTGTTAATGGCTTTCACGTAGTCTAATGACTCTTCAATTATCTCTTCTTCATCTGTTTCCAAGTCAATTGATTTTCATATGAGATAATTTCATATTTTTGTCCCATTCTTTTAGTCTTTTGACTTTGTTTTATTGTTTGTTGATGTCTTATGGAGTCATTAGCTTCCATTTCACCAGTTCTAATTTTCATGGTATTATTTTCTTCCCTAAGGTTTTGTACCTGTTTTTCCAAGTTGTTAATTCTCTTTTCATATTTTTCTTTCCTAGTTCTTGTCTCTTTTTTTCCATTCTTTCCTATTTCTCTCATTTGGTTTTTAAAATATTTTTTAGCTCTTTTTAAAATTCTTGCTATAATTCTTCTGGGAATTCTTGTTGAATTTGTGTTCAAGCTGAATTTTTCCTTAAGGCTTTGCCTATAGAGTTTTTCAAGTTATTAATTTCTTCTGTGTCTTGAACTTCCCTCTTACCATGATAGCTCTTTATGGTCAGATTATTATTATTTTTTTCTCATTCTTCCAGCCTACTTCTTGCCTTTAGACTTTATATTAGTACTGGGCTCTGTGCAGCTCTAGGGGAAGATGTCTGACCAGAGCATCTGTCCTCTTATATCCTTCTGCTGCTTTAACAGTTCCAGCTGGGGCCTATAGGCTTCCATTGTACCCAATGCGGTGTGATTCAGGGAAAGGTCTGTTCATTGCCCTCCATGTCTGCAAGTTTGTGACTCATATTAGCTTTTGCTTTCCCCTGGAGATTTCTCACCTCCATCCCTAAGGGGACCTGGATCTTATTTACCATTTGTCTAAGGGGTGAGTTGTTTAGTAATTAGATTATTTAATGGTGGGATGGAGCTGAGCTGTACTATTTCCTTCTATTCTGCCATCTTGCCCCAGCTTCCACCTATATGAATGAAATCACAGATCAAATCCTGATCCTCCTTCCCCACTATATAAGAGAGGCAGAATAGTATAGTGGTCTTGAAGTCAGGGGACTTGGATTCAAATTGTGATTCTGGTACATACTAACCATAAGACTTTGAACACTCCTCTTAACTTATGAGATTTGGGCTTCTAATCTCTAAAGTGGGAATGACAATGTACTTCTATCTCATGTGTCTCCTTTTTGTAAACCTTGAAATGTTGCCAAGTCCCATTTATTCTGCCTTCACATTATCTCTTGTATTTGCTCCCTTCTTTCCTCTGGTATGACCACCACCCAGATATAGACCCTTACCACCTCACACTTGGATTATTTTAAAAGCTTTCTAGATGGTCTCCTCACCTCAAGTGTCTCTTCAGTTCAGTCCATCCTCCATTCAGCTGCTGAAGGGCTTTTTTTAAAGTGCAAGTCTGACTATGTCACCCTCATATTCAATAAACTTTAGTTGCTTCCTATTACATCCAGGATCAAATATAAAATCCCTTGTTTGACTCTGTGTAAGCTGGCCTCTTTCATACCTTTCGAGTGTTTTTACCCCATAAGCTTCTCCACATACTCAGTGATCAATGATACAGGCCTCCTTGAGACTATGAATTTTTGCTGGCTCTCTCTGTGCCTGGAATAGTCTTCCTTCTCACCATTTCCTCCTGGCTTCTGAAATCCCACCTTCTGTAAGAATACTTTCTGGTCCAACTTGATGCTAGTGCCCTTCCTTTGACATTACTGCCAATTTATCCTATATCTGTCTTGCTCGTACATAGTTGTTTGCATGTCATCCCTTATTAGATGTTGTGCTCCTTGAGAGCAGGGACTGTTTTGTCTTTCTTTTTATTCCTAGCTGTAAGAACAGTACTTGTATGTAGTAGACACTTAATAAATGCTTAGTGTTGTGTTGTATAAAACTATGTTATAGTACTCAATACAAAGAAGCACTTTATAATAATTTATATAAATTTTTACCGATGTCTTTTTTTTTGTTGTTGTTTAGGCATTTTGGTAGTGTCCAACTCTCCGTGACCTCATTTGGAATTTTCTTGGCAAAGATACTGGAGTGGTTTGCCATTTCCTTCTCCAGCTTATTTTATATATGAGGAAACTGAGGCAAACAGGGTTAATGTGAGTAAGTTTCAAGTGTCTGAGGTCAGATTTGAACCCAGGTCCTCCTGACTCCAAGGCCAGAGCTCTATCTATTTCGCCACCTTGCTGCTCCAACAAGTGACAATTTTAGTGACAAAAGAAAAAGAAGAGAAAAAAAAATCAGCCAAACTCATCACTACATTAAAACATCTGAAACTTTAACAATATTTGAAAATATGTTCAATGTACCACAATCTTCAGCTTCCCATTTCTGCATAGGAATATGGGTGTCTTCTCACATCTGTTATTTGGAGACATTCCCTTTTGATTTTTTCTAGTTCTTTCCATTTATATTGTTTAGTCATTGTGAGTATTATTTTCTTGGATCTACTTATTTTACTCTTCATCAGTTCATGTAAACTTTTCATGCTTTTCTGTATTCACCATATTGCTCATTTCTTTTGTTTGTTTTTTAATTTATTTTATTAATTTATTTTGATTTATTAGCAATCACTTCCATATGCTTTTGAGTTGAAAATTTTTCTCCCCCTCCCTCCCCACCACCCTCCCCAAGACGGCGCACAATCTGATATAGGCTATATATTTACATTCCTATTAAACATATTTTCACATTAGTGATGTTGTAAGTAAAAATTAAGACCAATAGGAGGAACCGTCAGAAAGAGGAAACAAAACTCAACAGAAGAGAAAAAAAAAGATAGCAATTCAACTTCCATAGTTCTTTCTTTGGATGTGGATAGCATTTTCCATCACAAGGCCCCTGGTTTATCAGTATTAGTCATCGCACAACATGGCTGTTGTTGTGTACAACTTTCTCTTGGTTCTGCTCACTTCACTCAGCATCAGACCACATAAATCTTTCCAGGTTTTTCTGAAGTCAGCCTGTTCATCATTTCTTATAGCACAATAGTATTCCATTACATTCATATACCACAACTTGCTCAGCCATTCCTCAATGGATGGGCATCCTCTCAATTTCCAATTCTTTGCCACCACAAAAAGAGCTGCTGTGAATATTGTTGTACATGTGGGTCCTTTTCCCATTTGTATGATCTCTTTGGGATGTAGCCCTAGAAGTGCTATTGCTGGGTCAAAGGGTATGCACGTTTTTACAGCCCTTTGGGCATAGTTCCAAATTGTTCTCCAAAATGGGTGGATCATTTCACAACTCCACCAACAATGCATTAGTGTTCCAGTTTTCCCACATCTTCTCCAACATTTATCATTTTCCTATTTTGTCATGTTGGCCAATCTGATAGGTGTGATGTGGTACCTCAGAGTTGTTTTGATTTGCATTTCTCTAATCAATAATGATTTAGAGCATTTTTTCATATGACTATAGATGGTTCTAACTTCTTCATCTGAGAACTGTCTGTTCGTATCTTTTGACCATTTATCAATTGGAGAATGGCTTGTATTCTTATAGATTTGACTTAATTCTCTATATATTTTATAAAAGAGGCCCTTATCAGAGAGACTGGTTGTAAAAATTCTTTCCCAATTTTCTACCTTCCTTCTAATCTTAGTTGCATTGGCTTTGTTTGTGCAAAAACTTTTCAATGTAATATAATCAAAATTATCCATTTTGCTTTTCATAATGTTCTCTATCTCCTGTTTAGTCATGAATTCTTCTGTTCTCCATAGATCTGATAGGTAAACTATTCCTTGTTCTCCCAGTTTGCTTATAGTATCAGCCTTTATATCTAAATCATAAAACCCATTTTGACTTTATTTTGATATATGGTGTGAGATTGGGTCTATGCCTAGTTTCTGCCATACTGTTTTCCAGTTTTCCCAACAGTTTTTTTCAAAGAGTGGGTTCTTATCCCAGAAGCTGGGGTCTTTGGGTTTATCAAATAATAGATTACTTTAGTCATTGACTACTGTGTCTTACACATTCAACCTATTCCACTGATCCACCACTCTATTTCTTACCCAGTACCAAACAGTTTTGATGATTGTTGCTTTATAATACAATTTAAGATTTGAAATTGCTAGGCCACCTTCCCCTGCATTTCTTTTGTTCTTCCAAATAAATCTTGTTATTATTTTTTCTAACTCTATAGAATAATTTTTTGGTAGTTTGACTGGTATGTCACTGAGTAAGTAAATTAGCTTAGGTAGGATTGTCATTTTTATTATATTAGCTCGGCCTACCCATGAGCAACTGATGTTTTTCCAATTATTTAGATCTGACTTTATTTGTGTGAAAAGTGTTTTGTAATTGTGTTCATAGAGTTCCTGGGTTTGTTTTGGTAATAGACTCCTAAATATTTTATAATGTCTACAGTAAGTTTAAATGGAATTTCTCTTTCTATCTCTTGCTGTTAGGTTTTGTTGGTACATATTGCTCATTTCTTATAGGACAGTAATATTCCATACATTATAATTTGTATAGTCATACCCCTGGATATCTACTTTATTTCCAATTCTTTGCTATTACAAAATGTGCTGTTATAAACATTTTGGTGTATATAGGGACATTTTATTTGCAAAATTCCAAATTGCTTTCTAAAATGGCTATACTGATTCACATCTCCAACAACAGTGTGCTACTCTGCACTACTCTACCTATCTATAACTACTGCAACATTGCTTATTCCCATCTTTTGTCATCTTTGTAGCATATGAAGTGAAAAATCAGGGTTATTTTAATTTGCATTTTTTTGTTTTGGCTAGGCAATGGGGTTAAGTGACTTGCCCAGGGTCACACAGCTAGTAAGTGTTATGTGTCTGCGGCCGGATTTGAACTCAGGTTCTCCTGAATCCAGGGCCAGTGCTCTATCCACTGTGCCATCTAGCTGCCCCTGCATTTCTTCTGTTATTAATGATTTAGAGCATTCTTTCATTTGGTTGTTAATAGTTTGCAATTCTTTTGAGAAAATTATTCATCAGCATTTACCACTATCTATTGGCCTTTGGTTGTGCATGCGTGTGTGTGTGTGTGTGTGTGTGTGTGTGTGTGTGTATTTATACATGTGTTAATTATTTATATAGCTTTTATGCCAAACCTTTATTAAAGAAATTTGATATGGAAAAATTAATTTTTTTCACATTGAGCCACTTAGGTGCATTAAATTTGTGCAGAAACTTTTCAGTTTCACATAATCATAGTTATCTGGTTTGTTTTTTGTAATTGCCTTTTGGGACTGCTAGGTGGCTCTAGGCCTGGTGTCAGGAAGACCTGAGTTTAAATGTGACCTCAGAAACTTACTAGTGACCTTAGGCAAATCACTTAACCTTTTTTTGCCTCAGTTTCTTCCTCTGTAAAAAGAGCTAGGGAAGGAAATGGTAAACCACTCTAGTATCTTTGCCAAGAACACCCTAAAAGGAATCACAGAGTCAGACGCGAATGAAAAACAACTAAAAAAGAACATAACAAATTGCCTTTATTCTTTGTTTGGTTAAGAATGCCGCTTCTACCCATAGCTGTGGAAAAGCACTTTCAAATACATTAATTCATTTGATCCTTATCTAGCCTGAGTTCCCCTCAAAAGACTACTTTGAAATCTGCATCCATGTTCAAGAAATGCTTGGTCAATATCTATTCAAAATCTCAGCTCACAGCCCCCACCAATCTTTTTCTTTTGCCAGACCAAACCAGAAAGCACATTAGTTTAAATAAAAATAGATTTAATTAATGGCATAGCAAGATAAAAATCAAAAAATTTTACTTGCACACAGGGGCATACCCTCCCATGATTCCCATACCAGTAGTAGTGGGGGAGAAGGAACATGAATTGTAAAGGCATCTAGAGAGGAAATACATGTAGTGAACATGTTTACTTAGGGGACATCAATAGGGAGCATGAAAATGCAAAGCAACTCAGGCTCCTGAGGCAACTGCTGGTGTAGTGGATAGAACACTAGGCCCAGAGTCAGGAAGACCTGAGTTCAGATTCTCAAAGCCTCAGATACTTACTGGCTCTGTGACTCTGGCAAGTCACTTAACCTATGTTTGCCTCAATTTCTGCTGTTGTAAAATGGGGGTGATAATAGCATTTAGCTTACAAGGTTGTTGTGAGGATCAAATGAGAAAATATTTATAAAAAAACATGTGCCTACTATGTACCTGACACATAGTAGGTACTATTTAAATGCTCATTCCTTCATTCCCTCCTTGGAATGTATTCCAGTTGGAACTCTTTTCTGCCTCTGAAGGTACTGTTTGCAGCTTTCCCACAGATCTGCCGATGTCATCTGCTAGATAGCATTCTCCATTAGGCTGTTATCTAGTCCTAAGTGGTAATTGTTATAGCTTATTTTAAGAATCGAGCCCATAGTCTCAGGATAATTGCAGCTCTTTTGTGAGTCAGACCCATAGCTGGAACTCAGCCAGTGAGCAAGATTTGGTATCATGTGTCTTTTGAATTGCTTTCTTTCTTCCCAGCCACAGCCTATTCATACCTGCCTACTCTTTGAATTATAATAAGAATATTCTATTTAATTTCTTTCATGTCCCTGGCTATTAGCACAAAGAGAGTCCTTGCAAATTGCCCTGGACTTTCTCTTAGCAAGACTGAAAGAGCAAGCTGGATCTGGCAACCTTTATTCTTTATTTCTTCCAGCAATGAAATCTGATCACTGCTTTCCTTGAATTTATAAAGCCCAGTGAGCTAGATAGGGTAGCTGTTTCATAGTTGAAAAAAGCTGAAACTAAGAATGCTTAAGTGATTTACCCAAGTTCACACAGTTAATAAATAACTAATCTTGCCCTCTTGGTTCACCATCCATCACCAATTTCATCACCACCATCATCACTAATCTATTAAAAGTTTGACTGTGGAGATACTCTCCTTGTCCAGAACATGATCTGAATAAAATCACTTTTCATTCACCCATGTGGACAGGGCTTTTTCATTTAAACTGGTAAATATTCCTCATATTTTGTTTTATGCTTCCATGTAAAAACAATCAGATTAGCATATTACTAGACAGGTTGGCATGTCTCTTTTTAATTATCTCAGCAGCTGTTGTCTATTTGCCCCAAACTTAGAAGCTGAACAAAGAAATTCTTTATTGCTTACAATCTTACCCCAGTACAACATGACTCACTGCTGGATGATTTGGCATCTATAATTCATCATTTTCCTCTGTTATTAGATGTAACGTCCTTTAAATCATTGTACAGCAAGGTGAACACAAGTCAACCGTGTGGAGATCTGGAACAAGAATTATAAAGATTCATTAAAAAACAATGAAAATTGATCCGGTATAGCATACAACATCAGGGCTGCCCAGTTTTACAAATTTAATTTTTCCAAGCCACTTTCAGAAGCTGCCACCTAAGATTCACCTCTTGACAGCTACCAGAGAAGATGCCCTATAAAAAGAAACCTTCAAAATTGAAGTTATTTAGATATTAGTTCTAGAACTGACTGAGGCTCTGTTTTGAACAATATATATATTTTTAAAGATGCGAATTGCAATTTTCAACATCCAGGAACATTCTCTTCCTGTAGCCTGAGTCTCTGGCTTCATGGGAGTGAATTGCCTTTTTGCATACTAATTTTCCCAGAGATATTCTCTCAAGAACATTTTGGGGGATTTTGCCCTGCCTGTCTCCTACTGTGATTCAGATCCCCAAAGGTGGTGGAGGAAATGTTTAGCTGCATCTGAGGGTAAGAAAGCAAAAATCCAAATTGATCTAATTGTAGGTTTCAGACTGGATTGTAGGCAGATCAGTTAGTTCATTCAACCTCCTGTAAACATATGGAAGGATTGTTATCTTGAGAAAACAATACAAAGCAGCTAGGTCAGCTTGATACCAGAGGAGTATTTCTTCAGATCTTTCAGTAAAAAATGTAGGGAATAGCTGTACATGTTCCCATATACATATGCCCGTGTATGTTTATACATGTACCTTTGTATGAGTGCATGTGCATGTATATATATATGCATTCATGTGACAATATGGATATAAGTGCTATTTTTATGTGTGAATGTATTTATATGTGTATATGTGTGTGTGTCTTATGTATGTGTGTGAATGTTTCCATGTGTATTATATGCATCTGCCTATATGTGTGAACAGCCACACACACTTAATGTAATATACACAAGCTCTTAATGACAGTGGAACAAAGGATATGGCTAAATGAAAGTTGCCAAGTTTTTCCCCTTACTTCATTTAATTTCTTTGTCAGCTCCGCTTATAACCAGTTGCCCTAGCATCCAAGACAGGAGGAAAGAAAGGCTGTAAAATTAATAATAATAACAAGCTAATATTTGTATCTTGTTTTAAGATTTATAGAGGGCCTTATGAAAAAACACCATTGCTGAAGAGGGTTAGAGCAGATTAACTGTTCTTGCCTTGTTTGACTAGATACATTTAACTTGAAAATGACCTTTTTTGAAATGAAATGGTTAAACTTATATTTTTCTTGGGCCAGAAGATCCGCAGAAAAAAGATTTCAATTAGGAATAAATTAGAAAATTGAGCACTCTGCTGAAAAATTTTAGAAGTTAACATGTTGAGGTTTAGAGGCTTAGGAGTGCTGGGATTCCAGAATCACAACACATGGGTCCTGTCTGAATGAATTTGACCCAAGCCTTCTTTCAGCCAAAGACAAGATTAAAGATCCACCATATTGGCCAGAGTCTTAAGGAATCTGAACATTTGTGAGCTATTGGCTAGATTTTAAGAATCTGAGTACTTTAATGGTGCTTTCATAGAGACAAGATGGACCTTATATACAGAAAGCCTGGGAGGGATCTAGGGAGGATCTTGATGGGGTTGGACAGTAGGCTGGGGTGACTGGAGGAAGGTTCTAGGGGGGATCTTGATGGGATTGACTGGGAGGTTGAGAATGGGGTCTAGATAGGATGGGAAATAGCCAGAGGCCATTGGAAGGTAATAATTGGGAGATTGGGCATAGGCAATAAGGAAAGGCCAGTTGATAGGATTATAGCCTCAGAGATTTGGCCAGTGGGAAAATTCAAGGCTTTTCCTTTTTGGGGTCCACATCCAAAAGACATGATCTTTTCCTTTTAGGGGTTCAGATGTCATCCTCATCAAAACCAGGGGTGAGGAACCAGCAGCCTTGAGGCCACCTGTGGCCCTCTGGGTCCTTGGGTGCAGCCTTTTGACTGAGTCCAAGTTTTACAGAACAGATCCTTTTATTAAGAGGATTTGTTCTGTGAAGTTTGGATTCAGTCAGAGGGCTGCACTTGAGGACCTAGAGGGCCACCAGTGGCCTCTAGGTTGTAGGTTCCCCACCCCTGAGTTAAATAAACTATTTTACTTGAATTAGCCAGAGAAACTGACTCCCACCTCCACCATCCTTATTCCTGAGAAGTTCTGATACCCTAGAGCTCTAACCAGTTGTAGCTAGGCTTCATCCTTATCCTGTCAACAAAGTACAGCCAGGATTCTTCACAGAGTTACAACCCTGCATCAGAATCAGAGTTGGGGAATAAACAAGGCTCATGATGACCTTTTGCCCTCTAATACCACATATCACTTAACCTTATTTGGCAGGAAAAAAATCATAAACTGAAGCCAGATATTCTGCTCTTAAATATTTAGCTTCTGAGAGAACTCCCTAAGCCACTTTTTGGTAATAAAGGATTACCACATAAATTTATCAGAGTGCTTAACTTACTAATGACACTCACAAGTGTTCTATAAGAGTTATAATATATCTGGTCTTTATCTGTAACATGGGGATACTAATACTTGCTCTACCTATCTCACAGTATTATTGTGAGAAAGGGGCTTTATAAACAGTAAAGCATAATATGAAAGTGAGATTATTATTACTTAGCAACCCTTGTTATGGAATCTAGATAATTAAGTAGCCCTATATTAAAACCTGCTGAATAAGTGATAAAGTCATTTGCACAAAGTATGGGTGAAAAAAAGTTAGATGAACTAGATATTCTCACACAAAGAGGGAAATCCAACTGCTGAAATTTGGTAGGATAAGACTTGTGACTATAATATGGCTCTTCAGGGGTATCATACTTATTCAAAAAGAGTAGAATGGCCAAAAAGGAAGCCAGGTAACATTGTATATTAAGAAGATGTACTTATGTGAGGAAATACAGGAATCAACAGAGAAAAGCATGGTGGATGGAGGATATTTGGGTAAAGATCAACAGAGAGTTGGAAGTAGAAACAATATTGTCTTCAGAGTATGGCACAGACCACCTATACAGAAAGAGTAAACAAAAAATAATTTGAGAAATTAAATTCAGTTAAATTCAATTCAACAGGTATTTATTTACTGAGCACATGCAATGTGCCAAGTACTGTGCTAAGGTGCTCAGCATGTGAAGACAAAAATGAGACAATTCTTCCATCAGTGAGCTTGGGGAGGGTTGTTGTTTGTTCTTTGCTCTCAAAGAGGACCATGGTATCAGGAAAGTGTTGCCAGGACTTGTAAGTGAATTGGATTTAAGTGAGGGAGGGCTATGCAAGGGCACCAGCCTCACTTTCTGCTCAGTAGCCATCTGGGTCCCATGGCAAAATATAAATCAGGATGACTGGAGATGACCCCACTTGGTGAGGGTGCAAAATGTCAAAATGTATAAAAATGTAACAGGGCATGAAAAGAGCTCCCATATCTGGTTCAAGTTGACTATGTATGCAAAAATGGATAGTGTTGGACCTGGAGTCAGAAGACCTGAGTTCAAATCCAGCCTTAGACTCTTACCAGTTGTGTGGCTAGCAACTCATTTAACCTCTGTCTGCCTCTGTATTCTCATCTGTAAATGAATCTAATAATAGCACCCACTTCTAGAGTTGTTACAAGGATAAACTGAGATATTTGTGAAGTGTCTTGCAGACTTTAAAGCATTATACAAATGCTAACTATTAATATTAAGAAGATGATGATGACCATGATGAGTATCTGTCTCTGAGAATGATGAATTCCCTGGATGCTTTTGACCTGCTATGTGTGACTCAGTGCTAAAGAGCTTTGGTTTTTTGTTTTTTTTAATTAATTTATTTTGCTTTATCAACAATCACTTCCATATGCTTTTGAGTTGAAAATTTTTCTCCCCCTTCCTCCCTCCCACCTTCCCCAAGACTGCGCACAATCTGATATAGGCTTTACATTTATATATCCATTAAACATATTTTCACATTAGTGAAGTTGTAAGTAAAAATTAAAACCAATAAGAGGAACCATCAGAAAGATGAAACAAAACTCAACAGAAGGTAAAAATAAGTGATAGCGATTCGGCTTCCATAGTTCTTTCTTTGGATGTGGACAGCATTTTCTATCCCAAAGCCTCTGGAGATGAAAGAGCTTTGTTTTTTGGGAATGAGGAAGAAACCCCCTTCTTGCCCTTTGAACAAGAAGAGCCAATGATTCAATGGGCATTTAAAAAGGAGAGACTCCTCTCTTGTCTCCCTTCTAACTTAAGTGCTCTTGGAGACATTGTGCGAGTGTCAGAATGTTGGGGCAGGGGAGAGACTGACTAGATCTCCCCCACCCCAGGTCATCTGCTCCTACATGGCAGCTAGCTTGAAGCCTGCGCTCATGGAACCCTCTTCTTTGGGCTTCTTTGTCTGACTCTAGGTGAATAAACATCAGTTCTGAGATGATTATACCCAGGCTTGACTTTTGGAGTTTTATAGTCCTGGAGATCCTGGTCCTAAATGGTGCTGGTTGTACATAATACAGGAGTCTCTAAGTACACTTAGGAAAGATAAACACTGACCAGAGGATGGGTCCAAATCTGTGGCCTGGCTTACTAGAGATATCTATTATGAGAAGGATAGAACAGAGCCCATGTAAAATCTATGTTCATTTGTCCCAACATGCTTTATGTGTTGTTGATTTTGAATTTCAATATACAGGTAAACCTCCAGTAGTTATTTAAGTTATCCACTTGTTTAAATTGTGTCAACTTGGGCTTGTAAGAGCCTTTAGTGTTTAGCATTTCTTTTGTATCTAAGAAATAAATACCAGTGCTATACCTATTTACATTGTATGCTTGGACCTTTTTACTCCTCCCTTTGGAGAGATTTGTAGACATGAAGCAAAACCTAATCATTAAGTAAATCTTCCCTAGGTGCTGTGGTTAGTAGGTATAACAGCCAAAGAATGAAAGAAGAGTAGGCCAACCTTTCTTTTAGATGAGCCTCCCCAAAGACTGAACCCTGGTCCAGGCTGTGTAAAAGAGGTTCAGAACATGTTTGGGGGGGGGGAGGCACCGTGCCCTAGCCCCTTTGACCAAGCAGTGGTTAGAATTGTTAAGTAAATAATTGAAGACATATACAACCAAATATCAAGTAATTTTGGGAGTGGGGAAGTAACAACTGGGGGAATCAGGAAAAGCCTCTTACTTTTTTTTTTTTTGGTTAGGCAGTAGGGTTAAGTGGCTTCCCCAGGGTCACACAGCTAGTAAGTGTTATGTGTCTGAGGCCAGATTTGAACTCAGGTCCTCCTGAATCCAGGGCCTGTGCTCTATCCACTGCACCATCTCCCTGCTCCTAGGAAAAGCCTCTTCTAAGAGGTGACACTTGAACTGAGCCTTGGAAGGAAGTTCCTAAGAAGAGGGAGTGAAGAAAGAGAGAATTGCAGGCAGGGGGACCAGTCTGCTTGGAATCGTGAGCATACTAGTTTAGTTGTAATGTAGCGTGTGTGAGGGGGAGTAATGAGAATCATTATGAAAAGATATTTAAGAGCCGGATTTTAAAGGCCTTCCTTTAAATGTCAAACAGAAGTTTGTATTTTATTGAACAGACAATAGGAAATCATTGAAACTTCTGAAGCTGGGTACTGGCATGGTCAGGCCTTTGAATGAATGAATGGTTGAATGGAAAAAACCTAATTATAGAGCACTGATGTGCTAGGCACAGTTCCAAGTGCTGGGGATACAAATAGTACTTTCCCTCCAGGAGCTTACATTCTAACGGGGGAGAAAAGGGAGTGGTTGGCCATGAAACGTAGTGTTGTCTTGGAACTGTCAGGGATACTGAGTGGAACAATAGAGTAGGTGATTTATATATCCTTTCCAGAAGATATTGTTGATTTTATTTCAGTTGCAGTTGTGTATATATGCATAGGACAGATCACCGGGGTGAAGAAGAGTTTGGGGCCAGCTAGCTGCAGGATGGTAATTCTGGTTTGTAGGGTGGAGCAACGGCAGCAACAGCAGCCATATGGCAGCAGGGTGGAAGATGGTCTGCATGAAGGAGCACAGTCAAGTCTAGAGCCAGATAGATATAGTGGGCTTTCAGTAATCAAGGTAACATAGCTCTAGGGCATTACAGTTTAGAAAGTATAGTAGCATGATAACAAGGCAGAAGATGGTGAGGAAATATGGCAGCTGGTAACAGTGGATAGAGCACTGGACCTAGAGTCAGGAAAGCCCGAGTTCAAATTGGCTTTAGGTACTTAACTAGCTGTGTGACCCTGTGCAAGTCACTTAAGCTCTGTTTGCCTCAGTTTCCTCAGTTGCAAAAATGGGGATGATAATAGTAGCAATCGTTGTCATGAGGATCAAATGAGATAGTATTTTTTAAAAGCCCTTAAGCACATAGTAAATGCTATATAAATGCTTATTCCCATCTCCTCACACCCGTTCCTTTCAGAACCAGATTACAAGCCTGACTCAGAGGCATGATATAGTAGTGGAGGGAATTTCAAATATCCAGACATCCTCTAGAAGTCTCTGTCTTTTTGTCATAAGCAGAGGAGGTAATAATTTCTTGACTTGCCTTAATGAAAATTTCATATTTCAAAAAGTGGATATGCTATTGAAAGGAATGTATGTTCTGGCTCTAATTGTCACCAATAATAAGAACTGGTTGCTGAAGTGTAAGTGGAGGAAACCTTGAAGAGAAGTGAACATTCTATTTTAGAATATAGCATGGAGAAGAAAAAGGGGGAGTTGTACATAGGAACCAATACAGATGCACAGGAAATTCTTTGACTAACTTAAATTTTAAGAAGACATGTACAGAAGGCAGAACCAGAGGCAGGTTACTGAGGGATGAATACCCAAAAAAGCATGGTGAGACCTATAGGGCCAGCCTAAGGTCTATGAAAAGGGTCTTTTATTTTGTTTTTGTAGCTGTTGGAGAAAAGAGGAGGGTGAAGGAAAGGATAAGAAAGCTACTTGGAGGGAATGGTAAGAGATATTGGTTGTTAGAACTTTAAAATTATTATTTTGCTTCTTTCTGTTCTCTGTCAACAAGATGATCCTTAGACTGAAAACAACAAAGGAAAAATGGCTGAGAGGGAGTTAACATCCAAGTTAAATAGTGGAATAGTCAAACAATCACCTAACTTCCCTTGATGAGATCAAGCTGCCAAACCTAGCTGAATTACAATCCAGTGTACTTACTAAGAGAACTGGCAGGTGTGACTGCTGAGCCCCCTGATCTTTGAAAGACTTGAAGAATATTAGAAGTACTACAGTATTGAAGAAGAGAAAATATCCCAATTAAAAAAAAAAAGAGCATCAAATCTGCAAGCTATAGCTTGATTTCTATTCCTAGGAAAATTTTAGAATTTATTTTCAGAGGAGGGTTTAATGATCACAAAGAACCAAAATGTCATCATCAAGAACAGGCCACATCAGATCATTTCTTCCCCCACTCCCTGATATTTTTCCTATACTGATAGATGGCGGAAATTCCGTAGATACAGTTTACCTAGATCAGGGGTGGGGAACCTTCGGCCTCAAGGCCATCCAAACTTCACTGAACAAAATCCCCCTAATAAAAGGATTTGTTCTGTAAAACTGGGACTCAGTCAAAAGGCCGCACCCAAGGACCTAGAGGGTCACAGGGGGTCCTGAGGCCACAGGTTCCCCACCCTGACCTAGATTTAGCAAGACATTTGACAGTGTTTCATCTATTCTTATTTCTGTGAGGGAGAGATTTGGGTGAAACCACGGTACAATCAGATAAAATTAAAACCAGTTGAATGGCCAGACCCAAAGTCGTTAATGGTTTGAGTCAACTTGAAGGTATCAAGTGGTGTGCCACAGGGATCAGTGCTAGACCTTTTGCTGCTTAATATTTTTATTAATGATTTAATAAAGGTATAGCTGTTATGCTTATTAAATTTGCAGGTGATACAAAGCTGGAATAACCATCTCAGTGAATATTACTATCAGGATTCAAAAAGATCTCCATTTGCTGCAATAGTGGAACAAATCTAATAAAATGAAATATAATAGGGATAAACACAAAGTCCCCACTTAAGTTTTAAAAAAATCAACTTTATCAGTATAAATTTGGGCTAGATAGCCATTCATGTGAAAAAGATCCAGGGATTTTGGTAGACTGCCAGCTCCATGTGAGTCAGCAGTATATAGAACAACATGTATTTAGAGTAGTAGGGACCTTAGAATCATCTAGACCAGTGGTGGGGAACCTGAGGTCTTGAGGCCACATGTGGCCCTCTAGGTCCTCAAGTGCAGCCCTTTGACTGAATCCAAACTTCACAGAACAAATCCTTTCATAAGGATTTATTTATTTATTTGTTATTTGTTTATTTATTTATTAAGATTCTAGACCAATCCCTTTATTTTACAGATAAGAAAACTGAGGCTCAAGAAAGGTTTAGTGACCTGCTTGAGGTCACACAAGGATTGGCATGTGGAAAAGAGATTGAGTTTTTTTTCTGATTGACTCTAGAAGCAATGGGTAGAAATTGCAAAGAATCTAATAGGGTTTGATATAAGGAAAAACATCTTGACAATTAGAGTTATTGATAAATAGAATGGTCTGCCTTGGGTAGTAGTGGGTTCACTTCAAGAAAGATGTAAATAAATGTAAATACTGGGTGACCATTTATCTGATATGTATTAGAGGAGATTCTTGCTTAGGTTAGACTAAATAGCCTCTGAAGTACCTTCCAATACAGAAATTCTGTGACTTTTCTTCTTCTTTTTTTTTAAATAAATTCGGGAATCTGCAAACTATGGCAGCAGCCCCAGCACCTGTTTTCATATGGCTTGGGAGCTGGAACGGTTTTGACATTTTAAAATTTGGTTTTATTGTATGTAAACATGTAAAAATTCTTAGCTCCCTGGTCTTTGAAAACAGGTTGTAGGGCCGGATTTGGCCCTTGGTCTGAAGTTTGCTGACCCCATTAATCACATTATACAGATAGAGAAACTGAAATTTCTTTCCTCCTTTGTATCAAAGAAAAGGAGCTGAGTAATACTGACCCATACCATGACCTAGTCTGACAGTCTATGCAACATCCTGAATTCTGTAGCTTTCCTGTCTGAGAAGAAAATTGGTCATTTTGTTTAATTTGAGTTCAACTGATCTTTAGGGTTATTTTCATTTGTATTGTCATAGTTGTTGCATTTCTCACTTTTCTGGTTTTACTCTCCTTGTTCTGCATCAGTTCATACAGATCTTTCCATTTTGTGAGCTCTTGATTCCTGTTTTAGAGATGATTGCTCTCAGTTCTCTCCTGTTCTTTTTGACAACGTACAAATTCTTTTTTTTTTCCTTTTCTTCAAGTCCAGCTCAACTATTACCCTCTTTGTGAAGCTTTTCCTGACAACCACACTCCACATCAACTTTCTCTTCTCTGAACTCCTGCAGCACTTGTCTGTGCTACTCATTTTCTATTTAATTATATTGTACTTTTGTTAAATTGTTATCTCATCAGTATATATCTCATCTCCCTAAATGAATCATAAGCTCCTTAAGTACAGGGACCATATCTTCTGCTTCTTTTACACCTCCCTCATTCCATATACACAAGCACCTAGCAGCGTCAAGGTCAACACATAGTAGATGCTCAGTAAATGCTTTGATAATTTTATAAATGTAGAGTTGGAATGGACCTTTGAAATCATTTAGTTCTACTCCCTCATTTTACAGTTGAGGGAACTGAGGCCCAGAGAAGTAAAGTGATTTCACAACGTTCCACAGGTAATAAGTACTAGACCTATGATTAAAACCCAGGTCTTCTGACTCTAGATATAGACTTTCCCCACTCTACACTACTATAGTATTTCTCAGTAGAATTAAATTAAATTGAATCACTTCCTTTTTCTGATTCTTACCTGTTTTTGACTTGAATTTATTTTATTTTTTACAGCAACAAATTATAGTGGAAAGAGCACCAGATTTAGAGTTAGAAGATCTGGGTTCAAATACCAGTTCTGCAACTTTCTATCTTTGTGACTTTGGATAAGTCAGTTAACCTCTCTAGGCCTCAGTTTCCTCATCTGTAAAATGAAGGAGTAGGACTAGATAATTTCTAAGGTTTTTTTTTCCAGTTCTAAGTCCAATTCTACTACTCTATTCATTATCCAATCCAATAATCATTAAGGTACTTTGGAGGTTACAAAAACAAGCTTTTTACCCATCTCTGTTTAGTGGCCTGGGGTCAACTAGAGAGAGTTAATAGAAGAGTCCTGGATTTTGACTTGGTTTTGGCTGTTTGGTTAAAGCTATAGTGGTACTGAAGAAATGCATTATTCCTTTTGTAATTTAATTCACTTAACAATTCCCAAAAAAGGTGTAGAGGCAGATAATAAGCTATTTAAGTGAAGAGAAAAGACAGAAAGGTAGAAAAAAGAATTCAGAATAAAAAAAACACAAAAAGAGAAGGGGCAGAAAGCCACAGGTTATATTTTGTGGTATCAATATGTGGTATATTATTTTTCTTTTTTTCGGGTTAAAAACTAGAAAGAATTTCAGCAAACAGACTTTTGTAAGAATTGAGTTCCCCATCATACTGATGTTTGCCATTGGGAGAATCATCCTGAAATTGTGAAACGAGTCAGCCTGCATTGTGAAAAAAAAAAAAGTTTTCTTGGAGGCCAAGTCACAAAAAGGGTGCCTCCTAACACTAGAACGTTGTGCTCAGCAGCCAGAAATGACAGCTCCAAATCAGGAAAACTCCTCTTTTACGCAATCAGCTTGTTCTGGGACCACAATGATTCCAGGAGCCTTAGCATTTTATAGGGTGAGCTTCCCACTGGCAGCAGCTAAAGAAGCTCATTATGCCCCACTTCCCATGTGATCTACTTCATCAACCAAATGGAACTGGGAGAATAAGTCCCCCTTACAAGATCCTTCAGTGTGCTCTTCACAACGATTTGCAGATGTCCTCTTCCTACATGGGCACACAATGAGTTTCCTTGTCTTGTGCCCTGATACAGGAAATGCATTATCCCCATCCCAAGACAGGCCTTGGGAGGGAAGTCGAACCACTGAAAGAGAGCAGTCCTTCCACAAAACGAAGAGCATTTGCAGAAGCTTTTAGAAGGAATCACTCAGGATTTATGAGCCACCCTGCTAGGGCTGGCTGCAGTTGGAACATCAGTTCATTACTAATGCTAAATGTCCATAAAGGGAAAATGGGAGAGCGAGGGAAAAGGAGCACAGATCAGTGGGAAGCCTAGTCCCAAAGGTTATTAATGCTGTTTGTTTACGGCTGGCTTTGACTCACCGGTGGTGGGCTTAATCTCCAGTGGAGTTCTTGCTCCAGCTACTCTTAGGGCCTCCTTCACAAGTTTCTTACTAGTAGTTTCATAGCTTTAGAGCAGGAGGGGGCTTAATAGAAGTCATTTAGTATAACCCTCATTTGTTTCACAAAAGAGAAAATAGAGGCCAGATGAAGAGAGATGCCCAGCACAAGGCCAAAGAGGTAGTAGGTTGTAGGATATGAATTCTAACCCAGGTTCTTTGACTCCAAACCCAGGACTCTTAAAAAAAAAGATTATTAATGATTTCCATTTTTACATCATCTTCACATGCCAATTTATTCCTCCTTCTTTCCCTACCCAGAGAATCATTCCCTGTGACAGAAATTAAAAAGGAAGAAAAAAGTAGTTCAGCAAAATTCACCAAAATATCAACCAAGTCTGACAATGTTCCATACCTGTAGTCCCCCATCTCTGATGTATATTGATTTCCTGGTTCTGCTTATTTCACTGTACATTTGTTTATATCACTCTTCCCAGGGGTCTTTTCCATTGAAGCACAATGCACATACATTAGATTATTTGTGGTTTCAAACTACATCTACCTCATTTTGGATCTGACTAGAAACCTCACAGTTCTCATCAGGTAAAAGGAGCACCATTTGATGCCAAATCCTGTCTTCTCACCTGTGAAGCAGAGGCTAAACCTGTCAATGACAGCTTCTGTCTATGTCATTAATTTTTCCATGTCCAGAGAGCACTTATGAAATTTTTCTTCAAGCCTAATAGTACACTGGTAGAATGGCTGGGTAGTCTTGCTAATCTGGAGTTTGCCTTACAAGGGAACTCCTACTACTCAAAAACTGGACTTACTAAATTTAAGAAAAAATAAGAGGTCTTAACCAACTTCCTTCTTCTTAGGTGCCATCCAGTTCACGCCTCCTGTAGGTACACTAATGTACATCAACTAGTAAGAAAGCTTGGAGCTCATGTTAAATAGAGAAATATGTGACCTCAAGCTATCTTAGATGCTTCTGGAGAAATAGTAGAGTGGATTGAGTCCTGGAAGCCTGGAAGTCAAGGTGAGTAGGCTTCAAATCCTGCCTCTGATACTTGGTAGCTGTGATCTTGGGCAAGTCACGCATGCTCTCTAAACCTTGGTTCCCTTATTTGTAAATGGAGATGATAAAAATTTCTATACTATCTGCTTCACAGGCTTGTTCTGAGGCTCAGATAAAACAATTTATATGCAAAAAGCAATCTATGAAACAACAACAAAAACATAAGTATCAGTTATTATTAGATATAGGTATAAAGGATATATAAATAGTAAATAAAATTAATATTGTAGCACTCCTCTGTAAAGTTATGTCCCCCTTTCCTTAACTCCCTACAATACAGTTCCTTCCTTTGACCATTTTATAATTAAAAAACTAGTCTGATTGGCCTTCCACAGAGTAGAACTCAACCAAATGCCAATTCTGCAATACAGCTGTGGTCCCATAATAACTGATGTTCATAATGAAATGCTAATATGCTGCAAATTCCTGACATACCATCAAAGAAAGCTTCAGCTATGGCATGAATTTTACTTGATGATAATTGTTTGTATTGTATCCCCCAAGGTAATAATAGCTAATATTTCTGTTGTCTTTTACGTTTTCAAAGCACTTTACACACAGAATCTCATTTTGAGCCATAACACCCCCATTTTATAGATGAGGCATCACCCTCCTTTTAAGTCTTATCTCATGTTACTCTCCTCCATAAACTATACATTCCTGGATTGCTAATATGCTCCTCCAGCAAGCTTTGACTTCTTCTGTCTCCATACCTCTATTCAAACTGTTTTCTGTACATGGCATGCCCTTCCCTACCTATCTTATTCTCACATGAATTCTTGCCTGTCCTTTAAAGCATAACTCAAATGTTAACTCCTCCAGAAAGCCTTCCTTCATATTTTCTATTGGAAATTGCCCCACTCCCAACCCAGCCTCACATAGCATTTTGTCTTGTACCTCTAATGCCCTTATTCTTCAACACTCCACTGTAGATCATGATGGATCTATGATCTTGTCTCTCTGAGTATTCCTCCAGTGATACAGATCCCAACTGTGTGGCTTTTCTGTTTTTTCACATCATCACAAGGAGTCCACCCAACATGCTCGAAGTTTTCCTTATTTTCTCTCAGTGTTACAAGGATATCAGTTGAGAATGCCAGCTCCAGTAGCCATTGATTATCCCTTGTGCTTGCTGTGTGACTGACCCATATAATATTGTGTATGTAGAGATTATAAGCTCTGAGTTACCCTTGTCCCAACTTCCACTCTCACTGATAAGTCAGGTACCCAGGAAGACTGCATCATCCCCTCAGGGTTCTAAAAGTACCCCTGAAGGGAAGGATTGTATTCTTCTCTATTGCCATCAGTTTAAGTCCCCATTCTGGTATTTCTTCTTCTAATTCTGGCAATTCCTGTTTTGACAACCTTCTCCTCCAGTTGGTGCATTCATCACTGGATCCTCCATTTAAGGAAGTACCCACTCTAGCCATGTCTCCAAACTCAGCTCAGCCCATGACTCCACTGATTACTTCTCCACCTTTGCCTCTGTGGCTTTCTCATGACAGCAATGCCTCTACCTCCATAGCCTTTTACTCTAATTAGTGAATTTATCTGTGGAATCTCCATTTGAGGAAGTATCATCAGCCATACTTACTTCAGCCTGAGGGCAGAAACTTTCTTTTTGCTTATATTTGTGTCCTGGCACTGAAAATGATGCCTAGCACTTAGTAAGTACTTACTAAATGTTAATTATTAATAAATGCCCTATCCATCTCTCTCTCTATCTATCTGTCTATATGTCTATCTATCTCAGTCCCCGGTGGGAAGAGTCAGCTCATACTTAAAGCATTTGCTACAAAGCCTTCAGCTCACCAAGTTCACTTACAAATGTAGCATAGCCAACAGACACATGAGAATGTATTTATGCTATTGTTGGGTGGGTCAAGCCCGTGATTCCTGAAAACCTTGGTTGCCCTCTTATCCATGCTTGTTGTTGTTGAGCTGTTTCAGTCATGTCTGACTCTTCATGACCCCGTTTGTTTTCTTGGCAAAGATACTGGAGTGGTTTGCCATTTCTTTCTCCAGCTCATTTTACAGATAAGGAAACTGCAGATACCAGCATGGACTTCTGACCCTTGAAGCTCACAAGTTTGTACCTAAATCCAACACTCTTTCACCTAACAAAGAACAAGAAGAATAGACACAATAGAGGCAGAAAAAAACAGTAGAGCCACATGTTCACAGGCCATATGGTGCAACTCCTATGGGGAGATAAAGGCCTAAGGTCTCTAACCCTGATGTTGAATGAATTCTCTCTCCGTTCTGGCTCAGCAGTCAGTTGAAAGGCTCTTCTTTCTTTCTCTTTGGCCACCTACAGCTTCAAGGCCTAATTTGCTTGCACCTTTCACTTATACTCCAGGCATCTTCTCCAGCCATGTATAGCTCCTTAGGGTTTGCCTTGGCCCCATTAAGAGGTGTTCCATATCCATCCACACTCTCCCCATTCCCAACTTTCTAGCCATATACAGCTACCTGACATCCTGGGACCATTCCGCCCAAGGCTGAACCCTGTTAACAATAATAACCTAGCTGAATTCATTTCTCAATAATTAACGTGCTTCCACCCCATCACACCCACCCTTTCCCAGTGATTCTAAACCTCCATTACCATTTTCCAAACCCTATTCTCCATTCCATATTACTGTTCCCTTGTTTTCATCCCCCTCAAGCCAAATCTCCTCCAACCTCCTACTCTAAAGGTACCCAGCATTTCCACTGTACTCTTTAGAATGCCTGCTTCATAGGTAACAAACTAGATTTCATCTTTAGCCTTTCCCTGTCTTGCTTGTTCCATCTTGTTGTTTTAACTAAGATCTGTCACCCTCCTGATCCCATAGGCTCCCCTTTTTCAGAGCTGATTACACTTTCCCTTATACCTCTACCACCACTCACTGGTCATGGTAGGGCAATTGGATTACTCCTTGATCCCTATTGCCACTTTCTGGCTCTCCCTCTACCACCATCACTCAGTAATCCTTCTTCCTTGAGGTTCATTCAATCTAGGACCTAGCACATTACTCTATATGTAGTAGGTCCTTAATATATGTTAATTGAATTGAACTAAAATTGAAGTGAATTAATTATTGAAATTCCATGGTGAAAAATGTACTACATGTAGAATAGGAATCCCTGAATTTGCATCCTGACTATAATACTGTGTGCCCTTGGTCCAATCACTTTATCTCTTTCAGCCTCAGTTTTTTCTACTCTGAGTCAGAATATATCTTCACAGGGTTGTTCTGAGGATCAAAAGAGATAATGTAGGTAAAGCACAAATCAAAACCTTTATTAAGCACCTACTATATACATATATATATACACACACACACACACATATATGTATACATATATATATGTATGTATGTATGTATATATATATATATATATATATATATATATATATACAGAGAGAGAGAGAGAGAGAGAGAGAGAGAGAGAGAGAGAGAGAGAGAGAGAGCACGCACACTGTAGTAGCTAATAGGGGGAACATAAAATTTAGAGAAGATATGGGCCCTACCCTCACAGAGCTCACAGTTTGTACTAGACTTTAGGCTCCAATTAATTTTTTTTTAATGGTCAAATTTTCAAACCTGGCACATGTTAAATGTTCTATCTTTAATCCTTCTACCTTTTATTCTAAAGGAATGCCCCCTTCAGGAGCAAAGGAACCAGCATAAACAGAAAGAAGGCTGGCTCTTGACACTCTTGACATTGGGATGGAACTAGAAAGCTCCCATGGCTTTTCCCAACCCTTTCACCAAAACAAACCCCACTGATTAGCTTGACAGAAAACAACTAGACGAAAGTTTCTGAGTAGGAAGTCTCACACACTGGCCTCCCCTAATGCTAGCCAGATGGCCAAACAATACTTTCAAGGCCCCTCTTCATTTCTTATTAATGTTCTGGAAACAAACAGTGTCATTAACTACAATTACAGAATGGGGCAACTTGCCTTTACCTCACATCATGTTGCTGGTATGGAAAAAAAAAACTTTTCTAGTTGCCTTTTCAAAAAAAAAAGATATGATGCTCCAGGTCCCTATAATACCTTCTGTAAATGAGACCCCCAAACTACAAGATAGGATATATTAAATAAGAAAACTGCATTCAAGGCACTACAAAGCATAATGGGCTGTTAGCTGAGTCTGGGTCACCATCAAAAGCCATGATGTGGTTTGGCAGTACCACATTCTAAACCGGGAGCTTAGGAAATCCCACATATCCATTTCCATAGACAGTTTTGGCCCCCAGTTCCAACAAATCATTCTTTGCTGCTTTCTCACTAGGTCATTCGTATATTTAGCTGACTGGCTCAACTTAAAACATTACTCATACCCTATGGAGCTGAATGGAGAAATACATTTGATCTCTCCCACCTTCTCCAGCAGCATGAGTGTTGTGTGTGTGTGTGTGTGTGTGTGTGTGTGTGTGTGTGTGTGTGTGTGTGTGTATTTTTCCTCAAAATGTGAATGTTTGCAATAAAGAAAAGGCACATCATTGCCTTCCATTTCATGGCAATGCCAGCACTTTTCTCACTCAGGGATTTTGATTGCTCTGCAGAAAGAAGTGATCTGTGCCTGATGGGCAGGACTATAATTTATTGGTTTAATATGCTCATTTTGTGATGCCTTTTAGCAGATTTTCCCCATTTCTTATTTTCTATCTCCTAGTTCATGCATTCTGTCATGATTTGTAGGATTTTTGAATACTGTCATCTTCAAGGATGTATTAGTGGGGAGGAAAATGAGGGGACTTTCCTGAATTTGGATAAACCTCTATTCTACTTTGAAAATGAGATCACTGGGCTCCAATATTGAAAGTGCATATAAAATACACAATATCTTTCTGGCCCTTGCTTTCCTCATCTTTTCAAAATGAACTGGATGACCTATAGCTATAGAGGAATCATTATATAATGGATAAAATGCTGGATTTGGAGTCAGGAATATGTGGGTTCAAATCCTCCCTCCATTACCTGCTAGCTGTAGGACCATGGGCAAGTCACCTAAGTCTCAGCTTCCTGGTATGTAAAATAGGAATGATAATATCTATCTCCATAGAATGGTTGTGAGGCTCAAATAAGATAATATATGTAAAACAACTATAACTCTATAAATGCCAGTTTTTATTGTTATCTCTACAGTCCCTTCTATATCTATGATTTCTTTAGTATTTATCATACACTTTCTTTTAAAAATTTTATCTTTCCACATGTCCCCTAGCAAGAAACTTCTCAAGGACAGGAACTGGGAATTTCTACCTTCTCTCCTCTCTTCTCCTTCTCTAAAAACTTTTCCCCTTTGCTTCTCTCCCCTTTTATATCCTCTTTTCTTCCCTTGCTGGAGGGTTAGAAATTTTTTTCTTCTAGAGTCCACTCATATTACTCTCCTTGACCCGATGCATAGGACACTGCCTCAGTAGGGGCACATGCTTGCTGATCTATTGATTAATTATTTGACCAAGAAACCTGTAGCTGCTTCCACTTCTAATAGCCTCTTACCCTGCTACTTTTCTTGGGCTGGCTACCCCCACTCTGGTGACATGGGAAGTGGTTTCACTTGAAATGAAAGAATGGAAACTGGACTCCAAGCCCCAGATTTGGGGCCCTCAGAGGCCCATTATTCTTTAGCTGTTTACAGCTGTCCACAGCTGGCCTAAGAGCCAGGAAGAACTGGGGTCAACTCTCACTTCTAACACATTTTCACTTTGTGACCCCAGACAAGGGTTACTTAACCTTTGAGCGATCCAGGCAACTCTGTAAAACCATAAGTTGTAGAAAGGTTGCTGACCCACACTATTAGAATTTCTTCATCTGGAAATTCCCTGTATCAATGAAATCACTGGTCCAATATTTATCTCTATACTTTATGTAAATCAATATGTGTACACGTTGTCTCACCTAGTAGAATATAAGTTTTTTTTTAATTTTTTTGACTAGGCAGTGGGGTTAAGTGACTTGCCCAGGGTCACACAGCTAGTGAGTCTTATGTGTCTGAAGCCGGATTTGAACTCAGGTCTTCCTGAATCCAGGGCCAGTGCTCTATCTACTGTGCCACTTAGCTGCCCCAGAATATAAGTTTCTGAGGGCAGGAATGGTTCCATTTTATCTTGGTCTCTTCAGCACCTAGCATAGTGCCTGGCATATATTAGGTGCTTAATAAGTACCCACTGAGTGATGGGTTCATCATTCTCTTACTAAGGCCAGGCTCACTCATAGATGGAATGATTTGAAGGAGTCCTAAAATATTTCCACTTCTGTTATTGCTGTAGTGCCATCCCATTGTTTCTTGGGGTTGACGTTTTGCAAGTTCTTGAGAACTTTCTGTCAAGTAAGGAAGTAAGAGTGAGGAGTAAATGTAAATGCAGTTATTACCAAATAAAGGAGACAGTATAGTATAGACAGGAAGACCTTCAGTGACAGGAAAGATGACAAGAAGATGGCCAAGGTAAAGTATAATTGGGTCTGGGTCTGACTAGATATAGTGGGCCATCATCAATCAGTGTGGCATAGCCTCAGGATAAAAGTTCCAGAGCTAAGTGCCTTAGCTTCTCCAGGACATGGTCTCTGGCGATCCAGTTTAGAGGCTGCAGAAACAACAAGGAGAATGGCAAGAATATGACTGGGGTGAAGCATGATTGGGTCAGGTCAAGACAAATATTTACAAAAATACCACCATTAAAATAAATGTAGCTTTTGTGCCAACATTTGCTACAAAGGCTTAAGAGGAGAAAAACACTATGAAGAACTCAATAAAACCCTTCAGATTAAATCAGTATATGCTTTGATACTCAGTGACTTCATTACAGATGTGAAGATAATGAAAGATAAATTAGGAAATGTAGATCAGGAATAAGGAGTGTGATAGGCCAAAGATTTATAGACCATACAAAGGCTTCATGACTATTCCCCACAAATACTTTTTAGAAAAATGAATTGGAAAGTGCTGGACAGGATAAGCAGGAAATTATATCACAAAAAACCCAGAAATTGATTACATTTTAACAGACAGGAAATTACTCATTACTGATTTGGGAGTCATTTCTGCATCAGCTAGTTCTATGCAGTCAAACTACCAATGTCTTAGAGCAGAGGTCAAAATTAGTATAACACTGGAAGAATAAAAGCAAGTAAAAGATAGGATGTGCAGTTAAAAGAACTCAGTCTTGACATATTTAAACAAGTTACTGATAATGAGACAAAGATAGGAGAAAAGACATAGTGAATGACCATAATCATTCAATTATGAGGAGACCAGAAGAGTCTAACAGACTTAGTCAGAAGACATTTCACAAGTGGGGAGCTTTGGCAGCTAAGGACAGCACCAGTTTGCAATATAATCTTGCTTATAAAATCTTGTGGAATAGAGGAGTAGTAGAGCATAAGCATTATCACCTCATAAAAGAAAAGCAATGTTTGCTTTTGCTGAATGTTTTGCTGAAAAATCAGTTTAAAGGAAACTTTGTGAGAATAAAGAAAGTCATCCTGAAGGTATTTAAAGATAAGAATGGAAGAAGGACAACAGAAGATGGAAAAGAACTATCAAAATTTTTATAGAAAACATTTTTCATTGTAAAGACAGTGGAGCCATCACACTTGGACTCTAACGTCATAGGATATGCTTATGGAAGAAATAGAAGTTGTACCTGAATTAGATCAGGTGTCCATAAAAGAAATCTATCATTTATTCAATACCTGCTACTAGGCAGGTACTGTGCTAAGCACTGGGGATACAAAGAAAGGTAAAATCTAGTTCTCACTTTCAAGGACAATCTAATGGGAGAGACAACATGCAAATGACTATGTACAAATAAACTATGTAGAGAATAAATTGGAAATAATTAACAGAGTGAAGGCACCAATATTAAGGGGGCTTGAGAAAGTCTTACTGAAGAAGATGGGAATTCAACTGGGACTCAAAGGAAGCCAGGAAGCCAGGGGGCAGAAATGAAGAGGGAGAGCATTCCAGGCATAGGGGAGAGTCAGTGAAAATGCACAGTATCTTGTTTGAGGAATAGCAAGGTTGTCAGAATACATATGGGGTGGGGTGAGATTGGGGGGAGGCTGTAAATTGTAAAAAGACTGGAAAGGTTGGGGATGGAGGTTATGAAGGACTTTGAATGCCAAACAGAGGATTTTATATTGGATCCTGGAAGTGATAGGAAGCCACCGGGGTTTATTGATTGGGAGGTTGGGGGGGGGGGAAGGAAGGAGTGCAAGCAACTTATGGAAAGGAGACCAACCAGTAAGCTATTACAATAGTCCAGGCATGGTGGGTGGGGTGTACCCGAGTGGTGAAAATATCAGAGGAGAAAAGAAGAAATAGAGGAGAGATGATACAAAGGTAAGAAAACAACAGGACTTGACAACAGATTGAATAAGAGGGGTGAGAGTGAGGAATTGAGGATGACATCTAGGTTTCAAGCCTAAGTGACTGGAAGGATGATGGTATTCATAGCAGAAATAGGGAAAAGAAAAGATTATAAGTTCAATTTTGGACATGTGGAGTTTAAAAAGTCTACAGGACAACTAGTTTGAGATGTCCAATAGGCAGTTGGAAATGGAGGCTGGCACAGAGGTTAGGGCTAGAAAAGTAGATTTGAGAATCATTAGCATACAGATAATTGAACTGAATCAAAGGGAGTTGATGAACTTACCAAACGAAATAGTATAGAAGGAGAAGAAAAGAAAGCTCAGAATAGGGCCCTAGGGGGACACCCACCATTAGACCAGAATGAAGATCTCAAAGGAGCCAGAAAAGGTGGGGTCAAATAGGTAGGAGGAGAACCAGGAGAGAGCAATGTCGCAGAAACCTAGAGAGAAAAGAGTTTCAAGGAAAAGAAGGTAATCAGCAGTGTCAAAGGCTGAAGAGAGATTGAGAAGGATGAGGATTGAGAAAAGACTATTAGATTCAGCAATTGAGAGATCTTCTTAACTTTGGAGAGAACAGTTTTAGTTGAATGATGAGGTTGGAAGCCAGACTGTAGAAAGTTAAGAAGAGTGAGAAGAGAAGGGAGTAAAGATATCTATTGTAGATGGCCTTAAAGAGTTTGACTACAAAAGTGGTGGGGGTGAAGGGGTGGGGTGGGGAGAGATATGGTACAGTAGCTATTGGGGCTGGATGGATCAAGTGAAGATTTTGTTTGTTTGTTTGTTGTGATGAGAGATGTGTTTGTAGGCAGTAGGGAAGCAACCAGTGGACAGGGAGAGACAGAAGATTAAGTTAGAGAGGTAGGATGATAAAGGGGACTATCTGCAGAAGCAGATAGGATCCAAAGGGATTACTTGGGCACTTAGAGAGGCATGCCTTGGCATAGAGAAGGATTATCTCATTATATAAGACAGAGGTGAAGAAGATAGTGACACAAGTCATCTAGGTGATGTGAGATGAGTAGGGAAGAGGAGAACTCTACAAAAATGGCCTCATTTTTAAAAAATTAATTTTTTAACATTCACTTTAAAAAATTTTTGAATTTCAAATTATCTCCCTCATATCCCTCCTTCATCCATTGAGAAGGCAAACAATATGATATCAATTATGCATATGAAATCATGCAAAACCTATTTCTGTATTAGCCATGTTAAAAAAAAACAAGAAGAAAAAACAAGAAACACAAAGAGTGAAAAAAGTATGCTTCAATCTGCATTCAGAGTTCATCAGATCTCTTTCTCTGAAGGTGAATAGCATTTTTCATCATGAGTTCTTTGGAATTGTCTTGGATCATTGTATTGATCAGAGTAACTAAGTCTTTCATAATTGATCATTGTTATAATATTGCTGTTACTATGTACAATGTTCTGGTTCTGCTCACTTCACTTTATTTTTTTAAATATTATTTTATTTTTTCTTCAATTACATGTAAAAACAATTTTTAGTATTCATTTTTTAGAAAGATTTGTTACATATGGAGCAGGCATTCCAAAGAGCACAATGGAAGGGGTAGGTATAATGGGAATAAAGTGGTTAAGCAGTGGGGAACAGGGGAAAGGAAAGAAGGAATGAAGGAAACAAGCATTCATTAAGTGCCTGCTATATGCCAGGCACTGCACTAAGTACTTTACAAATATTTTTCCATTTAATCCTCACAACCCTGAGAGGTAGCTTTGTTTGCTTTTTTTTTTTTTACATTTTATAATTGAGGAAACTGAGGCAAATACAGGAAACAATTGGAAAAGAAATGAGTGTGCTAGGAGGAAAACTTGGAAAAGAAATGGATGCTACAGAAGAAAGAACTGAAAAGGTACTTAATAGGTTAACATAAGGGGCATAAAACCTCATCTAAGCAATAGACTCCTTGAAAATTAGAATGGACCAAATCACAGTTAATGACCCCATGAGACAAGAGATATTAAAACAAGGTCAAAAGATTGGAAAAGTGCAAGAAACTAACTATAATTCTACAGGGGGGAAAATGGATTTTTAAAGAAATCCAGGACTTCTAAGCATTCCTGATTAAAAAAAAAAAAGACCAGAGCTGAGTAGAAACTTTGAAATACAGATACATGAGTAAAGATAAAAATGAAAGGGTAGATATGAGTACTCACTCCAATCATAAGGGACTAAATAAAGATGAAATATTTACAATCTTATGTAAGGAAATAAAACATGAGTCCCCTCAGAACTGTATCATTATTGGGGGTCATAGAAGGCCTATAATAAGACAGAGGGCTTAGGAATAAGTTGGTTTTTTTTTTAATGTTCTGATGATCTTGAAAGAAAAAAGAAAAGGGAGGGGTAAAGGAATGCATTGGTGGGGGGCATGGAAGGAGAGTATGGTTTGGGGGAATTATTTTACTAGGGTATGCAAGTAGAAGACTATACAAAGGGGAAAGAGGAGAACAAGCAACATTTAAACCTCACTTTCATCTGAACTGGTCAAAGAAAAGAAAAGGAAAGGACAAATATTGCTGGGGGAAAATAGGTACATTAATGCACTATTGGTAGAGCTGCGAATTGGTCTAGCCTTTCTAGAGAGTTATTTGGAATTATATCCATTATTGGAGGACATGGACAAGAGTCACATAGGATAGGCAGGAATAGGTTGCAATTGGAGAGAATATCTACAACAATAATTTCATAAATATTTGAATATTTGAGTGTTTTTATATATCCCTGGGGTATTGGCCTATGATCTCAAGCATAGGTCTTAGCATAGCCAACCCTTTGCTAGGTAGTGACTATCTGTCTTAAGGTCAGCAATAGAGTCATAGGATCATAGGTCTACAACTAGAAAGGACCTCAGAGGCCAACTAATAAAAGCCCCTTATTTTGTTTTTGAAGAAATTGAAGTCTAGGAAGGTTGTGACTTGCCCAAGGTCACATAGGTAGTACATATCAGAAATGGGATTTGAACCCAGGTCTTCTGACTCCAGAGCCATTGATTGTTCCTGCTAATGTCCATGATTCATCCTTGCTCATGTTTTCTGAGCCTTCCTCATTCTCTCCAAACACCTCATGTACCTGGCATCATCTGGAAACGAACTCCTTGTAACTGAATTTTCCAGATAACTGAAGCATAACCACTTAAATGCTGACATTTAAAAAAAAATGCCTCCTACACAGAACATAACTTAAGTTCCTGTTCCTGGTGACTTAGCATTATCATGTATATGAATTTCTGTACAGTACTATAATAACTGTGATGACCTCAAGGCTGTTGGGATGCATGTTTGCCCCTACACTAAATGGTCCCAGATACCTATAGCAGCTTTGTGAGTGTCCCGTCTGAGTTTGTAACGTTTTTGTCTCCTCCCTTACTGTCAACTGTCACATCTTGCTACTGTCAATGTGCCTGCTTCTAATTACCACAACTTTCTAATTTGCTGCTTTTAATCTACTACCAACTGAGAAACCAGATAATTAAGGTTGTTAGAATGGTTTTAAAAGTAAGAATAAGGGGCAGCTAGATGGCCAAGTGGATAGAGCACTGGCCCTGGAGCCAGGAGGACCTGAGTTCAAATCCGACCTCAGACATCTGACACTAGCTGTGGGACCCTGGGCAAGTCACTTCACCCCATTGCCTCACAAAATAACCAAAAAAAAAGTAAGAATAAGTAGGTTCTGTATGATAGCCTAGGATTTTATGGAATAAAAATAGATTGTAAAAAAATAAGTTGGAGAACAACATTGAGGTCATCTAGTCTAACCCCCTCATTTTGTAATATGGAATAGATTTATTGAGTTTGCCAATAGCTAAAATATGTGAGCCTTAGTACATAAATTGTATGACTTCTATTTGGACTACTTGGGGTCTTTTTAATTTCCTATTCTTGGCTGTGTTCCAAATATTTGAGAATGTTGGATAAATAAATTCTAGATAAGTCAGATGTGTTGCCCAGGAGTAATAAGACACTAATAACACTCATACACATACATATGGACATTTATAGGTTATAAGTGATAGCTAGATATAGATATATAATGAGTTCAACATATGTTCATGAAGCTATATTATATATATAGACACGTATCACTAAGCTCTATATTATATATAGAAAAGTAAATATCTAATACAAAATCCCCCTAAGCTCTATATTTTATATGTATGTAGCTATATATTTTATCTATATATACATGTGTATATGTATGATTGTATGCATGTATGTGTTGGACTAGACCTATGATTTCATAGCTGAAGAGAACTCCATGTGTGAAAATGCCTTCCTCTCATGTAGATCAGCAATTCTTTTGTAACTTAGAGAATTGCCTGAGGAACTGAGAGGTTAAGTTGCTTTCCTATGGTCATATAATTAGCATGTGTCTTAGGTACAACTTGACCCCTGGTCTTCCTGACTCCAGGGCCAGCCCTCAATCCAACATTACATGCTGAGTTTCATACACTAAGATATTAAATTAGATCATCATTAATTTATTAGATTTTCTAATAGATAGCCATCTAGTTCTATAAGGAGATGGGACACAGGTAGTTAGTCTGATAGAGAATCTGATTTGACTGGCTTAGCCACTATTTTGTTACAAAAGCTGGTTGCTTCTTAATAACTATATGGGTCAGTTTATTTTTAGTCTCAATTTTGGTAACCATAGAAATAAGATAGGTAAATGATAGGAGGGGAGAGTTCCAGGAAAGGCCTGTAGCTTCAGGCACTTTCTGGAAGGGAACTGAGGCTTCCAGGGATTGGCATGAGGGCAATAGGTACTTGGCAGAGGAAATATCAGGAGAGGAAAAGGGGCATATAGAGTGAGGCATAGATAGAGGAGAGGAGATGAAGATGAAGAAAAACAGATGAAAAATTGCCAAACTTAACAGTTTTTTTAAATATAAATTTATTTATTTTTAGCTTTCAACATTCACTCCCACAAGTTTTTGAATTCCAAATTTATATGCCATCTCCCCCCTCCTCCCACCCCAAGATAGCATGCATTCTGAATATCCCTTCCCCTAGTCTGTCCTCTCTTCTATCTCTCTCCCCTTCTCTTATCCCCTTCCCCTTCTGTTTTCCTGTAGGGCAGGATAGACTTCTGTACCCCATTTCCTGTATTTCTTATTTCCCAGTAGCATGTGAAAACATTTTTTTAAACATATGTTTTTAAAACTTTAGGTTTCAAATTTTCTCTTTTCCTCCCTCCCCACCCACCCTCATTGAAAAGGCAAGCAACTCAATATAGGTTGTACATGTGCAGTTATGCAAAACACGTCCATAGTAGACATGTTGTGAAAAACTAACTCTATTTCCCTTAATCCTATCCTGCCCTCCCATTTATTCTATTCTTTCTTTTGACCCTGTCCCTCCTCAGAAGTATTTACTTCTGATTACTCCCTTTCCCAATCTGCCCTCCTCTCTATCATCCCCCTGCTCTTGTCCCCTTCTCCCCCTATTTTCCTGTAGAGTAAGACAGATTTCCATACCCAATTGAATGTGTTTGTTATTCCCTCCTTAAGCCAAATCCTATGAGAATAAGATTCACTCATTCTCTCTCACCTTCCCCCATTTCCCCTCCACTGTAAGAGACTTTTCTTTTTTTTTTGTGAGATAGTTTACCCCATTCTACCTCTCCCTTTCTTCTTCTCCGAGTATAATCTCTCTCATCCCTTAATTTTATTCTCCATATATGACCCCTTAATGTTCAACTCACCCTGTGCCCTCTATCTATCTATCCACATATACATACATATAATTTTTTTCCTCCAACTACCCTAATACTGACAAAGGTCTCATGAGTTATAAATATCATCTTTCCATGCAGGAATGTAAACAGTTCAATCTTAATAAGTCTCTTATGATTTCTCTTTCCTGTTTACCTCTTCATGTTCCACTTGAGTCCTGTATTTGAAAGTCAGATTTTCTATTCAGCTCTGGTCTTTTCATCAGAAATGCTTGAAAGTTCTCTATTTCACTGAATGACCATTTTTTTCCCCTGAAGAATTATACTCAGTTTTGCTGGGTAGGTGATTCTTGGTTGTAATCCTATCTCCTTTGCCCTCCAGAATATTATATTCCATGCCCTGCGGTCCTTTAATGTAGAAGCTGCTAAATCTTGTGTTATCCTGATTGTGTTTCCACAGTACTTGAAGTGTTTCCTTCTAGCAGCTTGTAATATTTTCTCCTTGACCTGGGAACTCTGAAATTTGGCTACAATATGCCTAGGAGTTTTCCTTTGGGATCTCTTTCAGGAGGAGATCTGTGGATTCTTTCCATTTCTATTTTGCCCTCTGGTTCTAATATATCAGGGCAGTTTTCCTTGATAATTTCTTGGAAGATGATGTCTAGGCTCTTTTTTTGATCATGGCTTTCAGATAGTCCAATAATTTTTAAATTCTCTCTCCTGGATCTATTTTCCAGGTCAGTTGTTTTTCCAATGAGATATTTCACATTGTTTTCTAATTTTTCATTCTTTTGGATTTGTTTACTGTGTCTGATTTCTCATAAAGTCACTATCTTCCAATTGCTCTATTCTAATTTTTAAGGAAGTATTTTCTTCAGTAATCTTTTGGACTTCCTTTTCCATTTGGCCAATTTTTCTTTTTAGGGCATTTTTCTCCTCATTGGCTTTTTGGACCTCTTTTGCCATTTGGGTTAAGCTATTTTTTAAGGTGTTATTTTCTTCAGTATTTTTTGGGTCTCCTTTAGCAGCTGTTGACTTGTTTTTCATGATTTTCTTGCATCACTCTCAGTTTTTCTTCTACTTTCCCTTACTTGCTTCTCAAAATCCCTTTTGAGCTCTTCCAAGGCCTGGGACTGATTCATATTTTTCTTGGAGGCTTTGGATGTAGGAGCTTTGACTTTGTTGTCTTCTTCTGGTTGTATATTTTGATCTTCTTTTTCACCAAAGTAAGATTCTGTCTGACTCTTTTTGCGCTGCTTGCTCATGATCCCAGCCAATTACTTGAGTTTTAAACTCTTTGTTAAGGTAAGAGTCTGCTTCCAATGTGGAAAATGTATTGTCCCAAGCTTCAGGGGTTTGTATAGCTGTTTTCAGAGATACTTGTAGGGACCTGTAAATTTTCAGTTCTTCCAAGGTGGTATGATAAGGGGCGAGGTGTTTACTCCTTTCCTGGCCTGTGACCACAAGTATTCCTTTCTGTCCTGTGACTGTGAGGAAGGATTCCTCTTCACAGCCACTCCAAGCTCAACCCCACCAGCGTTCCTCCTCACCCCAGCACTGCCTCCCAGAACTGTGACCCAGATCCACACATGGGCAAAGCAAGAGATTCTTGCCTCAGCACTGGCAAAGAGATCCCTGCAATCCCTCTCTGATCAGCCAGTGGATTCCCACTCAGTCTGTGGGCCGGAAGCTTGGGAAGCAGCTGCCCCCCCACCCCCGCCACGCTCTTGGGGAATGGAGCTGAAACCCCACCTTCCTGTCTCAGCACTGACAGAAACAGACTTTTCCCACTGACCTTCTAAGTTGTCTTTGGCATTCGTGGATTAAGGAGTCTGGAAACCGCCACAGCTCCAAACTTAACAGTTTTTCCTTGGGGCAACCCCTATCCACACCTATCCATGGCTGTATTACAGCAAGTAGCATTTCTGGGATGTTTACCAGCTAGTGGTGAACATCCAAGAACACAGAAAGTGCTTTGCAAACTATCCTAATTTTAAAATAAAGTGAAGTCTCTCATCACCTTTCGTCTGGGTTATTGCAAGAGTCTCCTGATTGGTCTCCCTATCTTCAGTCTCTCCCATCTCTAATCAGTCCTCCACACAGCTGCTATTAGAGATGGACCGAATGTTAGCACTCTCTGTTCAGGTTTGATGTTTGGATGAAACAATATACTTGCCAGTCATTGAAGAGTTAACAAAAAGCATTTTATTTTACTCTTACAGTAAGGATGTACAACAAAAAACAGTGGCATTTAGTTTCTCTGACATGGTCCCCCTCATCTTCATTTGTTAAAAATGAAGCAAGAAAAATAAAAATCGTGTTCCACTTCCCCCTATCCTTTTTTGGTTATATGAAATATCTCTGGCACTTTTTAACTTGGAGATTTGAAAATTTTGTTTTGTTTTCAATCCCTATTTTTAGTGAACAAATTGGATGTGGAAAACTACCATCCTGAACCTATTTCAGAGAAGTTTCCACGTAAGGGAACTATCAACTCTCTTGAAGTTTCTCGGTAACTGAACTTCATAGATAACAGCAGATTGGAAAATGAAGACAGTTAATCCCTAAACACGAGAAACATTTGGCCCATATCCCAGATTAATACAGGATGCCACAACTTGGTCAAGCCTCAGCCTCTTGAGAATGTGCTCATACAGTTCTCTGAAAAATGCAGTGAAGACCATGAGGGAACCCAGTTTAATTGCTGTGCCTTGGTAAATGCACCAGCAAGAAGCTTTCAGTCATGCTCAACACCTAGAAGGCCAAATAGGTAGCTATAGCCCAGCTGCTGCTCAGTGCCCCAGGAAGCTTCTAGCACAGTTGAGAGGCTGCCTTTTAATAAGCAGACCTTTTGATAAAGCTGATTATGCTTTCTTTCCTGCTGGAGCCTTTGAGCAACAGCCAACTTTTCCATGTAACAAAAGAGGGTGGGGAAAAAAATCCAAACATGGGTTTCATTATAAAATGGGGGGGCAGGGTGAGAGAAGTATATTTATTCTGTAAGATAACACACACCTGCTCTGGGCTTGGGAGGCTCATTTTTATCTGTTGCCATGGCAAACTCGTTACACTTCAAGGCCATGTGGCTTTGTTTCCTTTCCCGAAACCTGGTCCTTGTCCTACCTTTTCTAACACAATGACATGGAAGCTGGCAAGAGCATTATTGATTCCTCCTTTTCTCCATTAACATTTCATGTTTACTCGGCAAAGGGCCATGCCTGGCTTTTCCTTTGAACCACTGGTAATGAGGGCCCAGTGCTATCTTGTATAGCCACCATGATTGTTAACATTCCAGCTTTCCTTTCCTTCCTTGCCAGCCATAAACAAGTTCTGCATCAATGGCCTTCTTCCATCCAGTTTTACAAATGAGTGGCTCGATTCCATGTTTTGTTGCTAATCCAGGTGCCCAGGTAGTACATTGTCAAGTGAAGAAGCACGTGAGAAAGAATAAAAATAGAACAGTAGTTTTGGAAGGGAGCCAAAGCAGCTACTTCATTTCAGCTTGCTTTCCACATGAAATCTACTGGTCTCAGATGTGCCAGCTTTCTCTTTCTGTCTCTTCTCCTCTCCTCTCTTGCCCACTTCTCTCAGCTCCCCTCTTTTCCTTTCCTGCCTGTCCTGTCCTCTCCTCTGTCTCAGTCTGCCTTCTAGTTACCATCCTTAAAGTAAAGGGAGCACTAGGAGGTCAGGAAAGGTGCCAGAAATATCTCCTTTAATATTCAGGAGGTTTTTCACCATAAGAAACTTTCCTCCAACCCTCAGTCTACAACATGACTGGAGTGTCTGGAAATGAGCAGGCAGCTTCCGCACAGAGATGCCTTCATTTTTGCATTCGTAGATCCAGCAGCTATTCATGCTGCCTAGCACAGATTCAAATGTTACTTTCTAATACCTTGGCTGAGAGAGGAAATCTGACACCAGGCTAGATGTTTCTTAGGAGGTTACAGGGATCCCTACACTAAACATGAATTTCTTTCACATATTATAGTCTTCACTCTGCTATTTTCAGTCTGTCATCACCTTTCGTCTGGGTTATTGCAAGAGTCTCCTAATTGGTCTCCCTATCTTCAGTCTCTCCCATCTCTAATCAGTCCTCCACACAGCTGCTATTACAGATGGACTGAATGTTAGCACTCTGTTCAGGTTTGATGTTTGGATGAAACGAGATACTTGCCAGTCATTGAAGAGTTAACAAAAAGCGTTTTATTTTACAGTAAGGATGTACAACAAAAAACAGTGGCATTTAGTTTCTCTCACATGGTCCCCCTCATCTTCATTTGTTAATATATCTGGTCAGCGGATCAAGGTAAGGTGACTTGCCTTTAGTCTTCAGATCTCCACCAAATTGGAGGGGCCTTGACTCCACATGGGTGGGACTTTGCATACCCTTAGACGACCAGGAATCTGTGTCAAGGGAGGCAGGGGCCAATCAAGTTCCAGGGATAGCTTTGTTGCCTTTTAGGAAAAATTAATTACTATTTCAGGGAAATGATATTAAGACTCTAGTCCTATCACAGTTGCCAAAGTTGATACTCCTGAAGCAAAGGTCTGAGAGGCAGCTTGATGTAGTAAATAGAGGGCTAGACATGGAGTCAGGAGGATTTGGTCCAAATTCTGCCTCTGACATTCTCTGGCATTGTAACCACAGGCCAGTCACTTTGGCTCTTGGAGCCTCTGTTTTCCCTATAAAATGGTGACAGTACAAGTACCTGCCTCATAAAGCTATTGTGAGGATCAAACAATTCAACAGCTATAAAAGCACTTTGTAAGCCTTTAAGCACTATATGAATGACAGCTGTTGTTCCTTTACTTAGGTCATTTAGGTTACTTGTCAATGCTCTTATCCTCTCTCTACTTAGCTCTGTCTTTTATAAAAGTCACCCATACATAGCTCATAAACACCATCCTTAAGTGTTTACCTCAAAGGGACCTTTGGTAGAAAACAGAACAGATGAGTAAAGTTAGAGGCAGAATTTCTTGACCAGCTTGAAGAACGCCTTAGGTGCCACAGATTTTGTTCCTTATCCCCCATCTCAACATGTGCTTCAGGAGGGCCTTGGCAAGTCTGCCTTCCCAACATCTCTCCTATCTGTTCCCTTCTTTCCATTCACACAGCCACCACCTGGGTCCAAGCCCTCTCTACTTATTCTCTATGTTAGGAAAATCTGAGTTCAAATGTGGCCTTAGACACTTAGTAGTTGGGTGATCCTGGGCAAGTCACTTAACCTCTGTTTGCCTCGGTTTCCTCATTTGTAAAATGAGATGATTGTAAAGCACTTAGTATAGTGCCTGACAAATACTTTCCCTGAATAAGACTTTCATTCTGTTTTTCTTTGCTTCCAGAGAGTGGGCCCCATTGATGCTCATTGCTGCAGGAGCACAAAGGAGTAAAAAGATCTTTTGGTTTTAGAAATGTTTCTTGGACTATTTCCCATCGGCACAGGAGGAAGTGACGAACTGGGTAGCTGGCAAAGGGCATAGAAAAAAGAGGAATATTGTTGGGCAAAGGTAGGATCAACACGAAATACGTGTCCAATGTGACTTAGTTCAGCAGTGACTTTCTAAGATGGCTTCTGAGACAAAATAAAGCCTTAAGTCAGTGCTTGAATAGACTGGAAAGACACCAACAATGTCAAGGACAGAAACTCACCTGAGTGATGGTCAAGAAACAGCTAATCTAATACATTTCCTATACACAGAGAAACGAGTTTGAAAACAGAAAAAAGTTGAATTTGGTTAAACTTCTTCATTCAAAACTACTTACTAATTGGTTGTTTGATGGAATCCAACCTTCTCTCCACCTCCTCCCATCAATTTCTCCATATAGAAATACCTTTGAGTGCTTATTTTTGCCATATTATTAAAAATGTATGAAGATAACCTTTAAATAAATAAAGTGTTAATTCCAGGGATGGAGCCTAAAAACAGTTGTTAAATTTGTTGTTGTTGTGGATCTTCATACTTCACAAGAACTTGAAGGGTCACATTTTCATCACCCTAGCAGGTGTTTTTTGCCACCAGCACCAGCTGTATCATGTTAGAGACTATTTGGTAGACCATCTGGGACCTTCATCTTTCATTCACATTACATATTGAACTCTCCAGGGAGCCAGTTGAAGTTGACTGAGTGAGCATTCAAGGCAGGGTCCAGGAAAAAAGAGGATGGGCTAATAATGTGACATCAAGAAATTGTCACAATATGGAAACGTTTCAAAATAGTGGGAGATGAGAGAGAGAGGCAGGGAAAAGAGAAAGATGAGAGGGGAGTAAACACAAGTTCAGAATCTTCTAACATTTTTGCAAGTGTACTTTCCTTTTCTAAAAGGCATCCAAAATAACTACATCAGTATTATTTGCTGTTCATCAGTTGCTTGCTTGTACTCTGTATCTTCTAAAGCATTTAGCACAATGCCCTTGCACATAATTATCATTTGATAAATAATTGCTGAATGAATGAAAGCTATTCTTTTTTACCTTACATGTAAGGTTTGAATTATTCCACAGAGCATTTGGGCCTTGGCTAAACAATAGGGGATATAGACAAGGGAAAAGCAGGAGATATCAAACCTAGAAAACATGATCTGCCTCCTGGCCTGTCTATCCCTGGGCTTTGAGAACATTATTACATTATTATCTCTGATTTTTTTTTGTTTTAGAATATAGTTAGTTTCATGAAAATATATTATTTATGTTAGCATATAAGATTTATTACTATTTTTTTAAAAATATATTAATATGGAACATTTGAAGATAATTTGTTAGTTTTAATTTCTAATATGGTAAATATCAATAGACATAACCCACATAAGCAAAAGCTCTTAGGGGTCCTTAATAGTTTTTGAGAGTATAAAGGAATACTGAGACCAAAAAGTTTGAGCGCCACTGCCCTGGACTATAATCAAGAAATCAATCAAGAATTTGTTGAATGCCTACTATATTCCAGTCATTTCACTAGGTAAATGATGTGCACATACAAAAAGTGACACAAGTCTCTGCATTCACAGAATTTACATCATACTGGAAAGATACAACATGTTCACAGATAAGTACAATATGCATAGAAAATGAACGCACAATGATTTGTTAGGGATGTGGGCATGAACAACTGGAAAAGTCAGGAATGGGGTGGCATTTGAGCACAGCCTTGAAAGGAGCAAATGGTTCCTAGGGATGAAAAAGAGGAAGGAGAAAGTTAGAGGCTTAGGGGACAGCCTGTGCAAAGGCTGTCCATGTGGATTGCAGAGGGGATGTTCTGTAGGGGGAACAGCAAGTAGGCAAATGAGGCTACAATGGAGAGCACTGTCTGTGAGTGAGAGGAAGTAATGTGTAATCAGCCTAAAAAGATAGTCAGAAGTCATGTTGTAAAGGGCTTTAAATGCCACAAAGAGGATTTTTGTTTGTTTTTATTTTTAATAATAAAAGCAATGGATAAGTATTGGGAGTTTTTGAGCAGAGAAGTGACATGGCCAGACTTCTACTTGAGTAATATCATTTGGTGGGTGATAGATTGAAGAAGAAAGAGATGGGATGCAAGGAAGCACCCCCAAATAGAAAACTTGGATAGTCCAGGCAAGAGGTGGTAAGGGCCACAGCTGGAGTAATTTCAAAGGTTGTGTGAATGGAGGAAAGGGAGAGATGTCAGAGACGTTGAGAAGATGTTATTGGCAGGACCTGGCAACTAACTGGATATGAAAGATGAGTGAGGGTAAAGAATCAGGGTGATGCAGACTTTAAAAAAAAATTAATTGCTTATGTAGGCTGAATCAATACAATGAAAATGGTACTAAAATTAATTCACTTATTTAGTACCTTACCAATCAACCAACCAAATGATTTATTTACAATGCTAGAAAAATAATAGAAACTTTCATCTGGAGGGACAAGGCCAAGACTCTCAGGAGAAATAACGAGAAATACTTTTTTGGATATGGCCACTGTGAGTTTATAGCTAAGCTATGTATCTATTTGGAGTTTATCTTGCAATATGGTGTATAATATTGGTCTCTTTATACCCAATTTCTGGCATGCTACTTTCCCCTAGCAGTTTTTGTCAAATAGTCAGTCCTCATATCAGAAAGTAGGCTCTTCAGGTTTATGGTACAAATACTATGCTACTAAATTGCTTGACTTTGCACATTTGTTATAAATACAAATATGTATTTGATACACATATGTTAATATTTGTTCATATTTTTAATTTTTTCCATCTTGGGTGAGGCAAGTGGGAGGGAGATAGAAGGTAGAGATAAAGTTCCCCTTTTCCTTCCAAAAAAGAGAGAACAGGAAGAAGGCCAGAAAGGATAAATCAGGACATCTCTGAAAGTTACATGTTGAAGTTACTAAATACTTAAAAAGAAAAGTTCTACATAATAGAGATTCACAGTTTTATGTATAATCCTCTCCTTTTACAATGTATTTGGAAAAGCTCATTTATAATTTAAAATTAACAGTTCAGAATATAAAATTTTAAAAAATGTTTTTAAAACAATCAAGAATGACTTCTAAGCTGTGAACCTGGTTAACTGAATATAAGTCACAAAAGGGCAGGCACTACATCTTCTTTTTATCCCCGTGTAGCATCTAGCTCTGCACCTTGCTTCTTCTATTCAACAAATAGAATCCCAGCATGACAGACTGTTTCATTTTTTCTTTCCATCCCAAGGCCTACTATAGTGCCCAGCATATAGCAGATGCTTATTAAATGCTTATAGAATGAATGAATGCATGAATTATAAGGGACCTTCCTAACCATCTATTCCAACATGGCCTGACAAGTAGTCATCCAGCATTTGCTTGAAGACATCCAGTGAGAGAGAACCAACTTCCTCCCAAAGGGATACCTTCCACTTTTGGATAGCTCTAATTATTAGGAAATTATTTCTTAAATCAAGCCTCAATTTTGGTTTGCAATTTCTGCCCATTGTTTTTAGTTCTGCCCTCTGGGGCCAAGCAGAAGAGGTCTTCCCTCTTCCACATGTTCCACATGTTGTTCAGTCATTTCAGTCGTGTCCAACTCTCCATGACCCCTTTTAAAGTTTTCTTGGCAATGATACCTGAGTGGTTTGCCAGTTGCTTCTCCAGCTCATTTTACAGGTGAGGAAACTGAGGCAGCCTTCAACTACAAGATAGCCATTATGTCTTACCATTCCTATCCGCTGCTTAAGTTTCACACATGGTCTGTTCCCCCTTGCTTAAACAGATCCTCATATGTCATGACCTCAAGATCATTCTGTTTGCCCTTCTCTACACACTCTCCAACTTGCTGACATCCTTCTTAGAATTAAACACAGTACTCCAGATACGATCTGACCAGGACATAGAAAAGTGAGATTCTTTTCTCCCTAGTCCTGGACCTCATCTCTGCTTCATAGGATGCCTCTCTTTCTTCAAGACACAGCTCAAGCACTACTTTTTACAGAAGTCTTTCTTAATTTCTCCCAACTGCCACTTTGTATTTATTCTCTTTATTTTTATTTTTGTAATTATAAATGTTCTTGCAAGTTCCTTCAGATCAGGGGTTGTTTCATTCCTTATATTTTTATTTTGCTTCCTCCCTTCACCACCATCCTGGCATTTAGTAATTGTTTGGTGATTGATTACCTAAAGCCAAGTGCATAAGTAGCAGAACCAGGATCCAAACCCAGGCCCTCCGATTTCAGATCCCGTGTTCTTTCCACTGTAGTAACTAAAACCTTCAGATCTTTTTTGAGCTAAATTGTCAAGCTATGCCTGCTTGGTCTTGTACCTGTGAAGCTTTTACAACCTAAATATTTCTTTACATTTATCCCTATTAAATTTCCAGCTGTGGTCACTTCAAACCTAGCTCAGGCCATGTCTCTTGCTGACTACACTTCTTCATCTCCAATCAAAACATCAGCCTTTCTCCATTCTGGTTATGCCCCTGGTTCTTCCCAATCTGTCTATAGATCGCTAACTGTGGCCTCAAGAATCACAGGTGCCAGTTCTTTCAGTATGCTAGGATGGTTTTTGTCTGGGCCAGTTGACTTGAGCTAATCAAAGGCATCTAGGTATTCTCTTACTAACTCCCTACTTTTTGTTCAGTTGTTTCAGTTGTGTCTGCCTCTTTGTGACCCCATTTGGGGTTTCCTTGGCAAAGATACTGGAGTGGTTTGCCATTTTCTTCTCTAGATCATTTTTCAGATGAGGAAACTGAGGCAAACAGGGTGAAGTGACTTGCACAGGGTCACACAGCTAGTAAGTGTCTGAGGCCAGATTTGAACTCAGGAAGATGAGTCCTTCCTGATTCCAGGCCCAGTACTCTATCCATTACACCATCTGGTTGCCCAAACTCCCTTCTTATCTTACTTTCAACTGCCCATTAGACACTTGTGTGCTGTCCTTTCCAGTGGGAAGATCATTCCCCTTGGCAGAAAAAAATTAAGCAAGATAAGAGTTGAACAGATTTGCCTTCTCTCTGTTATCTGTTATCATTGTTCCATTCACCCTGAACAGGGGTAGCAGTCCTACCCCTTCTATATCTAATGTTTTATTCTCATTCCACATGGAAGGCTGTATTCAAGGCACTATGGGGTTCACCCAGGAGTGTGCTGGTAACTATTTAACAGCCTGCTCTCTGGGAAGAAAAAAAAATGTATGCAGGACACACTTTTAAATTCCATCTGCATCACATTCGCTCCAATACTTCCTTAAGTCTAGAAAATCAACAAAACAATCAATTGAGCACCGATTAGTAGTTTGCTGCAGATTTCTGAGGTATAAATGCTCACACTGAAAATTTAACCAGAGCCAGTTGAAGCCAGCCCAGTACACACATGAGTATATACTATGTAGTAATACTTAACTTTCCGCTCTCAAGGAGCCTACTAGACATAGAAGCTGATCAATGCATAGTTGTTGGCTGTGTTGGATAAGGTATGCTGCAGACCATTCACATGCCAACATATTTCCACACTTCTACACATTTTGTTGTGGTTCAGTTATTTCAGTCAATCTGACCTTCGTGACCCCATTTGGGGTTTTCTTGGCAAAAATACTAGAATGGTTTGCTATTTCCTTTTCCAGCTCATTTTACAGATGAGCAAACTGAGGTAAACAGGGTTAGGTGACTTGCCCAGGGTCATACCTAGTAAGTGTCAGTGGCAGGATTTGAACTCATAAAGATGAATCTTCCCCATTCCAAGTCCAGTGCTCTATCCACTGTGCCACCTAGCTACCCACTTATACCCATACAGACCCTAAAATAGAGTAATTAATTCCATACAGAATCACAATTGTACTGAGGATCACATGGTATCATTAAAATCTGAACTGCTAGAACGTAAGTGCCAGTGAGGATGTCAGAAGAAGCTGTTTGTCTAGTTTGCTATGATCCTATCATTCAGGAGAGTCTGATCTATTGTATCTGATATTCTATCTAATTTGTTTTGTGCCTCAGCCCAGGAGGCAACTGCTCGTCTCACCATTGAATAGGTGCCCCCTCTGTCTCCCTAGATATAAATGAGCCCCACAGCATTACAAAAGTAAACATTTTATTGTGTTGTACATGAAATCCTTTTATTTTAAGGATAGAAAAATACATCTGGCTAAACAGGAAAGATTCCTTAAGCAAATAGGGGGTGTTTGTCAAAGTCTACAGTTATTGCAATATGATTTACAGTACCTGTTTGTGAAGGTGCTAAGGGAAACGCCCCAGGTGATTTTTAAAAAGGGGAAAAATATCTGTACATCCCACCCGGGAGTAGGTTGAAGAACTCAGGGAGGCATGTGCTGCTTCTGCCTCAGCATCAACGACAGAGTCCATCTGGATGCTGACGGGGCTTACTAGCGCTCAAGAGATGTTACCCATAGAAACAGCCATCAGCATAAGCTTGCATCCACCACTCGGGTCCCCTATCCAGCAATGCTCTGGCATCCAGTCTAAATGAAGGCAGCAGCACCTTTTGCCCCAGGATCTTGGGCAGCTTCAAAGGGGCACCACCTGCAGAGTGGGTAGAGGCCCTCTTGGAGGAGGGACGTACTCCTCCTCCCTCAGGAGCCGAAGCAGGATGTTCTTCTTATTCCGGGGCCAGCTATAAACATGGGTGTTCTGCAGCCACGTTGGCACGTGGTCCTGTAGGAAGGAGAGGTGGGTTGTTAGAAAAAACTCCTGGGTACCCCCACTCCCCCTCCAATACCCCCACCACCTCCAGCCACTCCTCATGCTAACTTCCTGGGACCACTGCCCTCAAACCTCAAGAGCTGGCTCATACTTGTTTTTCACCAAACTTGGTGGCATTTTTGTTTTGCTTTATAAAAATGGCGGGGAGGGGTGGGAGAGCTTACACCTGCAGCTCATCATATCTAAATCATGGAAACCACATGTACTGGGAATTTTCCATCAGGAAGACTCAACCTTCCTTTTAGGTTGTAATGCACTTTTCATCACCTTCACATGAAAGAGGTGGTGCCAAGGTTGCTCTGAGTGATGTGGTTTTTCCCATGGCTAGACAGGAGAGGGGGAAGGAAAGTTTGCTGGGACCATACGCTTCCTTTGACTTATTGTCCTTCCACTCTACCAGTTCCTGTCTGTGCTTATGGTCACAGAACTGGATGGGTGGATAATAAATATAGCTCAGTGCCAGTTGTTCCTGATCTAGTAGCAAAAGTGTAAAGTCAAAACAGGCTGATTCTTATTCTTATTCTTATTCTAATGCTGTCCTTAGGGTCTCTGCCATGGGACTGCCTAGGAGGTGAAGGTACCTTACAGTAAGCACCTTACCTCAAAGTGCTGTTGGTTAACCCCCAGTATGCTTAATTCCACCCATAGTAAACAATAGGGCCTCAAAGTTCCAACATGCTTCAGTGTTTTCTCATTATTATTATTATTTTTATTACACATTCATTCAAGTATCTGAGTCCTGTGGATCCTGTATTCTTCTCCCATTTCATTTTCACTTCAGTTCAGTTAAATATACTAAGCATGAACATATTGAATGCTAGGTGCTGGGGATACAGAGATCAAAATGACACAGTTCCTGCCTTCAAGGAGTTTATATTCTACTGTGAGCATAAATGTGCATAGAGAAGTAAATACAAGGTAGTCTCAAGGGAGAGCCCTGACAACTTGGGGTAAAAAGGAAAATTCTCCTGTAATTGATGGTACCTGGGCAGAGCCTTGAGGGAAGCTAGGGCTTCCATCTGGAGGAGGAGGAAAGGAAGGCGTGATCACAGGCCCAAGGGAAGGGCCGTGCAAAGGCATGGAGATGCCATGCATAATACGGGGGCTTTTCCTTCATGCCACACATTCTTGGTCATTTTACCAATGCAGTATTGTTAATCTCCCCTACTTTCTGTCCATTACTAGTAACTGCCAGATCTCTATCTTCCTACTTACTTTACCCTGACTTTCCTTGTACTTACTTTTTATAAACACAAACCCATGTATCCAACACGCTAGCTTCATCATTGGTTTCACACTCTGCCGCCTCACAAATCTACAATACATTAAGGATGTCTGTATAGCCTGGCTAACTACAGGTTAGGAAAGCTGTCCCTAATTCTTGTGCATAAAGATGACCTGCCCTGGGACCTGCGGCTAGTTCATGATTGACCTGGAGATTTTGATCTACTCTGGGACTGAAAAGGCCTTTTGGGGGTTAGACTGTCTCTGGGTTTCTACATTACATGGGTCTAGAACAAACCCATCTCCTGTCAAATTCCACCCAGTTGCAAACAATACCATAGAAGATGCCATTGGAACATGCTTCTAGAGGAAGAATATGGACATCTAGGTGGAACAATGGATAGAGGCCATGCTTGGAGCCAGGAAGACTCCTCTTTCTGAGTTCAAATGTGGCCTCAGACACTTACTAGTTGTGTGACCCTGAGCATGTTACTTAGCCCTATTTACCTCAGTTCCTCATCTATAAAATGAACTGGAGAAGGAAATGGCAAACCATTCCAGTATCTTTGCCAAGAAAAACCCCAAATAGAATCACAAAGAGTCAAAGGTGACTGAAAAATGACTAAACAACAACAAAAAGATGTTCCTGTCTTCTCCAGAATAAGTCCAGAGATTCCCATTCTACGGCCATGGGTACCTACCCTAGAGCAGATCAAAATGGCCAGTGCTGCCATCATATGGAAGGATCCTCCAGGTCTCTTCTGGTCCGAGCTGGACCCTGGCCTTACCCCATGGTAGTTACATGAGAGGGTTAGAAGGCATCCATTGCCAAAGTGATCTGTCTTTCTTTCATTTATTTATTTTTTTAAAAAATATTTTGTTTTTTCTAATTACATGTAAAAATAGTTTTCAACATTCATTTTTTACACAAAGTGATATTTCTAAAGCACAGGTCTCGTCATTTCCTCACTCAAGAAACTTCAGTGGGTTCCTGTTGCTCTTGGATAAAATACAAACTCCTCTGTTTGGCATTAAAAGAGTTTCACAGGCTGTCTCTAACCTGTTTTGCTAGACTGATTTCACATTACTCTTCCTCACACACTCTATGTTCCAGCCATAGTACACAGAACAAACAGCTTACTTGCTATTTCCCAATCACAACATATCGCCTCCTGCCTTAATGCCTTTGTATACACTGTCTCCCAAGTCTGGAATGGCTTCCCTCTCAGCTGCCTGCGCTGCTTGGAATCCTTGGCTTCCTTCAGAACCTAGTTCAAGCATCACCCCCTCGTAGCACTTCTAAGACCCCTTAGCACTTCTCCCTCTCCATAGTACTCAGCATATATTTTTCATTTACTTACCTATATACATATTGCCTCCCCCCCCCTCCATCCACAGTAGAACATAAGCTCCTTGAGAATGGATACTTTTCATTTTTGTCTTACTATCTTCAGGGCCTGTCACATTATTCTTAATAAATTCACCCTCCCCCAGTTTATGCAGTCCCTCCATCTTGAGCTGGTACTATCTCCTAGAACAAAAAGTCCTTACATGAACTGTGACAGAACTCAGTTTAAGGAGAGACCCCAGTGGAATTCACTTATCCTTCCAGCTAATGAGTGTTATACTAGATGAGCTTTTAGCTGAAATATAACAAAACACATCTGTTGAACAGCCAGCAAAGATAGGCACATACAAATAGTTGGCCTTTTATGTGTCTAGATAAGAGTATCAGATAAAATTCATGCTTCTCTATTTACTCTCATTGGTTAAAACAAGCCACTTCATAATGTGGAATAAGGTTTTGGAGGGGTAATTAAGACAGTGATGGTCCTGCCAGATAAAGCCCTAAAACCCAACTAGTGGCCAAACCTCTTGATCTTTTGGCTAACCTCACTTTCTGTAAGCACTGATAAAAAGTTGGCAGGTCTTTCCACTTCAGCTCCCATATAATAGAGCCAGATGACTCAAACTGCATTAATTATAAACTTTTTGGTTTTTACCTTCTTAGCGTTGGGGAAGAGCACAGGGATGAACCGAAAGTTCATGCTTCCTTGTTTTATGAACTCAATCTGCATCTGGAACCAGATAGATTTGGGGGTTTAATTGCAGGAATTAGTTTAAGAGGTTAATTAATGCTACCTGCACACACAGGCACAGGCAGTATTATGATTCTAATTTCCTTATTGGAGCACCAAGAGCTAATAATTTTAACTCTTTTCCTCTGCATGGTGCCATGCTAAGCAGTGGAATGAAAACATCAGTTCCAGTTTTTAAAAATATGATTTTCAAATTGTATAAATATGTTTTTCATAACAATTTTACTTTAAAAAAAAATCAGATGCCCTAAAAATGTTTCAAAATTATATAAAAACTGAGTTTCCAAGAAGTATATGGTAGAATAAGCACTGAACTTAGAATCAGAAGACCTAGGTTCAAGTTCTGCCTTTTACGAATACACCAGCTGTAAGATCCCAGGCACAACCTCTTGGTAATACAGGCAAATCTCTCAGGACTACAAAGTACAGACAAATTGCCTATACATATATAGATATATAGATATCAGTGGAGGGAGTTTTCTCATCAAGAGCTCCTCACAACAATAAAATCACAGGTCCAAACTATTTTACAGGGCATCTAGGTAGCACAGTGGTTAGATCACATGGCCTGGAGTCAGGAAGATCTAAGTTCAAATCCAACCTTAGATACTTACTAGATGTGTCACCCTGGGCAAGTCACTTAACCCTGTTTGCCTCAGTTCCTCACCTGTAAAATGGAGCTGGAGAAGGAAATGGCAAACCATTCCAGAGTATCTTTGCCAAGAAAACCCCAAATGGGATCATGAAGAGTTGGACATGACTGAAAACAACTGAACAACAACCAAACTATTTCTTCCTCTTCCCCCTAGAAAAATATTTTTTTACAAATATAATTTACACATAACCATGCCCCCACCAAAAGTCAGATGACCTAAATGATATACAAACTAAATTTTCAAGAACCATTATCAGCATATAGGAGAAAGAACACTGGACTTGGAGTTATACTATGAAAGGATGATATTTTTAGAGCTCTAAAAAGGAACCTCAAGGAACCTTTCTTTAGTCTAATCCCTTCATTTTACAGGTGAGGAAACTGAGGCCCAGGGAGATTAAGGGATTTATCCAAGTTTACATAGGTAGTAAATATCAAACCAGAACCAGTACACTTTCTACTACACCATTGATTTGTGGTCAAAAGAGCTGGGTTCAAGTGTAAACTCTGTTACCTAACAGCTGTGAGACTTTGGGGCAACCATTTAACCTTTCTAAAGTTCTTTTCCCATTTGTGAAATGGAATATAGTTGCACCACCTCTCAAGGTTGTTATGTAGAAAATGTTTTGTAATCTGTAAAGAGCAGTACAAATGTGTGTCTGAGCATTAATAGCAGTGCAGACCCGTAAACATCAAAGTATGGTGCTGGACACAGAGGTGAAGGGTGTCAGGTTTAAGGTGGCCAGTGACTGGTGACCACCAGGTTGAAGCTAACTTCCAGTCGCAGTATAATTGCATACAGTTTGCTTTCACCCTGAGACAGATCTTTCTGGTCAACATAAGTCATTTTTGCTCTGCTTTCTAACTTGCCTATGGGGACTTCTCCACCCATACCATGAAGTTGCAATGTTTATTCCCCTGGAATTGCTTACTTGTTGGACAGGTCCCAAGGTGTCAGCTTATTTAGCAGAATTTGCCTCCTACCTGATCTCCCTATCAGCACTTAGGTATGGTGGAAGGGTCCTGACACCATTCTCCATTTAACTTAATTTTCACATATTTAGATCATGCCTAGGGTAGTCAGTCCATAAGTGTGTGGTTGTTTCATGTATACTTGCCTGGCTCAGCTGAGCTCTGGGGAGCTGGAGTAGGAACACTTCTGAGTGTGTGTGTACCCCAGGAACTGGCACTGGACTGAAGCACTACCCACACACCAACTGTTGGCATGAGCTATGTGCTTGGAAATGGAGAGAGCACGTGGAGCCCTAGGAGTATGCTTCCAGTCACCAGAGCCTTCATTCTGTCAACTAATGGCCAAGGAGTATAAAAACCCTGAGTCAGTAGTAATTGTGAGTCAGTTTACTCCATGGACTGGCACCAGTGTGGGGTTCCAACGTGAAAAACTATTGTTGTCCTGAAACCAGAGACAATGTCCGTTATAAGTTTTTCCTCACCTCCTAATTTTGTCCTTTGATTCTGTCTCCTGCTTCCGAGACTGGATATAAGCCCTAAAATAACTCATTCCTGCCTTTAATTCAGACTTTGCCCTATGTGTAATGGAAAGAGCTCTGGATTGGGAGTCAGAGGACCTGGGTTCAAATCTCAGTCTACTCTTTACTAGCTATATATGAGGATGGGCATGTTCACTTAACCCTCCCTGGATCTCAGTTCTTTTATTTGTAAAATGATGGGGTTGGACTACTTTATTTCATTGGAAATTAGAATTAGAGATTATCTAGTGATTAGAGATCATCTTTCATTTTATATATGAGGAAACTGAGGCCCAGAGAGGTGAAGTCTCCAACAACCCCTTCCAACTATAAATTCTATGATTCTGACAATTTATAGGCTCTCTTTCAAGAAAGAGGCTGAGCCAGTGATGACCTAGTGAGTTAAATATGAGCCATTTTGTCCCAGTCCTTATGTTCCCAACCTATTCGGAGTACCCAGACCTTTAAGTCCTGCTTCACTTTGCATCCCCCAATTGTGTTGTTTACTTATCTCAAACTTGCCTGACCTCCTGGCCCTGGATCCTGCCCTTGTCCCCTTGCCTTAGGCAGAGATCCCCGATAGCAGCTGTTCCAGTTCTCATTTCAGGTTCTTTGCCCCTGTTCTTGGTGAACAGGATAACCCCTTAGTAATGGAACAGTTTGAATTGCTGGCAGATGTTACCTGATACAGCACAGAGGGAGAGCCTTAACCCAGCACTCATTAGGCCCAGAATCTGAAGAACTTCAGAAGTGATCCGATCTCATGTTGCCTAATCCAAATATACTATAATTCATTCCCCACCCCCATACCATGTTGGCAGCCGCTCAGGATCAGGGACTGAAAGTTGGGGAGAAAAAGGAAGCAGGGAATGAGAGGAGCAGGATAGATAGAAGGAAGAAAGAAAAAAGTCAGCTTTAAGTAGCTAAGCTTTAAGTAGGAAGGGCCTTCGGTAGTAAAAATTTGGGTTTCTTCACTCCTTTCATAAAGTTGGAGTGCTCATCATGCCCTAATTGCTTGTCTACTGCAGAGCTCACCTACTAGTGAGCTGCTGGTGCTGATTTTAGGCAGGTGGGTGGAAAACCTGGAGCCAGTCCAACCTCCCACCTACAGCTCGAATCCCTTCTACTTTATGCCCGGGAGATGAGCATTCAGTCTTTTTTTTAAAATCTCTTCAGTAACAGTGACATCACTACTTACTAGAACAACAACCCTGTTACATCCGTCGACAGCTCTGGTTGTTAGCTTTTGTGCCAAAACCTGTTTTCTCATAGCTTTCTTCAATCAGTCCTAGTTTAAGTATTCTCTGCAGGCCCGCTGGGAAGTCGGACCTTCTGCACTTGTCATAAGAGAGGGCAGGGGAAGCAAATCTGACCTAATAATATTATAACTCACACCTTACAGCATTTTCCTCAAAAACAAAAGGCAAATCAAGAATTGTGTGAGGTAGGTGGTAATGAATATCCTTGCCCCCATGTTACAGATGAGGGAGCTGAGGCCAAGAGACAGAAGTGACTTGACCAACATCACACAGCTTGAAGCTTGAATGCAAGTCTCTCGAGTGCAAGTTCAATACTCATACTACGTTTTGTTCATGGTGTCATCGATTTGGAGCTAGAAGGGAGCTTAGAGATCATGTACGCTAAGCCTCCTCATTTTACAGGGTGGGTAAACTGAGACACAGAATGATGAAATGACTTGCCCCTGGTCACAGAGTCAGGGAATGGTCAAGACAGGACATAGCTCAAGTACTCCAACTGCAGATCCAGTGTCCTATCCTCTCCCCCATGATGCTTTCTGTTCTAACCCCTCATCCTCATAGCAAGCTTTCAGCGTCTTTTTACACAGCCAGGCAAACACAGTGCTGAACCCCCAAGGAAAGAGATGTGATTTGTTAGAGAGAATGCTTATGTCTCCAGGAAGGTGAGCCATTGCAGCTTTTCTCAGCAATCCTGTCTACCCAGGACTTACCATCCTGTGGATGTACTTAGTATGTAAGCCGTGCTCATCTTCGTCCAGCTGGGACTCTGCTCCTTCCACATCCTGTTTGTATTTGGGGCTGATTGCAATGATTATCATCACAGTCTTCTGTTAATGAGAGAGAGAGGCACTTTTATGGATGTGTAAAGTGCAGTCTGTTTGGTAAAGGCAGGTTGGAAACCGGCCAGCCAGGATCTTAAATATCCTCGGATGTGCTGAGGGAGGAGGACAAGTTTCATTCACTCAGGAAAGTAAAATGCATCACAATCCCTACTCTGTCCATCCACTTCTTTTCCCCACTCCCCTCTCCAATCAAATACCTGATGTAAACAGCTGCAGGAGGCAGTCTCCAAATAGATATTTATTGACCGCCATTTTCTGTAGCTATGCTTAATAACCATCTTAGGAAGAATTGCATTATGTAAGAGAAAAATATTCAGCAGGATTCAGCCTCCATGCAGAAAGACTTTGTGTCAATGATGAACTGCAACTCTGCAGCTAATGGCTGCCTTTCCTTTTGAATTCAGCTTAAGAATCTGAAGAAAGAAGTTCTCCTACACAAAGCAAACCCCTCCACACTTCATACAAAAGGCCTGCATTGTAGGGAGGCCCCAGGCCCCCGCCAGCCCCCTGCAGAAAGGTTAGGTCAGCACCAACCAAATTGCAGCTGCAACACTGGTCAGCACCAACCAGGATGCAGCCGCAACCATCAATTTCTTTCCTGTTAAACTGCAGAGTGTCCTCTGCACAGAGCCTGGCCAGCCAGCCCAGGGAAAACAAATCACAGCTCAGTGAGCAAAGAACTGCTGTGGATGATTTAAGGGGTTTCAGAGATGACAGAGTACCCAGTAAGAGAACCTGCTCAGGAAGGCCCCAAGACTAAGCAAAATGCTGAAGGATTGGGGAAGGGGGAAGAGGAGGGACGGGAAAAGATTGACCTCCCATTACACTGGATTTCCATCTTTCTCTATTGTTTAAAAAAAAAAGTTTACCCTGATTTTTATCAATCATCTGTTCCTGGTCTCATCATTATTTGCAGTTTGCCGTCTTTCCTTCCTCCACAGGATAATGTCACCTACCTTCTCATTCTCCTTCCCTCTGTCCCTGTCGAGCCTGCATACCTCACAAGAGTGGGGGTTTTTTTAGGGTCAGTCTAGGCTTTTAACACAGGCAAGAGACAGAGCTTCTGAACCAAACAACTAGGATTGTCTATCTTTTAGAATTCTGTGCTTCTTTTAAGGCTTAGCTCAAATAGCACCTCCTGCATGAGGCTCTTCCTGATCCCCCTAGTTATCCATCAACAAGCATTTATTAAGCACCTACTATGTGCTAGGCGCTGTGCTAAGCCCCAGGGATACCAAGAAAACCAAAAACACGGAGCCTTCCTCAAGAAACGCACATTTTAACAAGGGGGAACAACATGAAAATAATTATGTACACACCAGATATATAGTGTAATTGGAAAGTAATCTCAGAATGAAGACCCTTATAGCTGGGGGAACAGAGAAAGGCCTCCTGCCAAAAGACACAGTCAAGAGATGGAGCACTGTGTGAAAAACAACAAGGAGGTCAGTATCTCTGGGTCATGTGATACATGGAGGGAAATAGCATATAAGAAGGCTAGAAAGGTAGGAAGAAACAGATTATGAAGAGCTTTTAAAGCCACAAAGAGGATTTTACATTTTATTTTGGAGGCAACAGGGAGACTCTGGAGTTTATTTAGTAGTTAGTATGCCCCCATAGTACTCTGTATTTACTTTGTATATGCTTTATATACATTTATATATATTTAGACATGTGTAAATGTCATAGGCCCGGCCTCCCTCCACCCCCACCAGATTATAAGCTCCTTGACGGCAGGGACTAAGTTGTTTTCAACTTTGTGTCTTTAGCACCTAGCACAATGCCTGGCATCTACCAGGTACTTAATAAAAGACTGTTGGGTGAATAAATGAATGAATCCATCCCAGGAAAGAATGAGTGGATCTTGTAGTTTTGGTGTTTGCTTACATCACGAAGGTAGCGCTCCATCCATTTGATGATGTCAATGCCTCGGACTCTATCCTCAAATATGTCTATCTGTAAGAAGAGGATTTGGGGAAGAGAGTGTTAATGAAGTTGACAGCAGATTCAGGTTGTGGGGAGGCATGAATAGTAAGAGATTTTAAAAGTGCCCCAGATTGTTGCTAATTATTTTGGGGTAGATGATGTGATTAAAGGGGAAACCCATGTCTAAAGAATAAAAGAAAATTTCCTTAAAATATTTCATATCTCCACATTGTTCACCATTTGAATATTTAATATTCATTATTAACATAGTTGTTACTTCTGTTTATACAATTACAGTGGCTCTCATACACTAAAGCTATCTCCAATTACATTTTTTTTTAAAGCTGAAAGTCATAGTTGACCATAAACTTAATGGGTCAGTAATATTTAACAAACAAGCAAACAGAAATAAACATGATCCTAAGAATGCAAAACATAGCAGAGCCAGGAATAATAGTTCTGTACTCTACATTGATCAGATGCCTAATTAGATATCATGTCCAACTTGGGCTTGGATATTTCCAAAAAGATTACGGAAAAACACAGTACTTTACACATGGAATTGGGGGTGGGAAAGGCACTTAAATGTTGGCACAATGGAAAGAGCCCTGGATTTAGAGTCAGAAGATAATGGGTTCAAATCCTACCTTTGTCACTTACTACCTGTTTCATCTTAGGCAAATCACTTTCACTTTCCTGAACCTCAGTTTCTTCATTTGTAAAATGATGGTATTGAACTCTATAGCCTCTAAGACTTTTTATAACTCAGTCTATTATCCTATTTTAATAGAACATTAAAGATTTTTAAAAAGAAATGAAATGTTAATATTAAACTAGGAGGAGGCCCAAGGAACAGCAACTAAAATGAGTCCTGGAATGAAAATAATTCTTATTATGAAAAATGAAGAGTTGGGACTATTCAGCCTGAGAGTGGGATTTGGGCAGTTTGATGGCTCTAAAGGCTTCCAGTTTAGGAGTTATTATTTAGAAGGTGCTTATTATTCTCCAGTTCCATAGAGGACTAACTGAAACATCCCCACTTGGCAGTCTGTTATAGAGGGGAGCCATCAAACTGCCCAAATCCCACTTTCTGGCTAAATAATCCCAACTCTTCATTTTTCATAATAAGAATTATTTTCATTCCAGTACTCATTGTAGTTACTATTTCTTGGGCCTCCTCCTAGTTTCCTCTCTACAACATACTGCCAAATAGGGATGTTCTTGTTAGTCCTCTGTGGACTTCAGGGTGATTACATGCTGGAACTGGCACCCCAAAAGAGACTGTGAAATCTTTTTTCCTGTAAATATGCTATCTAAACCACCCTGCATACAGTTGCCAGGTTGATATCCCTAAAACATTGCCTTTGTCAAGTCCCATCTGACACTCACCTCCACATTTTGACTCATGTCTCCTGACCTCTCTATCCCTGCCAAATGTCCTCTCTGGTTCTTTTCAAAGACCACTTCACATCCCACTTTCTCCATGAAATTTTTGCAGATGATTGCAGTCCTTATTGAGTTCTCTTGCCTCTTAATTCCTTTTTAAAATCATTATCTGCCCAATAATTAGACAACTTCCTGTATATGGTCAGTCTTGTCTTATTGGCCCTTCTTTATAATGCTTTCTTATTCACTGTTTTGTGTGACCATGTTTTATCCTTGAAATTGGATTGATTGTAAGCTCCTTAAAGAAAGTGATTGTGTTTCATAGTAAATTCATGTGCCCCATAATGCCTAGTTAGGCACATAGTGGGCACTCAATAAATGCTGGTTGATTGAATCTCCCAAACAGCAAAGCTCCAGTTGTGGGGGGTGGGGGTGGAGAGGAAGCACAGGGTGGTAGAAAGTGAGTAATGAAATACCGGGGTTTGAATTACCCTTCTAACAACTTATTTGTTGTAGTTGTGCTAGGGCAATTCACTCGACCTTTCAGAGCCCTAGTTCATCTGTAAGTTGGTGGTAATAATTCCTATAGTTGCCACCCCCAACAGAGTTGCTGGGAGGGAAGCTCTTTGTCAACCTTAGCATACCTACTGAGAGGTGAGCTATTATTATGGGGTGACCTATGGCTTTTATCAGCTTTAAACCTGAGGACTGGGGCAAATGATAAGCTTCTTCTGAAGATTCTAGCAGTAATGTTAACCCCAAATGTAAATTACTCAGTGATAGTAAATAAAGGAGGCACAGTCAGTAACCCTGTTAGGGCTTGAGAGTGCCATCTTTGCTAGCTTACACTGGTACCACTGTGTCGGCTCAGCCTATGAGCCTGTGCTAAGGACTTCACAGTGAGAGGCCACCATAGTCATAAATAGCCCAGGCAGTCCCAGATTGGCAAGGAGGCCACAAAAGAACACAGGCATCCTCCAAAGGTGATCTGTTTATTTTGCAATTAACCAAGAGTAAGTGGAAGGGGGTAGGAGGAGTTGGACACTGCCTTTTGAACCTTTTTGCCTGGGGCTCTGGAATTTGACTTCAGTACACACTAGACCAAGACTTTTTTTTTGAAATTTCAGCAAGGAGAGAATGATATGCTGCTAGTTACTCAGTAACAAGGGCATTGTGATTTTATTACAACATGTGCACTAATGCATTTTTTTAAACTTTGAGAGGTTCCTAGACCAGTCAGATTTTATTAGAAGAAAACGATGAATTTAAATAGATACCTCTGTTAAGTGATGCTAAGTAATTTTGAAAAAGAAAATTTAAGTGACAAGCGTCCCCTCTTTATCCTCCCTTTTCATCCTACAAACTGCCTATTTTTTATGCATTCCTTCAATTTTGTACCATCTTGCAGAATGTAATCATCAGCAATTAATATTTATTGCCTTCCCACAGAGTACACAGAGGACTTCATAGGAAGGAGAGGAGAGGCCTCTTTTCACGTAAAAATCTGCAGTTTCACAATATAGCTCCTTGTGGTGTGATTTCATTTCTCCCAAGAGCCAACACCATGGTCTTGCCTTAAGTTCCATTGAATCAAGGAACTGTGGTGGGGCAAGGAGGGTCAGAATTTTCTGAGCTTCCTGAATTGGCCCAAGATCAATGTTAGCAGCAAGACTAGGGTTAAATGTTTTGTTTCCAGATTGCTTGGTCTAGTGAAGAAAGAATCAGAGCACTGAATAGAACTGGCCAATTATGCCCTCTCTAGAAAGGGGTTGGGGGTAGGGAGAGAGAAGGGAGACAGCATATGTGCAGAGGTAAACGTGGACTATGGTGGTGCTATTTAATGTGGCCTAAAATTAAATGGAACAAAGGTATCCTGCCTTTCCCCTTCCTCCATTGCCTCTAACCATATATCCCCATTTTCACTTGAGGGTTGGTCACTTAGGACCAATGAATAAATAAATCTATCTGGAAGGCTAAGTTAAAGCAATTTTCCTTTGGGGCTGCTTTTAATATAGCATCACTTCTAACTAGAAGGGAGTAGTCCAAAGGCATTATTACTGTTTGGTATGTAGTGGTGGGAATGGAACTGGACCTGTGATTTCATTGGCAGAGAGCTCTCAGAGAAGAACTCCCTCTACCAAACAGTTCCTTTTATGAAATTTACAATCTTGGATAATTGCCTGGGGGCGCTAAGAGATTAAATGATTTGTTGAGAGTTACAGAGCCAATATTTGAATAAGCAAGACTTGAACCCAGGTCCTCCTGAATTTGAGATTGGCTTTCTATCTACTCTATCACATTACCTCTCAGTGGCAAGCAAGGCTTATGAAATGAAAGGAGAAGTTCATGGTATCCCATATCTCAAGGAGCATAACCACATTGGTCAGAGTTAGCTGGTAAAGGAGAGTAGCTGACAACTAGAAGGTAGACAAAGTGTTTTACATACTTCTCATTGCAGCCTTTTGAGATGGGGATTACAGGCACTATTATCCCCATTTTACAGATGAGAAAACTGAAGCTCATAGAAGTAAAGTGACTTGATTTTATGATTACACAGCTAGTAAGTGTCAGAGGTGGGATTTGAACCCAGGCCTTGATGAGTCTAAGTCCAGCTGTCTGTCTAATCTGCCATGCTTCTTCTTGATAAAATATGCACCAGAAGTTCTCTATTCTAGTTAGGTTTTGGAAGAGACTCATGCATGTTTTCTGTGGTATTAAAGTCATTTCAAAAAAGCACACAGGAAACACCACAAGAGAACTTGGATAATTTCAAATTTACCTAAACCCACAACCATTAAATTTGTATTCAGATAAAACATAAATAAGACAGTTTAAAATGTCAGCAGCTAGCTGCTTTATTTATCTCTCTCCTCTTTTTGATTCATTATCTTATCTCCCTTGCTGTGCTGTCTTCTCTTTGGATAAAATACTTACAGCAGTTTGAAATCCATTTACCAACAAAAAGTTCACAAATTTCACCACCTCCCCAGCTGTGTCCACAGAGTAGGTTATGAAGACTTTTCCTAAGAGAGAAATTTTCACATAAATTAGAAACTAGGCAGAGCACTCAATTAAAAAAAAAAGGACTGAATTTTATACTGTTTCAATTGTTCCTCTGTAAAGGGAAACCTGTCTAGTCCATTGATAGTATTATGCCTCCAGCCTAGTGGGGGCAGCTGGGTTGGCCTAGTGTCCTCTGAGTTCTCCTCCCTCTCCAGTCCAAGAAGGCTAAAGTTACTTCTGCACATTAGCTCAGTCAAGTAGGGGGATAGGGGACTTGGAAAAGGTGAGTTCAAGAGGCAGGTGACTGATAGGGGTATCACTTACTGACCAAAGGAAGGTAAGGCCTCTGGTTCTTTGCCATGTGAACATCAGTTAAACCAACTGCTAATATTTAGCTTGGAAAAGAGAAGACTATGGAGGGACATGTCTTCAAGTATTTGAAAGTCTGTCATTTGAAAGAGTGATTCGTGTTATTTGGTCTCTTAAAGCAAAACCAGGAGCAATGAATAGAAGTTGCAAAGGGCAAATTTCAGTGTAGTTCCAGGAAAAATTTCTTTTTAAAAAAAATTTTATGGTATTTTTTCAATTACATATGAAGACAAATTTTAACTTTAACATTCAATTAAAAATTTTGAGTTCCAAATTTTCTCCCTCCCTTCCTCACCTCCCTCCTCTCTAAGAGGATTAAACAATTTGATATAGGTTATATATGTACAGTCATGTAAAACATATTTCCATATTAGTCATGTGAAAGAAACAAACCAAAGGAAAAAAAAGACACACACACACATACGATAAAGTGAAAATAGTATGCTTTGATCTGCGTACAGACTCTTAGTTCTTTCTCTGATTGTGGATAGCATTTTCCTCACGATTCCTTTGGAATTGTCTTGAATCACTGTATTACTGGGAAAGAGTCAAGCCATTCCTAGTTGATCATTGTACAGTATTGCTGTTAGTGTCTTCCTGGTTCTGCTCATTTCACTTTGCATCAGTTCATGGAAAAACTTAATTAGAGCTGTCTAGAAGTAGTATGCGCTTCCTTCAGAGTAGTGGCTTCCCCCACCTTGGAGGTCTTCAAGAAGAAACTGGACAAGCGCTTGTCGAGTACATTATAGTAGAAATTCCTTTTAGGTACAAGTTAGATGATGTGGCTGCTAAAGTCCCTTCTAATGCTAAAATTATGGAATTCTATAGTGGAAACCATTGGACCTTAGGGGGCTTAGAAACAGTTGCTTATATGGCCAAAGGAGGATATGGCACAAAAAACAGAAGATTTAGAACTAGAAGAGAGACTTCCTTATAGCTCATTTAGTCTCTTCTAGTATTTTACAGATGAGAAAACTGAGGCCCACAGAATAACCTGGGTAATGTACCCAATGTCCCACAAAGAATAAGTAGCAGAGTCAGAATTCTTTTTTTTTTTTAGTGAGGCAGTTGTTGGGGTTAAGTGACTTGCCCAGGGTCACACAGCTAGTAAGTGTCATGTGCCTAAGGACGGATTTGAACTCAGGTCCTCCTGACTGCAAGGCCAGAGTTTTATCCACTGTGCCACCTAGCTGCCCCCAGAGTCAGAATTCAAACCCAGGTCCTCTCACTCTGCACCCAGTGCTCTTTAATACTCTAAGCTTAGGGGGCCTCCCTACAGATATTCTGAAGGCTGAGAAATCATATGATGGCTTTAAAACAGTGTCTAGAGTCTGCCTTATCCTTGTGATGAAGCCATCCCTGTCTGCTTACAATCATACTTGGTACTGTGCCCAAGAAACTCTCTGTGTCCTTGAATATGACAACAGAGTTGAGGATCACTAAGTGAGGTACCCTAGGGAAATGTATAAGAACAGAGAGCCAACCGCTGAGCCCTTTTTCATAGCTTGATGCTCTCTGATGACCTGCTGCTCTTTCCTGACTACTTCAGGGCAGTAGGGGTGGGAAGGTAGGGCAACTTCAACTATTTATTAGGTACCTACTGTTTATACATTGGGCACTGGAGGGTGATACAAAAATTAAATTAGACATATTTCCTACCCCACAGAGCTCAGAGTACATTAGGTGAATACAATACAATACATATATATAAATAAGTACAATATAAAATGTTATATGGTAAGGGCACAAGAGAAATGTAAACTAAGTGATATGTCAAGATGTGTTGGGGAGGGAAGGATTTTCATTAATTAGGGAAATTAGGAACAAGGGCTTCATGAAGAAGATGGCAATGGGAATTGGGGGTAGAGGTTAGGGAGAAGGGCATTCCAGGGAGAGGGAACAGCAGGAACAAAAACATGGAGGTAGGAAAATGAAGGATGTTTCTGATTTGTTGATTTGAAATCAACAAATTTAAGATTTAAGAAGATTCAGAGATTGTAGCTGAAGGTGTAGGCACAGATGAGTTTGATAAGGGATATGATGTAGGGGGTAGAAGGCCTAAAGATAGAACTTTGGGGAATAGGACTATTGAGGAAGCAGTGTGATAGAGTGGTAGAATGATTTCTGGACTTGGAATCAGAAAGACCTTGTTTCAAATATTGCCTCAGTAGTAACCTATTAGCTATGAATGAGTTGTTTAACCTCGTGGAGCCTCAGTCTTCTCATATGTAAAATGGATGTGCTAATATCACCAGCCTCACAGAATTTATTGTGAGGATGTTTATAAAGTGTTTTGCAGGCCTTAAATATATGTGAACTATTATTTTAAGAGGTCAGGAGGGGTTCATTAACTAAGAGATCTGAGGATAAATGAGAAAGGCAAGAGAACCAGCCCCATATGGTTCTCAGAAACCAAAGGAGGAAAGTACATCCAAAAGATATGGGTAATCAATAGTGTCAGATACTGCCAAGAGTTCAAGGAGGGTCAACTGAAAAAATATATATATATATATATATATGTGTGTATATATATATATATGTATATGTATGTATATATGTATATGTATATACATATATGTGTATATGTATATATATATGTATATATACATATATATGTATGTGTGTATATGTGTGTGTGTGTGTATATAGATATATATATGTATATATTGGACCTGGCAATTAAGGAAACTGTTGGTACCCTTTAGGAAAGCAATGGAAGCTAGACATTTAGGGATTGAGAAATTAGTGGGTTGGGAAGGAGTACAAGTGTTGGGTACTGATGACTTTTTTCTTTCTTTTTTTTTTTTTTTTTGTTTTTAGGCAATTGGGGTTAGGTGACTTGCCCAGGGTCACACAGCCAGTAAGTGTCAAGTGTTTGGTCTGAGGTCGAATTTGAACTCAAGTCCTCCTGACTTCAGGGCCGGTGCTCTATCTACTGCGCCACCTAGCTGCCCCCCCAACTGATGACTTTTTTCAAGAAGCTTAGCATAACAAAAGGCAAGAGAAGTGGGTTGGTAGCTGGGTGGAACAAAAGGATCAACAAATGATTTTTTTAGGACTGGGGAAATCTAAACATTTCTATAAGCACATGGGATGGAACTAGTGGGAAAGGGAGCTTGAGGATGCATGGGAGAAAGTGGATAATTGGTGTTGTAATGTCCTGGAGAGTGTAGGAGGAAGAAGTGTCAAGAAGTAGAGGAATTAAAGAGATCATAAAAATGGGAAAAGGACCCACATGTACAAAAATATTTATTGCATCTCTTTCTGTGGTGGCAAAGAATTTGAAATGGAGGGGATGCCTATCAATTGGGGAATGGCTGAACAAGTTGTATATTAATGTAATGGAATACTACTGTGCTATAAGAAATGATGAGCAAGTAGACTTCAGAAAAACCTGGAAAGACTTGTATGGACTGATGCTGAGTGAAGTGAGCAGAACCAGGAAAACGTTGTTGTACACAGTAACAGCCACATTTTTCGATGGCTAGCTTTGATAGACTTAGTTCTTCTCAGCAATGCAAGGCTCTAAGACATCTCCAAAAGTCTTATGGTGGAAAATGCTATCCACCTCCAGAGAAAGAACTATGCAGTTGGAATGCAGATTGAAGCATACTATTTGCAATTTTTTTCCTTCTGTTTTGTTTTGTTTCTTCTTTCTTTTGGTTCCTCCTATTGATTCTATTTCTTCTTTACAACATGACTAATGTGAAAATATGTATATGTAGAGCCTATATCAGATTGCATGCTGTCTTGGGGAGGGAGGTAGGGAGGGAAGGGGAGAAAATTAGAACTCAAAAGCTATAGAAGTGATTGTTGGAAACTAAAAACAAATTTAAAAAAAGAAGTAGGGGAATTAGCAAAGAGTCAGGAACATATTGTCTTTAAGACAGGAGGGAAGGTGTAGAGATTGGGTTAAGATACTGACAAGTTTGGAGATATGATGAAGAGGAATTGAAGGAGCTCACACTGAATGACTTTTCTCATAAAAGACATATGAGTCATATGCTATGAGTGTAGGAGGTTGGGGATATGAAGAGTTAATAAAATAATTGCTATGACTGATGATTTTGAGAATCAATGAGAGTGGAACACAAGCATTGTTGAGTAGCAGAGAGGGTCCAGCTAAGGTTATACACTGTAAATTTGTAGCTGACAAAACCATTATGATTTTGTAACTTTATTTGATCACTTTCATCATGACAGGAACATCATTGAAGAAATCAGATGTTGGGTGTTAAGAATTAGCAGGGCAAGAATGATGGAAAGTCAGCATGTTAGAAATGACATCAAAATAAACAGTGACATTGCCAAAGATGATGATGGCAGGGAATAATATGGAAATACAGACAGGGAACCAAATGCTAATGCCATTGACATAGCTAAGAGAATAATCTGAAAGTTGATAAATAACAGTAACAAAAAGGGAATTAGAGTTTTATAAATAGATTGCATGGACTTCACAGTAGGAAAGGTTATGAATCATGGTGACAGATGGATGGTCTGGAAGTGGGAGTGAAGAACAAAAAAATATACCAACCCTTCTTCCTGCCCATATAAGAAGGGTCAGAATTGGGAAAAGAAGAAGCCTCCATTGGAGAATATTTGGAGAGACTTGTGCTTTAGAAAAGCCAGCTTTCTGTTAAAGTGAGGAGGTTGCAGAAGTTCCAAAAGGCACACAGTTGAATGGACTGGGGAAGGGGACAGAGGACAAGAGTTGGTCAGAGGGAAAAGTAGAGGTGTGCTGACTGGGGATGAAAGTTTGGTAAGTGGTAGTACAATTTTGTAATTCATGTCTAGTGTGATAAAACTTGATGACAAAGATTGGGGGATCTCATAGCATAGGAGGTAGAATGGTATAGTGTATTGGTAGCAGGGGAAGATAATTGTTGAGTAGGTTAGAAATTAGTCTCTGGAGTTATAGTATTAATTAGATCCAAAGTTTTGTTTGGGGAGGGGAGGGTTGGTGGCCTGCATGGGATCTCATCCTTGGGTGGTTTGGGGGCTTTTTAAATGATGTCTACAGGGATTCTGAGAGGGGAACAGTGGGGAGGAATAATTAACCAAAGGCCTGCATAGGAGGCATGATGTAGTAGAAAATCTACAATACTAGTCAGTAAGAGAAATGTCTATGTGACCTTGGGAAAATCACTTAACTTCTTTTCCTTATCTGTCAAATTATAATTACAGTATTTATTACCTACATCACAGGGTTGTTGTGAAAAAATTGCTTTGAAACCTTGACTGATGTACATTGGAATTATTATTACATAAAATGTGGATACTAATTTTTAGGGCCACATGATTTGTGGTGGTAGGGTGGAAGATGGGAGGGAAGTAGGAATTCTCTTCAGTTGTTTTTTCAGTTGTGTCTGACTCTTTGTGACCCCCTTTTGGTTCTTTTAAGATGCTCTAATTACAAACCTACATGTGTAGAAACTAACCTTCTTTTTAATTTTGAGATAACAAAACAAAAAACAAAAAACATTCTGAATGGAAAAGAAAATGTATCCATGGCAAAGAAATCTTCCAAGGCAGTAAAGGAATAAATAAGACGGACATGGACCACACATTTCCATTCCCCTAGTGAGCAGTAAACCCTACAGGGTTTTATTTCAGGCCTGGTTCTGAGAAGCACCCAGACTTGGAAAATGCTTATTGGAATCATCTGGGTTTCTCCAGTAAGCACAACAGAATGCAACAATTCCATGAGAAATGCTTGTTTTTATAAGGTTTCTGGAATTCACAGTCCTGCCTGACCTTAATATGAGAACATTTTGGTGATATTTCAACATTTCTGGTTCTGGCCAGAAAAAAAATAAAGGGGAAGAGGAATCACCATCTGACACTGGGCTGAATGTCTTTTTGAATTAAGTGTTTGATTGTGAAGCCTTATGGAGGATGTTAACCCATTTTTCCAAACCCAATGTCTCATCCCTCCAGAAAACTACCTCTTTCTTGATGGTTGCTGCTAATTTATGGTGAAATGTGAGGTCCTTGGCCGATGCCAAGCACACACATGCAGACAACTGATCAATTCCAATAAGCAGCTGAGCAGCTCAGGACCATTTAGAAGAAGGGAGGGAGAAATGGGTATTCTTTTAAAAGAAAATCCAGTAGTGAACAATTTCCTGAGCATGACTGATAGCCCTTACAGGGTTATCCAACATACACTTGCTAAATGCCCGGTAACTTTTAAAGCAAAACAATTCCTTTTATTGGGATTATTTGAAATATCCCAAGACTAGGGATTATGAAGCATCAAGAGTGACCAGAATAACAAGATTTCACAACAAAGAAGAGAAACCAACATGCACGCAACTTACGCAGTTCTTCTGGCAAATTGCTTGTTTTTAAAGTCCCTCTGATGGCAGGTGTACTAGGGGGTCTTGGGATGGCAGCTGGGGAAGGAATCTGGTTAATCTGGGGTCTGAAGTCAGCAGGATACTCATAGGATTCATCCTGAGCAGCAGCTTGGTGAGGTGGCTGGTTATATATCTGACCCCTGGGAAGGAAACAAATAATGGAAAATGTGTATTCTGCCAAAGAAAAACTATGGGGCACACGGTGTCTTTGAGAAATACAAGACGATAGTTGTCTCCTGTACTTCTATCCTTTTTCTCAAACCTGGAGATGAACAGAGGTTTGATGTGACTTTAAATATTTACAGATACCCTACTCTATCCAAGGCTCTGTGCTAGAATTATTGAGGTTGGGGAAAGGGAACCCCAACTATTGGGGAGGATATGCCAGAGAATTTTAATTATTTTTTTGTCTTTTAACTTGTGTGATATTTAGTGGGTTTTTCCCTGTATCTGTATATACACTTCTGCCATGTGTATGTGTATGTCAGCTCTCAATACTAAGCCCAGTACTTGGCACATAGTAAGTGCTTAATAAATGCTTCATTCATTCATTTGTCAACAAGGAATAGTGGATAGTCAAGAAGAACTGAGTTAAAGTACCACCTTTGATACAAATTATCTTTGTGACCATGGGCAAATTATTTGACCTCTCAGTGCTACAGGCAACTCTCCAAAACTGTAAGTGAAAAATAAGTTGCTGATATGCATCAGTGGAGTAAATTTTCACACCAGTCGTTCCTGATACCAATAAAATCATAGGCCTAAACTGCCTCCTTTTTTTCCCTCCAAAAAAAATTAAGGAACAGTATGGATAGTAACGATGACTATAGATACTGAATAACTAACAAAATGAGAAGAGTAAAAAAAAATTTAATGGCTTGGCTGTGTAAAATTAAAAAATACTAATTACTTTCATTTTTTAAAAATGGTTTACCATTTCTTCCTATCATATAGTTCAATAATGTATATATACATATGTATCATAAGTATATATACATATATAATGTATATATACATAAGTATCATAAGTATATATGCATATATATATAATGTATATATGCATGTATATCATAAGTATATATATATGTAATGTATATAAACACACATATATAACAAATGTTACATTTATCTTACACACATATACATATACATAACACACATATATGATGACAGGTGGAGGGAGAAGTCACCTGAAGCATACTGGCTTACTAACATATATTTAAGGATATATATTATGTTATATACTATATATATATATATGTGCCATATATATATATATATACAGTATATATATGTGGTATATGTATATACACACACACAAATATCTATATACTTAAATATAGGTTGGATTTGCTTTGTTACTAACCGCCATGCTTCAGTTGCTTCCATCCCTTTCATCCCCTTGTCCTTCTGGTGAGTTCTTCCTAGAACCTCCATTTTGAGAAAGGGCCCAAACCAGCTATCCTTCATTCTCCAGACTTCACCACTATGCCCTCTCACGAGTACCACTCCCTTGACCTTTTCAACTCTCTTTTTATATGTTGTCTTCATCTATTAGAATATAAATTTTTTGAGGCCAGGAACTATCCTTTTTGCTGGTATGTGTATCCCCAAAGCTTAGCACAATAGTGCTTGTTGACTTGACTTTTATCTGATTAGGACAGGAACCCTTTATATTTGAATTCAATTTCCACGATGTTTGTGTTGCTTTTGTAGCAAGCCTGTGTTGTCTTCCCACAATTTAAAAAAGGGAGTAGAGGAAACGTTTCTCTTTGAAGTCTTGTCTCACCCAACTGCAGAAGGCTTTTGTGTTATCTTCAGTACTGTAAAAAAAAATCTATGATTTCCTCTGTCTGTGTACTTCCTCCATTGTTGCAGATTGCATCCCCTTCACACTTTAGTAAACAGTTTCATATGTTGTGGCTAAAATGAAAATGATTTTGTAGACAACATTTGTAGCCAGTGAGCCCTCACTTCAGGTGCTTCACATGACAGACATGGAGTCTATCACTGGACCCATACTTTCCAGTTGGTAGAGTCTACCAGAATTTTTATTCCATTGGCATGGCATTTGAGTGTTAAAGGTTGCCTCTGCAGCATAATAAGATACAGAGTGGAGTTTTATGTTCCTCATTGGGCTTGCAGGATTTCACAGGATTTCAGCTCTAGTTGGTACGTTTTAGGGAATAAAACAAACTGATACTTTGTATTTTGGTGGATATAGGGATGAAGTAATGGGAAATGTTCCTTGATCAAAAGAGGATCTAGTGTCGTTTCTTTTTCCCCAACAAAACTCTTTACTGGACTAGCTTGTGATAAAAGAATCATTGCTTAGTTGGTGAAACAGAAGATAAGACATTCTCCAGCACTAAGCATAATACCTGGCACATAATAGGTGTTTCATAGATGCTAGTTGATTGAATGACAGACATTCTAATAATACCAAGTGTACACACACACACACACACAAAACCCCCTTACATTTAATAAGTTGGCTAGATGATGTATCCAGAATTTTTCATCTAATTCAAAAATAACAGAATTTTTCTAATCATTTGGGTTTATTCTGCCCGTGTACCCACCACAATGAAACTAACCCCAACAAGCTTTTAGCAAGTACAACAGATGATTCCAAATCTGCAACTGTTCAAAACCTAATTTATCTCATGAAGATGCTTGAACAAATTTTGTTTCTTTAGAATTTTAGCTATTCTTATGTCAGTCTTGTTTACAATGCTTTAGATCCCTTATATAATATCATTTAAAGGGGAGATATCAACTGTATTAAATTAAAGTAATTGGTAACAAGAATTTAAATGATGCTTGTGATCCTTTTACCTGATTTTTAAAGTGAAGCTTCTGTGTCTTCTAACTCATTAATAAGAGGGAAAAATAAGAAACACAGGTATGCTTTTTATCATTCAAAAGGATTTTTTTTTTCACAATGAATGCTTGGGGGTTAATTGGCAGATTTTTGGAGAAAACTAATTTTAAGAGTCTCAACCAGTTCTATAAAAGCAGAAACTTAATGTATTAATTTGTGTGAAGGAGAAAGGATTCGCTTAAGTAAAGGCACATTCCATCCTAACTCCTGTCCAAACTATCATGAATTAGTGTGGCTTAAATTAATGAGATTCAGAAGAACATTCAGCGCTGTCCAGGCGCTGTCTGATTTTGGACGTATAGCTTTCTTTAGAGACAGAAAGCTTTAAAAAGGATTCAAAGGAAGCCAGTGATCAGGGATTGATGTTTAAGTGGCTGAAGAATTACGATGATGAATAAAAGCTTAAGAAACTCAGATTCTTTTGCTGAAAAAAAAGCATAGGGAAGGGAGGGGAATAAATATATAGCACCTACTATGTGTCAGGTACTATGTGAAGCACTTTTTACAAGTGTGATACCGTTTGATCCTCATGACAACCCTGGGAAGCAGGTTGTATTATTATCCCATTTTGAAGTAAAGCAAACAGCATTTGTGACTTGCCCAGGGTCATAAAGCTAGTAAGTATCTGAAGTCAGACTTAAGCTCTCGTCTTCTTGACTTTAGGGCCAGTGCTATATCCATTGTGCTGTGAGCTGCCATCTTAAATCATCCATGTGGTAGATGATGTAATATCAGTGGTCAATAAGCATTAATTAAGCTCCTGCTGTTGGCCAGGCACTGTGCTAAGCGCTGGGGATACAAAGAAAGGCAAAAGAGTGGAGTAAAATCCCCACTCTTAAGGAGCTCACAGTCTAATGGAGAGACAACATGCAACAGAAAGAATTAAGAGGCCTTGGGAAATCTCCCTGTAAAAGGCGGAAATTTATCTGAGATTTAAAGGAAGCCAGGAAGCAGAGATGAAGAGAGAGAGCATTCAAAGCATGGGGGACCACCAGGGGAAATGCCCAGAGTTGAGAGATGGAGTATCTTGTTCTAGGAACACGGAGGAGGCCTGTGTCTGTGGATCAAAGAGTACGTGGAAGTAAGTAAAATGACAGAAGACTGGAAAGATTGAGATAAGAAGGACTTTGAATACCAAATAGAGGATTTTATATTTGATCCTAGAGGTGATGGGGAGAAGAGAAAATGGGGAAGGGCAAATGACATGGTTGGACCTGTACTTTAGGAAGGTTACTTTAATTGTTAAATGGAGGATGGACTGGAGTGGGGAGAGACTTATGGTAGAGAGTCCAACTACCAGCAGTCTACTGCAGTGGTCCATTCATGGGGGGATGAGGAATTGTACTAGGTTGGTGTCAGGGTCAGAGAAGGGGAGGGAGTACAGGAGAGATGTCATAAAGGTACAATCAACAGGTCTTCTCAACAGATTAGACATTGAGGAGTTGAGGTTTCAAGCCTGGGTGAGTGGGAGGATGGTGGTACCTACAAGAGTAATGGGGAAGTTAGGAAGATGGGAGGACTAGTGAGGAAAGATATAGACATGTTGAGTTTAAGATGGTTATGGGATGGGACATCCAGTTTGAGATATCCAGTAGGCAGCTGGAGAGGCATATGCTTTATTGAAGATGCATATGTCATCCAAGCATACAAAGAAAATGATTGCAGTAGGAAATAACAAATTATCCTCCTTCACTGAGAACTTGTATATGTATACATATGTGTATATGTATATATACATATGTGAGTATACCTGTGTGGGTGGACATATGGGTGTGAGTGTGGGTATAGGGAATAGGCTTAAGCTTCAGCAAACAAGAGGGAGATAAAGAACATCTCAGTGGTTTGTTATATCCTGGAGGTTATAAAGAGTGCACATCTTTTATGGGGTAGTTTCAAGAACAGCACACACTCCAGTATTAACTTAGGAGAGAGATAGTTCTAACCCAAAGCAGAGGGTTGAACAAGGTTGCTTTTCAAGATCATTTCCATCAAAATGATTCTAGACTTGTATTTATATGATGAATTGCATAGAGTGCTAGACTTGAGTCAAGAAGAGCTGGATTCAAATCCTGCCTCAAACACTTCCTAGCTTTGTGACAAGTCATTTAACCTTGCTACTCCTCAGTTTTCTCATTTGCAAAATGAGGGTAATGATACCTATGATAGTTATCTTATAGGGTTGTTGTGAGGACCAAATGTGACCATGTATTTAAAGTGCTTTTCAAACCTCTAGGTGTTACATAAATTTCAATATTATAGTGTTATTTTAGTTATTAGTATTATAAAGAAATTCCTATGAAGGCACTTCCCTTTCTCCTTGACCCAAGAAGTCTATATTGTATGGGTTTGGGGAGACCTTACTTTCTTGCTACTTGGTTGTATTACTGAACCTTGAAGCCTGACACATCTAGATCAAGAAGGGAGAGACAGGGAAGATCCCACTGGAATGGGAGGGAAGGGAGGAAAGAAAGGAATAAGCATTCTTGTAACACCTGCTAAGTGCCAGGCATTATGCTGTGTAAGCACTTTACAAATATTGTGTCATCTGATCTTCACAACTGTATGAGGTAGATGATATTATCCCCATTTTATAATTGAGGAAATTGAGGCAAAGATAAGTTAAGTGACTTGCCCAGGGTTGCATAACTAGTAGGTGTCTAAGGCCAGATCTGAACTCAGATCTTCCTAATTCCAGGCCCAGCATTCTATTCACTGTGTCACCTAGCTGTCTGAAATCTTGATTCCATTTCCAAAAAAATGCCGGAATGCTGGCTCTGTACCACTTACTGGTATCTTGGGGGCACTGGGGAAGAATAGTCTCTTTGTGCATGTCTTTCTTGTTGGCCGAGAGGACTGGGGTAATTCAGGATGACTTTTTGAACAGGCGGATGGAGGTCTCTTCCACAGGATCCGGGAAGGCCTGGCAGCAGCTGAGCTGGCTGTACCAATTGCTGGTAGGCTGCCCTAGGGTACTCTTGGCCATCTGAGAAGTTAAGACAAAACAAAGAAAGACTGAAAAACCTTCTCTCTTGCCTATGAAAGAGAAAATAAGCATAGCACAAACGGCTGCCCTCGGATCATAGAATCATAAATTTAACCCTGAAAGGGGTATCAGAGGTCATAGAGTCCAACCCTCTCGTTTTACAGATGGGGCCCAGAGGTCATGTGACTTGGCCAAGGCCACACAGGTAGTAAGGAGCAGAGTAGGAATTGGAACCCAGATCCTAGAAACCCCCAAACTAGCACTCTTAGCTATTATACCACATATCAGCCCAGAGAAATTAACCCTCTCATTTCCTAAGGAATTTATTTCATTTCTTACCAGCTGTGCTCAGACGTTTACAAAATATGTAATTTAAACAAAGAATGATTAAACTTTGAGGCTCTTTGACAGCCTAAAATCTCTTGCTTCTGCCATAAACTGTAAAGAATAACACAGCTCCCCTTTCCTCCTAGGTAGAGTTTGGAAAAAGAGAGACTAATGCACTTATCAACCTGGCACAGAAGGGCCACTTTGAATACTTCAGGCATAATCTCTGCCCTCAAGCAGTTTAGAATCTCAAGGAGAAAACAGACAGGTATGCATTTCAACTCACATCAGTTCCACAAGCATTTAAATGTCTCCTATGTTCCATGCATTTGGCTATGCCTTGGGGATAAAAAAAATCCAACCAGTCACCTCCAAAAACAAACAAACGAAAAATCAAACCCAGTTCCTGCCCTCAAGGTGCTTACATTCTTCTGGCATATACTCAACTACAATATGAGATAGTACCAGCTGAATGCCACAACAGGAACCCAAAGAAGGACTAATGGGAATTCAGAAGCAGGACAGATTACTTCTGTCTAGGAAAGTGACATATAAACTAAGCTTTGAAGTTTGGGAGGAATTTCATCAGGCAGAGGGGGCAGGGACACAGGAACAGTTAAGTATCAGTTGCATATGGGAAAAGCAAGCAGGTTGGAGGGAGAGAGAAGGCAGCCATTCCTGTCCTGTGGACCCCAGAATCCTGGGAGCCGCATCCTTATTGGGAGCTCCCAAGACACATGCACACCAAGCAGTATCACTTTGATTTTGGTGCTTAAGCAGCAAGAAAGTTATGTGGCATGAACCATGTTTTTGGTTTTTGGTTTGGTTTTTTTTTTTTTCGTATTATCAACACTTCATTCCTACCTGGTAGGAAACGAGAACCTAGGTGACTTCTGGCTACTTGTTTGTTCTGAGGATCCAGTTCTGTCGCCTAAAGCTGTGGAATATCTAATGCCTTCTACCGCAGAATATGTTTAGGAAAGTGGAATTTCTGAACTTGCTGCACCAAAATCTAAATATGGAAACAAGCTAACAGTGGAACAAGATCTAAAGTTGAAACTTTCATCACTTCACCCAGATTTCCAGGCTCTGAAAGCTTTAAAAACAGTGCCAGCTATCCCATTAAATAACTCAGTGTAATGAAACAAGCAAACACACCTTCTGCAGACTGAATACTGTCTCAGACACGTGTGTGTTACCAGTTTTCAAATATATATGATTAATATAATAGAAATTCATTTAAATGAATCGATGCATTCACTGTGGATTTTATCACTATGCATTTTTTCTCAACCAAAAAATACTAATGGTTCAACTGCAATCACATAGAATTTTTTAAAAAAATATTTTTGCCCCAATTACATGTGAAAACATTTTTTTTAACATTGGTTGTTAAGTTTTGAGTTCCAAATTCTATCCCTCCCTCCTCCTTGAGACAGTAAGCAAGATGATATTGGTTATACATGTATAATCATATAAAACATTTCCAAATCAGTCATTTTGAATCACATAGAATTTTGACAATTTTTTTAGGTTAAAAAAAAAAGTACCCTGTGATTATCAATCTAGACTTTGAAAGAAACCTAGAGACCATCTAATCCAGTCCTCTCATTTTATAGATGAGTAAAGTAGAGCCCAAGGAAATTAAGTGACTTCCCCTGGGTCACACAGTAGTAAGCATCAGAGACAGGATGTGAATCCAGAGCCATTATGATCTCAGCTATGATATACAGCAAAGGGAAATGAATAAGGGATAGCTAAAGTAGCTGTAGCTATGTTGTATACTATGATTTTACTTCAAATAAAGTTATAGTACTTAAATATTTTAAGGTTTACAAAAACTTTCATCAAAAGAATCCTGGGGCATTTGTTGTTGTTCAGTTGTTTCAGTCACCCTGTTTGGGGTTTTGTTGGCAAAGATACTAGAGTGATTTGCCCTTTCCTTCCCTGGCCCATTTTTCAGATAAGTAAACCAAAGCAAACAGGGTTAAGTGAATAGTCCAGGGTCACACAGCTAGTAAGTGTCTGAGGCCAGATTTTAACTCAAGAAGCTGAGTCTTTCCAACTCCAGGCCTGGCACTCTATCTATCCACTGCTTCACCAAGTTGCCTGGGACACAGTGTGGGAGTTATTGATCCCTTTTGTAGAGATGAGGAAAACGAGGCTCAGAGAGGTTGAGTTGTTCAGGGTCACAGAGCTAGAAGGTGTCAGAGCTGGGATTCAGTACCAGGTCTTCTGACACCAAGTCCAGCACTCTTCCTTATCCCAGATTGCCTTTGCACATCTGAGTGTCCTGCAGAATTTAACCATTTTAGTGCTGTTTTTTGTATGAGTGGAAGCATTGATAAAAGTCAGTTTTCACCACTTGAATTAGGGAGCAGAACTTGTTATTTTCCTTCTTTGTGAAACAGAAACCTAGACTCTATAATGTTGAATGTCTGCTATAATAACAACTAGACACACTATGCAAATTAGATTAACAATAATAACTGACATTTCTGTAGTCTTATAATGTTTACGAAGGGCTTTTATTTCATCTGATTCTCACAGCAACCTCTTGTGATGTAAGCTCTACAGTTATTATCCCATCTTACAGATGAGGAAACTGGGATATAGAGGAGCTAAATGATTTGGCCAGGGTCACATAGCTAGTAGGGGACTGAAGTGGGATTTGAACCCTGCTTTCTCTGACCCGAGGGCAGCTAAATGGCACAGTGGATAGAGTGCCGGGCCTACAGTCAAGAAGACTCATCTTCCTGAGTTCAAATCTGGCCTCAGACATTTACCAGCTGGGAAACCCTGGGCAAGTCACTTAATCCTATTTGCCTTGGTTTTCTCATCTATAAAAATGAGCTGGAGAAGGAAATGGCAAATCACTCTAGTATCTTTGCCAAGAAAACCCTACACGGGGTCATGGGGAGTCAGAAATGACCGAAAATGACTGAACAACAACATTCTCTGACCCTAGGCCCAGCACTCTATGCCCTATATTATATTGCATCTCAATTACATTTTAAAGTCTCCACAGAAACAGTAATGATTGAATTTTATGAACTAATGAACATGAATAGACAATGAAGGAAAAACATTAGCCCTTGCCCCCTTTTCTTGAGACTGAGGAAATGCTGTTGTGGTTAAAGACAGCTTAGTTTTCATCTTTCCACATGCTTCAATGCTCCCCAAAAGAAGTCTGTAGCATTGGCTGCTCCATTTCCCCTCTTCTCTGTCTTTCCTAGACTTAGCCTTGGAGTGTGTCATTGAAAGAAAATGTGTTTGAATCCTTGCTCTGCTCCTCACTACCTGAGTAATCTTAGACAAGTTACTTCCCCTACTTTTGGGCCTTACTTTTCCTTATCTCAAAAATGAAGTAAATAATCTCTAAGTTCTCTTGCAGGTTTGAATCCTATGATTTATATATGATTTTATATACATCCTAAAGAATTTGAAGGCTGTTTTCTTGTCTGAAGGCATGTCCCAGTGTTTCATGATCCTCACTTTTGATAGTCAGGGATACTAATCCGACTATAGTAAGGATATTCAGACCTCCAACCCAAAGATATTGTTTTAGTTGTGTCTGACTCTTCATGATCCTATTTTGGGGTTTTCTTGGCAAAGATACTGGAGTGGTTTGCCATTTGCTTCTCCAGCTCATTTTTAAAGATGAAGGAACTGGGGGAAATAGGGTTAAGTGACTTGCCCAGGAACGCACAGCTAGTGTCTGAGGCCAGATTTGAACTCATGAAGGTGAATCTCCCTGATTCCAAGCCCAGTGTTCTATCTACTGCCCTCACCCAAAGACTGATGCCTAGAGCTCTGCTTTAGCTTCCTAGTGACTCTTAATATTCTATCACATACCAAAGACATAAACGTAAAAGTGTGTGCACACGCACAAGAGGGTATATTGCATTTATTGAGGACATAGCATGTTATTGTCAATTGAAGTCCCAGCCTGACCACTTCCTAGTTATATATGATCTTGGCAATCTGTTTCTCTTAGGCTCAGTTTCTTTATTTGTAAAATGAGGAAGTTGGATTAGATATTCTTTATGATCCCTTTCAGCTATATGGAACAATTCTATATGTTTGAGATTTTATTTAGTTTCTAAATGGGTTGGACTAGATGGAGATGGCTACTCAGGGAGGCTCTTTGCAATTTAATTATCACTTAAATTGATTGAGTAAGAATGCTTAATTCCGTGACTCGCCAAATGTTGGAATTGTTAGGGTCCTTCACTCCCATCTCCTATGAATGAATTATTATGCAAAAAGAAAGGCTAGGAACCAGGGAGAACACCAGTCAAAATGAAAGGTTTAACCTTCAGCTTTGGTGCTTCAGATTACCGTCATTCATGTCATTGCTACAACATTGGCAAATTCAGGAGTGACCTAACCAATAAACAATTGCTTCCCTGACCTGGGAGTTAGGAAACCTGGGTTCTATTTCTGACTCTGCTAATAACTAGCAATTAACCTCTCTGGGCCTCAGTTTCCTCATCTTTCAGATGAGGAGATTTGGACTAGATGACTGCTAAGGTCCCATATGGGGCAGCTAGGTGGTGCAGTGGATAGAGTGCTGGGCCTGGAATCAAGAAGACTGGTCTTCAGAGTTCAAATCTGGCTTTAGCCACTTCTTGGCTGTGTGACCCTGGGCAAGTCACTTCTTAACCCTGTTTGCCTCAGTTTCCTCATCTGTAAAATGAACTGGAGAAGGAAATGGCAAACCACTTCAGTATCTTTGCCAAGAAAGCCCCAATTGGGGTCACGGAGAGTAAGACAAGACTAAATAACAACAAGGTCCCATAGTTTTAACATCCGATAATTCTTTCTGTTATAATCTGAAGGTCACTAGAAAGCCTCCTTTTGGGCCTTCTCCCTACACTGCTGCTCTCTACTATTTTCCCTATTGACTTGTCACCATGCCTGGAATTTCACTATTAGAAGTTTATTCCCTTGGGTCTTAAAGGCTTTCTGATCGTTAAGAGAATCCTAGGAAAATGTAAACACCTTAAATTATAATATGTTATGAACTAACATTTCAGTGAGGGTTAGTTTATCACATCCTACCAAATATTACAGCAAGTTAAGAGCAACCACCCTTTAGGAATAGGCTGCAGGATAGGTGCTTAGTGAGAGTGAAGAAAAGAAAGAACAGAATGAGACTTATCAAGGATATGCTTAGGAGCAGAGGAAAGGGAAGGTATAGCAATTAAAAAGGAAAGGAGAGAGAGACACAGAGAGAGAGAGCAGAGAAAGAGAGAAGGGGAGAGAGAGAGAGAAGAGAAAGAAGAGAGGAAGAGGGGAGGAAAGGGGAGGGGAGAAAGGAGAGAGACTGAGAAGAGAGAGAGAAGAGCATAGAGAGAGAAGAGGAGAGAGACAGAAACAGAGAGAGCTGTGACTAGCTAAATTTCCATGCCAAAAAGAGTATTTTGTATTTTATTCTAGAATCAACATGGAGCCAGCCACTGGCATTTATTGAGTAGGAGAATGCTATGATCAGACCTGCCCTTCAAGAAAATCACTTTGGCAGCTGTGTGGTGGATTGACTGGGTATGGGAGACACTTGAAGCAAGAAAACCAATGAGGTTATTGCAGTAGTCCAGGTGAAAGGTGATGGGGGCTCAGATAAGGGTGGTGGTCATTTTAGAGAGATAGAAATAGATGGGAAAGATGTGGAGGTAAAATCAACAAGAGCTGGCAAATGATATGTAGGGTAGAAGGAAGAATGAGGAGCTGAGGATGGCTGAGGTTGTAACTTGGATGCCTAGAAGGATGGTGGTGCTTTTGAAAGAAATAAGGAAGTTAGGAAGAGGTGTGGATTTAGGGGAAGGGTTCTTAACCTGGGGCTTTGTCAACTTGGATGGGAAAAAAAATACATTTTTATTTCAACAGAGTTGGTTTCCTTTGTTATCCTATCTGTTTCATTTTATGTATTGAAAGACATTATTGTGAAAAGGGTCCACAGGCTCCACCAGATTGGCAAAGGGGTCCATCACACACACACACACACACACACACACACACACATACACAGGAGAAGGAAAGAGTTCTGTTATGGAAATGTTGAATTTTACATAACCATGGCCCATCCAGTTCTAAATGTTCAGTAGGTAGTTGGTGATGGACATGTGATTGGAGGTCAGGAGAGAGACTAGGGCTAGACAGACACATCTGGAAGTCATCTGCATAGAGATAGAAATTAAACCTACGAGGTTGATGAAATCACGAAGAGAAAGTGTTGAAAGCTTAGAGAAGAGGTCAGAGACTTCGGTGACACCCATAGTTAGAAGTATTGACATTTTTTAATTGTTTAAAGCTATGGAGAAGACAAGGCAAAGTGCCTGCAATTACTAGGCCAGCACTAGAGGTTACTGCTAGGTCACATAGTAGATAGAGCGTTAGGCTTGAGTCAGGAAGACCTGATTTCAAATCCTGCCTCAGACACTTAACTATCCATTTGACCTGGCGAAGTCACAGCCTCTCTGGGAATCAGTTTCCTCATCTATAAAATGAAGGCTTTGAACTTAATGGCCTTTAATGTCCTTTCCAACTCTAAGTCTCTCATCCTAGATGCATCAATCCCCTGATTAGTTTGTGCAGTGGACTGACTAAAAGTCTTGTTCTTTCATCAGTTCACAGTTTTTATAGCATTTTAATTCTTACTAAACACTTTCCTTGAAACAAATAGCCTTTAGAGGCAGATAGTCCAAATACTATTATTCCCATTTTATAGGTGAAAAAACTGAAGCTCAGAGAAATTAAGCGACTTACACACTGTCCAATTGCTAGTAAGTGGTGGAGCTAGGTGAACTCAGGCCTTCTGTGCTGTTAAGTCTAGCAATCTTTCCATTATACCACATTGTAGTTTAAAATTTGTAAACCAAAAGTTAAACGTAGGGTTTTACATTATGAGTCAATGTTTGCCTTCCTTATTAAATATAGTGCGAAAGAATGAAAAATGGAAAATTATTTTCAAATCTTTCCTCCAAGATATAAAATACTTAGTTTAGATAGGATAGAAAAAAATGGCCAATATAAACTATTGCAGGAACTCCCACAGCTGTGAGCAGCTGTGCAGAGCTCTAGATAACTCTTTTCCATCTTGTTTCTTCTATCCTATTTACTTTTTCTGCTAATGTTTATGTTCCATCATGTAATGACTTTCTTTAGGAGTGGGTGATTTGTAGGCATGGCAAGGGTGTGCTGGACCCAGCTCTAACCTCTGGCCAGAGAGCAATGCTAAACGTTCAGTGGAAGCATTTGCACCTCAGAAATCCACCCTCCCCACACATCACAGCTTGATTTATTGTTTTATCGATTGTCTAGACTTAATAAAGTGTTAATAATGCAGATTAAAATTAAAAGTATAAGTGCATACATCTTGTTAAGCATGTATCAGCACTATTGATGTAGCTTGAGTTCAGCAGGAGTGCATTGGAAAGTGCAGGGAATGAAGTCATCACCAAAACAGAGACCTGGTGACTGGAGGCTGATGATAATGATGCTGATAGGCAGTTACATAGAACTTTAAAGTTTGTGAAGTGCTTTGCATCCATTATCTCATTTCAGCCTCACAATACCCCTGTATGTGGTAATCGTTTTGTTTTATTCATTCTCCTTTGCAAAGTCACTCTAGAGCCCTATAATAAAATAAAGATTCCATAGGTAGTTGTAGCACTGCTTGAATGCTGGATCAGAAGTCAGGAAAACCTGAGTTCAAATTTAACCTCAGATACTTCCTAGCAGTGTGACCCTGGGCAAGTCACTTAACTGCTATCTACCTCAGTTTCCTCATCTGTAAAATGGGATAACAACAGTACCTACTTCACAGAGTTGTTGTGAGAATAAATTAAGTAGTATTTGTGAAGCACTGTGACTATGCAAACCTTAAAATGCTACTTAAGTGCTAGCTGTTACTATATAGATCTCGTTTCCTGTTTGTTTTCTGAGAAACTCTTTGACAGCCCATCTACTATCTTGGCTCAGTCCTACATCAGTGGAAGCTTTAAATGTTGTCATGTAAGTCAGACTTTGGATCATTATCACTTTCTTTGTTTTGTTTTGGAGTGGTTGGGTGGACCTTCTTTTGTTTCTTTTCCAGTTTCACCCTGTCTGAAACCATTTTTGACAAAGGTTCCCCCCCCAAAAAAATTAACTGTTTTGTGCTATTCATTACCAAATGATAAAATATTCCATACATATGCATGGTAATCATTATGTAAGTTTCCACTGGGAAGGGGGTTAAGAACTGCTTTTCTAGAGAAGAGGGGTATCCGTATCCATGGTTTCTAGCAGCATGAGTACCCTTGAGGCAAATAGGTTTTTTTTTTCAAGTGGTTTTGTTGGCAATCTATAAGTAATTTGGCATTTACACACCTGCCTGGACAGTTTAGCATCCAAGAGTGAGGGTGAGAGTGTGAGGACAGCCCATGGGGCCAGAGCCCTCTGAAATATGCTGAGACTACCCCAGAAGCATGCCCAACTTCCTCTTCTGTAGAGAGCAGACACAGACTGGCCTCCCTGAGATTACATGGCCTTTAAAAGCAGGACTAGCCCTAGGCAGGAATGTTCCAGCAGAAAAGCCTGTCTTTTGTTCCACCTACCCTTCCTAGGCCCTCTCCCTGCTACCCAGCACCATCTTTACCTTGCAGGTGAGAGGTGGTCTAATGGTGTCTCAGGTGTGGTAGAGGGAAGAAAGTGAACTGGCTAACTCATTCATGCTATAGTGGTAATGACTTACTGTGTTACTCCTGCCAGGAGTGAGTCTTTTGCATTTCAAAGGTGAATGACGGCAAGGACAATGTTTAACTGGAAATGAAATACTGAAGGAGCAATTTTAGCCATAGAGGTGACAGATCCAGATACTTCATTTGTGGGAGGGTTGTCTCAGACCCTCTCAAATGATACCACTTCAATTCAGCTAAACTGATTGAACATTTACTAAACTTTACTGTTGGGGATGTACTAGGCCTTAGGGTAGTTACAGAGTTTAGAAAAGACCTGATTCCTGCCCTCTGGGAGTGTCCAGGTTAGTAGGGCAATAAGCAACCCACATGGACAGTCATCTTCCACAGCCTAAGTGGGTAAAGGGCAAGGAACAAAGCAAAAGACTGTGAGAGGTAGATGTGTATGTACTGGGGGAGGGGCAGTCAGACAATTCACAAAGAAGCGTTTTATTAAGTGTCTTTCGTGTGTCAGAAAGAGATCGGTGAAAGTTTAGATCTAGTGCTCAAAGGGTTCTTAGAAGCCATCTTATCTAACCCTTATTTTACAGATGAGGAAACTAGAACCCATTGAGGCTAAGATGACGTGTTCAAGGTCATATCAGAGATGGGGGTGGAACCCATGTCCTCTGACTTCAGAGCCAGGCCTCTCTTCACTCACTGAACCAAACTGTTTCAAAAAGTCTGTCTGAACTGGGCTTTAAAGGAAGACAAGAAATTCAAATGCTGAACATGGGAGAGAAAACATTCTAGTCACAGGAAACAGGGCATCAGTCATTGTTATTTTTATAATTCCTGCTCACAGCACCTTCTCCTTTGATGTAACCTGCTGGGAGTTTGAAGGCCTCCTATGTTCCTTCTGACAGACTCATCACCTCTTGCTCCTTGATGTACATTATGCAAACCCTGTAGTGCCTTTCAAATCTCAGTGGCTTCAGCAAAACCCTTTTAAAAGCCAAGAGCTACATTGGGCCCTTCTCTCTGAAAATGTCATCCCCTTCCACCAACAGGAGACAGTGCTAGGAATTCAGTAAAGCACTCCAGAAAAGAAAGAAAGAGCAGTAGTTGCCTGGAAGCTTCCCATGATGAATGGCTGTGATGAGAATTTGAGGAGAGAGGAGACTAGACAGGCTAGATAGGGCTCTCACCAGGAAGGCATAGTAATGTACAGTTCTGAGAATGGGGGTGAACATTACAGCCTGGGGGCAGGATCAAACTTCCCCAATGACCCAGGCAAAAAGGGAAGGCTACTTATAAAATATGAACTGCCATGCAAGGCCAGGCTTGTTAGAAAAACAACTTATCTCATATGAAATTGCTTTCTGTTTGTCTTAGGAATGCTTCAGAAAAATCATAGGTGCCCCAAGACAGGCTTATTTAACCAGGCAGGTCCTGTTCTGCCAACTCACCAACATCATTCTCAGCTAGGGAAGCGGTACAGAAGTGTGGAATTCAGTTAGGTATCAATGCGGAAAAAGACAGGAGCCTAGAATCTTGACAGGCTGGAGGAGGGTTCTGGATTCAGGCGAGTTTCTGTAAAACTGAATCTCTGGTGGAATGTAAGCTCCTTGAAGGCAGGCACTGTTTTGGTTTTGTTTTTGTCTTTGTATATATCCCCCAGGGCCTAGCACAGTGCTCAGCATTAAATAGTCAATAAATGCCTGTTGAATTGAATCTCTAGGGATGGGGAGCATCCCTTCTCCCAGACTCACTTGAAAACCACTTAGCTGTGGGTCTCTGGGCCTGAGCTGTCCTAATTGAAATGTTCTCTCTCCTTCCTGTCTCTTAGAATCCATGTCCTCCTTCAATACTCAGTTCATGTCACCTCCTTCATGAGGCCTTTCCTAGTCCCTTTAGCTACTAGAGCAGGGGTGGGGAACCTGTGGCCTTCTAGATCCTTAAGTGAGGCCTTTTGACTGAATCGAGATTTTAATTAAAGATCTAGAAGGCCACACAGGTTCCCCACCCCTGCACTAGAGCCATCCCCTCTAAGGTTACTTTCCATCTGCTCTGCATATCTGGTAAGTGTCTTCATACATATGCTGTCTTCCTCCATTAAATGTAAGCGCTTTCAGTCAGAGGCTGTTTTTGCCTTTCTGTGTATCCCTAGCTTAATGCCTGGCACACAATAATGCTTGTTGATTGATTGGTTGGGTGGTTAGTGGATGAATGAGGGAAAACTCACCTCAGTCTACTACATCTAGTTGGTCCTAGACCATGTTTTACATCCCATCCAGCCATCTACTAGGTTATCTATCCAGCTTGGGCATCTTGTCATCAGCCTGGCTTCCATGTATGTCCCTCCTCCCATCCTTTCAGCCTTGGCACTTGCTCTGAATAACAATGAACAATATTTTCTCTGACATGCTGAACTTGCTCTGAAATATTGAACAATATTTAATTCCAGAATGCCATTTCTACTTGAAAGGCAATCTACTGCCCTATGGCTCCACTCACCATTTATGTGACTTCTGAGAGCAAAATGTCTTTCGCCTGGCTACCATTTCCTTACAGGTATTGTCTCCCTCATTAGAATATAATGTGCAATCATTTCTGTATTTGTATCCTCAGCACCTGGCACAATGGCTAGCATAGTAGGAGCTTAATAAATACTAACTGAGTGACTGATCCAAGGAGGTTGCAAGTGGGACTGGCCTAACAACCACAGCAACAACAATGGCTAAACCCACCAGTCTATGGAGAACACGTAAGGGAGGTCAAATGCTTTCCCTGCATTTTGCATTGTCCGAGTTAATCAGCATGAAAGGAAGTGATGATGGGTGCTATCATTCAGTAGCACAACACAGTGTGGGGTGTTTGGTACAATTAAAGTGGGACTTACATGGAACCCGGTGATCTGGCTCTCCTGGGCCATGGTACTGACAGTTCCATTGAGCATGTGAAGGATCGTGAGGCAGCATCTGTGCACATCCTGGGTACCTCTGAGGTCCAACCTGGACAAATTCTGTGGACCTGAGAGGCCTGGGAAAATCTTGGGGGTAGCACACTGATGTCAAGGGCAGGGGCCTTTCTAGCTGCCTGATACCCAGGACATCCTGAGGCTGGGAGTCATACCCAGTGTCTACTGTGGGCAAATCCAATGGCCCTCGGTTCCCAGGGGGCTGGTGTCGATGGACATTCTCTTGGCTCCTGCCAGGGGAGTCTGCCGATGCATTAGGTAAACTTTGGTCCGAGTTGCCTGAGTCATGGCCAGTGTCAGGAGAAGCTGCTGAAAGCTGAGATCCCAGCAGCTGATTGTGTTTTTCCATAAGTGAAAACGGATGCTCAGAGGGGAGTGCTCCGACCACTGACTCACTGGCAGCTGAGGAACTAGAGGGGAAATCTTTCCGGGATCTGGGTGTCTCCTCCAGAAGCTGTATTCACACTCCTCCAGTATCTTATTACGCAGACATCTGTCCTGATGTTCTGCAAGACAGTAGTGGTTTATGAGCTCTTGAGCTTTTCTGGAAGGAGAAGGGTCTGCTGGAGGAGTGCAGGCAGCTTCAGGTGGGAATGAGCCACTGTGTACCATGCTGCCATCATTTGGACCAGGTGGTTCAAATTCTCCTTCCATTGAATATTCTGGGAATGATTTCATCAGCTGAAGTGGGTATGGCTCAGATTCATCCACCTCAACAGGAACGCTGCGGCTCATTCTATTTTCTGAAACGAAAAACCAAAAAAAAGATGTTTTCAGGGTATGGAGTGTTTCTTGGTTATCACCATTTGATACAGCTTCAAGATTCATCTTTAGTGATCTGTTTAAATTTCAATGTTATACTTCAATACTATCACCACCCAAAGAAATCATAACTTCTCTGTACCGTTGTATCAATTAACAAGAATTTATTAAGAGTCTACTATATAGGGGGCAGCTAGGTGGCACAGTGGATAGAGCTTCGGCCCTAAAGTCAGGAGGACCTGAGTTCAAATGCAGCCTCAGACCAAACACTTGACACTTACTAGCTGTGTGACTCTGGGCAAGTCACTTAACCCCAATTGCCTAAAAAAATAAAAAAAATAAAATTTAAAAAAAGAGTCTACTATATACCACTGGGGATACATAGACGTGAATGAAATAATCCCTCCCTCAAATAGGTTACATAGAATTGTACAAAATACAGCCAACTGGTGAATTAGGAAAGGCCTTGGAGGAGGTGGTACTTTTGTTGACTGGCTTTATGAATCACTTTGGCCAAAAAAAAAAGTGTTACCTGATGGCTGATCCTCTAATGATAAGCTTCTGAATACTTAATAATTCAGTTCAGTCACGTCCGATGCCTTGTGACCCTATTTGGGATTCTCTTGGCAAAGATACTGGACTGGCTTGCCATTTCCTTCTCCAGATCATTTTACAGATGAGGAAACTGAGGCAAATAGAGTTAAATGACTTGCCCAAGGTCACAGAGCTGGTAAGTGTCTGAGGCTGGATTTAAACTCAGAAAGATGAGTCTTGCTGATTCCAGGCCCAGCAATCTACCCATTGTACCATCATTGCTGCTCCCTAATGAAAGTAATAACAATAGCTAACATTTATATTGCACTTATTATACACCAGGCACTGTGCTAAGTGTTTTTACAATTGTTATTCTCATTTGATCCTTACCAAAAAACCTGGGAGGTAGGTGCTCATCTTATCCCCATTTTACAGATGAGTAAACTGAGGCAAATAGGTTAAGTGACTTGTCCAGGGTTTGCCTCCATTTGCTGATCTGTAAAATGAGCTGTAGAAGGAAACAGGAAATCACTCAGTATCTCTGCCAAGAAAACCCCAAATGACATGACATGATGATGATTATTATTAGATGTTATCATACCAACTACTGGGCAGCTAGGTGGCAGTGGATAGAGTGCTAGGCCTGGAGTCAGGAAGACACATCTTCATGAGTTCAAATCCAGCTGCAGACACTTAGTAACAGTGTGACCTTGGACAAGTCAACTTAACCCTATTTGCCTCAGTCTATTCATCTGTAAAATGAGCCAGAAAAGGAAATGACAGACCACTCCAGTGTCTTTGCCAAGAAAACCACAAATGGGGTCACAAGGAGTCGGATACAACTGGCTGAACAGCAAATACCAACTACTTATAATCTCCAGGCTTCATGCAGTGAAAAGCTTTGAAAATATAGAGACCTAGCAGAATGCAATTTGTGTTATGTGTGTTATATCCCCCTATAAAATGTGAGCTCTGTAAGAACAAGGACTATCTTATTTTTGTTTTTATCCTCCAGAGCTCAGCACAGTGCCTTGCACAAAGCAAGCACTTAATAACTGCTTTGTTCACTCATTCATTCAAGAAATTAAACCGTGCGATTATATATCACTCCGTCGCCTTGTCCACTTCTAAAATTATCCTGAAGATATTTTCAGTGAACCTACAGAAATAAGCTTACATTCCAGCACTTTTATTCAGTTATTTCAAGAAGAACCGTTCTTTTAACCACTTGTGCCAGTAGTCCACAGAACATTTAACATAAAATAATGAGATGAACAGCGGCACAATTATGATAGCATTTTGTATAGTGCTCTGAGATTTACAAAGCACCTTATATAAATCATCTCATTAGATCCTCACAACTACTCCATGCGATTCATGCTATTACTGTCTCTGTTCTACTGAGGGGTCTTGGAGAGGTTAAGCCCAGGGTCATGCAGCTAGTGATGGTTGGCATAATCTTTAGAACTCAGGATCATTTCCATACCCCAACAAGAAATCCAAATAGACATTTAATAAAGAATATTCTTATGGATGTTCTTTCTAAGAAGAGGAATGTGAAACTAGTGTGCTCAGGGTAACCAGATCTTAACTAATATATGTGTATCCTGAGCAGATGTACTTGGACTGATTTTCAGCATAGGAAGTGAATGAGCTTATTGGGTCGGACTCACCTGCGATTGAAGTCATTTTTCCAATTTGAGTAGTGAGCAGATCAAATCTCACAGCACAATCAGTGTTTGGAGTGTTTCACATGTGCTTGGAATCCATAAAGAAAGAAAATCCTAGGGGGGAGGAAGGGAGAGAGAGAGAGAGTCATTGTGACATTTGCAATCTTGATAACTTTCTATAGGATATGTACTATAGAAGCTGCTTAATTGCTCCTTAATTACTTCGACTGAGGCAGCTGCCACCACGTGTACTAGGCAATGTAGACAATGTCAGCACAGGCAAGTTAGCTGAAACTCACATAATTTAGCACACAATCTATTCAGTATTACTTTCTCCACAAAAATACAACTCTAAATGCTAGATGTTAGCATACATACAGCGCGGAAAGGTAGTGTTGTATCACGGCTAGTGAGCTGACCAAGAAGACAAGTCCCGTCTCTGACACATACTGTCTGAGTGACAGTGAACAAGTCACATAACTCATCAGGAGCTGAAAAACAATTTCCTATCTGCATTAGTAGAGGGAGTTCCTCACTTTGATTAAACCATAGATCCCAGACCAAAACAAGAAAACAAAAAACAACACCCTCCAAAACAAAACAAAACACCAACAAACCCTTAGTGGAACAAGGTACAATAAATGGCGATCCCTTGGTTAAGTACCATTCCTTACTAGTCTCCAAGTGTTATTAACCACAGCTTACTCTAACCCTGGTTTTGCTTTCCAGGACCTGACTCTGTTACTAGAGCACAAAAACACTGAGTTTGAACTTGTACCATGAATTTTTTGAGGTTTAGGGCTTTAGTGAACAGTGGGCTTAGTGAGAATGTTTGTTGTTTTCGATCTGCCACTTGCTTCAGAAAGGAGCTAGAAGCTTTTGGTTAAACTGAGTACTCAAATTATTCTACCTAGCATTTTATTTCATCTCCATACCCCTTTACTCTCAGGATTCCAAAGACCCTACACTTTTTTTGACAGTAAATTTTTTTTCAATTTTTTAACATTTTTATTTAAAGTTTTGAGTTGCAAATTCTATCCCTCCTTCCCCTCCTTCCTACCTGAGATGGTAAACAATCAGATATAGGTTATATATGTGAAATTATGTAAAACATTTCAGTATTAGTCATTTTGTACAAGAAGACAAATAAAAGAAAAAAATGAAAGAAAGTGAAAAATAGCATGATTCACTCTGTATTCAAACAATATCAGTTCTTTCTCTGGAGGCAGATAGTGTGCTTCATCAATCCCATCTTTTGGGATTATCTTGGATTGTTGTATTGCTGAGAACTAAGTCACTCACAGTTCTTTATTGAACAATATTGCTGTTCCTGTGTACAATGTTCTCCTGGCTCTGCTTACTTCACTCAGCATCAGTTCATGGAAGTTTTTCCAAGTTTTTCTGAAATCATCCTGCTTGTCATTTTTTAATACCGTAATAATATTCTATTACAATTACGTACCACAGCTTGTTTAGCCATTCCCCAATTGATGGGCATCCCTTTGATTTCCAGTTCTTAGCCACCACAAAAAGAGCTGCTATAAATATTTTTTAACAAATAGGTCCTTTTCCTTTTCTTTGGACATCATTGGGATATAGACCTAGCAGTGGTATTGGTAGATCAGTGCATAGTTCCAAATTGCTCTCTAGAATGGTTGGATCAGTTCACAATTCCACCAACAGTGCATGAGTACTTTTTCAGTAAAATTAACCATCCATATGATTTCTTTATGCTCCAAGTTCTTGCAGTCTATCTTTCATGGCTAGCCAAAAAAGAAGAAGGAAAAAAAAAGAAAAGCCGAAACCGAACAACATAGAGTCATATACATATAGCATTTCATTCTAATCAGGAAAAAGTTCCTTTGGTAACCAAAACAATTTTGCTTCTTTTAGCAGTTTTTCATGTATGTCAATCAAATAGGTTTACATTTTTAAAAATTTGTATTTCAACTTTTTACAACCTGACCTATGCCTACCTGTTTCCTAAAAAGAACATTAACTATTAGAACATCTAAATTAGGAATTGACTACCTTTTAAATGGAAACAAAATTGTTACTATTTTATAATATAATTTTGAAAAATCATGATCTTTTTATGTTCTTTTATGTAACTTTTGCAAGTTGCTATAGTACTATAATTAAAAATAACTGTAAAGATATAACAACAGCTTTAATATAAACCACATAGTCAATATTATATCTTTAAGAGGAAATAGACTCTTGGGTGACAGGGAGGGAATTTACCTGTAATCTGGAGATTGTTAATTGTCATAGCTGGAAAGAGACTATGGAGGTACATAGGGAAATGACTTAAAAGAACTTTGTTGCTGAGATAACTGAACAAGTTAATTATCAAGGAGAAAAACTGAAGAGACCTTTCTTTCCTGAGAGAACTGAGTTTAACACTTACGCTGTGGAATAGGTATCCCTAAGAGAATTCTTGGGAAATTGACAATTATCCTGAGAGCTGAATGGCAGGATGGTGTTTTCCAGAGCTGAAAAGTAAGCAGTTGCTTTTAATGGTTAGAACTGACTAGGTTGTGATCTTTTTCACCATGATATATTGTTGAAATTTTAAAATATGTCTTTGTTTTGGAATACATTATATGGCCAGAAATGCTGGCGTTTATTTAAACCTGTGAGACTAGGGAGATAGAAAGAAACAGAGACAGACAGACAGAGCGCTTATTAGAAAAGTGGTTTCTCTGGTTTAATTACTAGGGGAGGGGGAATCAGAGCAAATTAATTCATGAGACAGAAGGAGCGTTTCTGTTCATTTATGAGGCAATATCAGAACATATTTCTTGAATGTCTTAGAACCTGGGATGAGAATTAGTAAGGGATGAGTAAAGTAGCAGATTGAAGGGTTAGTGTGATTATTGACAAGTATAGTCTACCACACAGCTCTTCCAACCCACTTAAGTTATATCTGGAGATTGTAGTCATCTACAAATAGAAAGACCAAATTAATAATTTCTTGTCCTCAGGAGGTTCTTTTTCTAATGCATCTATGTGGTTTTGGAACTGGAAAAAGAACCCTCAAGAGTTACTGTAAACCTATCCTATTAGCATATTAGTAAGATGCGTTTGAAAAATAGTATAATTGGAAGGTAGATGGAGCCTGATCCTTAGGGGATGAAGGATGAGACAGGAAAACAATAAGGATCTAAGGAGAAGGAAAGGATGGCAGAAGAAACCATGATAGACAGAAATACCTAATGTAGCACACAACTAAGAAGATGACAAAATGGGGCAATCCAGGGTGGGGTTCTGTGCTATAGGTGAGAGTGGGTGGGAGGGGGCAAGGAGGAGAACATGAGAGCTATAGACCTGAGCTCTACTCTCCAAAGCTGGTATGTTTATGTTTATCATCTGTAAAGTACTTGTGCATTGAGATGAGTCAACCCACAAGTACAAAGTCCTTTGTTGGCTTTAATTAAGAGTCTCATCTTTGGAATAGATGAAGTTACATGATGGTATCCTCACAGTCAGTAAGGACTGTGGCATGATTCATGTTTTTATCTCTCCCACCTATCACAGTGCCTTGCACATAGGAGGTACTTAATGAATCTTTGTTAAATCAAATTGAATATTGTGGCTTCAGCACATCTACCTAATTAACCACATTTCAGATGATCTCCAAATGAGTCTAGCAACAGTGGAGGAGGGTAAAGGGGAAAGTAAATTGCAGCTTAAAAGAGGAAGATGGGGAGGAATAATAATAGTGGCTAGCCATTTATTTAAGGTTTGCAAAGCCCTTTCAATATATTATCTCATTTGATCCTCACAACAATCTCTGAGGTAGGTGCTATCATTATCCCCATTTTACAGAAGTGGAAATTGAGGCAAAGAGGTCAAGTGACTTGCCCAGGATCACACAGCTAGTAAGTGTCTGTGTCAGAATTTGAATTCAGGTCTTTCTGATTCTGCATCTAGCATTCTAACTACTGTACCTTCTAGCTGCATGAGGAAATATATTCAGTGTCTAAAACAAAAAGAGAGGTTGAAAAATAAATGGCTGAAGTTTTTAAAATCAGATTTGAAAAGAGGGAGTGAAAAGAAAGATAATTGGCAGGAGCATAAATAATGAGAAATAGTGTGTAATGAAGGGTGAACCTATTCATAAGGTAAATATCAAGGTGCTATGCTTTCTTTTTAAAATGAGGCTGGGAATTTAAAGGTTTTAATTTTTGCCAATTATCAAGTTGTTTCTCCTACCTTAAGTGCTAAAATAGTGAATAGAACCTATATTCAGAGCCACAATTAGAGTGGGGTGACTAGGGCTTCCTTTTGGCATAAGCTCATGATCCCACTGTCACCATATCAAGTGTGCACCAAGCAACCACTCCGTCCCTCACCTCCTGAGTTACTGCCCTGAGGGACTTCCTCTTGGGGCCCCGAATTTCCCCACTATCACATGGTTTCCTTCTGGGTTTTGGCTGGAGATAAAGTATTTGGCTGGGTTGTTGGGACATGAACCAGACTTCCATGGGACAGGCTACTTCCTCTCCCAGTGTTAACTGTTCCTGACCAGGGCATACTACTTTCTGCACCTTCTGTCAAATGCCAAGGCCTAGGGTCCTACCCAATATTAGAAGAGGTGCTGTAATGCACCAACTGGGAGGGGATCCTACAGCCCAGAGAACTTTTCCCTGTTCCATCCCCTGGCAGCTTCCCTAGCAATGATGCCTTAGGGTTTCATAGGCAAATGTGGTAGATGGGGGTGTCAATGCTCCCAGACAGCCTTGTATCCTGAGGTCCAAGTTCTCTTCCCACATCTGTATTTGCCCCAGATACCAGAAGGCCTAGTTACATCGCTGCCTTTGTTTATTCATATTGCATCCTTCCCTGAAATACTACATTCTTTGCAACAGGACCATTTTCCTGCATATTATTCTGTAGGGTAATGTTCTCCAAACTTTTTTTAAAAATCACATATCCCATAAAGATTTTTTGAGTATATTGTTCCCAATATGTGTATATTTATTTATTTATAAATTATTGACATGTACATGTTTCTAAGTTCAGTTTACTTCAGTATTGATTTTGATGTCTGTCACAACTGAAAAAAAGATACCTGCTAAAGATATGTGGCTCCAAATGGAAGAAGTCTGTTACTGGCTGCACTTACAAATTCATGAAGCTCGCTTTAAAATCCCATTCATTAGTTATGCAAAGGATTTTGTTGAAATATGGCTAGTAAATTTCCACATTCCTTTATCACAATTAGTTATTCTAACAAAATTCATCCAAAAGTGTTGCATTTGTAAATCTTTAACAAATGTCTTCAAAAGCTACTGAAACTCTTTATTTGAAAGATTTTTTTGAAAAGTTAGAAAATTGTGTTTCTAAGTTTTAAAGTGTGAGAATATGAGCTGTTTTATAGGTGACACACATCAGTGTTGGCAACAAAAAAAATCACATGATGATGGAAACATTTCCAAACATGTTTGCAAAATGCTCTATTCTTAGCATGTTTCTTTTAAAAGGCAGTTACTTTCTCATTCATTATTAAAAGTCACCTTTGTCTGATATCCAATATATTTATGGAGCTAACTCAAATATATAACATCAAAAGCCATATCCCAATGGATAAGTGGTAAAAAAGATTTAAGTAAACAGCTCTCAAAAGAAGAAATGCAAACTATTAACAACCGTATGACAGGCTCCTCCAAATCACTAATAAGAAGAGGAATTTGAATCAAAACAGTTCTGAGGTTTCAACTTATACTCAGCAGGTTGGCAAAGATGACAAAACATGGGAATAGTCAGTGTGTGAGGGGTTGTAGGGAGACAGGCAGGTATACTAATACATTGTTGGTGGAACTGTGAAATGTTTCTACCATTCTAGAAAACAGTTTGGAATTATGCTGACAGTGACTACAGTAGCCACTGCCTTTGTTCCAGAGGTCCAGCTGATAGGTACATAACCCCAAAGAGTTCAGAGATGGAATGAAAGGACCAATTTATACCATATAGTGTCACTTTTGTAGTAACATACAGAACTTCAAACAAAGCAAATGCCCATCAGTTATTGTTCAGTTGTTTTAGTCACGTCTGACTCTTCATGACCCCATTTGGGGATTTCTTGGCAAAGATACTGGAGTGGTTTGCCATTTCCTCCTCTAGCTCATTTTCTAGGTGAGGAAACTGAGGCAAAAAAGGTCACACAGCTAGTAAGTATCTGAGGCCAGATTTGGACTCAGAAAGATGAGTCCTTCTGATTCCAGGACTGGAGTTCTATCCACTATGCCACCTAGCCAAGTTCACCAGTTGGGGAATGGCTCAACAGAATGTTGGAATCATGTATGAAATGAGCATGAAGAATATAGGGAGGGATGGGAAAACATATAAACTGATGCAAGTGAATTAGATAGAACCAAGAAAAGAATATATATAACTACAACAATGTAAACAGAAATAACAACAGTAAATCAAAACTATATATCCACTCTCACCCCTGAAGAAAAGATATGAGAATGTACCTCCTCTGCTTCTTTGCAGAAGTATGTGACTATGGATGTAGAATGCTATATATAATATTGGACTTGACTGAATGTATTGGCTGGTTTCTTAGAAATGCTTCTTATTCTTTTTTTTTTTAATTCTTTGTTGTAAGGAATGACTTTCTGGATGGGGAAGAGACCTATTGGGAAATGAAGCCAATGTAAAAATAAGAAATACCAATTAAATAATTAAATGCCATCTTTACCTCAAAGGGGCAGATTAAGTATGTTTACTTTTGTGAAAATATCTGCTAGGTAGCATGCTACTCAGATCTTATCATCATAATACAAGTCAGAAAATTTGAGACACTTTTTTTTGTAGAAGAAAGAAACATAACATCTTCATGTTTGACAGCTTTAAAATTAGGATATAACCAATGAACCTGCATGCTGTTTTGTGTAAAAGGTAAAGCCTTTTGGAGTTTGCTTTTTGTTTGTTTCAATAGCACTTGCCAGATAAATATTTCATCCTGAAATATTTATATTTTTTCCAATGCTTAAGTCTAGAACTCTACAATTTTTTTTTACAGAGTATTGCATATCTCTTCTCACCACAGCTTTTGTAAATATTCATCTTATTCTTTCTATGACTAGTTTCATGTCTTTGAGAATTCACCTAAGTTTGTAGATCTTAACACCAGGCAGGTGAATCTCTCAAATATTCAAATTGATTTGTGATTTCATCCATTTGGAATTGCCTATCCGTTTATTCATTAATCAATAAACATTAATTATGTACCTCTTATGTGCCAAGTAGTGTACTAGTGCTGGGTATACAAAGATGAAAGTGAAACAAACAAAAATGTACTAAATTAATTTTTAAAAAAAACTGATTTGGGGAGGGAAAACACTATTGTGTGAGAGGATCAGGAAAGATTTAAAGTAAAAGGTGGTGCTTGAATGGAGTCTTGAAAGAAATAAGAGTTTTTAAGGCAAAAGAGAGGAGGCAGTACGTTGTAGGCATGAAAGATAGCTAATGCAAAAAGCATTTAAGATAGGCGATGGAGTGTCAGATATATAGAACAACAAAAAGCTATTTTTGCTGGACAGAAAGGTGCTGGGAGGGGAGTGATGTTTAATAAGACTAGAAAGGACGGTTAAGCCCAGGTTGTGAAGGGCTTTAAATGTCAAATAGAGCGTAAAAATTTGATTCTAGAGGCACAGGAAACTGCTGTGTAGAGAATGGATTGAGAGGCTTGATTCAGGGATAGCAATTAGAAAGTTATTGCAGTAGTCTAGATGAAGGGTGATGTAGGCCTGAATTGGCAGGGTGATTGGGTAAAGTAGGGAACTGGAGAGATGTTGTGGAGGTAAAAACAATCTGATTTGGCAACTGATTGGTATGTAGGGATGAACGAAAGGGAGAAGTCAGGGTTAGAACCAAGGTCATGAACCTAAGTGACTAGAATGATGGTGGTACCTCAGTGGAAACGGGAAAATTAGAAAGATGGGAGGGGTTGGGTCAAAATGGTACTAAGAGCTTATATGCAAATAACAACCCATCTGTTTCTGCTCGCCTTGTACAATTCTGCCTGGCTGAAAAGGAAAGGAATGATGATGACCCTCTTCCTTCCTTGCCCCTGACTTAGAGCCCAGAGCCTTGGAAAGGGCCATGGCTGCTGTAACCATGAGGTGATCTGAGGTTTCAAGTATCAGTATGTGGGAGGAGAAAGGAGATTTTTCCCCAATAGTACCTATACAGTAACCCTGGGTGCCTTGGTCACAGTTAGGTTATAATTGCCTGAGGGGGCTCTTGCCTGGAGCGAAGGGGAAAGGTCAGAATCTTGGACATTGGCTGGAGACCGGCATGGGAAGGGATAAGGGGTCAGTGTGGGAGAGTGCTAGTTGATAATAGGTGAAAGGAGTAATACACTTTGTGTTGGAGATAAGCCCAGTGATTGGCTCTTCCAGGAAGGATGGAATGTCAAATCTTTCCTCTCTTGCACACACCTCCATGAGTTATCCAATGGTGCTTAACTTTCTATGTATTGTGTGTCAGTAGACCAAAGCTATGCAGGCCTAGCACATGCAGTGTATTAAAATATTAAATAATTACAGACTCAGAGAGTTAGAAAGAACCTTGCAAGCCACCTAGTCCAATCCATACCTGAATAAGAATTTAGCATGTGCATCTTGCCTTGCTCAAAGACCTCTAGTCCCCAGGCAGCCCATTCCACATTCAGATAATGCTGATAGTTAAGGGGCTTTCCCTGACATCAAGCCTAAATCAGCCTCTTTGCAATGTCCACGTACTGCTCTTAATTCTGCCTTATGGGGCCAAGCATAATAAAACTAATCCCTCTTCTGCATAATGGTGATTGATAATCTTCTGCTGACCTGTAATTCTTCCTGTAATTCCAGACCCTTATGTGCAGTAGACAGAGCTCAAGGGATAAAAAGCCAGGGTGCACAGAAGGTAATCAGTCAAGGGCAGGATTTTCTGTTTGACCTAGAATCCACTTAAACCCTTGTACCAGGTCCAATGGGAATGTTACAAAATCCATTTCATAGTTTATCCCTACCCGAGTTATTGTGAAATACAGCCACCACGGCAGATGTGTAATTGGTAATGTTTGCATCTGGGGCCAAATAGCTAAATTGCTTTACAGAGGAAAGCCTTAACTCAGGCCTCCCTAGCTCCTCCCAACTCAAGCCTTGGAATCTTGCCTTTCTCTTCCTCCACCCAGTCAGTACAAGAAGTCTCCAGTCTATCACAACTACTTTTCTACCCAGCCCAAACATTCCCCCGTTGCCACCTTGCTCTGTACACAATTTGCTTTGTTTCATTTCTGGGTTTCATTTCTGAGGGTGTGTGTTCTCCTCCCTGCCTCCCAGCACATCAGCATAAAAGCAGCCTGGCTATTTAAAGATAGTTCACCTCTGCAAGGTTTAGCTAAGCCTACTGACAACATTGAGTGTGTTAAAGTCCCACTAGACCATTTTAAAATGATAGCCTCCGTTTCCACTGTTTTCCCTCTTCATCAGTGATTCTTCCCCAGCTACAACGTTTGATACACAATAGAAAATGCCCTTCAGCTCCCCCAGATTGAACATGGAGCAAATCCATTTTCTGAAGAGTGGGTAAGTGTCTTGAAATCTACTGTGTGCGTCTGCGGGCCCACAGTTAAGTGGGAGGGCAAAAATATATCAGACCTGGTCGGGAGAATGAGGACGATGATGTGCTGTCAAACACTCCTTGCCACACAATTATTTTTCATCATCTGTTCTTCGAATACAACTGCCAACACTTAAGCTCTTATTTAGTCCTAAAGTGTAGCTGGCGTGTAAGCTGCTTTCTCAAACAGAAAGGAGACCCGCAAATTCTGTGTTCTGTTAGCAGGCCCCCTCAGAGGTGAAGAGAGAGAAAGGTTTCTTTCACATAAGAGAATCTTGGAGTTTCAGCTCTGGAAGCAGCCTCTGATAGGAGCAGTGTCCAGTCCAAACCTGAGCTAAAGGCGCCTGCCAGAGTTTTACAGATGCTGAAGGTGTGCTCAAAGTGAACAATCAAGACTACTGATGATGCTAGATCTACTTGTTAATTCTTACTGCGGCAAGGAAATTGATTTATTGGAGCTATGTGAAAAGGAGACTTAATAATAAAGCATATCATCTTGAATATATTAATTTCTTTAGAAAGTATTATTGCTATTGTTCATTTACATGCATTTTCTGCCTTCTTGAAAAGAGCTATCCCTTATAACAAGAACAAAAAAGAGGAAAAAAAATCCCAGTTCAGTCAAATTATCCAGTACATCAACCAAGTCCCTTATTGTATGCAGTGTGGTTGTTCGGTGGTGTCTGACTCTTTGTGACCTTGTGGATTGTACTGTCCATGGGGTTTTCTTGGCAAAGATACTGGTATAGTTTACCATTTTCTTCTCCAGTGGATAGAGGTGAAGTGACTTGGTCAGTGTCACATAGCTAGTAAGTGTCTAAGGCTAGATTAGGACTCAGGTCTTCCTGACTCCAGGCCCTGAGCTCTGTCCACTGAGCCACTTAGCTCTCTCCCAGTATGCAGTGTACCACACCCATAGCTCCCTACCCTTTCAAATAAAGGAGGGAAATACATTCTCCTTATCTTAAATAACAGGTATTTATAGGTCCTTTTTTGTGTTCTGAATGTTGCTTCTTATTGGAGGGGACTTAATGGAATTATAAAATGTGATCCCTGCCCTCTAGGAGATGATATTCAAGATATAGAAACAGGAGTAGCACAATTGAAACATTTCAAAAATAAGTACTAGATTGTGTGGTCCAGAACCTCAGTGGCAGTGTGGTAGATGGAGCATTGAATTCAGAATACCTAGGTATGAATACAGCCTCTGACACTTACTAGCTATGATCACGGGCAAGTCACTTGACCTCTCTGAGACTCAGTTTCCTCATTTCCTCATTGTAAAAAGAGAAGCTGGACCAGATAGCAGCTCTAAACCTGTGATCCTTAATAGAATTTCTGCTCCAACGTTTCAAGAACACTGACTTCATCAGAGGGAGTACTTCCTTTTACTTCTCAGTAAATCATCTTTATTAATTTTATGGAAGAATAAAATTGTGGTGGCCAATTTTTTAGGGATGAGCCTCTCTGGATCAAAGATCACTGCAGACAGTGACTACAGCCATGAAATTAAAAGATGCTTGCTCTTTGGAAGGAAAGCCATGGCAAATCTAGACAGCATACTAAAAAGCAGAGATATCACCCTGCTGACAAAAAGGTCTGTGCAGTCAAAACTATGTTTTTCCAGTAGTAATGTATGACTTTGATGCTTTCAAATTGTGGTACTAGAGAAGACTTTTGAGAGTCCCTTGGACAGCAAGGAGATCAAATCAGTCAACAGTTAAAGAAATTAATTCAGACTGTTCTTTGGAAGCTGAAGTGTAAATATTTTGGCCACATAATGAAAAAGACCTTGATGATGGAAAAGGTTTAAGACAAAAGAAGGGAATGGCAGAGGATGAGATGGGTAGACAATGTCATGGAAGAAATGAACGTGAGTTTGGACAGACTTCAGGAGACAGATAAGGATAGAAGGGCCTGGCATGTGGGTCCATAGAGTCACAAAGAGTCAGACATAACTGAATGACTGAACAACAACAACAATAGCAACAACTCTGAATTTAGCTAAGCTAGCCTTTGAACAACAGAAATACAGTTTATCTCCTGGCCCACACCAAACAGATAGGTAAATACATGACTAGATATATACATACATCAATGATAGACCTTTTTATCTTCTGACCCATACTAGATAGATACATACATGTATGTACGATAGATACATATATACATACATACATACATACATACATATATAGATGATATAGAGAGCATTTATGAAGCACTCCCAATATACCAGGCTCTTTGATAAGTGCTGAAGATATGCATACATCTAAACAAAGGGGAGCTGGAAAGTAGGGAGCTGAGTGGAAGAAAGGATACCATCTCAGGGGCAAGGCTACTGGTAAGGCAGTGAGTGAAGAAGGGTGAGTTCAGCTAGGAGTAAAATGAACGTGGCTAGGGCTCCTCATGAAATGACAGTGGGGGGCTGGAGACTGACTAATTGGGAGATCAAGCTTCAGAGCAGAGGTATCTCCAGAGTGTAGAAGCTGCTGGAGAGAAAGTGAAGTCCAGAGACTGAGCTGAGTCAGGCAGGAACTAAGTGAGCATGGATAGTGTCCCCCATGAAGCGGCACTCCAGGATGGAGATGTGCCAATCAGGAAACCTGTGCTTTTGAAGAGGTGAGGACAGTACAGCTTGTGTTCTATGGAACCCAAGGTTACCTTCATATCAAAATTAGGTACCTGGGTCACACTTGAGAGAAGTAGGTATCAGGTAGGAATTAAGGTAATAAAATTAATGAATGTATATGCTGTACATTATATAGTGTGAAGGGAAGGCCTGCAGACATTGGTGAATCCCTGGAGGTGAATTTATCAGAGGACAAAAACGTGAATCATGCAGAATGGGCAGTCCTGGTTGGGTTGAGATCTTCAGTGTTGGAGGGAGTACTCATATTGATAAGATTACAAATAGACTGGAGTACTAGAACATATAACCAATTATGTAATAGAAAAGAAATCCAACAAAATCCTACTCTAGTGCCTCATTGTGGTATGGAGAGGACTCTGGGTTCTCAAAAGCTATGCCTAGTGGAGCATAAGATCTGGCAGGTTCTCCCAAACTAGGAAGTCTTTTAGTACAGGCCCCAAGACAGATTTCTTCACACTGTGTGCCTGTTGTCTGAGCAACAGCCTTATAATCAATTAATCAATCGATAAGCATTTATTAAGTACTTACTATGTGCCAAGACATTGTGCTAAGCACTTGGGATGTGAAGAAAAAATAGAAACATTCCCTCCCCTCAAGGAGCTTATATTCTAATGGAGGGGAGACAAGGTGTGTGTGTAAATAGGTATATGAATAATGAATGCAAAGATATTGGATACAAGATGACATGCCTTTCAAGAGGTTGGTTATGGGGTGGTAGCCAATCTTTGGTCACAATTCCCAAATGCCATCACTGAGGAAGGCTTGTCATGATAGAGGGGGTAGCTACATGTGTAATAATGTAGATCCTACAATAAAATTAAAAAACACAAAGGAAAAGAGAAGGCATTCCAGGGTAAACAAACAGACAAACAAAAACATGATTGAAAGTGAGAATGAGCAGAGCTGGAGTCCAGTTGGGTTGTGGGTGGGTAGGAAGGCAGTTTTGGGAACTATGCAGTGAGATATGGCCGCTGGGTGGCATAGTGAATGAAGCACTGGGCCTTAAGTCAGGAAGACCCAAGTTCAAATGTGACCTCAGACCACACACTTACTAGCTGTGTGACCTTGGGCAAGTCACTTAACTCTGTTTGCCTCAGTTTCCTCATCTATAAAATGAGCTGGAGAAAGAAATGGCAAACCATTCAGTATCTTTGCCAAGAAAACCCCAAATGGGGTCACAAAGAGTCAGACATGACAGAAAATGACTGAACAACAACAGTGTTATCCAGCCTTACTGACTCAGAGGGTATGTACCAGGGATAGGAAAATAAAGTTGATAGGGTCACGGATTCAGAATGGGAAGGGACCATAGAGGCCATTAAATCCAATCCCTCCTTTTACAGATGAGCAACATAAAGCATAGAGAGGTTTTCTTTCCCAGGACCACATGCTGAATAAGTAACTGAGATTGGATTTGAACTTAGGTCTTCTTGACTGTAGAACACCAGTGCTCCACACTGAGATGAATATGTAGGATGGGAACTGATTACAGAGTTCCTGGAAAGTCAGGAAAGCAGAAGTTCTTGGTTGTAGCAGGCAAGAGGAATCTACTGTAGATTTTTGAGCAGGAGTAGTGACAAAAGGAAAGCATTGTTTTAGAAAAATTATTCTGTTAGTGGTTTACAGGAGGAGTGGTGAGTTTGAGGTAAAAGATCCAGGAACCAAAGAAACCAGTTATAGGGCTGTGGCAAAAACCTGGGACCCAAAATAGAGAGGAAAGGGCAGAACCGTATGCAGGAATGTGTATTACTGGAGACACACAAATTGTTTTGGGACAGATAGCAGTGTAAGTTACTGTGTGAGAAACTGTCCATTCCCAAATGGGTAATTCACCCAAATGCCTCATTGAGGTTAAAGATCCTATGAACAGGCAAGCTCAAGTCTACTTCCTTTCCACAGGACAGTCCTTCAGATACTTTAGAGAGCTGTCATGCTTCCTTCCCTTTCTCCCTTCCCAAGTGTATAGTTTTCTGGTTCCTTCAGACAACTCATATATTATATGATTTCCAGGATCTTATCTTCCCAGTTGTGCTTCTCTGGAAACCCTCTGATTTCTCATTGTTCATCCTAAAATGTAGCACACAGAATTTAGCACATTACCATAGAGATGGTCCAATCAGGGTAAAGTACCATGGACTATAACCTTCCTTTGAAGAGATGTCTGACACCTAAGATTGCATTAACTTTCTTGGATGCCACATCAGCAAGCTGACTCATAGTGAGCTAGCAGTCCACTGAACCCTCTTGATCTTTTAAACTGCTGTCTAGCCATGACTCCTCAATCTCAAAACTTGTTTTTTTTTCCAACCCAAGTATAAGATTACATTTGTCACCATCAATATGGTTATATTAGATTTCATCCAGTCTTCTAGCCTGTTGACATCTTTTTAGAATCCTGTTTCTGCCATCCAATGTTTTAGCCAGATTTGTATCATTAGAATTAGAATATAAGCTTCTTGAAGGTAGGGATGGATTTATTCTTTGTGTTTTTATCTTTAGTGCCCAACCCAGTTCCTAGACCATAGTTCCGTTCAGTTCAGTGCAGTCATTTTTAGTCATATCCAACTTCTTGTGTTGGGGGTTTCTTGGCAAAGATACTGGAGTGGTTTGCCATTTCCTTTTCCAGTTTATTTTATAGTTGAGGAAACTGAGACAAACAGCATTCAGTGACTCGCTTATGGTCACACAGCTACTAAGTGTCAGAGGCCAGATTTGAACTCAGCAAAATAAGTCTTCCTGACTCCAGGTCCAGCACTTTATCCACTGGGCCACCTAGCACTCATGGTAGGTGCTCAATAAATTCTTGCTGATTGATTGATTATTTGCTAATTTGATATTTCATCTAGGCCTGGTAATTGATTAAAAAAAAAACTCAGGGAGACCAGTCAGGAGACCATTGCAATAGTCCAGGAATGAGGGGATAAGGGTATGATCCAGGGTGTTGGCTGTGTGAATGGAGAGAAGGGGATGTATATCAGATGCATACATTAGAAGGTAGAAATAACAAGATTTGGCAACATATTAAATAGGTGAGTTGAGCATGAGTAAGATGTTGAAGCTGACACTATAGATGAGCCTGCATGAATGAGAGGGTGATGGCACTGTTGACAGAAACAGGGAAATTGAGAAGTAGAAAAGGTTTTGGGGGAAAAGATAATGAGGAAAGTTTTGACCATGTTGAGTTTGAGATGCCTACAGAACATCCAGTTTGAGTTATCCAAGAGGCAGTTGGAGAGCTGAGAAAGGAGCTCAGAAAAGAGGTTAGAGCTAGACAAATGGTTCTGAGAACCATCTCCAATGAGATGACAGTTGCACTCTGGCAAGTTGATGAGATTACCAAGCAAGTTAGAATTAAGAGAGAAAAGAGACCAGCATGAGCCTTGGGAGGCATCTATGGTTAATGAGCATAACCTGGAGGAAGGAGACTGAGCCAAACAGATAAGAGAAGAATGAGAAGAGACAAGTGTCACAAAAACCTAAAAAGGAGTGAGTAGACAGGGGAAGTATAATAGTGTCAGAGAAGTCAAGAAGCAAGAGTTTTGAGAAAAAGCCATTTGATCTGGTGATTAAGAGATTGCTGGAAAAATAGATAGTCTAGATAATGGTGGAAAATCTATGACCTGCATGAGAACCTACTCATTTTAAAAATTAGTAAACCTTCAGCAACCATGAAATCTTATACTATTTTGGGGGGGGAAGGGGTAACTTTCTTAACAATGTTGTCCAGACCCCACCCAGGTGGGAAAGCCATTGCATTCAGTCAGGTTTGGGTGAGGATAAATTCTTTGAATAGATTGCCCAAAGCCAGGGATAGTCTGAGTATAAGGATAGTCTGCTCATTGTAATATTCATTCTGTCTTTAATTGTTAACCAGTCAGAGTTGATGGCCACCCTCAGGAACACCCCTCTTCCAAAGGCCATATCAGCCATAAATCTGCAGCCATAATTGCCTTTGGTCTAAGAGAAGGATGGCCAAATGACCATGCTTTTATTAATAAGCATGCTGGCATTGTTAATAAAATGATTAAATTAGCCAGAAATTATGTCTCTCAAACTTTTTAAATGTCACAAAGGCTTGCAAAGTGCATTACCAATATCTTATTTGAATCTCACAATTACCTTGGGAGGTAGGTGCCCATTTTGCAGATTAAGAAACTGAGGCAGAAAGAGGTTAAGTGAGGAAGAGAATAAATATTTATATTGCACCTAGTGCATAGCATAGTGCCTCACACTGTGCTAAGCACTTTTTAAAAAAACAAATATCCCATATAATCCTTACAACAATCCTCCAAAGTAGGTACTATTATCCCCTTTTTGTAATTGAGGAAACTGAGGCAAACAAGTTAAGTGACTTGCCCAGAGTCACACTGCTAGTAATTATCTGAGGCTGGATTTGAACTCAGATCTTCCTTGAATCCAGGCCCAGTCTTCTAGCTACTGCACCACCTAGTAGTCTCCAGAAATCTACATCAGAGATCTAGAAGAAAGGCCCTAGCACACTGGGGTAGATTCCAAGTGAAGGATTTACAGGAGGATATGGACAAGATTTACCCAGGATTAGAAGTCATTTCTAGATAACCATTTACACACCTGTGGGTGGGAGGTATGCCCCCTCATTGATGAAATCTGACTCACAGAACTATGGATATGGGTTGGAAGAGTATCCAGTTGATAAGATTTTTGATAGTAGCTATGAAGAATTAAATAAATCCTAAAGGAGTTTTTTTGGAGGGGATCTGGTCCTGTGAATTTCATTGGTGTGGGCATCTCTCAGTGAGCAAACTCTGTTCACCAATGGAGATCAACAATTCCTATAACTCACTGCTCTTAGAGGCAGCGAGTTGGCTCAATGGATAGCACTCTGGGACTGGATTCAAGAAGACCTAAGTTCAAATCCAGTTTCAGATACTAGCTGTATTACCTTGCACAAGTCACTTAACCTCTCTTTGCCTCAGTTCCCTCAACTGTAAAATGTAGATAATAACAGCACCTACCTTTTCAGGATTGTTGTGAGGATCAAATGAGAAAATTTTTGCAAAAGTGCTTAGCACAGCTTATGTAGCAGGTACCCTGTAAATGCTTAATCCATTCTCTCCCTTAGATGGTTTCCTGGAACATTACAAGATTAAGTGACTTGCCTATAAGCTAGCAACTGGTTTGTCAAGGGTAAAACTTGAACCCAGGTTTTTCCTGCCTGCAAAACTAGCCTTCTCTCCACTTCAGCATGCTTCCCCTGAAGAGTTATGGGGTAAAAAATTTTGGAAACCATTGAACTTGAGGCTATGGAAGCTATAATGCACAAGGCCCATGGTCTATAAAAAACTGATTAGACAATGCCTGTGCTCTTTTGTAGTATTATAGTAAAGGTAGACGATGAGACTGCAGAATCTTGATTTGAGAAAAGGGATTTGATTAGGACTCATTAAATTTTAATCATAAACTGAATTCAAAATAAATTGAAAACTGGTTGATAGACTACAAACAAAGGGTGCCGATAAATGGTTTGGGAGCTTAGTTAGGGGAAGGTTTCCAGGGGTTTGTGAAGCAAAGATGGACTGAATTTAATGAAGGTGTGAAGTATCTGGAAGAAGATAAATAGTATAGTAATTAAATGGAATAAGAGCAGGTGAGGCTCCTGGATGATTAATAAGCTGGAGAACTGATTCCTAAGCAATCAAAAGAAAAAAAAAGCTAGATTTCAACAGCTGCTTGAGGTATCTGATTTTTCTTTTTTTTTTTTTGTCAACAATAGAGTGTAAGAATCCTTTGGAATCTACATAGCCTCTGAACAGGTAGGTGGTTCTTATGTTAACACAAGCAACACCAGTAGCTCAGTTTTATGTAGATTTACATGTGTTTCAAGATTGCTATTAGGAAGGTCCAAAAATCTATCTGACTTTTGTCAGAATTTCAGCTACAGTTTTTAAATGTCTCACTTGGCTATTAGTGAGAGATATTTTATAAGAAGGTTTCTAAGAACCAGGGATAAAAAAATAATTTAAAATGCTGCCAATAAAAAATAATAAAATAAAACTACTAATACTCAGTGCCTCTCATCCCCTCCCCCAAATGTATGCAAACTTTGTAGCATTGGTCTTCTCTGTAAATAATTGAGGAGGCCTGGTTTTGAGTGAACTGCTTGGCCAAGAGTCAAACTCTGGTGAACAAATACTTCCAACATTACTTGCAAAATTTCCCAGACGAAGAAGTTCTTCCGTTTTGCTTGCCAGAGGATTTGAAATAGTGGCAAGTGTTGGAGCCAAGGGAGCCCTAACTGCCCTTTTGAAAAAAAAGAATCATGCTCAGTAATTCTCCCAATGCAATGACTTGCTCTAAATTCAATTGGCTTTGGGCATCTTTCTGAAACTTAGAGTGTGGGAGCTACAGACTACAAGGACTAAACTGACAACATTTCTTTGCTAATTGGCCACCAACAGTTAGAAAAAAAGCTAAAACCATAATATGTGTTCAATTCAATTCAACAGAGCATTGATTAAGCCCCACCTGTATACAAAGCATAGTGTTAGGTGTTAGAAAAAGCAGGACATTAAAAAACTGTAGCTGAAAGTCCATGAGGGTGATCTGGGAAGGTGGCACTTGAGCTTTCAAGAAAGCTAAGGACTGTAAGAGGCCAAGACAAGGAGAGAATGTCTTTCTGGCATGTGAACAGAAGAGGCATAAAAGGAGGAGAAGGAGAGGCAAGTTCTGGAAACAGCAAATATTCTAGATAAAGGAGCACAAGATGAGTGGGGGAGGGAGGAAAGAAGAACAAACCTTAAGTCTGGAGAGGACCATTTAGCTAAAAGTCAAAATCAAAAGGATGGTGGAATGGAATGCTGGAAATTCCTGGAGTTAGGAAATCATTTGGCAGAATACAGCCAAGCCTCCTAGGGCAAATAACTTCCATGACTGAACCCAAATGTGTGCCTGCATGCACACTCACGCATATACACAAAGTATCTGCCGTAGCCAAGCATGCCATGTCTGGGGAAGGGAGGGGAGGGCAGTGGAGCCGGTGGTGGAGAAGGCAAAGATATTGTGGCAACGCTCTATCACCTTAGCACTGCTTGGCATCAGCTCCCCAGTCAGACAGTGAAGCCCCAAGGGTACAACAGAAGGGTCCCAGCCACAGACTGGGATGAAGGCTCATTAAGGTGCCCACTCTCTAAGCGCCTTTCAGTTGTCTTCTCTCCAACCTCTTCTTCAAGACTTGTGCTCGTACGCATTGGCACACATGCAGAAGCAAGAAGACACACGAGCAACTGGAGAGGTAATTCTAGGCAAAATAGGGAAGGAATAGTGGATTTGAGATGCATCAGAAGGTAGAAGAACAGCCAGAAAGCTGAAACTATCTTAGGGCCAATGAGGGTGGAGCTAATGAGAGAGACCCTGAAGAAAAAGTTTCCTAATACAAATATTACACATCACAGAGAAGCAGTGGGGTTATGTTCATTCAAAAAAATAGCCAGATGTTTGACTTGGGGTTTTCTCTCTGTTAGAATGTAAGCTCCCTGAGGGCAGGAATTGTTCCACTTTTGTCTTTGCATTCCCAGAGCCTATTAAGCACATACTAGGAGCAGCTGGATTACTCAGTAGAGACTTGAGTTCAAATGCTACTTCAGACCCTGGGCTACTTCAGACCACTTCACCTCTGTTTGCCTTAATCCACTAGAGAAGGAAATAGCAAACCACTCCAGTACCTCTGTTGAGAAAACCCCATGGACAGTATGGTTCATGGGTCATGACGAGTTGGACATGACTGAAATACTGAACAACAAAGGAGCTTAATCAATGCGAGATTGACTGATCCATTAATAATAATAATGATAGCTAACATTTATACAGCATTTACTATTTGCCAGGCGCTGTACTTTCTTCCATTAGGAAGGAACACCATTTAATGTGTCTTGTTTTTGCTCACATTATTTTGCTGTTGATGCTTGCTGTTTATCTACGCTTTAAAAAGTGAATGCAAGATTTCCTGTAGCAGAAAACTGATGCAAATTCAAAGGATTCTCCTGTTTCACATTCAACAACATGTAAAAAACCAAACTTAATTTAGGCCAGTTAAATACAGTATTTCTTCTTTGTCTCTCTCTCTGTCTCCTCTATTAAAAGAGAATTCCCAAATATTGTGAATTCTCTTCTCTTCCTTTTTCATTTTCAAAGATCTTGACAAACACTGACTTTTTCTGTCCCTTGGGCCCACTATCTCTCTACTATCTTCCTAGATTGGCTTCCCTTCCTGATTGCCAATTGTATGAGCATGTGTGTTTTACTGGTTGTAAATACAGGGTTTGAAGGAGAACCATAGAAAGAGGAAATTACAAGCTATGTGACCCCAGGCAATACATCTAACTTTTCTGAATCTGCCTATCTCACAGGGTTGTTGTGAGGAACGCATTTTTTTTTAAATGTTAAGTGCTAAACTTATTTTTGTTTTGTTTTGTTTTACTAGTTGGGGGAGGAAGGTCTGAACCTGTGATTTCAACTGTATAGCATATTCTCAGTTGAGAAAATTTCTACTAATGAAGATCCACATGGAGTCTTAGTTGCCTAGCTCATTGAGAGATTAAGTGACTTTCCCAAGATCACAAAGTCACTATTTGTTATAAGGAGGACTTGAACCCAGCTGTCAATCCAAGACATCATGTTGTCTCTCAAACTGCTAATTATCATTATCATCATTATTATTATTATCAGTAGTAGGAGTGGTAGTAGGTGAAATAAGTTGCTAGAAGTGTCCCTACATGGTGAGCATCTTAGCCCTAAGTACATTTCCCCTCCCAAATTTTTCTGAAATTTCTGAGGTTACCTTCCTTGTTACTGAACTGGTGGCCTGCAAAGAAGGGCAGCAGCCATATTACTAAGAGTCTGACAATGCTTTCTCAGCTGGTTGATTTGGGGCTGTAGCACCGTAAAAATAGGATTGTGGCATGACACTTGGGAATCAAAGCTTCTTGGCAGCTGAGCAATATTTAACCCAATGTTTGATAATGATGCCCTAGTGTTTTACTGTAAAATCCAAAAACTCATCTCAAGTGACACATCCTTGAAAACCTCAGAATCCCACACCATCCAACCCCAAAAGAAAACAAAAACATCCTGAAACCTGTACCCTTCAAAGTCATAAACATGGCATAGATTAGAGAGGGAACTGATGCCAGCTTTTATAAGTCAATCAACCAATAAATCTTTATGTATTAAGGTATGTTCTAGGTACTGGGTTGGGCTCTGAAGATTTGAAGACAGAAGGATTTGAATGTACTTAGAATGTCCTAACATAGTCTCTGTCCTCAAAGAGCTTTCATTTTAATGGTGAGATAGACTATAATAACAGATAAGTAAATATAGGCTATCCACTAAATAAGTGCACAGTGATTGGGGGAGGAGGGCTTTAGGAACTGGAAAAATCATAAAAGCCCTCTTGAAAGGCCGGCATATCTCATTCAGCATAAGCCTATTCTGAATTTCATTTATGATGCCTGCTGGCAGTTGCCAGAAACACAAGAAGGTTGGGGGAGGGGGGAAAAAGAAAAGAAGGAAATTGTTGCCTGGATAGCATTAAGTATTCTTTATATCATCAAACAGGGTTTCTAATCACATTTTGTCAACCTAGAGAGTGTACAGAAAGTGTTTTGTAGTTTCCTTTCTGAGGATATTAAAGGTGTCACAAACATTTATTACCCCCAGAAAAGAGTAATTTCAGCTGCCCTGTAATTCTGCACTTCTCAGCTGCTAGGTCTGCCAATGAGTCCTCTGGACAGCACTCGCCTCTCTTTAGACAGTGAGAACTATAAAATGATTTTTTTCCTAAACAAAGTCCATAAAATCCTTTCTCTTTTCTATTCTAGTCCATATTATGTGACCCTGGCCCCACAAATCATGCCAGAACCACAAGAGCCTTCCAGGGGGACACAGCCGAGCTCTCTGTCCTGACACCCCCAGCCCTTGTTACAGATGTTTTTGGTAAAAGTGGGTGAATCAGTGGCGAAGCAGCAGAGAGAAACCTCAGTGGAAGAGGAAACAGAAAACAAATGAAGATGAGAATGTTTTTTCCTTCCCTTCTAAGCCTCCATCCCTTATGCCCACTCTTCTCACTCCAATATCCATCCCTCTCATTTGCCTACAAATTCCAGATGGGATTTTACAGTCTATGGTTCAAGCATTTATGGAGCATTTACTCTCTAATTCAACAAGCATGTATTAAGTGCATGTTGTGTGCAAGCCACTGTGCTAGGTGCTGGGAATACAAAATTAAATAAACAGTTGCTACTCTTAAGGAACTTAGAATTTATTCAGTATAATGCAGTGATTAGGGGAGGATCCATTTATTCTATGGAATGATAGTGGTACCAGGCACTGTGGGGATTACAAAAATAATGTGACCCAGATAGCTTATGGGGAGACATCATTAAAAGATACGAAATAATTATGCCTCTGCTATGGCCATCCATCATAGCTGTCCCTGATCTAATACAACTTAATTTCTTTTTGGTGGTTGTGTGCTTCTCGGGGTGGTTGTGCGCTTCTCCTGTGCCAGTATTAAAGAGACCTCCCACAAAGTACGGAACACTGGAGAACATTAGTCTGGGTTTAGCTTCTGAGATCCAGGATAGCACTTGGGTACTAGTTTTCCCTAAAGGTTCCTTTTTAGAGCCAGGAAATGAATGGCTTATTGAAGGAAAACACACCAGCCCACCAACTAATTGAAATTGAGAGAAGCTGCCTGGCCTAAGCAAGTGTTGATTTTTCTCAGCTTTGGAACAGGGATGCAAGAAAACTTGGGAACTGTCTTCCCAGCACTGCCATTGACGTGTCCTGTGGCCCGGGGCCAGAGACTTAACTTTTGCCAGTCTTTGCTCTTTTCTCAGGACAAATGGAGATCTGTCATCTTATTGTGGGAACACTAGGTTCCCTAAACAAATGTTTTCCCAGGCAGAACCTGAAATTTGAGAACAGAATCCTGCTTCCCCCAAAGAGTTAATTTTTTGCCTCATTGATTGAAATTCTAAACCACCAAGTAACGCTCAAGCAGGAGAGGGAAAGATTCACTATGCTCTTCTTTTTCTAAACCAAAGCCGGAGAAATAGAGGGTGGGAAGGAAAAGGGGATGGGCGAAGGAGACAGGCCATTTCAAGAGATGAGGAAGAAAAACACATTTTTTAAAAGTGGGTCAGTGGCTGGAAACAAGATCAGGCAGGGCAGCAGCAATCTTAAACAACTCACCTTAGAATCAGGATGGACGAAGCCTGACAGAGCCCAGGGGAGGGGAAGAGGCAAAGGGAGGAGGGTCCTTTGCTCTCCCTCCTCTCTCTTGTCACTTCTTAAACCGTCCTCAGGGTTTGGGTTGCTTTGGGTGTCTCTCTTTCTCTCTCTTTCTCTCCCTACCCTATCTGGTCTCAGGTAAGTTGCAGAACAGGCTTTGAATCAGGAAGTGGAAGGAAGTTGTATGCAAATCGTAACTGAGAACTAGAAAGCTCTGTCTCAATATTTTCCTGTGGGGGAGTGAACTTACAGCAAAGTCACTTCATTTCTTAAAACCGAAACCTCTTTCATGGACTAGAAATGTCCAGTGGCCAATTAGGTTTGCTTTTCCCCTAGACGTTCAGGACTAAAGAAACCGAGTGGAGGAATGCCACTGGGACTTAAGTGGACGTGGCAGTTCCCTTTGGGTCACAGCTTCCGGGAGAAGCTCTCCTGGTTAATTGTTGTTCGGGCTCGTTAATTATTGTTATCAATTAGTTCAGGGCTCCCAGTGGGAAGGAAAGGGGTTTCATGGGGAAGAGGATTTGGAGTAAGAGGCCCTGGGTTTGGATCCCTGGAAGAGTTTTACTAGCTGTGTGAACTTGGACAAATGCTCTCAGCTCTCAGAGCTTCGGAGTTATAAAATAAGGTGCCTGGACCAGAAGACCATTGGGGTCCTTTCTGGTTCTAAATGTGGAATCCTATAAAAGAAGAGGCTCATATTGTAGAAGCTAATTTTATTAAAAACAAAACAAAACACCTTTGCTCCTTGAGCTCCAGAAGGAAGAGTCATTCTGAAGTGTTCCTCATTTGAGACGTGGAAAAAGTCAGTGGATCTGTAGCTACTTTTCAGGCTATGTTGCTCAGCTAGGGTTTCATCCTGGTTCACTTTCATAAAATCCAGGGAATCTCCCTGGTCTTTCATCAAATACATTTAATTTCCCTTCTTTTAGTCAGTCCACAACTTGGTGCAGTGGAAAGCCTATCTGGATTTAGGGTGAGAAGGCATCGGTCCAAATGTAGGCTCTGTCGCTTCTTACAAGTGTGTGATCTCTGGCAAGTCATATCACCTCTCTGGGCCTCAGAGACTGTAATGTAATGAGGGGATTGGATTGGTTGGATAATCTGTAGCTAAGATCACTCCCAGGGAAGTACATCCTCCTTCTGGTATCATTGGTCCTCTTCGAGAACAAAGGACTAACAACAAGGCCAAGGCCCCTTCCAGATCTGCCTTTCGCTCTGTGTCCCCTGTGGCTCAGGCGATGGAAGGCCGACTGAACAAAATAAAGAATCTATGCTTTGTCCTTCAGAAGCCCACAGCTGGATGAAGTCTCTGGGATAAGGACTAGACCTGTGACTTCACTGATATAAGGAACTCCCAGGTAAGGAAATTCCATCCATCAGTGTAGGTCAGGGATTGGGGCAAATGCAAGTTGGGGTCTTGGGTTTAACTGTGGGAGTAAGTAATTCTAGCTCTGGCCTTAAGTAGATACAATCTCAGATAGCCAGTACCCTCTGACCATCTCTGGTTTACCCCAACTTCACTCGTGCTATTTAGCTTGCCCAATAAAAGGAGGCCTTTCCACTCCCTGGAATTGCCAGCCCTCTTGGGCCACCCAGAGCAGTCTCTGGCAGGCATCTCATACAGCAAGACGTTTCCTGGTTTTTGACCTTTCCAGCCCTTTTCTTTAAGCAGTGGAGATGTGGAGCCTCTATATTTCTGTTTAAGCCCTTTACTTATTATATTATCCAGGTTTGTATCTATATAGATTAGGCCTGGTTCAAATTCTTGAGATTGTAAGGTATCCTGCTGATAGTCTAAACTGGGTTTTCTTTGCTTTAAAATAAGACTTAACTTGACCTCCAGACTCATCACTGGGAAATCTCATTGTCCTGCAAAATTGAATCTGCCTGGGTATTCACAGCTCATCAGTACCTTCCGCCCCTCTGATTGGACCCTCTGACTGAGGGCAGGACCATGGGCTCCAGGGTCTCTGTTTAAGAAAGGGGCTCAGCACAGTCTTCTCATTTCCCACCAGCTACATTGCTTTTGGACATTTTTGGACCTCTCCATCATGCTGGCACCATTCCCCTCAACACTTTTCAACTTCCTTTTGTGCCTTGTGTTCCCATATTAGATTTTAAGCTTCTTGATGTCTGGGACTATCTTTTTTTTTTTAACTTATATTTCTATCTTCAGCACTTAGCACAGCGCTTGGCACATAATAGGTGCTTAATAAATGTTTATTGAATTGAACATTTTTAAAGTTGTGTAGGGACACTGAGAGGTTTTCTAAGTTGCCCAGGGTCACGCAACCATATGTATCAGAGCAGGGACTTGAACCCTGGTCTTTCTGGCTTTGAGCCCAGTTCTCTATCCACTGAGTGATGCTGCCTCTATGGGGATAGGAAGATGAACAAGATAAGATTTCTACCCTCAAGGAGTTTATAAGCATCAGCAGCATCCTCCTGATGCTTAAGCTGTTCCACAGCAGTAAGAACACACATTTTTTTTTAAGCTCCTAGGATAAAATTCTGCTACAGGAAAATAACCTGGGAGACTTGTGGCCAACATAGGAACACATTCCTGGGCAATGTGTTGAGAATACCTCTGTGACTCCCTGTCATCTGCTGAATAAAGCCTTAACTCCTTGGTGTGGCCTGGGAGGCCCTCCCACAATCACATACAACCCTATCTTTCTGACCTTATCTTACATACTCCCTACCATATTCTCCAGGCTCCAGTCAAATTATATTTCTTGTGCCTCAGTTATATCCTGTGTCCTCTTATCTTTGCTGTTGACATTCCGTATGTTTAAAATGACTTTGCCCATATTCCTGTCTGTTACCTATTGAGATCCTACACAGCCTCCAAGACTGAGCCTAAATGCCATTTCCTCCTTGAAGCAGAAATGACTTTTTCCTCCTCATACCTCACATGGCACTTTGCAATTTGCTTTCATGTGTACCTAGACTTTAGCAAAGCACCTAATAAAGTCTCCCAGAGTATCTGTGTTGTCATTACCACACTCTTCTCTTCCACCCCTACACCTGACTCCGGGTTCACTTGTGCCACTCCAAGTGCCTTCTTTTCTACACAGAAACTTTGGGACTCACTACTGTGCCAATCTGCCTCAGCACAGTTGCTTGTTTCCAAGTAAGACATTCCTAGAGTAGAAAACATAGACAAGATGTAAAGATGTGGGACAGGTAATAAGACAAATGGATTTGGAAATGGTTGAATAACTGGATGTAAAGGGTAGTCATTAATGATTCGATATGAGTCAATCAACAAGCATTAGTTAAACACTTACTGTATTCCAGGCACTGTGTTAAGGGGGATACAAAGAGAAGTTCCTGCCCTCAAGAAGCTTATGTTCTAATGGAGAAATGCCCTCTGCACACTTAGGTATATACAACATAATAATCATGTTTCTTTACCACTTTAATGTTTGAAAGAACTTTATATATGTTATCTCATTTGATTTTCATCAATCTTGAGAGGTAAGTGTTATTATCCCCATTTTACGGATTAGGAAACTGAAGCTGAGATAGGTTAAGTGACTTGCTCAGAGTACACAGCTAATAAGTGTGATTCAGGCAGGATTCAGTATCAGATCTTCCTTCATCCAGTGCTCTATTCACCATGACACTTAGCTACTCCAACTCTGTTTAACATTTTTACCAGTGCCTTGGATGAAGGAATAGATGGTATGCTTATTATATTTGCTGATGACATGGAGATGGAAAGAATAGTTACTGCACTGGATGACAAAGTAAGGATTAAAAAAAATTTGGCTGGCAAGACAAGGGTTCTTAATCTAAAGCCCCTCAGAACTTTTTTTTTATTTTGATAACTGAATTTCAAGATAATTGATTACCTTTGTAATCCTATTTTTTTTTTTATTTTCTGCATTTAAAAACTGTTTTTCTCATCAAGTGCATTGCTTTTGGACTTCTCTGACATTCTCCAACATGCCTTCCTTCCCAACTCTTCACTGGGAAACCTCACTAGCTGCAAGATTGAATTTCCCTGAGTTAGAATAAGGGGCCAAATTCAATAAGGTAAAATATAATAGACCAATGGAAATTCATATACCTGTTTTTTTTTTAAATCAGCTTCACAAGCACATGGTGTGGCTAGACATAATTTGTGTAGAAAAAAAATATGAGGGTTTTAGTGGACTGCAAGCTCCATATGAGGCCAGAGTATGGTATGGGAACAAAAAAGGCTCAAGTGACTTTAGTCTGAATTAAGAGTGGCATAGAGTCTAGAATGATAATCCTAAAGTTCTCTGACCTGGTTTAATCATATCTGGGATATTGTCTTCCATGTTGGCTCCTCCACATTTTCCTGGGCATTGACAAGCTGAAAAATGTCCAGAAGAAGAAGATCAGTATGGTGAAGGGACTGGTGACCATGTCATAAGAAGATTCATTGAAGGAACTGGGAATATTTAGCCTGGAGAAGAGAAGGATTGAGAGTATGTGGGGAGAATGAGAACTGTCTTCAAGTCTTTGGATAAATGAATGAAAAAATCATTTATTAAGCACTTACTATGTGTCAAACACTGTTCTAAGTGCTAGAGGTGTGAATAAAAAAAGCTAGGCTAATGTTCTCAAAGACCCACACTCTAATTGGGGGACATAACATGTAAAAGAGAGTTCAGCTGCAGGGCAGATGGAAAAGTCTCAGATTCCTAGGGGGCAGAGTCCCCTTGTGGGGTAGATGGAAAGGCCCAGAAATCCCTAGGCTGGTTACTTAAATAATTGAGGTGAGGAGGCAAGGCAGATGGTGCTAAGGGCTGAAGGATCTTAGTAGAAAGGAAGATGGTACGGTCTGATGATCATCTTATGAGAAGAGATGGAATTTTTCACTTCCATCTCATTTCAATCCTGTGAGCAGTCAAGCAGTCCAGGCAAGGGGAAAGACAAAAGGATAGGGTGAGCTAGGTGGTGGTTTCTTTCTGTTTTTATTCTCTGATGGGGTTCTGGGACAGCCTGAATAGGGGAGAGGTATAAAGAGGAATGACATCAAGGTGACACAGTGAATAGATTGCCTGGCCTAGAGTCAGGAAGACCTGAGTTCAAATCTGGCATCATCACTTACTAGCTGTTTGACCTTGGGCAAGTCATTTAATTCTGCTTGCCTCGGTTTCCTTATCTGTAAATGAGCTGGAGAAGGAAATGACAAACCACTCCAGTATCTTTGCCAAGAAAATCTCAAATGGGGTCACAAAAAGTGAGACATGACTGAAAAATGACTAGACCACAAAAGGAGAGGGGAATGCAAGGGATGAAGAGTTATCACTTGGAAAAGGGATTAAGTTTATCTTGCTTAACCCTAGAAGGCAGCAGGGGCAATAAGTAGAATTTGGAAAAAAACATGGATTTCAACTGTGTAGAAAGCTTTCCTAACAGTTAAAGCCATCTCAGAATGGAATGGGATGCTTCCAGAGGTAGCATTCTCTCTCACCAGAGGTCTTCAGGCTATCTGACCATTGACTGACAGTGTGAAAGAAGGAATTCTTAATCATATACAGTCTAGACTACGTGGCCTCTAAGGTCCCTTCCAACTTTGACATTCTGTAATACAACATAGGTAACATTTTACATTACAGTTATTTGTGTATATATTAATGGAGCGTAGGGTGTGTTCAGGGAAGACTAGTACCTCTGGCATGAAGGCTGGTGAGCCCTTTTCAGGGCTACTTTCCACCTTTGGTGTCCACCTTTTCCGTCTGACTCTCACCTGTGGCTCCAAGAAGCTGTAGCATGTGCAGCGGCCACAGCCTGGTAAACCATTTAGGCAGATGGGCTAAACCAGGTCAAGGGGCACCAAGAGGTCTCAAACCCATTGGTGAGTTAATGGGGGTGTCTACCCTAAGCATGTGAAGACTTCCTCTGGTGGAATGTGTGGATAAGAACAGTTTGTTTCAATGGCCATGAAGGCAGCTGAAGCTGGTGCTGTGGAGCACTTAGAGCTTGGTTAGACGTAGAAGATGCCAAGGTCATCCACTGCATCTTGAGCCATCACCAGTCATCTGGTTCTGTCCTGCCACTGAACTGTGATGACTCTGGAGGAAAGAGTGAGGCTGGTGACTTCTTGTAACTCTGCCTCACTTAAATTCAACTTACCCACGAATCAAAGGATATCGAAGGAAAGGTATATATTAATAATTCCTCAACGAAATTATAAGTTTCAGAGGACAGAAATGTCGTATCTCTGCCAGCCCCTATCACAGTGCTCCACACCCAACAAACACTCAATAAATATTTGTTGAATCCAACCAAGTAAATGTTGCATTGCAGATTACACTGTTTGGAGAAGAGTGTCTTAGCCATGCATTCATTCTACAAACTTCTGTGTGCTAGCACTCTGTTGGCACTGGGGAGAGAAAGAGACAAATAACAAATGGTCCCAACTCGCAAAGACATGGGGAACATCTCTGAACACATATGAAAACCTGATAGTTAATGTGTATTTTGCGGAGAATATCAAATGGACCCTGTCTTTAAGGAACTTTAGAGCCAAGTTTTCCCTTCCCTACTCTAATATAATATTTACATAATATAGTATTGACCCATTGACTGTTCAACCCTGGTCTAGTCACATAATGTCTTACTCCTCTAAGCAACTCTCTAAGATTATAATTTGTAAACAAAATGCCAACCTACAGTGGTAGAAGGAGTTTCCGTATCCAGGAGGTTCCTCTACCAATGAAATCACAAGTCCATTCCCTATCTCTACCCTATCAATGAAATCAATCTGTACACCATCTCTACATCATGCGTACACGCTCACTATATTATCTGTGTCTTTATTACATACTTAGGCAGGCTCTTGGCAAGGTTGCTCTCATCTCTGAGAAACTCCTAGCAACACTCCATTGGAAAAGGATGCAGGAAACAAAGTGGCTGTTCTCCATGTGCTATTAACATGGGTGCAGTTTCGAAGGTGATAGGCACCGTACAAACACACCAACCCATCCTTTAACTCAGCCCTTGACTCTGATCCAGAACTGGAGTTCAACTTTTGGGAGTTTTTGTGTTTGTCCAATCCTAGCATTACTCAGTATTCTTGCAAAAGCCAGCCAGGGGAAAACCCTCCACAGATTTAGACCAAGTGCTAGGAAATTCTCTTCTCTGTTTATGCAGGATCCTCTGAAGTAGGCTCTTGAAAAAATCAATGGAAGTATCCGTCAGCCCCTGGATGAGCTTTGACTTTTCACCTCTAATTTTTATTATTGCTAGTCTCGGCAAGAGTGCCATTAAAACTCCTATGGTATTTTAAATACTTTATAATGACCACACTTTATAATTACATATACAAATCAGGTGGTTGAGTTTTATTACAGAGTCAGGTAGTGAATATGTTTCATAGGATCATAGATTAGAGCTGGAAGGGACCTAGTGGCCATTAGTCCAACCCCTCTTTAGAGCTTCTTCCCCCTCCCCCTGCCCCTGTTCAGTCCCCTACTCTGTATAGATAGGCATCAAGTCTTTTGTGGAGAATATTTGCATTTGATAGAAGCCTCTTGTAGACAATACCTTGACCCAAAGGAATCATTCTAAGGATGACACTTTCAGTACTGTGTTCAATTGATGTGGAAGATATTTTCCAGACAATCAACATTTATTAAGCACCTACTAAGTACCAGGCACTGTCAAGTCTTTCAAATTCTACTTTGGAGATGTTAGGTATAAGCAAGGCAGGTTAACTGACTAGACATCACCCTTGGGGGAAGCTTTGTGCCTTGCTCACTTTCACCAGCTTCCCCAAATGTCTGTTTGCCTGTGGAACTCTAAGCATTTTAGGAGGAAGATTTAAGTTGGTTGATTTCTTAGGGAATGAGCATCACTTTCCTGGAAGCTCTGAAATCTTATTTTTCCCTAATCTTTTTTTTTTTTTTTTGATGCAGTTGAGCTTAAGTGACTTGCCCAGGGTCCCACAGCTAGTAAGGGTCTGAGGCCAGATTTGAACTCAGATCCTTCTGACTCCAGAGCTAGTGCTCTATCCACTGCCCCACCTAGCTGCCCTGTTTTCCCTTAATCTTGTGAGGCTGATATACCCGTTAGCTAAGTGAGGGCTAGCTGTGATTTCCTGAAATATTTGTTAAGCGGAGTTGGGTAACCACTTAATTTGTCTCTAAAAACATTTAATATTGTTTCTGAACTTCAGTCCTACATTGTTAACTGCCTATTGCACATCTGTACCTGGCTAAGCACTTGGCAGCGCCCAAACTCAGCAAGTCCTATGTGAATTCATCATCTTTCTCTGATAAACTTGTCCTTCTTCCAACTTCCTTTTTTTTTTTTATGGCACTACCATCCTCCGTCATCCCTAATTCCACCCTTTCCTTTATCCCCATCAAATCAGTTGCTGAGTCTTATAAATGTATCCAGTTTGTTGTCCATATTTCTTGCTCTGTCCTCTCCTCCTCACTAAAACTGTCTACATTCTATTCCTCCTCTAATCAACAAGCATTTATTTATGAAGTGCCTATTATGTGCCAGGAATTGTGAGCAATACTAGAATACAAAGACAAATGGCAGAATTCCTGTCTTCATGGAGCTTGTATTCTATTGGGGAAGACAACGCGCATATAAAGCAGCATTTACAAAATAAATACAAATTTTTGGTGATGCCCAAAAGGAAACAAGGAATTTGAAAAGGAAGAGGTGAGGAGGCTAATCCAGATGTGAAAGACAGCCAAGGTACAGGGATGGCCTAATTGGCTGGATCATGGAATGCAGGAAGGGGAGTGAGGTATAGTGAGCTTGGAAAAGTAGGATAAAAAGGAATTTAAAAGCTAAACTTACATTTGATCTTAGAAGCAATGGGAGGCACAGTAGCTTATTGAGGAGAACAGTGCCATGATCAGATCTGTGCTTTGAACACCTGCTAAAATAATCCTCTTAATGCACAGAACTGACAGTGTCACTGTCTTACTCAACATTCTTTCAGTGGCTATCTCTAGGGTAAAATACAAACTCCTAGTCTGGCATTTTAGGCCTCCTGAAATCTGGCTCTCACCTACCTTTCCAGCTTTATTTCTTTTATATCACCCTTTTTCTGAAAATTATTCCTCCAACTCAACATTTTGTATTTTTCTTCCACGAGTTAGCACATGCCTGGAATAGGGGACAAATGCTGATCAGCTCATGTCTTATTTCCTTTCTCTTCCTTCAAGACGCAGGTCAAGTCTCACCTCTTCCATGAAGCCTTCTCTGATATCCTCAAGTGAAAGTGAGCTCCCTCCTCAGATTTTCTGAGTTCCTTTTTTGAATTTCTTTGCTTCCGTCTTACCCTACATCTTGTATTAGTTTTACCCTCCAGTACAATGTTAGCCATTTGGAGGCAAGGGCTGTTGTCTAAAATGACAAAAAAATTAAAATATTTTGTATCCTTAGCACCTTTTCTTTTCTTTTTTTCTTTTTTGAGGCAGTTACGGTTAACTGACTTGCCCAGGGTCACACAGCTAGTAAATGTCTGAGACTGGATTTGAACTCAGGTCCTCCTGACTCCAGGGCTAGTGCTCTTATCTACTGTGCCATCTAGCTGCCCTATCTCCTGAGCACCTTGGGGGAAAAAAAAAAGATGTACAGCTAAATACCATAGTGGATAGAGCTCTGGTCTTTGAGTTAGGAAGACCTGAGTTCAAATGTGGCCTCAGACACTTACTAGCTGTAAGACCTTGGGCAAGTCACTTAACCCCTGTTTATCTCAGCTTCCTCAACTACAAAGTGGGAATAATAATAGTACCTACCTCCCAGGGTTGTTGGGAGGATCAAATGAGATAATAATTTATATAAATCACTTAGCCTACTGCCTAGCTTATAGAAAGCACTGCATAAACGTTAGCCATTATTATTATTGTTGTTGTTGTTATAAATTGCAGCCAAAATGGAATAAGAGGAGGATAGAAGACTGAATTATCTTTGGGAAATTCTTTAGTACTTTTAGGAACTTCATTCTTTCTGAAACAAAGGTTCATTGTTTTAATATTGATACATAACACATTGCCTGGTACATAGTAGGGACTTACTAAACGATTATTGATTGAGTAGTTGATTGATTGTTTTTCCATTTATACTGTATGGCTGTCATTCAGGGAATACCTCAGTCCCTAAAGAAGCCACCTAATGACCAAATGGAGAAGTATGTGGTAAGCCTGAATAATCTGTAATATATTACCAATGAAGAATTGAGCAGAAGTGGCATAAAAGCATCATCAGAGAGATATAGAACTGAGAAAGGATATGAGTCAGTTATGTAGGGAGAGAAGGGATAACTAAGGGACAGTGGTCTGTGTACTCGGTTTGTATGCAGAGAATAAGAGAACCTTGAACAGGGATTCTTAACTTGGGATCTGTGGGTGGTTTCCAGGGAGTTTGTGAACTTGAATGAGGGAAAAATTACATTTTCATTTTAATATAATTGGTTTTTTCTATAATCTTAGGTATTTTATTTTTTGCATTTAAAAACATGATTTTGAGAAGAGGCTTTTCTAGACCATCAGAAGGGTCTGTGACACACAAAAGGGTTATGAATCCTGATCTAGAGGAAGGCCCTAGATTTATAAGAGACATGGACATGAGTTTTATAGGATGAGGAGGGATGGATGGGCTGCAATCTGCACCACTTATCCACATTGATGAGTCCACTGAAGTATCAACATATCCCCAGCACTTTGTACTGTGCCTAAGGGTCCCTAGTATGTGGCTGATATCTGCGTGAGGTCTGTATGGGCCTGTTTCTTTGAATTATTGATATTTGTGCAGGTGTCACCAAAGGAAAGTTAACAGAACATGGCAAATGCTCTCCATGAGTTAATAATCTAAGATAAACCACTCCCAAGTTGAAAATATGTAAGGGGAACTGGATAAATATTAAACAAGTACACAGATAAAATTAATAGTCAGTGCTTGGTTCCCTTCCGATAATATAAGGGAGAGATGACAGGTGATTCAGAATAGCAAAAATATCTAAAAATAACCTATTTAACTATGTAATATTTTGTATATGTTTGAATAGGAGTATGTTTGTTGTTCTAAAAGTTCACTTTAATTCAGATAATGAATATACACTATAATAAACCAATTCAGAAACTGAATCCTATGCTTTTTGTTTATGTCATTTTCTGCTCATTCAATGTCAATCAGTAAATATTCATTAAACACCTACTGTGTGCCAGGCCCTGGGCTAAGTGCTGGGGATATAGTGTAATGGGGGAGACAGCATTCGAACGACTATGTACAAACAAGCTATAACTAGGACAAACTGGAAATATTCAGCAGAGGAAAGGCGTTAAAATTAAGAGGGATCAGGAAAGGTTCCCTGTAGAACACAGGTTTTAGTTGGGACTTGAAGGAAGCCAGGAGGCAGAGATAAGGAGAGAGAACATTTTATGCATGGAGGACACCAGCAAAAATGCCTGGACTCAGGAGTTGGAGTTTCTTACTCAATGAAAAGCAAGAGACCATTGTCAACAGATTGAACAGTATTTTGGGGGGATGGTTGGGGGAGTAGCGGTAGAAGGTGTAAGACCGGAAGAGAAGGGGCAGAATACAAAAGGCTTTGAATGCCAAACAGAAGATTTTATATTTGACCCTGAAGGTAATAGATTTTGTTGTGTGGGAGTCTGTGTGACATGGTCGGACCTTCACATTAGAAAGATGACTTTGACAGCTAAGTAGAGGATTTCTGGAGTGGGAGATATATATGACAGAGAGATGTGCCTCTCTGTGTTAAGGGAAGGATAAATATTATTTCCCAGACTGATACAGACTTAGCTCTGACTCACTCCTTCCTTGGAATTCAATTCAAATCACTAAATGTTAATTGCCTACTATGTGCAAGGCACCAAGCTTGATGTTGGGGATGGAAACAAAAGCAGATCAATCTCTGCCTTGGGACTTCTCCAATTGTGTGACAGGAGGAATATAATATGTACACATGTAAGTAAGTCAAATTGATTTTGAGAGATCCAGAGTACCAACAGTGAGGGAATCAGGAGAGACCTCATGTAGAAAGTCATCTCTGAGCTATGCTGAAAAAGAATTTAGGGATTCTTAGAATTAGGGGTAAGGAGGATGTATATTCTCAAGTTGGGGACCCACCTTCCTACAGTCACAGAGGCGGGAAGTGGAATGTCATCAGTAAGGAACAGTTCATAGGCCAATTTGATCAGAACTGATAGTGAGGGAAGGGAAGTAATAAGAAATAAGACTGAAAAGAAGAGGGGAGGCCATATTATAGCTTTAAGTGCCAGGCTGATTTTGTATGTTAGCCTAGGAGCAATAAAGAGCCATTGAAGATTTTAATCAGGGAAGTAACATGGTCAGATCTGTGTTTTAGGAATGTCCATTTGGCAGCAGGGTGGAAGGATGACTTGGGAGAAGAGAGACTAGAAGCAGAGAGACCAATTGGAAGGCTGTTGAAGTAATAAATGTGAGAAAGCTTGAACTGTGTTAGAGGTTGTGGAAGTAAAGAAAAAGGGGTAAATATGTGAAAGATGTCGTGAAGGTAGAATCCACAAAACTTGGCAATTCGTTGGAATTGGGAGGTAATGGAAAGGAAAGAGTCAAGGATAATTCCAAGGTCTCAAACTTTGCCTGCTACTACTAGTGCTACTGCTGCTGCTACTACTGCTACTGCTACCACTACTGCTCCACTAGCTTGCTTGCTAGCTAACTTGAATTTATATATAGCACTTTAAGGTCTGAAAAGCATTTTATACTTATCATCTGATTCTCACAACAATCTTGGGAGTTAGGTCCTTTTATTATCCTCATTTTATAGATGAGGAAACTGAGGCACACATGGGTGAATTGACTTGCCCAATGTCACAAGGATAGTAAGTTTTAACTCAGGTTATCCTAGCTCCAGATACAGCACTCTATCCACTTTGCCCCCTAGTTGCCTCCAGTTGAAGGATGGTTGGTACCCTTATCAGAAATGGAAGATTTTGGAGAAGGAGTTTTTGACATGATGACTTTGAGATCTCTAGAAGACATCCAGGTGAAGCCATCTAGCAGGCATTTGGTAATGTTGGCTTGGAATTCAGGAGAGAGGTCAGAGCTTCCAGTGTTTAAAGAAATGGCATATGGAAGTAGAAGTAGGCTCGCTCTTTTTAGTGGTACTTGCAGAAAGGCAAATTTGAGTTCAGCCTAAGGAAAAGCACCCTAACAATTAGAGCTGTTCGAAAGTGGAAGAAGCTTTCTCAGGAGGTAGTGAGTTCTCTATCATGTTCTTTATTTAGATAGAGGCATGATGACTGCATTGTGGAGATACCATAGAAGTGGTTTCTGTTCAGGTACAGGTTGGAAGAGATGACCTCTTAAGTCCCTTTGACCTCTATTATACTGAGACTATGAAAAACCACCAAGACAAGCATAATTCTGGAACCAGGATGATTCTGAGATTGCTCCACAATTTCTTCTTTGGGTTCAGGGCTGACCCTAAATAATTAGGCACAGTTTATCTTTAACCCTTGTGCCCTCTATAGACATCCCTAGTTGCTTCTTGGGCCTGAAGTCAGGAAGACCCGAGTTCAAATCTGGGCTCAGACAACGTACTAGCTGAGTGATCCTGGGCAAGTCACTCACCCTTTGTCTGCCTCAGCCTCCTCTGCTGTAAAATGGGGATCATAATATCACCTACCTCCCAAAGTTATTGTGAGGATCAAATAAGATAATCTTTGTAGAGCACTTAGCACAGTGCCTGGTACATGGTAGGCACATAATAAATACATTTTTCCCCCTTTCCCCTCCTCCTCTAGGCTATGACCTTTTAGAGTTTGCCTCAGCAATTCTGTTTTTCCTTCTTGAAGCTGAGCATCATAGAACCTTATTTCTGGAAGAGTCCTCAGGGATCATCTGGGCCAACAGGGATTGTATTTAAAGTATGAGCTCCTCTCCAACATTCTTAACAAGTAGTCATGCAGCCTCCATCTGAAGACCCTTGCTGATGGGGCAGCTTACTACTGAAGCTACTCTTATTCATATCTTGTATTTTTTATGACATATTGGAGTTAGGAAGAACTGAATCCAAATCCTGCCTCAGATACTTACTAGCTGTGTGACCGTGGGCAAGTCATTTAACCTCAGTTTCCTCATCTGTAAAATAGGGATCATAATAGCTCCTACTGCACAGAGTTGTGAGGATCAGATTTTACACACACACACAGACACACACACAAAGACACACACATACACATAATATATATACACATATATGTATATATGTTTATATTTATATATATATAAAGTTCTTTGTGAACTTTAAAGTTCTATATAAATGTTAGCGATTATTATGTGATTGCCATTATTATTATATATCCCCCTTAAGATCAGGTGCTCATTGACTTCCAAGGGGACAATGGAACAGTTTGATAAACCAGTCCATGCCATGTTGCTAAGCACTGGGAAGAGAAGCCTAGATAGGGCAGTGGCGTCAAACTCAAATAGAAAGGGTGGAAGGGAGGCAGAGCACTAAACCATACATAATGATCCCTGCAGGCTGCATATTGACTTAGAAAACCACCTATCAAAATTATCCATGTCCTGTTTATTTTTATTCATTTTATTAAATATTTCCCAGTTACGTTTTAATAGAGTTCAGGCTGCAGCACTCAGGAGTAATTTTGTGGTCCAGCTCACTGTATGTTTGACACCTCTGGGCTAGAGGAAATCTCCATGCCTTTCCCCCAGCCAGGTCACTCATGGGCCAATGATGTCGAAATAACATGCCCTCCTCTCCCATTTAATCCAGAGCGCAACAGTGCCTCCAATGGTGGGAGTTCTAGGTTAGGGAGGCAATATGAAATGGGCAGACCCAGGCAGGACAGTCAGGAAGATCACAAAGTAATAGATTTAGAACTGGATGAGTCATAGAATCTAACTGAGGCTCAGAAAGGTGAAGCATTTGCTCCCAAAGTCACAAGGGTAGCAAATGGTAAAGCCAAGATTTGAACCCGGGTTCTCTAACTTGAGGGGACAGTGTTCTTGGGGGACAACCAGTACCTCCTAAATCACACCTGTTCTTATGCCAGCCCTATTTGGTTGGTTGGTGTTTCCCTAGTAAAGCTGGATTTGGAAGATGATCTGTTTATTTTAGGGACTTGATCTGTTTGTGGAAGAGGACAGACCCTGAGTCTCATCTGACACAGCTAGAGAGATGAGTTCATCATGTTTTACATGCTTCTCTTGGGTGCTTTGCATCAACCCTGAGCCTCCCAGTGAGGGTCCCCTCCCCATCCCATTCATAAGTAAGGGTGAATCCCTCTCATTGTCCCCTCCCTCCCATTTATGCTTTTTTTTAGCACCCACCTGTTTCCTGATGGGGCCAAAGCCTGCCTGTTCCCTTCCAGAGATTAATATTCACAACAAGCAGCAAGCAATTAATTTAACTGGTTGAAATTTATTGTTCACTCTCCTTAGCTAGGATCTGCTGGGGGTTTATTTTTCACTGGTGATGCATTACCACATGACAGCTCCCGAGCATCTGAATTTAAACTGTGCCATTCCCAGGTCCCTCCCCACCCCACCCCCCCTTTAGCACCCCTAAACCCTCAGAGTTCTGTGCTTTCTACAATGGCATGTTTTGACAAATGCCACTGCTGAGAAGGTAATTCTTGGTTGCTGGCCTATTGGAACAGATGCTAAGCATGGAGCCTAAGGAGGTTTAAGGTTTTGGATTTCCTGCCTGGCACATCTTGTTGGTGACTCATTTAAGTCCAGGTGCTTTGGGCGAGAATTGTGACAATCCTGTTGGGCAACCCCTCCCCAGCCGTGGAGACCAGAGAATATGCATCCACCTTTCATTCAGGGTCTCAACAGACAGAGCCATAATCTCACAGTAGAATGCACATCTGAAAAAAAAAAAGTATATACTGTAAGCTCCAGATAGCTCCTCTCCTCCCTATTTGCCCTCCCTACACCAAGATGCTCCTGTTCCCTGTCTGAATAGAACTGTCCTTTGGTGGTACTGACATTTTCAGAACAAAGACAGAGGCTCTCAGGGAGGCTCCAATTTGGAGAAAAAGAAAAAAAAATTAGGAGCAAAAATAAGGAGGGGAAAGGGTTCATAAATCTGTAGCTGGCTTTTATCAAATCAGAACTTGTAGCTCTCTGCTGACAGTCAGCCAACAGCTGAAAGCCGCAAGGGAGAGATCCCATTCGAAGCTTCTGGCTGGCTATTAGCTACCAGCAGCCTCCTGACCCTGTTCCCTGAGAAGTAACAGCTGGCAGCTGACACAGGCTCGGGCGTGGTGGGCCACTTTCACTTCTCTGGGAATGGATAGGAGATTGGCAAGAAACAAGCATTTAAAATATGGATATTAGAAGAGCATTCTCCCCCTTCCTTCCTTTAGTACTTTTCCAGATTCTGCTTTTAGGTGCTAATGTCTATTATGTGCTGGGGAACTTGAGCAGATTTTTTCCTTCTTTATAAAAGGATTAGGTGGCCTGGCTTACTCCCTCCCAACATCACTGTGGCAGATAAAGGTATATTTCCAGACTCCTTTTTCCCCTTTTTTTTCCCCACCAAAAAAAAAATGAATAAACAGAAAAACACCAACCTCAATAGAGTTTCTTGCTTTAATATTTCAAGGACCAGTAAACTGGAATACTCTCTCACCTCTGCCTCCCCGAATCCTTGGCTTATTTCAAGACTTGGCTAAAGGGCAACGTTCCTATGTTAGGCTTTTTCTGATCCTCCCAGTTGCCAACACTTCCCTATTCCCCTACCCCCATTTCCACTCCTCCCCCCTAAAAACTCCAACTGCTTGATATTTATATGAAATATTTATGTATTTTGTATTGTCTTATCTATGTGAAAGGGTGTAGAAAATGGATCACAAGATCAAAGATTGAGTTAGGAGGAAGCTTGGAGGCCATCTGCTCCAAACTTCCCATTTTACAGATGAAAAAACTGAGGCCCAAGGAGGCTTATGGCTTGCCCAAGATCACACAGGCATTAAGAATGTTGGCCTTCTTTCTCCAACTTCTAATAGAATGTAGGTTCCTGAAAGGCAAGGACAATTTTCATTTTTGTTGTTTTAGCCAAAGTCTTTAAGACCTGGCAGGCACTTAAATGCTGGTTGAATTGGAGTAGAAATTTAATACTTCTCCCTGCTCTGTGTCTGTCTTCCTTTGGACTTCAAAACCATGCCCCCTCTACTGCTGACCTCCTGGAACTGCCTTTCTTTTATTGATGACTTCCTATTTTTCCTATATATAGCTTGTTGTGAGGTCCTCAAGAGCAGAGACTATCTTTTGCCTTTCTTTATAGAGGTACTGCCATATAGTAGGTGTTTAATAAATGTTTATTGATTGACTGCCTGGGGTTTCCTCATCCTGGAGCAGCCTACCATCCCAGTGGCCCACGCAGCACAGAATATCCCTCTGTAAGATCCACATCACTTCTTCCATTGGTGAGTTGTCCTAGAACCTCCGTTTTGTGCAGGGTTAGAGGCCTTGCCTTCCTGGCCCTGTCCTTGACTTCAAAACCATGTTCCCTTGCCCAGGTACCTTTATTCCTCCCCCAACTCCCTCCTACTTCTGTCTTTTAGCTCTTTCGTATATTGTTCCCTCCTCTCCATTAGATTATAAGCTCCTTGAGGGCAGGGACTATCTTTCTTTTTTTTGTTTGTATTATTATCCCCAGAATTTAGTACAGTGCCTAGGATGTAGTAAATGCTTTACAGTTATCCCTTCCACATCACAACTTTCCCCATTGCGTTTTTGGTATATCATGGGTTGGCATAAGAAATTAAGTGGGAATTTTTTGAGAGTTTTGTGGAAGCTGTAGATGATATGCAAAGGCCAGCAGACAGTCAACACAGCAAAAGTTTAGAAATTCAGGAATGTATAAAATATATGTATGTCTATAAATATATAAATATGTATATATAAATATATAATATATATATACATATATATATATACATAAAATATATGTATAGCATTGTAAACACCCCATAAAAGAAAAAGAAAAAATTCAGACTTCTCTGGCACAAAGGGAAAGCCAAAAAATTTTACACAGATTTTACAGCTCCATTCTCTTTGTCTGTTTACACTTATGCTTGTACATACATTCTTCCTTTTGTATAATTGTAATTGTGTATGGTAAGTGCTTCCTTTATTCAAGGCACTATGCTAGGTTGCAATAAAAATGCTCTTGCCCTGGATCATGAAGAGTTTATAACCTAGTAGAAGAAGAAATAGAAACACAAATCAGTATAATACCAATTCGGGTATGATAAATGAATCCAAGGTATGAATCAAGTGCTAGGGGAGATCTGAAGAGGAACAAGGCTCTGACCATGAGGATCAGAGAAGATTGAGTAGAAGTGAAGGTAGCAGAGCTAGACTGGGAAGGATGAGAAAGATTAAAAGAATAATAAAGGAACAACAATAGTCAACAAGCATTTCTTAAGCATTTATTTGTGTTCCAGGTTCTAAGCTAAGTGCTGGGAATCAAATATAAGCCCCTACCACTGTGATGTGGAAGGGATAACTGTATTGTTTCTTCCTTTCCTTCCTCTGTTCTTCCCTTCCTCCTTCCTTCTCTCCTTGCCTCCTCTTCCCTGCCTCCCTCTCTTCCTTCCTTCCTTCTTTTCTTCTTTCTTTCCTTTCTTCCCTCTAGAGCAGAGGTTCCCAAACTTATTTGGCCTACCGCCCCCTTGAAAAAAAAATTACTCAGTGCCCCCCTGTTAAAGAAATCTACTTTAACATTTTTTAAAAATTTTCATCTTTTCAAAAAAGTATAGTTTTTTTTTTAATTACACATCTAAAATTTAATAATTTATTGTAAATTTGTGGTTTTTTTCCTGCATTGGAATTTTGATGATGAAATATTCCATTATATAACTACATGGTATTGTGTTATAAGCAAGTCATTACACACACAAATTCCTGCCATTGCATGCTGGACTTCCCAGCAATGCATGACACACTTGCCTGCCAACACTTGCTTGTTAAGGCCCATCTGGGCACTTGACCACTGATCGGTTATAACTTGTATTTTGTTTGTTTATTTGGAAAATAATGTAATCACTATGACTTTAACTCTGCTACACAACAGATAAAACGCGTATGGACGGTTTTACAAAATTTTCTTCTCTTTCATTATGCTTCCACTGCCCCCTTATTTCTATTCAATACCCCTCAATTGCAACTAAGACTACTACTCCCTCCCCAATCATTGCAGCATCACCCATTTGGGGAACCTAAACTAGAGGTAAGGGACCACTGTAGCATCTTCTGTCTTTAAATGTATCATCCTGTGAACTTAGATCTTAAAATAAAAAATCAAAAACCTGGAAAGACTTGTATGGTCTGATGCTGAGTGAAGTGAGCAGAACCAGGAGAACGTTGTAGCAATAACAGCCACATTGTGCGATGACTAATATTGATAAACTTAACCCTTTCCAGCAATGTAAGGATCTAAGACCTCTCCAAAGGCCTCATAATGGAAAATGCTATCCACAGCCAAAGAAAGAACTATGGAGTTTGAATGCAGATTGAAGCATACTATTTGCTATTTTTTTTCCTTCTATTGGGTTTTGTTTCCTCTTTCTGGTGGTTCCTCCTATTGGTTCTAATTCTTACTTACAACATCACTAATGTGCAAATATGTTAAAAGAAATGTATATGTATAGCCTATATCAGATTGTGAGCCATTTTGGGGTAGGTGGTGGGGAGGGAGGGGGAGAAAAATTTTAAACTCAAAAGCATATGGAAGTGATTGTTGATAAATCAAAATTAATTTAAAAAGTAAGAAATCAAAAATAATAGAGAAGATAATAGACATGAGGTTATAGAAATTGTTACCTAATTTAAAGTGGTACTACAAACTATAAACTATATTTCAAGGTCAGTAAGCCAAACATGTTTCAGTATCATGTATGTTACCTGAAGTCAAGGAGTCCTTTCCTCCCACCAAGGGGCCTTGTGTCTGGGCTCAGGAAGGTTCATGTCCTGGGGGGTGCCTAATTGATCCCAAAGCCAAGGGATCAGGTTTTCTTTCACTTTCTGGTTCATTGTACCCAAAGGCTGGATTATTCCAGGAAAACTTCCTTAAATAAAGTTTAGGCTTTGCTGCTTTCTAGGGTTTCCCCAAAAAGGATTAAGGGGCTTCCTTCCAGAAAGATATTCAATATGCAGAATAAATCAGGTACAGGGCAGCTATTTATTTCGTCCACCACAAAAGGAATGCTTGAAACATGTAACCTCTGTCCCAAAGCCCATTGGTATGGGACTCTCTCTTTAGTGGTAGAGATGAAGGCTCTGCCCTACATGAGGGGGTGGGGCAGAGTTAGTGAAAGGTGAGAGGCCTCCAGAGTTCCCCAGACCCTCTTTTGGAACACTTTAAGTGAAAGTTCTGTTTGAGTCCTCCAGTCTTCTTTGTCATTTATTATGTGTGTTCATTTTTGTGGAACTGGTATTTGCTGGGAAGGGACTTAAGCTTTGAATATAGAACTTGGGCCCTCCTTTCCCCCAAAGTGACAAAGTGATCAGAAGTTAGATGGAACTTGGTCATATCCCCTAGACCAACAATATTTAAGGGAGCAGACGGATATACTTCTGGTTCCCTCTCCTTCTGTGGAGAGCAGAACGGCAGCCCCCTAACCTCAGCCTCCTCCTTCCCTTTTTGGCAGGAATGAAAGTCAGCCTTGGAGAAGGTTGGTGGGAGAAGAAGCTAGAGATGTCTGTTCCGCCTCCCTTTAAGCCACACAAGGACAGTGTGCTTGCCACAAGTGGAACATTGCTGTACACAGGAGACCCACAATTTTTGCTGCACACAAAAGATTCAAAATCTTGCATTAACAAATACTTAAAACATGTAACAGTAACCTGCAGTAAAGCTGTTCAGCCAGCCAATAAACATTCATTAAGTATCTACTATGTACCAGGCTCTGTGCTAAGTCTTGGGGATTCAAAGAAAGGTAAAAGACAAGTCCCTGCTCTCAAGGAGCTCAGTCTAACCAGGAAGACAACATGCAAACAAGTTATTTATGCAGGATTAATTTGAAATAATCAGCAGAGGGAAAGCACTGGAATAGGAATGGGGAAAGGCTTCCTGTAGAAGGGGGGATTTTAATTGGGACTGGAAGCAAGCCAGGGAAGACAGACATGAGAAAGGAGAGAATTCCAAGCTTGGGGAACAGCCAGTGAAAATATCTGGCATTGGGAAATGCAGTAGCTTCTTTGAGAAACGGCAAGGATACCAGTATCACTGAATTATGTGGGGGTGAGTAAAGTGTAAAAATACCAGAAAGGTGGGGTAGGGGGCTGCATTTTTTAAAGGGATTTAAATGCTAAATAGTGGATTTTCTGTTTGATCCCGGAAGTCTGCTAAGTAGAGGGAGACATCATTAGACCTTCGGTTTAGGAAGAACATTTGGCAGGTTAGTAGAGAATAGACTGGAGAGGGGAGAAACTTGTGGCAGATAAACCAACTTGCAGGTTTTGGTCCAAGTGTGATGTAATAAGGCCTGTACCAGGGTGGTGGCAGTGTCAGAGGAGAGAAGGGGGCATATAGGAGAGATGTTGTGAAGGTAAAATTGACAGGCCTTAGCAACAGATTGGATATGGGGGTGGGGGAGAAGAGGGATATTGAGAAGTTGAGGATGACACTTAAATTTTCAAGGTTGGGTGATTGGGAAAATGGTCATACTCTGAATAGTAATAGGGAAATTTAGAAGTGGTGAGCATGCGGAGGAAGAAGATTATGAGTTCAGTTTGGAACATGTTGAGTTTAAGATGTCTGCAGGATATCCAGTTTGAGATGTCATCTAGATAGTTAGAGATAAGAGACTGGAGGTCAGCAGAGAAGTTAGGAATGGATAAATAATTTGAGAATCATCATTATAGAGATAATTGAATCCATAAGTGCAGATGAGAGAGATCACCAACTGAAGTAGTAAAGCAAGAAAAGAGAAGAGGGCCCGGGACAGAGCCATGTGGGACACCAAGGGTTAGGGAGCATGAAATGGATGAAAATCTGGCAAAGGAGACTGAGAAGGAGTGATTAGAGAAGTAGTAGGAGAGCCAGAGAAGAGCAGTGTCACAAAAAATCTAGAGAGAAGAGAATATCAAGAAGAGGTTGATCAGTAGTGTCAAAGGCTACAGAGAGGTCAAGGAGGATGAGGATTAGGAAAAGGCTATTAGATTTGGTGATTAAGACATCATTAGTAACTCTAGAGAGAGTGGTTTCAGTTGAATGATGAGGTCAGAAGTCCAACTGTACAGGGTTAAGAAGAAGTAAGAGGAAAGGAAGTGGAGGCACCTATTGTAGATGGGCCATCAAGGAGTTTGAACACGAAAGGAAGGAGAGATATGGGAAAACAGGTGTTAGAGATGAATGGATCAAATGTAGGAGGCCTCATAGGAGCCCACAGACAGATGTAGAAAGCAGATGAGGCACTCAGAAGGTCATGGAAGTCATCACCTCTGTCATACTGCCCTCAGAGTAAAGACTCCTGGGAAACTTGTGGTACTGCTGATGGGGTGCTGGGACACTGAGAAGGCCAAGGCAGAGTCACCTGGAATGAATTCACACACTCAAGCTGTCTTTCAGTTTATTGTAACGCCAATAGGAGTGGGCAAAGTTCCTTTCAAGAACTTGCACTCTAATGGAGGTGAATCTAGAGCTTACATAGAAAAGGGGAATGGGAAAGGAATACCAGGGATACTCATTAGGTAATCCAAGGCCCCAGGTGTTTTGAGAGCTATGGATGAGAAAGTGTAGGGAGTATATCAGACATGAAGGGAGTTGTCAGAGGCATGGACCTTGGGGTTCTGGCAGGAGGAAGAATCTTTGGGCTACTCAGGGACAAAAATTCTTGGGTCAGGGACTCCTGTGTCTGCTCTGGTAAGGGAATGTGTTCTGCAACAAGAGAAAATTTTCTCACAGGATAGGGACCTACTAAGAAATTGGGAAGCTTCTAGAGACATGATCTTAGAGTTTTGGGGTCCAGGTCCCACCACCCCATCAATACTGTTGAATAAGCATTTTACTTTCACTGCTTTGAAAACCTTAAATTCTATGTAAATGCTAACTATTATTATGTTTTTTTTGTTCGTGGTCATCTTATCCAACAAAGATAATGCAATAACATGAAATGCAATAACAAGAAATAACTCCTGTAGCCAGCACCCAGACCTCTCAATGACTTCATACCTTTCAGGCTTACAGAACAGTTGCTATGGCTAGAAACATCCATCTCAGGATCACTGTTTGGCCACCTATGCTTAGGAAAGAAACACAAAACAGAAGAGTCAGCTAGGGACTTGAGATTCAGTTGTAGGCAAATACATGTATTCACTGATGCTTTAGCTGATGCTGGGGGGAAGGAGAGAGAGATCCTCCTTCTATTGGAAACGTGAAGAAGAGCTGGAAGAATTTTGACAGGCTTGAAAGAAGGGAAGAGAAAGAGAGAGGAGAAGCAAAGGTTATTTCTTTTCCTTTTAAGGGCTGCTGAACGAGCAGCTCTTCCTTACCTAGTCATCTTTGGCACAATACCCCCATTACCAGGAGCCTCTGGGTCATACTTGTCCCAAGAAGCCAGAATACATGTGTCACTTAAGTAACCCAGGATGAAAATCCATTCCCATTCACACTTTCACACTGAAGACTTCAGTGCAGCAGATAGGAGGTAGAGCCCTCTGATTACTCCCTTTACAAATACACAGAATCATAGCTCTAGTGATAGAAGGAAACTTGGGGATCATCTAGTCCACCTTCACTCATTTTGCAAATTAGGAAATTGAGGCTCAGATTAACTCTGAGTTAAGGTGACTTGACTAAGGTCAAAGAGGTAGTAAGTGGCAGAACCAAGATTTGGATGTAAGACTCCAAGTTCAGCATTCTTCCTCCTGTACCATGCTGTTTCCTTTAACTATATCCTGGATAGAGAATTCTAATACCCATGATGAGGAAGAATGCTGAGCTAAAGTCAGAAATTGTGTTTCTCTTTACTAATCTGTTTCCTAAGGTAGTTATATAAGTTTGTTCTGTTTTGAAAGCTATTTAGATTCCAGAATTTTTAGACTTCACATGAGAGAACCAAGCTCATCAAATATTTCCATGCTATCTTTGCTCAAAACAGAAGGCCTTAATTAAATGAATAATTAACCCTGGGAAAAGAAGTATACACAAAGACACAATTAATGAATTTGCTAATATTCAATATTTTATAATGCCTATAAATACTTTCTCTAGAAAAAGTCCTACTGTGATACCCGATCATGGTACGGAGATGACCCTGGATTTTTGAAGATGATGCTTTGAATTCCTTGGCAATGTCAACCAGTGAAAGAGATAAAAATGCAAAATGGCTCTCTTCTGCTTTTGTAGTTAATGATGGCAGAGTAGTAGAAAAAGGGCTAAAGGGTTCAAAGAATCAAAGTTTTTAGGACAGTTATAAACATATATTTAATTGTTGGTATTCTTAACATGTGATCTCTGTCCAACATCAGTGAGTTGATGCAATACTGTAGTAATGGGACCACATCTATATTGACATTTTTGATCTAACTGAAGTTAGAAGACAAAGGAATTGCAGCTAGATGAAAAGCTGGCTTGCAGATTCTCCTCAGAGGCACAAATAAGGGGTCAGAAGAGTTGATTTCATAAGGAACCCAGAGACATCAAGGAACAACATTTCATGGGATATTTGATCATCTTACCATGCAGTGTTCCTAATGAACTTCAGCATAAAAAACATGAAAATTATTGCAACTAATGCACCATCTGGTATAGAAAACAAAGTAGAGAAATTCTGTGAAAAACTTAACAAAATTTTTTTTTGTTAATCTATACCTCTGTGACTTCAATGCAAAGGAGGATAGCAAAACACATCTTGGAAAATGTGATTTGGAAGCAAAAATTGAAAGAGGTTAAAGACTATAGGTTACTCAGAAGTTTCATGCTTCAATATCATGAATATTTTCTTCAAGAAGCAAATGAGACGGCCCTGGATGTGGTGAGCATCTAATGACATCACCGAAAAAAAATGAAATTGATCATATCTTAACAGACAGGAAACAACTGGTTACTGATGTGGGAGTCATTTTAGAATCCTATCTGTGTGCAGTCAGATCGTCTACTTTTTAAAACAAAGGTCAAAATCAATATCAAATTAGAGCAAAGGATAGAGATCAGCAATAGATCCTGCATGCAATTAGAACTACTCCAATGTAACCTACTTATTTATGATTATTTTTTGTGCTTTCAGTATTTTTTTTTAATAAAAAAGTAGCTCAGCATTGTTGTTAGGCACAGTTAGTTACTATTAAATGGGAAATATGCAAGTGTGTTTCCTAATAAAGATATGATGCCTTTCACCTTTTAAAATGAAGTTTAATAGGTAAAACAAGAGTAAGATCCAGGATTCTCAAATATGAGAGTACTTTAAAAAAAAGTTTTGTTGAGGCCTTGTGTTTATTATACCACATTAATTTCTGGATATTCCCTCTCCTCTTACAGCATGAGCTACTTTTCATATTTGTAATCTTTGACCTCTCTGTTGACAGGACAGGAGTATGTTCTGGCCACTTAGTTGTTCCTCAAACAAAAACTCCCCCTCCCATTTCTGGATATTTTCACCGGCTGTCCCCCGTACTTAGAATGCTCTTCTTCCTTTTCTTCATTTCCTGGTTTCCTTCAAACCCCCAGTAAAATCCCCCTTTCTACAATAAGTCTTTCCCAGTCCTTTTAAATCCCTTGCCTTCCCTCTGTGGATTATCTCCAATTTATCTTGTCTAACCTGTTTGTACATAGTCGTTTGCATGTTGTCTCCCCCATTAGACTGTGAGCTCCTTGAGAGCAGGAACTGTCTTTTGCCTTTCTTTGTATCATCAGTTCTTAGAATGGTGTCTGGCAAATAGTAAGTGCTTAAAAAATGTTTATTGGCTGACTGTTCTCCAGAACCAAGATGCAGCTTGACCTAATTGTAAAAAACCTGTTGACTCTGATAAGTGGGAAATGGATTCAGTGGACTCTGATTATCAGCATTTCTAAGAGAAGTTTGATATAAAACAGTTGCCGTAGCAAAAAAGCCAAATGAGGCCCCAAACCACCTCAGCCAACCAACAAACATATGATCTCTTTGCCAAATGGCAAGACTTGACAACCAAGGGCAAGATCAGTTTAAAGTATACATTTTTTTGCAAAATATTATGAAGAAGGACCCAGAACTGAATAACAGAATGGACTGGTTTGCATTTGGGATGTTGCATAATGCTTGTAATGCCTCATCTTTCTCTCTGAAAGGCCTATGCTTTTTTTCTTCATTTTTCATTTATTTATTTTTGACATTTGCTTTTTTAAAAATTTGAGTTCCAGATTCTCTCCCTGCCTTCTGCCCCTCCCCATCCATTGAGAGGGCAAGCAATCGGATATCAATTATACATGTGAAGATATGCAAAACATTTTCACATTAACTATACTTCTAAAAAAAAACAAATAAAAAGGAAACATAAAGTAAATAAAGTATACTTCAGTCTGCATTCAGAGTTCATCAGTTCTCTCTCTGGATGTGGATAGCATTTTTCATCATGAGTCCTTTCAAACTGTCTTGTATCATTGCCTTGATCAGAGTAGCTAGGTCTTTCACAGCTGATCATTGTTACACTATTGGGGTTACTATGTACAGTGAGCTCCTGGTTCTGCTCACCTCACTCTGCATCAGTTCATATAAGTCTTCTTAGGTTTTTCTGAGAAATGAGGCCGTATCAGAGAAACTTGCTATAAAAATTTCCCCCCAGTTTCCTGCTTTCCTTCTAATTGTGGCTATGTTGGTTTTGTTGGTGCAAAAACTTTTTAATTTTTTTTGTGTGTAATGAAAATTATCCATTTTACTTCCTGTGATCCTCTCTATCTCTTGTTTGGTCATAAACTCCTTCCTTATCCACAGATCTGAAAGGTAAAATTTTCCATGCTCCCCTAATTTACTTATGATTTTACCTTTTATATTTAAATCACTTACCCATTTTGACCTTATTTTGGTATATGGTATTGAGATATTGGTTTAGCCTAGTTTCTGCCAAACTGCTTTCCAGTTTCCTAGCAGCTTTTGTCAAATGATGAGCTCTTGACTTCAGAGCTTAGATCTTTGCATTTATTAAACACTAGGTTAATATGGTCATTACCTACTGTGTGTTATATGCCTAATCTCTTCCACTGATCTACTACTCTATTTCTTAGCCAGTACTAGATTGTTTTGATGATTACTGCTTTGTAATATAGTTTGAAATCTGGAACTCAGGAGCTGGAATAAAGGATATCAAAGGAAGGATATGAAAGAAAATGTAAGAGTGAAAAAGATGGGCTGACTTGTCACATGCAGAGTATGTTCTACTGGTAGCCTCATGATGTCAAGAGAAAGCAAGGAAGGCCTCCATCACATTGAGTGAACCCCTGTTGGTGAACTTATAAAAGGACATAGACAAGAGTTGCACAGGATGGGCAGGGATGGATGGGCTACTATCTGCTACCCATTGACATTGGCCTCCTTGTTGCTTGAATGAGAGATTCAAATCGTCCTTGACTCCTGGCATTATTACTGGCTGGAATGCTCCCCCTCCTCATTTCTGCTTCCTGGCTTTCCTCAAGTCCCAGCCAAAATCTCACCTTCTATGGGAAGCCTATTCTGATTCTTCTTAATTCTAGCACCTTTCTTCTGTTGATTATCTCCATTTTATCCTCTATTTAGCTTGTTTATTTCTTTGGTTTTTAGGCAATTGGGGTTAAGTGACTTGTCCACGGTCACACAGCTAGTAAGTGTCAAGTATTTGGACTGAGACGGGGTTTGAACTCAGGTCCTCCTGACTACAGGGCTGGTACTCTATCCACTGGGCCACCTGGCTGCCCCCATTTAGCTTGTTTGTACATAGTTGTTTGCATGTTGTGTCCCCCATTAGACTATGAGCTCCTTGAGAATAGGGACCGTTTTTGCCTTTCTTTGTGTCCCCAGTTCTTAGAAAGAGCCTGACACATTGGAGGCACTTAATGACTACTTATTAACAGACTGACTGAGTGTCATAAATCCTGGATTTCCTTACAGAATTGTCACGAAGATCAAATGAGACAACGTATGTAAGATGCTTTATAAACTGTTGTACAGATATCTTTGGTATATATACGGGCAGGTCCAGGTGCTTTTCACAACTTCATCTTCAATGCCATTTCTCAAGTAGCACATCAGGTACTGAGTTACTGAATTCACAAAGCAGTGAGTTCAGGATCCACATCGATATGGGTAGAACACCACAGATACACTAACAGATCTGTTCTGTTATGGGCTTTTTGGTTGTTCTCCTTCTAGCTTCATATTCTGTTCCCCTCTCCCCCTACCAATCCCCATAGAGCATAATCCCCCTCTGCATCACCTTTGTCTGTGAAGAAGAGAGGGAAATTAGGTTCATAGCCTAGCTCTGCTCCTACATGGCACCTGTCCCACCAAGCTCCAATTCCAAACAGTCCCTTCCTGTGTCCCCCAATTTCTTGGAATTTTAGCTTTTTAGGGCTTCCCTGCTAGGCTAGTGGCAGCATCTCACCTAAAATCCCAGGTGCTGAGGTGCCCATGCTTCAAGCTCTTGGGTCCAGCACCCCAGTCTCTGCCCCTAGAATGGAAAATGACCAAGGAAACAGACCAAAGCCCCAAGGCCATTTCCCTATGCCACATTAGACCCTTCCCCATTACAACATATTTTCACCTCTAAGTAAACAAGTCCTTTACCCTTTACTGCAGCCTGAAAAGAAAGAAAGGTATAGCTGCCTCTTCAAATTAAATTCTTTTCTTGAGTTTTAGGCAAGTGATGTCTGTTTGAGAAGCTGTGATCTGCAGCTGCAACTGGCCCATAAGCAGCTTGTTCTGAGCATCCAGCCATCTTCCATATCTGTGCCCTAATTTATCCCATTTTCACTGCATCCTTTTTACCCCTGTACCGATGTCACAGCATCATAGATTTAGAGCTGGAAGAGACGTCAGGTCATAGTCCAACTTCCTCACTTTACAAATGAGGAAACCGAGGCCCAGGGATGCAAAATTATTTTATTCAATGTCACACAGGTGACAGAATGAGGATCTGAACCCAGGTCCTCTAAGTTAGGATTGGGGCAATTTCTACCTACTGCCAGGAAAGAATCCAATAAAGAGAGAAGGAAACAGAACCATGTTCAACCTAATGGAATGACTCTCTAATAGTGAAATCTCAAGTACCATCATAGGCTATTGGGAGAGAGATTTTGGGGCAGGGAGCTTAGTATATCTTTTAAAAAAATGGCACCATGTCAGTTATTTTCTCCCTACCTATACAGAACAGCTCTAGTCATAGCTACTGAATAGTCTCTATTTAAATGTGAAAAATAATTAAATGGGAAGTACCATTTTTAAAGTAAGATGGGAGTGGTATTTGGTATTTTATTCCTAATACATTTTCACACATACTCTCTGAACACACTCACACACACAATAGTGAGTTAAGAGAGATTCTCAAAACATCAACCACTCAGCGAATGCTATAGCGACAGGACAGCTTGTTGATGTGACCAGTTAACAAAGGATGAGCTGGAAAATTGATTGATTAGGCCTAGGACACAGCTAGCTCACTATCTGTCGTTGCCTTTTTTTATTCTTGGTTTGTTCTGACTCTGTTCTCTGATTCTAGCAACTGGACAAGAATTCACTGGGATCAATTTGTTCCCATTCTTCTTCCCCTAAGTCTGATCTCAGTAAATTAGGTCCCCATCTTCCTGCCCTGTGCCTAAGATCTGGATATGATACTCCATCGTACACCTCAGTTCTTCCTTGCCTTACTCTAACCATTCTACTCTGACTATTTTATTACCAACTACTCTGTCTGCTGCTGTACTCTCTGAACCACTGGGCCCTGATACCATGCACACCCACTCCTCTCCCTCCTTCCCTCTAGATTTCAAGCTCTGAAACTGTAATATAATCAGTATTGCCATTGCTACTGGAAGGGACATGCCCATCAGTTCCTCTACACCTTCACTCACCATCCCTCTGACTTCCCGAACCAAAGTACCTCACATTAGCCACATTTTCTCATATAGGTTGTGTCCCCCTATTAGGAATTTATCTCCTTGAGGGCAGGGGCTACCTAACTTTTAAATCTGTATCCCCAACACTTGGCATGGTACTTGGCACATAGTAAGCACTTAATAAATAAATGCTGTTTCATTCATTATCAGTCCACTTGGGAACTGCAGCCGTTCCCTTACAGCTTGACCCGTTCTACTTGTTCCTACACTTCCCTGACCCATCTCAGTTGAATGTTCAACTTAGCTTTGAGAATTCTTAGATGAATTCAGGTTGGCATGTGGCTAGGTCTGGTAAGAGTCCTAGTTTTTCCTCAAACCTTTCCTTTTCATCTCTAGATGTGGACCTGTGGCCTTTGGCTGCACAGTACTTGACTCACATAGCGCCCCTGGACCCTTGACCTCTTGAGTAAGAAAAGTACTTTCCTATTTGGTCTTAAAAGATCCCTCCCCAGTCTTTAATGTTATATTTAACTGAACTTACAGTCACTTCCTCCTGGAGGCCTCTCTGTCTCTTGGTCCATGGAAGGCATATACAGGATCATATTTTGTAAACTTTTGGGGGTGCCCTGGGGATCAGTTTGAATTTTTTCAATTTTTGAGGCAGTAGGAACCATGTCTCTACCAGATGTGTCCTTGTTCTTCTCTGATGAGGAAGGTGGGGGTGGGGTAAAATAGAATAGGTTAACTAAATAATTATATAGAAATATGTATAGAGTGCTTAAATTCCACCATTCAATCAATAAGCATTCTAATTAGCTGAGGGAGATCAAGGAATTGTAGAATGGATGAATGAGTTTGATCTAACAAGAATAAGAGGGCAAATGGACTGGAAGTATCCTTGGGTAGAAGATGCCATTGCTGTCTGAAGGTCACAGGGAAAAAGACTTTCCATGGGAAGAAAGTCTCCTCTTTGGCCAAGCCAGGCCTAGAGAATTGCAGTTACAGAGAATAACTCAGGAAATTTAAGTGACATCTGGTTTGTGAATAGGTCTTTTTCATTTATACTTAAGTGCTCATACAGATCTGGGATCTGATCAAAGTAGATGTTCCCTCCAGCGATGCAGATAGTAGCTCATCCATCCCTGCCCATCCCTTGCAACTTTTGTTGATGTCCTTTTATAATGTTAACACTGGAGTTTCACTCAATGTGATGGAGGTCTTCCTTGCTTTCACCTGACATCATGAAGATACCAGTAGAACATACTCAGCATGTGACCAATCAGATCATCTTTTTCACTCTTGCATATTCTTTGATATCCTTTACTACATTGTTGTAGCCTGCTCACACGCACCATGCACTTCTTCATTACCCTCTGAATGATACTCATTTTGAATTTGTTGGAGACTGTAGTATTCTGTGACTTGCTGCCATGCAAGAACATTGGTATGGTAGAATACCAGTATTGAAGAGAATGAACCTTTGTTTCAGGGAGAAGTTTGGAGTTATTAAAGGGACTTTGCAATTTACCAAAGACAATCCATCCTACTTTCCTCCTATTTAATTTTGTGCTCACCTCATTGTCCACCCAAAATATATACATACATATAAACTTATGTGTTGAGGGTGTATGTGTGTGTATCAATGGACATGTTTGGAGAGGTTATCCACCTACTTACATGTCACAGTCTGGACAATGGACATTCACCATCCACTTTTTCCTATATGGACAATTAGTCCAAACTTGTCTGGGTGATTATTGCTCTTCATCTAGGAAACTTTGCAGTGTTCCAGAGTTTGCTGCAACTAGCACAATTTTACCTGCAAACAAGAGCATCTGGAGGATGCTTTCATTTATGCATAATTTACCCTCGTGTATTATTTATGAATTTTCTTTTACCATTTAAATAAATCTTAGAAAATCACTCTTGTGATCTGAGGTATGTATGGCTTACAGTGGAGGGGAAAAGGAACCAGGCACTGAGAAACAGTGATGATAGTAAAAAGAGAAATAAAAAAATGTTTCTGGATCAAGTGCTGTAGAAGTCTGGACCCAAGGAGTCAAGCTGGGTCAGAGACTTCGTAGCTAAGTGCCTTGAGTTAGAGTTCACTGAGCAGGAAGGTTTGGAAATCAAACAATCAACAAGCATTTTTTAAGTGTCTACTGAAGTGCCAAGTACTGTTGTAGGCACAAGGGAAATGAAACAATCCCTATTTATAAGTAGCTTACACTCTAATGGGGGAGACAAGTGCTATATAAGTACATACAAAATAGGGGCAGCTAGGTGGTGCAGTGGATAGAGCACCAGCCTTGACGTCAGGAGGACCTAAGTTCAAATCTGCCCTCAGACCAAACACTTGACATGTACTAGCTGTGTGACTCTGAGCAAGTCACTTAACCCCAATTGCCTAAAAACAAACAAGCAAAAAAAAATAAGTATATACAAAATAAATGTAAAGAGAATGAACACAAATCAGTAATAAGTCATTAAATATATGGTATTTAGGAAGGAAGGACACTAGCAGCTGTGGGGATCAGGAAAGGCCTCATGTAGGAGGTAGCACTTTAGCTGCATTTCAAAGGAAGAGAAGAATTCTAAATGGTGGAGGTGAGAAGGGAATGTGTTCCAGGCATGGGGAATGGCCAGTGCAAAGGAACGGAGATTGGAAATGAAGTGTTGTGTGTGAGGAACAGAGAGAAATCCAGTTTGGTCGGCCCACAGAATATAGAAGCAGCTGTAATATACAATAAGGCTGGAAAGATTGGTTGGGGGCCAGGTTGTGAAGGGCTCTAAAAGCTAAACTAAGATTTTATTTGATTCAATTCAATTCATTAAACAGTTATTAAGTGCCTACTGCTACCAAGCACTGGACTAAGTACTGAGGAAACAAATAAGAAAAAACCAATCCCTACCCTCAAGGAGTTTACAATCCAGCTGGGGAAGACAATGCAAATGAAAGCTGCAAAGGATCGGGGAGGGATGCTGAGTTCTATTTTGTTCCATGGAGTTGAGACCAGGAGAGCTTCGGCTGGAGAATGGAGGGGGGTGATTCTAGGGGCGACATGAAGCCACTGGAGTTTATTGAGCGGGAGAGTGACGTGGTCAGATCTGCCCTTAAGGAAAATCACTTTGGCAGCTGGGTAGAGAAGAGAGAGGACCGTAGCAGGGAAATCAATTAGAACGCTGTGGAAATAGCCTAGGTGAGAGGTGATAAGGCCAGCAACTAAGGCGGTAGCTGTGTAAATGGAAAGAAAGGGTTGGATGTGGGAGATGTTGTGAAAGTAGAAACAGTGCGATATAGCTAGCGATTGGATATATAGCATGAGGGAGAGTGAGCAGTCAAGAATAATGAAATGATTATGAACCAGGGAGACTGGAAGAACGGTAAGGTCTTTGACGAAATGGGGAGGTTGAAAGAGGAGTGGATTTGGGGGGAACGATAATGAGTTCATTTTTTGACATGTTGAGTTTCCAATGTCTCTGGGACACCCAATTTGCAAAGTCCAATAGTCATTGGGGACTGCAGAATTGAAGCTCAGAGGAGAAGCAGGAGCTGCATATGCAGATCTGGAAATCTTCTGCATAAAAATAATTAAACCCGTGAGAGCTGATGAGATCACCGAGAGAGAGTCTAGGAATAGAAGACTAGGGAGCCAAGGAATACCCCAATTAGGGGGGAATGATATGGATGATGAATCATGAAAGGAGGCTGGGAAGGAGCAGTCAGACAAGTAGGAGAACCAAGAGAGTGGTGTCACGAAAGCCCTGAGAGGATGGGGGTATCCAGGAGGAGAGAGTGTCAAGTGCAGGGTTCAGGTGGAGAAGGATGAGAACTGAGAGAAAAAGAATCATAAGATTTGGCAAAGAAGAGATCACTGGTAACTTTGGAGAGGACAATCTAAATTGAACGATGAGGTTAAAATACAGATTGCGAAGGCTGAGGAGTGAGACAAGAGGGAGTAGTGCCATCAAATGTAGACAGCTTTTTCAAGGAATTTGGATGACAAAGGGAAGGGATATAGGATGCTATGGGAGGATGGTCAGTCAATAAACATTTATTAAGTGCTTAAGATGTCCTAGGCACTGTGCTATGTGCTGTGGAAACAAAGAACTTACACTCTAATGGGGGCACAACATCCAAGCAAACTACCATTATTCCTTCCACATTGTGGGGTTAGGGGCATGCGTCCCCACCATCTGGAAAATCCATGTAAAATTGTTTGGCCCTCCCTTTGTACTGGAGAAAAAGTTTGAATTTTTTCTTTTTCTTTTGTGGAGAGTTTAAAGTATTTTATTGTAAAATTTGGGTTATGTATTTGGCCATAGGTTCTGTATCATCTGGTGGTCTTTGAATGTCATCTGCACATTCTGCAAAACTCCCCCCAAATTCCCATTTAATGTCTTACACCGACTTGCAATATATCAAAACCACGATGGAGAAAGACGTGATGTGGAAGGGATAGCTGTACACACAGGATCAATAATAAATTATCAACAGAATGAAGGCACTGGAATTAAAGGGGATCAGGAAAAGTTTTCTATAGAGCTGGTAGGATCTAGTAAAGATTTTTTTTTAAAGGACAGAAAGATGAGCATGTTCAAAGGCAGTAGGTAATGAAACAGCAGATCAAGAGAAGTTAAAGATTAGAAAGAGTAGGGATGGTTGAGGTTGCAATCTTCTGAAAAAGAGGGAGATAGTATATAATGGAAGCCCTGATATGAAAGGAAAAAGTCATTTTTCCTTTGTCAAGAATAGGAGTTCATGCCCCGGGGAGTTGATCTGGCGTGTTCATGTTGTCATTTTTTCAGTTGTGTCTGACTCTTTTTGACCTCATTTAGGGTTTTCTTGGCAAAGATAGAGGAGTGGTTTGCCACTTCCTTCGCCAGTTCATTTTACAGATGAGGAAACTGAGGCAAACAGAATTAAGTTACTTGCCCAGGGTCACACAGGTAATAGCAAGCTGGGTCTTTCTCATGATCTCTCTTTGACCCTTTTCTCTCTGTCCTAATTTGATTTGCCTGAAGTGGATTCTATAACAGATTGTTAATACCGGTTCTATCCATAGAGAAAGTTTGGTTTCTTCTCCTCTTGTTTCTAAGCTAGTATTTGAGGTTCGTCCTGTTGAGGTTTAGAGGTTTAGGGGTGCTGGGACCCCAAAATCACAACATGTGGATCCTGCCCAAATGAATTCGACCCAAGCCTTTTTTTAGCCAAAAACAGGGTTTATTAGAACATCTGCCATATTGGTCAGACTCTTAAGGAATCTAAGCATTTGTATCACTAATGCAAGCCGGCCAGATCTTAAGAATCTGAGCACCTTATTGGAGACAAGAGGAATCTTATATACAGAAAGACTGTGGGAGGGATCCAGGAGTGGCCAAGTAGTCTAGAGTGACTGGGGGAGGGGTCTAAGGAGGATCTGGATGGGAATGGCCAGTAAACTGGGGTGAACAGACCTCCAGGGACCTGGACCATGTGGCCAAAGGAGAATGGAGTGTGGATAGGATTAAGGGTGGGAAGTGGCCAGGGGCAATCAGGATGTAACAGAACAGAATTGGGAGACTGGGCATAGCCACAATGAAAGGCCATTTAAGTGGATTACAGCCTCAGGGGATTTGGGAAAGCCAGAGATTTTCCTTTTTTGGGGTCCAGATCCCAAAGACATGGTCTTTACCTTTTAGGGGTTCAGACCCCATCCCCATCAGTCCCAAGGCTGGTTATGTGACCTCAATGGCAGGAACCCTAATTCCTGGAGCCTGTCTGTGTTCATTAGCTCCCTCCAACCACCTGGGCCAGACCTGTATCTTGTTCTCTTTAAAATCCCATGCCCTCATTGTACTTCATAGAATCACAGCTTCACAGATTTTGACCACATCTAATCCAACTCTCATTTTTCAGATGAGGAAACTGAGGTCCAGAAAGGTTAAATAACTTGCCTTGAGTCACATAGGTAGTGTCAGAGGTGGAATTTGAAAAGAGGCCCACTGACTCTAAAGCCTGTGTTTGCCTCTAAATTCCTGTTTCTTATTTGAAACATGCTTCTTAGCTGTAACAGAGCTGAAGTGACTGACACACCCTGAACCCGGCTTGGGTTCCTGGCTCTACCTACTTGTCCAGATTTTCTTTGATGAGTCACTCAGCTGCCCTTTACCTCATGGGAGTGACTATACAGGACCCTGACACTACAGGTTTACAATAAAAAAACAAAACACTTGACAAGTCTGGTCATAAAAACAATCTCCACCAATGGTAAGAGGAGGGTTGTTTCCTCATAGGAGGTTTGGCTTTCCATCCGACCAGGCAACAAATGATTTTGGCTGTCCCACTGGGCCTCTCAAATATCCTGGTGAATTGCTTTCAACCTTGAGTAGGTGCTTTATGAGAGTTAATTCAAAAATCTCCTGCAGCCCTGAATCCCAAGGTTCCACACCTGTTGATTAAGTTGCTTTTAGTAGCAGCATGATGATCTTGAGCCCGAGTATGTTCCCATTAAAGATAGCTGGGGAGCAGGCTTTTTTTAAAAACAACATGTCTCTTTTATTGGATTAAAAATTATGTCTGGCTGGGCTGTAGCTGCCCAACAGAGCATCTGTGCCAGATGGGCAGCTCCCATTCTTGTCCAGTGTCAGAATTCAGATTCCAGTGTGGTAGTGGCTTATAACAACCAGGCCTGCTCATTAGAAGAGCTCTGTTCTGCAGAAGCCAGCACTCCTCAAACCCAGAGAGCTTTCCAGAGCCTAAACTGGTTCCCAGAGAAACTCGTGATAGGCATTGATGAAGAAGGAAAAAAAAAAGCCTCTTCTGTTTCCTGACTCATAGGTCAAATTCAAAATTCCGATCTCAAGTAAGAATTCTTTGGAGGAATTTAATCTAAGGGGTTCATAGGATTTAGAGCTGGGAGGGATCTTTGAGATCTTCTACTCCAAGTCTCTCATGCTTTGTTTTGTTTTTTTGGCTAGGCAATGGGGTTAAGTGACTTGCCCAGGGTCACACAGCTAGTAAGTGTAAAATGTCCGAGGTCTGATTTGAGCTCAGGTCCTCCTGACTCCAGGGCTGGTGCTCTATCCACCATCTCTCATGTTTTAAGTGAAGAACTGAAACAGGAAAGAAGTTGGGTGATTTGTCCAGTGCCACACAAATAGTAGTAGTAGTTCTTATCCACATCATAGGGACATCATCTAAAAATCTACATCATATTAAATATATCGATATTTAAATATCAATATAAGGTTTACATAGTACATTATGTACATTATTTTATTTGAGCTTCACATGACCCTATGAGAAAGTGAATTGCAGAGTCTAGATCTGAATTCAAGACCTCTGACTCCAAATGCAAAGCTATTATTCCCAACACAGAGAGAGAGAGAGAGAGAAAGAGAGAGAGAGAGAGAGAAAGAGAGAGGAGAGAGAGAGAGAGAGAGAGAGAGAGAGTGAGTGTGAGTGTGTGTGTGTGTGATAGTAGTAGAAAATACTAGATTCTGAGTCAGAGGACCTGGGTTTGAAATTGTTATTGTTATTGAGTTATTTCAGTCATGTCTCACACTTCATGTCAATTTGGGGTTTTCTTGGCAAAGATATTGGAATGATTTGCCATTTCCTTCTCCTGCTCATTTTACAGATGAGGACACTGAAGCAAACAGGGATAAGTGATTTGCCCAGGGTCACCCAGCCAGTGTCTGAAGTCCATTTAAACTCATGAAAATTAGTCTTCCTGATTCCAAGCCCAGTGTGCTATCTACTGTGCCATCCCACCTAGCAGGTCTGTTTTGACTACCTGTTTGACCTTGGGCAGTCACTTCATTTTTTAGGGTCTATTTGTAAAATTAGGGGCCTGAACTAGATGATCTCGGTGATACCTGGAATCTAGGATTAGCACGTTTTTACTAGGGCAGGACAAGTAGTGTTTTACCCCCAGGCGCTAAATTTATAGGGTGCAGATAGGACTTACAGTCTTAGAAACGACAGAGCTTAGCACTTAATTAGCAAAATTAGTTAAAATAGGAAACTCCCAGACAGGCTAGGGGGAAATTCCCCCCTCCTCCTTACCAGCCCTCCCCTACACCAGCCTTGGCCTCTTCAATTGAGGGTGCAGTTCATGCATGCAAGTTTATAGAATGGCCTCTAATGCAAAAATGTCTAGTTCCAAATCTGATGCTTAGCTTCTAGATTAGCTATGTAGGTTTCAAATTTTTGGTTTTCTCTTTTGTTAACTATAATCATACAGTTTTGACATTTGGGAAAACAAGGATTTTGGAGCCTGTGGGAAATAAGTGCTATGCTGGTAGCTTCCCTGAACACACCCACACATTTGAATCTGAGTTGGCAAAATGTATTTGTTTGATAGTATCTCATGGAGTAAGTAAGATCCATGAGACTCCAGAAGGTCATGACATTAATACTTTTCTAGACCTGAAGTTATTATATAAACTCTTAAAAAAAAAGTGTACATGTAGGAGGGGAGTGAGGAGGATAAGAGGAAGAGGTCCATCTTAGAAAAATGAAAATTGCTCATGTGGCTTAGACTAACCTGAAACCTGGTAGAAACACACTGAGAATCAATGCAAGCTGGAGAAACCCAAGGACCAGCATATTAAAGACAGATTTGAAACATGATAGCGCAGACAGGAAAAAAAAATGCTAAGTACTTTTGGGGGCAACTTGCCTCACAAACACTGGACAGAACCCTGATGAGACACCTAGAATACTGTCATCTGCACTGGGTAGCTTCATCCTGAAAGAGACAAAACAAAGAATGAAGCAAGCAAAGTGATTAAGGGAATCGAAGGGAATGATTTATGACTAAGAAAGATTAAAGAGACTTGATCTGGAAAATTAGCCTGTTAACTCTTGTGGGGTGAGAGCTTCTTCCAGTTCCCCAATTGTTTAAGATTTCTTTCTGAACACAGGAATTCTGGGGGTGGATGGAGGGGGGTGTGTCATATAGGGAGAGAACTTAATCAAATGGGATATAAAACAAAGTGCAAAATCTAAATTTCTCTGGCCCCCTTTGGTCATCATCATGGAGGCAACATGAGGAGTAGAAAATCATTGGACTGTGATACAGGGGGAGGATTTCAAGTCAGAGGATATGGTTTTGAATCCTGGCTTTGCCATTTACTATCTGTGTGACCTTCCATAAGTCATTTAACCACTTTGGGCCTCAGTTTCCCTACTTGGAAAATGAAAGGGTTAGATAATTTCTTTTTTCTAAGATAATTTTTTTTTTTGGCAATTAGGGTTAAGTGACTTGCCCAGGGTCACACAGACAGTAAGTATCAAGTGTTTGGTCTGAGGCCACATTTGAACTCAGGTCCTCCTGACTTCAGAGCTGGTGCCTTATCCACTGCACCACCTAGCTGCCCCTGGATTAGATAATTTCTAAGGCCTTTTCTAGCTCTAGTTCCTAAGAGTCTGTGACCAGAGTTTGAATCCTGGCTCTGCTATTGCTTCTTGTGGGACTTTGGACAAGTCCCTTGACCTTGGGGGGGTCTCAGTTTCCTCATGAGGCAAATGAGGAGGTTGGAGTAGTAGAGATCCTTAACCTTTTTTGTGCCAAGTCTTAACACAAAAGACTTTGGTAGTGTGATGAAGCCCATGAGAGACCCTTTTCAGAATAATGCTTTTAAATGTATAAAATAAAATATATAATATTATAAAGCAAACCCATTATATCAACATATAGGAATCAAAATATTTTTAAGAAACATATTCACAGACCTTCAACTAAGAACCCTAGAACTAGAGAATCTCTGAGGTCCCCTCCAGCTCAAAAAGTTATATGATCTCAGCAGATACTCGGCATAGAAATGGCCCTTTATACGCTGTGTCAAGAGACAGGGATAATTCTTGCCTTTTAGTCATTTGTGTGCTGTTTGGTTTTTTGTTTTGTTTTGTTTTTGTTTTTTCTATGCTGCGATTTTGTTTCTAGACATGTGACCTGGCATTAGTGGCATGCTAAAATTGGTCCTACGTGCAAAGACTGAGAGCTAGAAGTAATTTTAGGAGGTCATTTTGGAGATAAGGGAACTGAGCCTCACAGTAAAATTACTTGCTTAAGGTCACACAGCTGATAAATGGCAGAGCCAGAATTCATATACGGGTTTTATGATTCCAAAACCAATGCTTCCCCCCCCCACTACAGAACATTCCCCATGGTGAAACAAGGGGTTTGATTCCCATGGTGTTCTACCGTATTTCAAGAACAAAAAGAAAAGGGAGATTTAACCCCAGGCCACAGTTTCTGAGATCAAATTTCAAAACTGCTCACAGGAGACTAGTTAGAATTCAGTAGGTAAGAACTCCCCGGTTTGCCTGGGGACCTCCCCAGGGGCAAAATTATACTTGACTTGGAGAACTTCACTTGAATGAGCCTGGCCGGGACAATCCTCCACCTCCAGTGCGGGCGCCCCCATCCCCCTCACATCTTTCCAAGGGGAAAGCCTCCAGCTTTTGTCTGAGCTGGCCGAGGTTAACCAGATTATTGCTTCTTCCTCAGGCTGGCCGGTTCCTAGTCATATTGCTGCTGGCACTCAGCCCAGAAGGCTGAGCCCACAGCAGCTGGTGCATCCAAGTGCAGCCTGTCCACCCACAGTTTGAACCTACTGCAAGGAACTCCCCTCTTCCTCCTCTCCCTCCTTCCCTCCAGGCCTCCTCAGGAAAGCAGCCTTCAGCCAGACGACAAACAAACACATCCTGTAGCTGTGGGAGCGGGCGGCCGATGATGGAGGGCTTGCCCCAGGGGGTCGTCCAGGTTTTGTTCCAAGCAGGGGTCTCTCCTAGGAACCAAGGTCAGTGCAGTCCTATTTTGGAAGGTGTGTAGGGGGTGCTGGCAGGGGGATGCCACAATGGGTGCTTCAGAAGAGAGAATCATTATCTTTATCATTGTGGCTAACATTTACACAGGGCTTTCAGGTTTATAAAGCACTTTGCTGGACCTGAGAGGCAGGTAGTAAATGTTACAGAGGTGTTTCAGAGTTACTCCAGGAGGACTGTCAAACAATAAAGTGAGGTAAAATGAAGCAGTGGATTTTTTTCCCCCTTTTATAGTTAATAACTATACCCGACTTTGAGCTTCTGGGCCTGCCTCAGGACGGCAAAGCCCCAGGCATGCCTGTGTCAGCGTAGAACCACCCCTATTATAGACCCTCTGACTAAAGTGTCCGTGCCACTAACAGGAGTGATGTGCCAGAGGATGGAACGTGATTGTTGGGATAATGATCTCTTTTTTGCACAACTTCAGGTTTCCTGGGGGATGACCAGAAAATCTAGGCCAGGTCAAAGGTCAGGATGAGATGATAGGTTCTGTTCCTATCGCTCCCAGTTAAGGTTCCTCATCTGGTTTTCAGGGGCAGGGGCCCTCGGACTTCAAAACAAACAAACAGAAAAAACAACCTTCCTCTTCCCAGGTGAAACCTGAGCAGAATTAGCTCCTGAATGCCGGCCAAGCAGAGAACACGTGCAGAAAGCCTTCCCCCAGAGAAGCTTTACCAGGCTGTGGGTCAGGGAGGAGCTGACAGGCACACATCTGCAGGCATTACTCACATTTTTGCAAAATGCAATTAACGTTCCAAGCACGTTCTGCATGAGCAGCAGCTTTCTGTTACTGATGTGGGTCACGACAGATCTTTAACCTCTGAATAGGCATTTATACACACGTACTACAGAAACTCTCCACTCCCTACAACGTTAAAACCAAGTGCTGTCTGTTTTACTGAGCAAGGGCAGGGCCCTGTAAACTCCATATGCAGCTGTGGGAGTCCTCTAAACCAGGTTTTTTGGATTTATATTCTTAAGTTCCACAAAGACTTTTGGCCCTTTAATTTTATCGCTTGAGTCTAAAATAATATACTAAGAGAAAAGAAGAGCAAACCTTTAGACTCAGCTGAGCTAAGAAGTTTTCAGGAACTTTTCTATTACAGCGTGAAATCCAGTGTCATGGTTTCAGTGGGTTCAGGAAATCAAAAGTTTTTAATTTGTTTGTGCCTCTTAGATTCTGAACTCCCGGCCAAAAATGTGCCCTTTGATCTTTAGCCCACTAATTTGAAGCATGCTCTAAAATGCTTTTAACTTTTAATTAATGAGGCCTTGAATTTATAGTTACACAGAATTCTGGGTCAGAGTAGCCCTGTCCAGTCTGTCAACCACCAGACAGTTCTGCATCTCTCTGTGACGGATGTAAGGGAACAGATGGGGTGATTCTTCTTTGAGAAAACAAACAATGGAAACTGGAGAGAGGAAGTTGCTGACCTAAGGTCATGGAGTAGAATTACTGGTGGATGGACCCAAATCCAACATTTGGTGTCCTGACATTCCTGCTGTCTTTCCATGATGTTTCCCTGAAGTAGACCAAATACTGTAGGTATTGCTCTATAAAGCCTGTAAGGACAAACTGGGCTTCTAGTTTTCTAATTCAGTCAGTCAGAATTTGGGTCCAAAATCTGAGCAATCCATTAGTCTTATAAGAGTGACTCCTGCTCAGTTCATATCTGGAATATTCTGTTCAGTTTAATTTACCTTTATAAAGACAGTTGAAGAGTTATCCAAGGAAGGTGAGTAGGATGGTGAAAGGCCTTGAATCTATACGATAAGATGCTCTATTGCAGGAACTAGGGACATTTAACTTGGAGAAGACATGAGGGAGACATGATATTATATCTCTGTTCAGGTATCGAGGGATTAGATTTATTCTAGTTGGTCCCAAGGAACAGGACTAGGAGCTGGGAGTAGCTGAGAGCCAGATTTAGGCCTGAAAAAAGAAAAAAACTTCCTAATCATTATATTAGAATGACCACAGAATGGAAGGTATTTCTTCAGGTGGTAGGGTCTCTAACACTGGGGATGGAGAGCAGGGATGTTTGGGAGCAAGTCAGGCAAAATGACCTGTGAGTCTCTTCCAACTCTTAAGATTTTATAATTCGGGGACTACCCCTCCCCTTTCCTGTTTCCAAAGTCTCGTTGGCTTTTGAACCTGTGCATATCAATGTTGTAACATTGGATGATCTAATGTAGAATGTAAACTCCTTGCGTTTTTGTTTTTGTTTAAGGGTCAAGCACAATCCTACGCACATAGAAGGTGGTTAACAAATGCTTATTGGATTGGGTTGGTTGGATTAGTGTGGCTGTGATCTTTACCTGTCATTTTTAGGGACTTAAGATATTTCCAAGGAGACTAGAGTTGCAGATACTCTAATGAAGGGCAAACTTGGGAAATTCATATGTATGAGCTTGTAGGGCAGAGAGAAGTGATGGAATGGAGGTGGGAAGTACCACTGCTCAGATTAGGAGTCTAAGAATTTGTCAACCTGGCATAGGTGACTAGAGCCAGTGAAGGAATAGGTGTGGTCAGAGCAGGTAGGGCCAGTCAAAAGAAGTAGGCAAGGAAAGCCACAAATTTTTGCTGGAAAGTGGAAATATTTGGAGGGTAATGTAGTGAGTTAATATAAATCAGGTGGAGTGAAAAGGGAAGAAAATGAGGGGGATGGCCTAGATGATCTCAGGTTCTAACATTTTTGAGAAAGGAGAGAGAAACCATTGAGATGGAGAAGGAACAGGAGGAGACAGGAGATAAAAGGAGAGCAGGGTAGAGAGGCGTGAAGGAAGAGAAGAAAAGGGACCATATATCCACAAAGAACATTTTTGGGGAACAGAAAGTAGAAAAATGTATAGTTATCTTGGGTATTTGAAATTCTGGTGTCTAAGAAATTCCTTTCAACCTTTGAAATTTAAGAGTTGACAAAAAATGTAATTAGGTATGAATGGATACGTATTATTCACTGTAGAAGAATGAAACGTGTCTGACTCCTTACTGTCAGGGGAGGTAATCTGATGCCTTTCTTTATATTTCAGGTAGATTGTAGGCGGTAACACCTTTACAACTGGAATAATCTTCTTCATACTGCATTTGATTAGGAAAAAGACCCCTGTGCCCATAGCTTTTTCCTTTTCCTTTTCTTTTTTTCTTTTTTAAACATTATCTGTATTCCTTCCAAGGTCCAATTTGACTGCATGTGTGTTTTTGTTCTCAGCTGTTGCAAGCCTAGCTTTGTTACACTTCCAATTTTTTTTCTCTTAAAGCATCCAGACGCCAGGATTCATTTGAATTAAGACAGAAATACACTAGATAGAATGATTGTTTTCCTCTCAAACATAGTAAAATCATGATTTACCAATAGCAATAACAGTGATTAATGCGCCACACGTTTCCATTTTTTAGATATCCAGGACTTTGCAAATAAACATTCTATGTCATTTACAGGTGAAGGAGTTGAGGGGTAGTGTCTTGTATAGGATTCAAGTAAGCAGAGTGTTTTCTCTTTCCTTCCACGACTGTCTAGAATCACACTTCAGTGACTAGCATAGAAACTATTCATATTTTAAATCCAACTAAAGTCCACTGGAGGAAGAAAATTATGCATTTTACCTAAATGATCTCAGCCAATCACTATTCAATTTTAGCAGAATTTTCCCATTACTTTCCTGAGCTGAACGTAATGGGGTTAATTTACCAGAAAGCATTGTTATTCATTTCCTAATTCTCTAGGCAACCGCCTGCCATTTGCTTACCATTTCCTCACTCCCTGGGAATTTATAGACCTTTCAGCTCCATTTCTGGTGGGTTGGGTTTCCAAGCCATGCTGCTGTGGCATTAGCTCCTTCCTTTGGCTGGTGTCTGCCAGCTCGTGTCCCTTAGGGAGGTGTCTAAAAATGAAAGAATTCACATACCTGTATTTTATTTTATAAGTCTGTTTAAACAAATCCTTTTGTAAACACCAAAAAAAGAAGATAAACTCTCTTGCTATTTTTTAAACTTCCCCATAGGATTGTATATATGCTTTTAATTAAAAACACTATCTAAAATGATATCCATTTTGTTCTCTCTTGCTTCCAATTAGCTACACATTGATCATTACACAGCAGACACTGGATAATTAAACGAAACCAAACCAAACCCAAAATCCCAGCACTCCCTGCAAGCCCAAGTGTGGAACTTCCTTCAGAATGTTACACATTAAACAATACCTTGGATAGCAAATAGGGGACAAGGAAGGATAGAAATCAGATCTATGTTCCATCAGTGTTTCTGCCAGGGAAACTCAGGAATTTTAATTAAAGGGATAAGGGAGAGGTCACATATGTCTTCTCTATTCTTTTATACTTATAAGGTATACACATACATATACATGTACATAAATGTACATGTTCAGATATAAATTGCGAACAAGTTTTCCAATCTAATTTCCAGTTTTTTTTCCAATCTCACTTTCCAGTGTGCTTAAAGTGCTCTTAACATCAGCTTCTACCAACCAGAGGTTTAGTCAACAAACAATATTTATTAAGCACCTGAGTGCCAGGCACGGTGCTCGATATCAGGGATGTGAGTAGATATTGCTATGTGGTGCAGTGGATAGAGCACTTGGGAATGGAGTCTGGAAGACCTTCCTTCAAATGCAGATTCAGACACTTAATAGCTGTGTGACCCTGGACAGTCACTTAATTGCTGTCTGCCTGCCTCAGTTTCCTCCCCTGTAAAATGGAGGATGATATTAGTGTCTACCTCCTAGGGGTGTTGTGAAGATAAAAGGAGGCATTTGTCAAGTACTGAGCACAATGTGCAGCACATTTTAGGCGCTTAATAAATGTTTGTTTTCTTCCTTCCCCTGTCCTGCCTAACCATTCCAGTATACCTCCATCTCTTCCAGTCATGCTGTGTGATGTAATGGAAAGAATACTGGCTTTGGAATCAAAAGACTCTATTCAAATTCCATTTCATGGATTTATACCTTAGACAAGTCACTTCATCTCCTTTCTGGGTCTCAATTCCATTCTACAAAATAAAGGAGGCAGCTGCACTAGGAGATCTCTGAGGTTCCTTCCTCTATATATATGATTCTTTGATTTTTAGAGACATAGAGAAACAGTTTCTCTCTTTCTAGCCTTGTTTTTCCTTGGTGCACCTATCCATTCTCATAGCCTCTTTCACTCCAACATGAACTTATATCTATCTGTACCAAGTAACATAAAAAAGTAATGTTTATGTAAGAGTAGGGTCAACTGGTTTACTCAGCCCCATCCCACTTAAAGTAAGTGAAAAGATGCTTAATTAATCAATCCTAGGCTTTAGAGTAAGTGCTGGGAAAAGTCCAAGCAACCGTGGTAGTGTCATACAAATATTGGATAGGCCAAGGAAACATGGCCATGCCCCAGGGTTTGTTTATAAATTGTCAAATTAGTGAACCAGAGTGACTTTAAAGATTCAATCAATAAGCAAGTATTTATGAAGGACCTACAACATATTTATTAGGCACTTACAAAAAAAGCAACTAGGTTGTAGAGTGGATAGAGTGCTGGACCTGGAGTCAGGAAGACCTGAGTTCAAATCTAGTCTTAGGCCCTTACTAGCTCTTTGACTTGGGCAAGTCACTTAACCTCTATTTGCCTTAATTTCTTCCTGTGTAGAAACAGAGATAATAGCAACCTTCCAGAATTGTGAGGATATGAGATGATGTTTCTAGAGCATTTTGCAATCTTTCAAATGCTATTTAAATGCTAGCTAAATGCCAGGCACTGTGCTAGGAACTGAGGATATGAGTACAAAGAATGAAGTGATCCCTGCTTATAAGGAGCTTCAGTTCTGGTGGTTGTTGGTATGGTTGGGTCATTTTCTTTCATGGCCCCAGTTTTCTTCTCTCCAGCTTCCCTTCCAACTCTAAACTTATGAAGTAAAACAGAAAGGAGAGATGAAAACCTTTTATAGTTCCCCTTTGTTGATGCTATTCAGTCATTTCAGTCACGTCTGACTCTTCAGGACCCCATTTTGGGGTTTTCTTGGCACAGGTACTGGAGTGGTTTGCCATTTCCTTCTCTAGATAATTTTACAAATGAGGAAACTGAGACAAACAGGTTTAAGTGACTTGCCCAGGGTCACACAGCTACTAAGTGTTTGAGGCTAGATTTGAACTCAAGTGTTCCTGACTTCAGGCCTATTGGTCTATCCACAGAACCACCTCATCACCAATTCTGATTGGGGAATATGGCAAATAGGAGGAGGAGGAAGAGGAGGGAGAGAAGGAGGAGAGAGAGGCAGCTAGGTAGTGTAGTAGATAGTGTTGGACTTAGGAGTCAGGACAGATCTGAGTTCAAATCTTGCCTAAGATTCTTACTAGCTATGTGACCCTAGGCAGTCACTTAAAATCTGTCAGTCTCAGTTTTCTCATCTGTAAAATGAGGATTATAATAGTATTATTTATTATGTATCGTGTGTGTGTGTGTGTGTGTGTATAAAACCCTGCAGGATTATTGTGAGGATCAAATAAGATAATATTGTAAAGTATTTTGCAAAACCTTAAATGCTACATAAGGTTAACTGCTATCATTATTTTTATTGTACAAAGTAGTTAAAAAAAAAACCAAGGTAGTTTGGGAGGAAGGGCACTAGCAAGTAGTCGGGGGGAGTCAGGAAAGGTTGGTGTAGAAGATGGTGCCTGAGCTCCATTTTCAAAGAAGACAGAGTCGCTATGAGGCAGAGGTAAGGAGGGAGTGCTTTCAAGGCGCCGGGAAGGCGAGGTACAAGCACTGCAAAGGAACAGAGATGAGAGGAAGAGAGTTTTTTGTGAAGATTAGAGAGAAGGCCTGCTGCATGGCAGAGAGACTGGGGCTGGCTATTCATGTCTGGGAATTATCTGCATAGAGACGATACTTAAACCCATGGGAGCTAATGCGGTTACTGAAAGAGAATATAGAGCAGCAGTTCCTAGGATTTTTGTGTCATTGCCCCTTTGGCAATCTGGTGAAGCCTATGGGCCCCTTCTCTGAATAATGTTCTGTTTTGTTTTTAAATTCATAATTGAAATAAATGATAAATTTCAGTTAGAGATTAGTGAAAATAAAGATGCCACTTTTTTCTCATTCAAGTTTGTAATGCCCTCCCCTCAAACTAGGGGTTCATGGACCCATGGTTAAGAACCTCTGCTTTGGAGGGTGAAGAGAAGACCCGGAACAAAAGCTTTGGGACCACATAAGCTAGGACACGTGATGTATATAATGACTCAACAGAGGAGACTGAGAAAAAGTAGTCAGACTGGTAAAAGGTGAACTAGGAGAGTTGCATTTCAAAAAAAAAAACAGAAAGGAAAGATTGTCCAGCAAAAGAGGATGGTCAGCAGTATCAAATGAAGCAGATAGGTTGAGAAGAATGTATACTGAGAAAAGACCATCAAATTTGCCAATTAAGAGTGTCAGCCAGACCAAACTGGCCTCTAACCTGTGGATGGCTGGATGGAGCAGAGCAGGATACAGCAGGAATCAAACAAAAGTTTAATATCAACATGAGGGAAATGGTTTTCAAGCAAAGAGGGGAATTAGACACATGCTGGGCCTCTGTCCCTAGTGGGAGCACCTGAGACAGTGTGGGGAGATCTCAATACTTATACCAGTGGTTATGCAGTGAGCTGTAGCCATGACAGTGAGGGATAGCAGCAACAATAACACAAATTTGTTTCATAGCAGGGCTTCATGACCAGAACATGAGTACTTGTCCAAGCTCAGAGAACACTTGGTGCTAGTCAAAGCAATACAGTATTTATGTGATTTTTCCAGAGGATGAGATCATCCAGAGGGTGAGAGCAAAGGATTATTGTTATGACAAGCTCAGGGCACAGCTTGCTTGCTGGGCCTTAGCTCTGGAAAACTGGGTGCCTCCTAATATCTTGACATTTCCACCTTTCGGCCAAAGGGAGGTAATCTGAAAGGATCCCTACCCTGCTGGCCAGTAAAGTAGAGGAAGGGATAAACCAAGATACTACAAGAAGCTAGTTGGACCAGGATGAGCATTTTTATCCCTGGACGTCAGTTCCTTAAGGGGATCTACTGGGGAAGTGTGTCCCAGTTATCATTGCTAGTCATTATTTGCTTGCAAGCAGAAAAGGGGGGGCAAGAATGTAGAGGAAGAAAATGCCAACACACACTTAAATCATACCCTTGGTGGTTGGGCACATAACAAAAGGGAAGAGAACGGTATACTCAGCCCTTGTCCAGAATCTTGAGACATTTGTCTCATCTGGGTGTCAGCTGCTTCTGGGTCCATACTAGACAAACCTTGAGGTCCCTGGAGGGTTTTGCTGTCCACTCAGGAATAGGGGCTTTCTTCAGATGATCCAAGAGTACACACCCACAAGTTTGACACTGTGGGAGCAGTCAGAAGGACCTGGTAGGGGCCCTTAGAAGACATAAGGGTTGACAGTTGTGAAGAAATTCCACGGATGAATCTTTGGATCTGAATTTCTGGTCGGCATAATATAGGTTCTTGGTTAAGGATCTCTAAACAGCACACGGTCCAATTTCCCAGTCATGCAGGGCTAGGTTCAAGCAATGCAATAAAGCTTTCTCACACTTTCCATAATTGCATAATTATATTAAGTCAGGTCACATCATGTCACATTACAGATTAAACTACTTAAAAGGCTCACAGTGGACTAGTTTTGAGAAAAGATTTACATGTCACCGAGGTAACCAAGAAAACTTAAAACATAAGCCATACAAAGCAAATATAATAATTATCACTAATGTTAACTAGCATCAAGTCTCCTTATATCCTAGTAACCCATTCTCAATGTCTATTGAATCAGCACATTTTGAGTCCCAGATGTCTCACGTAGTTATCTACTCCCTAGATATCTTTTTTGGACAACATACTTCTCAGGACAGCTCTAAAAGGGGCTCTGCTTCTTTGGTTCCAAATCTAGAGGTTCCTAGATAATTCTCCTACTAAAAAGACAATACAATTTAATAAATTCAGTTCTCCAATCTTAAAACTTCAGAGAATTTCAGTTTATATACCATTTGCTATTTCTGTGCTTACCTAAATTTTGCACCTGATATAGGAATCTTTAAAAAATTTATGAGGGTCCAACTGCAAAATGAACTCATCTGCCCTTTAAGATTGTTAGACAGATGACTTAAAAAGGGGAAAATAATTTCACTTTCTTTACCATTACCAACACAATTTATGTGTAAAATCCTTAATCCAATTTTAAGAACTTAGTATTAAAACATATTCAGAGCTTGAATTTCCATGATATATAAATCTGGAAACCAATCACGTACATCTGTGTATAGTTCTTAGAGAAAACAGTCTAATCCTGTTGCTTTCTCAAAATTTACTATCCCATTTATTTGGAATATTTTTACATTACTTCTTTGTCTTATTTGTCTAATCATTTCCCCCTTAGGAGGATATCACCTCTATATTATAATTTGACCACAAATACGGATTAAAATTATGAGGTGTTCATACTTGTATCCTATGATAGCAACCCCAAGATGTTCCAATCTTAATCTAATATTTAACAGATTTGGTATTGTACTTACAAAACTTCTTGATTATAGACATTTGCTATACAAGGAAAAAGGATGGACATAGTTATAACAATGTCATATATCATAATAGGGGGAAAGACTCCCTTAGCTCTGTTTGATTCTAGGCATAAGTCACATCTGACAGCCAATCATGTGACAGTATGTTAAAAGCAAGACTCGGGATTAACCAGGTGGGGAAATTTTTTTTTTTCAGAAAGAAAATAGCACAATGAGGGAATAGAGTCAGGAGTATCCTACCTAAGCCATGCCAAGGTCATCCCCAAAACTTTTCTCAGGCACAGACATTCACCATTAGCAGTTCTCAGACTGAAGCACACACCATTTTCTACAATTGGCTTCATGACAATTCAGATAACTATCCCTTGCAATCAAAACTGAAACAACAGTAAATTACAGTCCCAAGACTTTTTACCTTAAATAGCAAAATTTCACTAACCACAATTTAAGGCTTGAACATCTTTGCTGATATTTGCCTAACAGTTAATATTTCATTTATCCTTTACTTATTAATAAAAACTACCCATATTCTGGGGCTTCAGACATACAGCAAATACCTGATAGTTAACTCATCATTAATATATTGAAGCTGCATCCTTAAACCACCCTATACAATTTCATAATAGCCAAAAATTCCAAATGAAAATTTGCTATTATATATTATCTGTTTTATAACAAAATATACCTCATTAAATATTTAACAGTTTTCAAATATCTATTTTTATCATATCCTTTAAAAAACCAAATTCATGTGTAACAGCATCCCGATTAAAAAGTTGTTTTGTCTAACAGCATTTCTGTTACATTGGTCTTTCAAATTTCACAACATAAGAGAATTTAGAAATACAGTAATAACACAAACATCATGTAAATAAAACATGAGACTAAACTTCAGATGACATCAACTGCATTTCCAAATTATCACATATAAAAATCATTAATTTTATTACTTTTGGCATTTTAAAATCACTTTAGAGTTATCAGGTATGGAACAATTACATTCTCTTAAAGAAATAATAATAATATAGTGCTCAGCATATGTCAGTCACTGTGTTAAGCACTTTATAATCATTTTATCATTTTGATCTTCAACAACAGGCAGAGGACGTGGGTACCGTTATTATTTTTCTCTTTATGGACCAGGAAACTAGAGCAAACAGAAATAAGATAATTTTCCTAAGATTACACAACAATAAATTTCTGCAACTAGAATGTAATTCAAGTTTCCCTACATTTTTCCAGCATTTTTTTCAACACCTTTATTTGGGAACCTGATCTGAGATGATCAAGGAAGGGTTAACAAGAGGTAGTTATAAGGTGCAAACCTTTTACCTATTTTTTTTTTCTTTCTTCACTCTGGGATTACTTCCAAACTAGCAGCCTTTCTTCATTGCCCTGGAACACTGAAGCTATCAATCTTCAAGGAAAAATGCCATCTACTTTTAACTTTTATAAAATTTGATCCTTATTTTTCCATAAAACAAATTCTACAGAGTAGTACCCCAAAACTTACTAAGATATTTCAGAAGGGAGTGAGTTCCTGGAGTTACCCCAAAGTCTCAGGAGTTCTCCCCTGCAATTTTAAAATGATTAATCTCCAAACTCCTTAATCTGCCAAGATGTTTTTAGTAGTTCCATAAACTTTGATCTGACTTTATTTCTATAATTCCAACATAGCCAAAGCTGAAATAACAGGGAAAAAAGTGTCCTACAGATTTTTTTCTTCTAACCCAATCTCCCACAGAAAGCCTAAAGTGGGAGTTAGTCCTGCTTACTAGCACAATTACTTCAAGTGTGAAAGTTCATTAATCTTTCCCAGTGTTCTAAACTCTTTGGTCACAGCCCTTAGAAGTTTTTCTGACTGGCTGCATTTTAAATCTTTCAAGCTAACAAAATCTACAAACATCACAAACACAACACAGGCATTTGACATTTTACAGAGACAAAAACACAGACAAGATAGACACGAACAGACACAAACAGTTTTAACAAAGTGCACACTTAACAGTCCATACAAAGGCACACACACTAAGGAATGCAGTTTCAGAAACAACAGAGGCAAGAAGTTAAAATTTTACAGAGGTGTGTACTTTAAAAACAGCAGAGGCATGCAGAGAGGCCAATTAACAGAGGTGTGCAGTTTAGGAAAGGACATTCTTATCAGAGTGATACAAGATAATCCGGGTCACTGGAGGGGCCCTTACAAAGAATGGTGAGTTTGACCAAAGTGGAAGCTTAGAGGATTGGAGCAGGGACACAAGGGCGGAAGACTCACCAGACAAGGCAGAGTTGGACTCTGGAGAAATAAATTTCCAGTGGCACTAGTCCATTTCCACTGGTACTGGAGAGTCCAATGGCCCTGTTTCATATCCAATCCCACTTCTGATACCAATCTATGTCCACTGTACTGAACCAGCCTCTAACCTGTGGATGGCCAGAGCAGAACAGAGTGGGCTAGAAACAGGAGAGTCAAGAAACAAACAAAAGGTTAATTTCAGAGCGGGGGAAATGGCTTGCAAGCAAGGAGAATTAAATACATGGCAGAGCCCTGCCCTTAGTAGGGGGACCTGAGGCGGGTGTGGGGAGATCTTAATACTTATACCAATGGCTATGCAGTGAGCTGTAGCCCTGACAATGAGGGTAACAGCAACAATGAGACGAGTTTGATTCATAGCAGGGCTTCCTGGTCAGAACACGAGCACTTGTCTGAGCATGTCCAGTGCTTGTCAGAACTCAGAGAACACCTGGTGCTGGTCAGAGCAATACAGTAATTATGTGATTTTGCCAGAGGGTGAGTGCAAAGGATTGTTGTTATGACAGGCTCAAGGCACAGCTTGCTTGCTGGACCTTCACTCTGGAAAACAGGGTGTTTCCTAATGTCCTGACAAGGGATCATTGGTAACTTTAGAGAGAATAGTTTTAGTTGAGTAGTGAAGTTGAATGATAGATGGAAAAGGGTTAAGAGAAGATGAGAAGAGAGGAAATGGAGGCAGAGAATGGAGACAACTTTTTAAAAGGAGTTTTTCTGATAAAGGGAGGATGGATATAGGATGATTGCTTGAAGAGGATGGTAGGGTCCAGTGAAAGTCTTTTATTCATTTATTTTTTATTCAGTCATTCATGTATTTATTTATTTATTTATTTATTTGTAGGGATACTTGAAGCAGTAGGAAAGAAACCAGTTGATAAAGAAAGCCTGAAGATTAGAGAGAAGAGCAGGAATACTTGGGGATGAAATCTTCTAAAGAAGATAGGAGAGGATAGGATTAAATGCATATGTAGAGGGATTGGCATTGTTGAAGAGAAGAGATGGGAGATCCAGAGAAAGGAAGATACAGTAGAAGATGATGTCAGGGGGTTTTGAGGTGAAGAGAATGACAGAAGATGGAGCTCCTGTCAAATAGTCTCAAATTTTTTCAGTAAAATAAAAAGCAAGGTTGTAGAAAGAGATTGGAGCAATCACTCCAATTCTTTCTCTGGATAAATTCAAAATGACTCCTTTTTTCCCATGGCCAAATTTCCTAGACAAACATGATTCTTGTGCAACTATAGTTGCTAGTCTAAAGCCTACGATTATGTACCTTATAGGTTGCTTTAAGTGGGATGGTCTGAGTAAATCAATCAGTCCTATCCTGACATTTATACTAGCCAGCCTTCCTTCTCCTTAAGAATATACCCATTAAAATGCACAGCACCTTCTTCTTGTTCCTAGGCTGCTGTTACTTATAGAATCATAGGATTTAAAAAGGAAAAGGACCCTGGAAGTTTATAGTATGATTGCTCTAGAGCTGGACAGGATCTCAGAGGCCATCTAGCCAACCTTTTCATTTTATAGATGAGTAAACTGAGGCCGAAAGAGATAAAGTCATTTGCCCAAGGTCGCATAAATGCAAAATAACAGAGCCAGGATTCAACCTAGGTCTTCTGACTCCATGTTCTTAAAAAAAAATTCTTTTATTATTATGGACATGACAAACATCCATAAACATGAATGTTTTCACATACAAAGAAGAACAGAAAAGATAATTGTTCATGAGACTATGAATCCCTATTACATATGGTTGGTTCTTTTTAAAGTATATATTAAATTGAACACAATAATAAAGTATATGTTAAATTTAATACAATAGCTCCAGTGCTGCCAGTACTATTTCCATTTCACCATATTGATTTCCTCAGTCTGGGGCAGAGGTAAGCTAGTAACTGTTAGACAACTGACTGAAAAAAAAAATGTACACATTACACACTTTTATGTTTAATTGGCATTATTAACATTTTCTTCATCATTTTCTTAATTCCAGGCAATCAACAAAATAATAAATTAAACCCTGGTTTGTAGTGTTTGCCTATTTCTGAGGTATAAAATTCCACACTGAAAAATTAACAATTGGTTGAGACAACAAATCCCTGGCCCATGGGCTTTTCCTTTCAAGTAGCATCCCTTTCTCCAAATATTTCCCTTTCACCATCAAAATTTCCTTTGTCCCTGGAGAAACAAAAAATACAACAGATGGGTTGAGAAGAATGAGGACTGAAAAACCTATGAAATTTGCCAGTGAAGAAATCGTTGGTAACTTTAGATAGAATGGTTTCAGTTGATTGATAAAGTTGAATGACAGATCCCAAAAAGATGAAATGGAGATGAGAAATGAGAGAAGAAATGAAGGCAGAAAGTGTAGACAACCTTTTCAAGGAGTTTGTCTGAGAAAGGGCCTGTTATCTTTTAGGTAAGAAGAGCTACTCATATAAAGTGCATATTGATGGCACCCATCTGTTAGGATTGTCCGGTAAAATATTCCTATTATAAGAGTGGCACTTCATAGATGATGCCTATTGTAGGTTCCCTGACTGTCCTTCCAGCCCTTTTCTCTCCTACCTCCAATCCACTCTTCATAGGATCATAGAATCTTAGCGTTAGAGCTGAAAACAAATGCTTGTTGAGTTGGAGGTGACCATAGAGGTCATCAAGATCAACCACCTCATTTTACAGTTGAGGAAACTGAGGCAAATAGAGGTTAAGTGACTTGCTCAGAGTCACAAAGCTAGTGTTTGAGGCAGGACTTGAACTCGGAGCTTTCTTAAGTCCTGCATGCTATCCACTACACCTTGCTGCCTCTGCCAGAATTATCTTTCTTATGCATAGATCTGGTCATATCACTCCATTGCTTAAAAACCTTTGGTGGCTCCCTATTGCTTACTTAGTATATAACATTAATGTTCAAGATCCTTGGGTTGACATTCAAGGTCTTCTACAATCTAGGCCACCCTACCTTTGCAACCTTATCTCATATTTCTCTCTTCTCCTATTTTCCCCACCCCTTGGCCCCTACATACTCTATGTTCCCAGCAAATAGGGCTACTCTTTTCCCCATCTGTGTGCTATGTTCTCTCACCTCTATTTCTTTGCTCAAACTGTTCCCATACAATGAATGTTGTAACTCCCTCTCTGTACTTACTGAATTCCTACCCAACCTTTGAAGCTTAGGGCACCTCCTTCATAAAGTTTTTCTAATCTCCTAATCAGTAATGACTTTCCCTCTTGTCCTTTTGTTTCATAACTCCCTAATGCTTATTTTGTGCCATAGTATATATCCCAGTTGCCTGTGTTTGTATCCTGTCCTTCCTGTTATCAGTCCTAGAAGTTCCATGAAGGCAGGGACCATGTCATCAAAACTTTACATCTCCTAGAGCTATCTCATATATATAACAGGCACATCATGAATGTTTATTGAAAAACTGTCACAAAAGGTGTGCATCTAATCTTGTGAATCTAAGGTCACTGTTCCTCAAATCAAGCTGAGTAACTGGGTACCCCAATGGGCACCATTATAGGGCTGGCCCTCCCCTACAGGTAAATTTAGGGGAAGATCAGGAAGTCCTGAGATGAATATACTTTGTGGGAGGTAATTTGCTCTAGTCATGCACACACACACACACACACACACACACACACACACACACACACACACACACACACCTGCTTTTCAGGAAGGCTTTAAGCCTTAGAATAATTTATTGCCCCTTATCAATACCGTCCCCCCTTCCTGCTTTAATTAGAATAATTGTCTAGGTACTGGGAAGCAAATAGCTGGTATTTTAAAAATAAAAGTTTCCAAATCAGAGTACATTATATCCTGAAGGGATCTTAGCGACCATCTTAACACAACATCCTCATTTAGATACAGAGAAGGTAGTAACTTACAAGTTTGGAAAACTTCAGTGAGCACCTATTATGTGGATGGTAGCACGGTAGGCCCTGGTAGAGATACAAATATTAAATAAGAAAGTCCAATGGAGGTTATATTCTAGGAAAGGATATAAGAAACATGAATAATCTAGAACACAAAATGGCACACAAGTCGATAAATGAGAAATAAATAACACATGATATAAAATTACTTGGAGGGAGAGGTCATTGTCAACTGATTGAGGGAGGGGAGAAAAGGATACATGGAAGTGATGGGATCTGAGCTTAGCTAATAAGATTTCATAGGTAGAAATAGATGGGGAAGTCATTCTAGTTATAGGATATAGCATGGTGGAGAGTAGTGTGAGTTAAGGCTAAAAAAAGTAGGGCAACCCTGATTGTAGAAGGATCTGGATATTAGGCTAAGGAGTTTAAACTTTAAGGCATCACTGAAGGCCTCTGAAAAGAGGAGTGACATGATGGAATATGTGCATAAGGAGGATGACTTTATTTGGCAGTCTTCATAAGATTATAAATTGGGGTTCAAGTTCAGTTCAATTCAGTCTGGTGAATATTTACTCAACAACAACTGTGCAAGGCACTGTCTCAGTGGTTATACCAAATAGTAGGAATAAAATATTCCAACCCTCACTGCACAAACCCCCCCAAAAAACCAAAAAAAAAAATCCCAAAAACCTTTCAGGAGTAAATATGGAGAAAACATTCTTCAGCAAAAAGTAGAAGAACCAAATGAGTTAACATTTGCTTTGCATGCAACTTTTTAGAAACTTGGCAAAGCTCACCTCTACAGGCAGCCCTGCATCACTGGTGAACAGATGTACTCACTACTTTTCAGCTGACCTGGGAACAAGCACTTCAGACTAGAGAACCGGCAAACAAAATTTGTCTTCTTCCATAATAAAAGGCCTTTTCCAGTGACATCTTTGAAGACTAATGAAGGCTCTTAAAGTGACTTGTTTCCAGAAAAGATCGTAGAGTTGTTTTTGAGGTGCCATGCTAGAAGAAAGCACTTCTGGCGCTAGATATGAATCACGTGAGCATTCCTTCCATCCCAAAGCAAGTTTGGCCAGCCTTCCAGTGCTGCCATATATCTTGTCATGGTGGGAGAAGCCCACCCTAATAAGCCCATCCCTGATGTCCACCCATGTGCCAAGCTGCAGTGGAATCCCCTCCAAGCAAGAGAATAGATGTTCTTTTGAGAACATTTATTGGGCACCATTATTGCACCAAGTTTGGTCGAAGTCAGTCAGCTACTTTGCATGACAGCCATACATAAGCCTTCTGAAATACAATGATTCTGCTGAAAGTGGCCTCATTTTGCTTGTCAGTCAGAGTTCTTATGAGTTCATTTCCACATCTAGTGGAGAAGAAAGAGAACTAGGTATCTCTGAACAAAATAGGTTTGTGTTCTTGGCCAGTTGGTCTCAGGAAGGCACAAGTATTGAAATTATTATAGGAAAAAAATAGATGGTGAAGCAAAAACATACCTCCCCTCGTATGCTCTACAACCTTCTCCTAAATCCCTGATTCAGGAGCCCAAAGGGACAGAAAGAATACTAACATCAAAAAACTGGCTATTCTGTTGTATCCATGTAACTTGAATGACATTTAGATATTGGATCTTGAGCACTGGCAGCCATCAGTGAATAAACTTTTATTGAACCAATCAGTGTATTAGTGGAGCATAGAAGAGATGAATGGTGATGGGTGGGAGTGGTAAGGACTGGGTGAAGCCATTTTTTTCCCACCAAAAAAAATGCTAAGTATAACACTTAACAGATTTTGATCTACAAAGAGTTCTTTGCCATTAGGTTCTTTATCTCTCCTCTCTTCCATCTACACTCTCTTCCCTTATTCATTTCCACAACTTTCAATATTATCTCATCTCTAAGTGATTGACTCCCAAATTTCTAATTTATTTATTTATTAATTTTTTTGAGGGGCTAGGCAATGGGGTTAAGTGACTTGCCCAAGGTCACACAGCTAGTAAGTGTTAAGTGTCTGAGGCCAGATTTGAACTCCGGTCCTCTTGATTCCAGGGTTGGTGCTCTATCCACTATGCTGCCTACTTGCCCCTCCACTGTGCCACCTAGCTGCCCTGACTCCCAAATTTCTATGTCAATGGGACATATCCAGTTGTCTTCCAAACATCTCTACCTGCCTTTCCTTTTGAGTTTTTCTTTAAAAAATTCATTTTTTTTGTCCTTTCCTTCCCATTAACACCATCATGAATTTATTGTAGGTCTGAACTGTTACAATAACCCCCAAAGGGTCTCCTTGCCTCTAGTTTCTCCACCCTCAAAATTCAATATACCTCAACCTAAACTTGCTATCAGCCTCTTAGAATCTACTTCTTCCTCCTAACCTCTCTATTTCTATTGATGGTGACATCAACATTTTGACACCCAGGCTCAAAAACTTAAGAGTCACTCCTGACTTCTTTGTGGAGACAGGTGCCTGGAGTCAGGAAGACTTGAGTTCGAATCTAGCCCCAGATGAGTTACTTAAACTATGTTTGTCTCATTTTCTTCAACTGCAAAGTGGGATAACAGCACACTACCTCATAGGCTTGTTGTGAGGATCAAATGAGATAATATTTGTAAAGTGCCTTGCATATAATAGGTGCTTTATAAATACTTATTCCTTTCCCCTTCATGCCTAGGGCCCAATCAGTCCCCAAATCCTGTTGAGTTTCTCTTAAACATGTTACATCTTTCCCTTCCTTTCCATTCTTATCATTACTTTAGTGTGGGCCTGAACTATGACAATAGCCTCCAACGGGTCTCCTTGCTTCTCTAGTTTCTCCACTCCCAATCTACCTTCCAAATCATTGAAGAATTAGTCTTTCTAATCATATCTATCTATTGCTCAAAAACCATTCTGTGGCATTCCTTTGCCTGTAGAATAAAGTCCTGGCTCTTTTTCTGATACTCATAGTCCTCGTTAGTAGGCCGGTATCACTCTACCTTTCCATTACCATCACCCAGTATTCCTTTTCACATCCTCTGCCCTAGAGGCCAAATCGTCTTCTCGGCATTGCTCAAACATGACTCATGCTGTCCTGCCTCTTATGCCTGGAATGACTTCTGCTCTCCACATTGCAATCCCCCGTGCTCCCATCTCTCCTGGTTGGAATTATCTCCCCTTCTAAGTCTAGCACACATGCCACATCTACCATTTTATTTTGGAATTTGATTATATACATTTCTAGATTGGAAGTTAGACTGGAAGCTTCTTAGGGCCTGGTATTTTATTTTTGTTCCATCTATGTTTAGTGTAGTGCTTTAAACATAGCAGGCATTGAACTCTTGCTCAATTAAATTTTCACAGAAAAAAATTGTGAGTAATAGTTAATAAGGATTCCTGCAAACCACATTGACTGCTAGGTCTCTATTAACATACTTATAGCCAAACAGTAGAAAGAAAGCAATTATTTATGACTAGAATATGTGAAGACAAAAAAAAAAAGAATTTTACCTTCACTGCTTTTAGTTATGAGACTATGATTTCTTAAAAGGGGAATTTTTTTACACTAAAGAATTTATAAGTCCCTTGGCCTCGAACCTTTTTTTTAAGTAAAGGATGTTATGGAGATATGTTTTGCATGATTGCACACATATAACCTATATCAAATTGCTTGTTGTCCCAGGGATAGGGGGGAGGAGAGAGGGAGAGAATCTGGAATTCAAAATTCTAAAAAAACTAACATTAAAAATTATTTTCGCATGTAATTGGGGAAAATTTTACTTTGAAATAAAGGGTATTGTAGTGATTGAATTCCTGGTAGGTGACACTGTTTACCCCCACTATACTCAGTGAAGTTGGTAGAAAGGGCATCATTTTAAAACATGAGGAAATCTTCTTGAGAGCAGCATGGTTCTCATGACCTTAAGTATCTCTGATACATCTTTCTCCTTAGGGTGACTGTTTTGGGTGCTTCTTACTTGTGTCTCCTAATAGCTACAACAGACTGAAGCTGGAAGACAGCCTAAGTGCCTCAAAATGCTCTTAATTTATTTTACCTTCTGGAAGAGAGCCTGCCAGGCACTTAAATGATAGGTTAAAGAGCAATACTTTGGTCTGAAGAGATTCTCTTTCCTTTGAAGAAATTTGACCAAAACAAATTGTTCTGCCTGCCTTCACCAGATTTTTTTTGGGAGGGGGAGTGCGGGGTGGGGGGGTGAGTGACAACCAAAGATGAGGAACTTGGTCAGCAGATCTGTAAATAATCTGAAATCTACTGGAACAAGAGGACTGACGAACATTTAAAAATTTTCCAAACACATCAATAAATCGGCCAACCTCACGGCAAAAACTTCTGTCATGAAACCGAAAACACTTAACTCTGATACAATTTTGCCTTGTAGTTTAACCAAGTGGTTATATTTGTACTGGAACCAATACCATGAAAACCTTGATTAACCAGAGAGCCCTATTTTTGTTTCAATCTTTTTTGTTTAAAAATATATATATTTCTGCAATATATTAGTCTTTCGGGGGTAAGCATGCTAATCATAATGTAATCTTCCACTGGGGATTGTTCAGAAGAGATCCTAAGGCTCAGTACTTGAAGGGGCTCTTAGTGAGAATGTGGTTTTGAAGGAGCTAAAACCAAGAGATGTGCCTGAGTTCACACAGGTGGAAAGCAACAGAGATGAGATTTGAAGTCAGGACCTCTGACCCCAGATCTGGGATCATGCTGTCTCCCAGTTGTTGTGCTCAGAGTGATTTTCAGAATGTTGGTAATTACATCATCCCAGAATCACTGAACCTGAAGGGACCAAGCCTTTCACTTTGTGAGCAGAAACTCAGACCTATAGAGGGTAAGTTTCATAGTGGGTAAAGTAAATGCCCAAGGTCATGGTGAATTAAGTGTAAGAGTTGGTACCACAACCCAGATAGCTAGATGCTTGGTTCAGGACACTCTTCACTCTATACCCTGTCTCACATCTATTTTATAGATACAGAAAATTCAGGAGAGCTGACTAAATTTGTAGAGCCCAGATACACCTGGAGCCTGGATGTCCAAATAAATTCCTGTTCTCACACAGTTTCCTAATCATTTTTCTTTTTCTCCTGAAAGGGTGTAGTAGAAATCACAGCTATGGTGATTTCCCAACAAGAGCAGGTAGGTGGTACAGTAGATAGAGTGCCTAGCCTGGAGTCAGGAAGACTTGGGTTCATATCTGGCCTCTTAGACATTTATTAGCTGTGTGACCCTGGGCAAGTCACTTAACTCTGCCTCAGTTTCCTCATCTGCAAAATGAGCTGGAGAAGGAAATGACAAACCACTCCAGTGTCTTTGCCAAGAAAACCCCAAATGGGGTCATGAAGAGTTGGACATAACTGAACAACAGTGAGGGCCCAGATGAATCAAGGTTTTACAGTACATACATTCTATGTTTCTCAGTTTTTCAGAACATCCAGACAATAACAGAACCTTCCCAAGCAAAAGCTCCCTTATATCATATCCTTTTAATCACTTGGAAATTACCTCATATAGTTAGCCAGTCCAAAAAGCAAAATACCAGCATTTTAACTGGGTCTTTTTTCATGAGGCCTCTTTAAAACTTGACATGTGACAATACATCCCTTGCCAAGGGTGATGTGATGGTCTGAAATACAGCCAAAAGTCCAAAAGTGACATGGAAGGCTCCAGATGCCACCCTTTGGGCCAACCTGTGGGGCAGCTGGTGGTGCTTTTTCTTCAGCCTGGGCTTCTCTTCCTGGCCATTCACCAGATCATCCCAACACCATCTGGTACATGAAGTATCATAAAACTATGAGAATTCCCTCCATGATTTAAACAAATGAACAAAAATCCAAATGTAAAATGCTCTCTTTTTAATTACTAAATTAAGAAAGTTAAACAATTTAAAAATGTAAACTTGAAAAGAAATCATAACAAAAAAGTAATTAAGACTCCAAAATTTGCAACTCAGTATTAAAAACTCAATAGAAATAGGAAGTTGTTTTTTTGTCTGTTTTTGTGTTTTGTTTCTGTTTTTTTTTTTCATTTGCTTATTTTCATTTTTTGGTTAAACATAAGTAATTCAAGGCTGGTACAAATAGACAATGAGAGAACATAATACTTTGTTCTGTGCATCCCCATGAAACGTAAAGAAGTGCATAGTAATTCCACTGGAGAACTCTCAGACATAGAGAAAGGAATTTCATTAGCAGTACAGGACATTTAAAACATGTATTTTACAATGGGAAATGGTGCATGAATCTCCCCCAGAAAATCCTATCTGCATGATAAACAGTTTAGCGGGTTGACTTGACTAAAATGCTATGGGTTTTAGACCATTAAATGTGGTTACAATGTTTATTAAATTAAAAAAAATTTTTTTGAATTATTTCAGTATACAGAGTTTTATACAAGGAGTACTGTAGCATCTGTCTTCCAATTCGGCTGGTCCTATGGTGTGTTTTCTTGCTTCAATAGGTTCACTCTTGTTTGAAGAACAAATCCTATAAAACATGGCTGTCAAACATTGGGAACATTACCATAAACCCAGCATGTGGTTCCTGAAAGGAGGAAAAGTTACAACCATCTACAGGTACAGTCAGAAACGAACAAACAAAAAGGTGCAATCCAATTAAAAAATATTCATGCTTGGCAGAAGCCAAAAATTAGACCACTGGTTTTCAGAATAACACCAGTGTTGTCTTTTTTTTTTTCCTTTTTAAACGTCTGCAGTAAAATTATCACTCTCTGGGTACTGCAACCATGCGGCCCGTTGTTTGGCAACAAGTTTTCTGCAGTAGTACCCACATACTATATGTACAGGTATGTATATATTATATATATATTTATATTTATAAAACAAAACAAAACAAAAAAACGAAAAACAAACACCTGTCCTGATTTTCTTTAGTTAAAACATGAAAAAAAAGTTTATTGTTTTAGACAAAGAGGCCACTTCTGGAAAATAATACTTTTTGTTTTTTTTTGTTTTTGTTTTTGTTTTTTAGTTGAATCAGGTGAAGACAGAGTTAAAATCACATAAGATTTGCATTTAAAAAAGGAAAGCACTAGGGTCAGTTATTGGCACTGAGTAACTATTTACACTGAATAGAGGTTTTGCCGTTTACATAACATCGATACAATGCATTTTCCAAAGTCTTTTGAGAAGTTAACAAGTTTGTGTCTCTCATTCTTCACAGAGGACATTCAGATTTGGGGACAAGTGGTCATCGATGAGGGGTGTGGCTGTTCTTCAGACTCACATGCACTCTGGTCCTGGAAGAGTCCCCACTGCTCCTAGAGCAGTGAGCTACTGAATTGGAAGCTAAGAGGGAGGGGAATGACCACCTGGATGACGCTTTCTGCAGACAGGCCACGGGACTTACAGGTTTTCACCAGGTTGGTATTGGGGTTCTGTTGCAGTAAAGTAGTCTTCCAGGAAACCCTGCAAATACTCAAATGTGGGGCGCTCCTCAGGGTCTTTTTTCCAGCAGTGAATCATAAGCTCATGCAAGGAGATAGGGCAGTCCTGAGGACATGGCATCCTGTACCCACGTTCCACCTGCTCCAAGACTTCGCGGTTATTCATGCCTAAAAAAAGAAGAGAGGTGAAGGCCCTTCTATCACAACTGCATTATGGTTAATCAACATGAGAGGCATGCTCACTATGGCATCTCATCTTTTGACTCAGAAATCATCTGCCTCTTTAATATACTTACTGTGTATTATTTTGTATTATCTATTTTACGTTATTTGTGCATCCGGTAGTAATCTATGTGTCAGATCGCTTTACTAGATTATAAACACCATGAGGGCAGGACTATGTGTTATCTTTAAGTACATACTGTGGGCATTTAATAAGCATTTGTTGTATTGAGCTGAAAATTCATATTGTCTTGCCAAGAGCACAGAAATGGTCAAAGCATGTTTCCTAGAACTCTAAACCCTGCCTTTATATTCACTTACGCTGAAAACCACACTGTTCCTTATTTATGACATCCATAAACTTCATTTATGTGCTCTGTAACTCGGCCTCCCTCATATCTGGGGCAGGTTCCTTCTGGAAGGCTGGGGAAGGTGGCTCTTAGCCACCCTCTCCAGGCCTGCAGTGCTCTGGGGAAGAGAATTTCCCCTGTTGCTGCTTGTGGCTCTCAGGCCTGGCAAAAGGCTGGGCCCCAGAGACCCAGCTTTGACTGGGGGTTCAGTAACTTGGGTGTAGCAGACAGGGTGTCTCCAAGGCCAGCTTTTGCCTCTGTGACCTTTGCCAGGCCATCCATCATTTTGTGACCTTTGTGACCTTGGGGGTGATGGAGGGAGGGAGGAGCTGCCTTGTTACTTAACCAACAGGTTTTTGGAGCAATTATAGTAGATGTTTTGAACTACTTTTTTCCAATATTCTTAGGGGAAAACAAAAGAAAGAAAGAACAAATTTGCCTCTTTAGTACAGTTTAGGAAATAAGCTACTTACTGTAAGGTAGAGATGAACCACCCCTTCTGGCTTCCACAGCCAACATCTCTACTATTCTCCATTTTTCTTCCTTTTTCTTCCCCATACCATATTTTCTTATTTTCCTGCCAATGCTTTGTGTTTTTTTGGGCTATACTCTGCCCTCAGGTTTCTGTTAAGAATCTAGTCCCCTTTCTTGCCTGTTCCTGTTACTCTCTAAAATTAAGAAAATCTTTCACCTTAGATATGATCTTCATTTTCTTCATCTGCCTTTCCATTTGGGGGTATAACTAGCACAGGGAAGCAACATCTGCATTTGGTTCATTTTATTTTGGAAAGATGTTGGTTACTGTCTAGTTAAGTAAGAACTTTATGGGTGGTTGATAATGAAAGTTCCATCAAGGTTATGATTGCATTCTTATGCATCCACAAGTTTTGTTATAAGATCAAAGATCTGGAGCTACAAGAAAGCCCTGAGATCACTTAGTTTTATGCTCTAATTTTACAGATGAGGAACCTTAATAGCAGAAAGGTTATATTACTGGCTTAATGACACACAGGTCTCAGGTACCCTCTACCTGGAACTCTCTGCTCTGCCGTCCTCATCTCCACCTCCAGGCTTCAAGTCTCACCTTCGACAAGAAACCTTTCCTGATTCCCCTTAATACCAGTGCCTTTCCTCTGGCGATTATTTCTAATTTATCCTGTATATAGCTTGTCTGTACGTAGTTGTTTGCTTGCTCTCCCCCCCATTAGATTGTGAGCTCCTTGAGAACAGGGACTGTCTTTTTGCTTTTCCTTGTAGTCTCTCAGCTCTTAACACAGGTGCCTAGCATATAGTAGGCATTTAATAAATGCTTACTGACTTGACAAATAGACAATGGCGGAGCCAGGATTTGAAACCAGGTTCTCTGATGCCAGACCCAGTGCTCTTTCCATGGTACCACTGGCTGCCTCTCCTACAACGTATATTTTTTAGGAACATAAGAATTTTCATCCTGGGATAAACAGCCCAGTTTAGCATTCTGCTGCTAATACTGTCCGCAGAAGCTGTGTTGGGGGAGGGAATAGTGATCCTGCCTGATACCAATAAAGCGTAGTTCTATTCCAGTCTCTCTTGGTAGCTGCTTATGGTTCCATCATTTGCAAATTTATCCAAACTCTTTCTGACTCCATTTAAATTTCCTGTCTATACCACCTTTTGGGGTAATGAGTTCCATAAGTTTCAAGAGCCTATGTATAAGCAGGAGTAATATCGTCCTACACTTACCTCACTCAAGTTTCAAAGGCTGTTACCTCATCCTAGTACTTTGGGATATGGTGAACAAGTCTGTGTCCACTTTATCCATGTCATTTGTGATTTTATAGATTCCTCTTTCATGTGAGGGTTAGGATTAAAAAACATTAGTGATACAGATTATAAGACACATCTGAAGTTTGCTTCAGAGGAGGGGGCATTCTGAGGACAATAGAGGCTGGGGTCCTGGAGAAGGAGAGTGGCTGTTTGGAACAGTGCTGATACTTCTGGAAATGGAATGGAAGACAGACTCCTCTCTCTCTCTCTCTCTCCACCTCCTCTTTATTTCTTTGTGTCTCCCTCTCCCTCCCTCTCTTTCTCCGTCTCTTCTTCTCTTTCCTTCTCTCTGCTTCTTTCTCTTATCTCTCTCTTCCCCCTTTCTGTATCCCTCTCCCTCACTCTTTTTCTTTCTCCCTTTCTTCTTCTGTTTCTCTCTTTGTGTGTGTGTTTATCTCACATCTCTCTGTCTTCCCTTTTCTCTGTCTCCTCCTTCTCTCTCTCTCTCTCCTCTTCTGTCTCTGTTTCTCTTTCTCCTCTTTTGAAAGGGCTAAGTAAAAAAAAAAGTGATTGATGGCTGCTACCATCTTCTTGCCAGCCCAGCCTGGCCCAAGGAAATGTAATAATGATCTATAAACATGTATCACGATACAGCATCTCAAGGCTCCACTCTTTTCTCTATAAATAACAAATGTGGCACAAGGCACATGTGCGTACCTATTAAGATTTCCCAGACCATGCTGATGAAACTTGGATAAACTTCATTTTGGGAGCAGGGCTATATAGGAAAACGGGCTTTCGTGAAGTCTGTATCTGAGACTATCTGGGTACCTCTCTTCAGATCAAGAGAAGTTGATGTAGATTCTGTCTTTTGGCACGGAAAATTTCCATTCCCAAATACACCACTGTGCTCAATTAATCATTTTCCTCCTGTGTCATAGAGTGGGTGTCAGTAAATGTTTCATTTCATTAAAAAAAAAAGCTCCTCTGATGGAGAGATTCCACATTTTCACTCTTAATCTAGTCTCCTCTAAGAGAAAGTGTAATTGGTCACTGGGGCCAAACATGACTCTCTGTTGAAGCTGCCGATATAGCAGCTCAGCCATTAACACTGAGGTTCTCTTGAGATCTCCTACTTTGTTTAGGGGTCTCACTCGAAAGGCAGATTTGTAGTTAAGCATGCGTTACAGGCAAGAAGGAAGCAAGACACTGTGAAAGGGATAGAAAGCCTACAGCCCTGGCCCACGGCCCTTCTCTTGGCTGTTCGAAGCTCAGGGAGTATGCGTAACAGATTCCATACACCGGGGCCAAGTGGAAACACACTGACAGCTTCTGCCAGAAAAGCAGGATATGAAACAACGTACCTTGTTATTACTGACAATCTGAAGCTTATCTGGAATAGCTCTTCTCTCAGGGCCTGAGAGTGAGAATCTACAGGCTGACCCTCAAACCTGTTATGCTCAGCACTTCCCCTCTCTGATAATGGTGACAGAATTGATGCCCAATCACTTAGAGATGCTGGGCTTTTAAAAAAAATCTGTATGAAAGAGATGCTGTCCAGTATTTTGTTGTTGTTATTGTTGTTGCTTTTTTTGGTGAGGCAGCGGGGTTAAGTGACTTGCCCAGCGTCACACAGCTAGTACGTGTCAAGTGTCTGAGGCCAGTTAAGATGTTTTTTTCCAGCCAAAGACAAAGTTTATTAGAACATAGTCATATTGGGCAGACTCTTAAGGAGTCTGAATATGAGTGAGCAGTGGCTAAGATTAAGAATTTAAGCAGTGTGACTACATTATAAGAATCTGAGCATCTTCATGGAGACAAGATGGACCTTATATACAGAAAGACTGAGAGAGGGATCTAGGAGTGGCCAAGTAGTCTATGAGGTAATAGAACTCCAGGGGTGGCCAAGGGGAGAATGGAGACTAGATAGGATTAAGGGTGGGAAGTGGCCTGGAGACATAGGGAGGTCTAGGCTAGGTTAAGGGTAAAAGAGAATTGGGAGATTGGGTGTAGCCACAAAGAAAGGCCAGTTGATGGGATTGTAGCCTCAGGCTAAAGCCAGAGATCTGGCCATGTGGGAAAGTCCAGGGTTTTTCCTTTTTGGGGTCTAGATCCCATCCTCATCATCCCCCCTCAAATAAATGAGACTCAAATTCTTTTGGGGTAAGGTGAGAAGGTCTCAGCTTCTGAAACTGCTTCCTGCTGGCAAGGGGCATAGAGCTGTCCCAAGAGGAGGTTGACTGAAACCAAGCACAGGCTGCATCCAAGGAACAATGGGGGGACATTGGCTGGTACCCACTGTTTGCTACCAACTGTAGGTAAATGGCCTGGAGTCTAGAAGACACAAATCTTCAGACTTGATTTTTACCCAGGGCTCTAAGAGATGGAGAAAGCAGGAGCACTACCAAGCCCCAGGCTCCCTGGTCATTCCCAGTCTTGAGAAGACTGCCCAAGCAGTGGTTAGATTAAGGATTTAAGCAGTGGCTAGATTAAATAAAGTCCTGTTTAAAAAAAAAAAGGCATTCTTAGCAAGCTACCAGGCTCTCAGATTTAGGGTTGGAAGGGGCTTTAGAGGTCATGGAGCCCCGCCCCCTCATTTTAACATGTAACAAAAGAAACTGAGGCCTAGGACAGTTAAGTGACTTGCTCAAGGTCACTTGAGTAGGCAGTAAATTGCAGGGCTGGAATTTGAACCCGGGTCTTATGCCTCAAAGCCCTTTCTTCCTTCCTCTGTGCCACTCAAGCCAGAATTTTGGAGAATTTCATGAAAAGATTTATTTGTGCAGAATGGATTTCCTTATGCAGCTCACCACCATAAAAACAAGAATCGGTAGTTATATTTTCCCTTTTCAGATAACTGTAAATTCTTGTTTTCAAGAACATGGCAACTTGTTTTCTCTTAGTCTCTAAGTGATAGTGACACTGGGGGACTAGGGAAGAGGTCTGCATTTGCTTGAGACCAAGCGAAGCCGAGGAGGAAGAGGATGGGTGAAGAAAGGCAAATGGTAAAGTCTCTTCATTCTGCTCTTAAGCTGGGTAAAAAACTAGAAATTTGTCACTTTTGCCTTTTAAAAAAAATCAAAGAAAGACTAGGGGAGAAGACGGAACAAGGATGGGGTGAATTCGGAGAGCAGTCATTGAGCTTTAGAGCACCATGACATTTTGTGGGAAGGAATCCAAATGTCTTAGGGAAGTACTGTCATCAGCACTTTGCAGGAACCAGGCCTGTGACTGGTAAGGATAACAGATCATTTTCTAACGTGAGGGGCAAGACACACTAATCAGTGAGTACAACACGATAGACATCGGCTCTGACTCTGTCCCTCGCTTCCAGGTGATACAATCGGTCTGAGAGCTGAACACATAACTTCCCACTGAAAATGGCCCCCAATGGCATTATATTTTCCTCTTTTCCATACACAAATCCTGACAAAATAGCAGCCTGACCCTCCTATTGTCTTTCTTCATTTAAATTAATTAAAATGGGCCCTTTTAAGAGGACCCCTTTCACAGGGTAAACCTCAGCAGTGCCACACTAGTATTCACATCACATGTAATTGTAGATCATACTTGTATTAGGAGTCTGGTAGGTAGAGTTGGCTAGATCAAATCCTAACCTCCCTCGAGTCTTCTAATAGGTAGTATCAATTCCTAGGTTTTTAAGTGTCCCAGGTGGTCTCTTTGATCTCATTTCTCCCCTCAATTGTTGCTTAGGTGTTTTCAGTCATGTTCAACTCTTCATGATTCCATTTGGGGTTTGGAGGGATTTGCCTCCATCTCATTTTACAGAGGAGGAAACTGAGGTAAACAGGTTTAAGTGACTTGCCCAGGGCCACACACTAGTGAGTGTATGAGGCCAGATATGAACTCATTATTCTAAGCCCAGTGCTCTATCTACTGCACTACCTAGCTCCCCTAAAATCCTGTAGCTAACTAAAGCTATATTCCTATCCAGTTACCAAAAATATGTTCAATCTATTCTAAAAGAGACTATTTCATAGGGGTAGGTTCTCTCTTCACTAATGCAGATTATACCACTCAACTCCACCCCTCCGTGACAAGTTGCAAGTCGGGGCCCAATGAATTCATCACCTGATGACCAGCCAAATAATCCTGGGTAAGAAGTCTCTCCGTAGATTGTAGGAACACAGACTTAGGGCTGGAAAGAACCTTAAAGAGGCCCTAGTTCAACCCCCTAATTTTACAAGTGAGGAAACAAGCCCAGAGATTCAGAAGTTCATAGATCTAAGGCTGCAAGGAGCCTGAGGGACGGGGAAAGTGAGATCCACTGGGGAGCTCAAGTAACTCGCCCAAGGTCACCAAGGTAATAAATGGCAGAGCTGGGATCGGAACCATGGACTCTAGACCCATCACTCTTTTCAGGGCACTAAGGACAAATAACAGCTACTGCTTCCCTTACTTGGTGAGCCTGGGGCTTAGATGATGGATAGATGGTCAGTTTCAGAGTCCTTAATGGAAGCCTTTCTAGCTAGGCAAAGTCATGTGGAAGACTAAAGTGGGAAGGATCCAAACACCTCATCTTGGCCCTCTGGTGTAGCCTTTGAGAACCCAGGGCCACTTTCACATCAGGATAAGGATCAGAGAACTTCGGCAGAAGAAGAGAAGGCAAATTCCTTCTAAAAAAATTAATTTGGGCTATAGTGAACACTGGGCTAGAAGGAGAAGGCAGGCTGCAGTGGTTCTCTATGCCTTTGTTATTCTTTCTGGGACCTCTCTGGGAGGCAATACAGCACAGGGGCTTGAGGGCCCACCTCTAAGCCAGGAAGACCTGGCTTCAAGCCACCTTGGAAGCTTGACACCGTCTGGCTCTGATGACTTTGCACAGCTTCACCTCACTTAAATCCAATTCATGGTCAAGTCAAGATATCCCCCTTCGAGATGTCTTCAGTTTTCTTTGAGAACGAAGGATGTACAACAACAATTGTGAGTGACATTGGGCAAGTCACAACCTCTCAATGCTATAAGCAACTCTTATTTTGTGTGATTGTGAAATCACACAAAAGCTGCCACCCCACATTGGTACAAGCACTTTCCATACCCAGAAGTTCCCTATAGCCTATGAAATCACAGTCCCAGTTCTTATCTCTCAAATCCTCCTTCCTTTTCCTGCCCCCCCCCCAACAAAAAGCCCCTAATATTGCTTAGCCCTGTATTGTGCTTTGGGCTATTTGGAGAGAATTACGTTAGAGGTGTTTTAGAAATATGTTTTTCCTGATGTGGTCTTTCAACATAAATCTCTAAAAGATACTATCTGAACAAGCAAAGAGGTTAACCATTACTTACTTATGGTTTGCATCTGATTCTTGACTGTGCTCTAAGATCCCCATTATACATATACATATACATATACATACACACACACACACACATATACACACACATATATATACCCTCTGTAAATAATCAAGTCTTTAAATAACATGAATGATGTTTTGATTTTGAATATATTCTTGAAAAAAAGTGGTTTTGGACCTTTTACAAATTGTCTCTTTTTCTGTTCCATGTGAGTTCCACTAAGATGTATATATGACTGGAGCTCAATGAGACTCGGTCCCAAACCTGCCAAAAAACTCTGTTGGGTTTGCTTCTCTACCAGGAGAAAGGCAAGGCAAGATAAGTGTGCGTGCTTGCTTCGTTAGCCAGGGAGCCTGTGTTCTATCAGATGCACAGTCAGATTAGTGCAGCCACTAAGAGGCTTCCTGTTGGGTTTTGGTACAAGATCAAAGCAAAAATTAAGGGCAGGGAGGTTCTGAAGAGAGAGCCAAACTGGAAACAAAGAAGTGATTTGAACAAAGCATGCTAATTGCTAGCTTGGCTTCTTCATTTTACCAAATACCTCAAGTGCAGCTGCTTAAAACAAAAAAACAAAAACAAAAATGCCAGAATAATAAATGCAGAAAAGACTGCCATCAGTGTACATGTTATGGCCGTCAAATGGCAAGGCTCTTAGAGGAGGTGATAGGAGTATTGTTACAAAGAGCTCCTTCCCAGAGAGTATTAGAGGAAGGGCTGAGGGGTGAAGGTGATCATTATATAAATCCCTAGCAGCTCATAGTGGAGAATAAGGCAGGTAACAGAACAGCAGGGAGGGAGGGGAGTGAGAAATGGAAGGTGGGGAAGAGTGGACCAAGGTTCTGCAGTGGGAGGCCCTTGGCTATTGGCTTCCCATTCACCCTCTGGCCTTCTACCAACACTCACTCCCTTCCACTCACCTGCCTATCACTGCAGATGCCACTTAGCAAGGGATGTCTTATAAGAGGAGGCATGGGGGTAGATCCTTGGGGCACTTTGGACAAGATATTATAGGACTGGGAGAGCACACAGTGTGCTGAGCTGGTGCGAGAAAGCCTCACTTGATTTCTCCTCCCCAGAAGCCAATGATGAAGAAAATGCACTCGTGGCTTATGAAGGATTACAGGTCATTTCCTGGCTGCTCATTCTCCTCTTGGCTAGAGATCCCTAGTCTCTTTATGCCCACAAACCAATCTGCTCCTACTGGCACAGAAATTATGAGACAAGCTGGAAGATGTGTGTCATATGTTATGATAAAAGGACAGAGAGATGGGTGGATGCTGTGGAGAGAGGGCATCCAATTCCCTAGAGTGGGTGGTGCCATGTACAATGACAAAAACTGTGCCAAATGACATGTATGTATGCAGGGGGAGGCAGTGTGGGGTAGTAGCCTCAGAGCCAAGAAGACCTGGGTTCAAATCTTGCCTCTGATACATAATGGTTGGGTGACCCTGAGTAAGTCACTTAACTTTTCATGCCCTGACAACTCTCTAGTTCAGGTCTTCCTACTCTATTTTTAAAAAAATGTGTTATGAATCCTTTTGGTGATCTGGTGAAGTGTAAAGACTCGTTCTCAGAAAAAAAAAATATTTGATTGCCTACACTCATACTTGAAGGAAATGGAAATTTTCAATTAGGTATTAGTGAGGGAAAAAAAAAGACAATTTTTTTCCTATCCCAAGTTCATGACACCATGATATCTATCCACATACTCCTTGGGGGTCTGTGGAACCCAGGTTAAGAGCCCTTCTCTAAGCCTATAAATTGCAGAGTAGTTGCTAAGTTTTGTTTAAGTAGAGGCAGTTTTCTTAGTGGGAGATCCCTAAACCAATGAAGCCAGAAATCCAGTACTCCCCCACACTACCCCTCCCTCCAAAACACCCCAACTGTTATGTCGCATTTTATTCTTACAAAACATTTTATAGACAGGATCTCTAAATTGTGGTCCTATCATCTTATTTGAATCTCACCACAACCCTGGGAGCAAATCTTCTACTTAAAAACAAGGATTGACCTCTAGATAAAATCAGGAACATGGGAAGGCTGCCAATTTTTTGGAGACTGCAGACAGCAGTTTTAAGCTTTGGTAGCATAGAACTGGTGGGTGAATCCATGTTTAAGCGTTAGCAGTTTAAAACTGCCCTAAGGCTTTGGAATACCTGGTATAGGAATGGATATGATAGGCATTAAAGAGACCAGTCCCCTTCCGCCAGATCATCCGCAAACTCACAATCCTTGATCTTAGAATTTGAGGCTAACTAATTAGCAGGGAGGGGTACTCATCAGAGTGCTTCGCCTAGGACATAGTACTCAACTTTGCCAAAGAGATAATTTCTAATACTGTAGTTTTAGGGAAATGTAAATAATATCACTGGGACCAAAAAAAAATTCCCCCCAACCCCTTCTCCCACATCTTGTCCACCCTCCCTCAGCCCCCCCCAAATCTACTGCCAATATATACCTATCACTGCTGGGATTAAGATAAATATAGGATGATGGAAAAAGCAAACTGAATTGTTTTCAAGGTTGTGGGCCTAATTTTAAAATGCCTTTCAAAAACGTAACCTCCAATTCACAGGTACATCTATTTACATATGTTCCTAACATATGGATGCCTCAACCCCAGACAACTTGTTTTTGTCTATTTTGCTTACAAATAAGAATCCGCAGGAATAAAATGGTTTTTCTTTAGAATGGGGGTCAGCAAACTTCACAACCTAAGAGCAGTTTTAAATTTTTTACTTTAAATAAAAATGTAAAAACCATTTTTAGGTCTGATATTGTACAAAAACAGACAGTGGGCCAGATTTGGCCCCTGGGCCTCAGTATGCTGACCCCTGCTTGGGATAGAAAGGAATGGCTCTTAAACCCTAGCTTGCAGCAAACTGAGGATGTTTCTGTGACAAAGCGATAGCTAGGTTGCTGAAAATACACAACCAAATTAGTCTTTGGAACTATACTTATCCAAGTGTTGCAGATCTAAGGAATAATAGTATTTTTCTAGTATTGTAACGTGACTCTTTGCTTATTACTTTCAACCTTATTTTTTTTTTTTTGGTTCAGTGTAAAACTTTATTGCAAGCAATGGGGAAGAGAGGGTAGGGGAGAGGAAAAAGGTGGACCTGATATACAACTCAGATATACAAACTAACATAGAGTATAACTCACATAAAAGTGGTGCTGCATTGGGGAGCACACAGTCATGGGTCCATTAGCAGTAGAAGCATGCTTCAGCAGAAAGGTGTGCTCCCACTGGAGGGGAGGCTTTGCTCCAAGTTTCAACCTTAATTTTTAAAAGTTCTATTGATGCTTTAAAAATTTTTTTCTATCTATCTATCTATCTATCTATCTATCTATCTATCTATCTATCTATCTATCTAATCATTGGACATTTCTAGATATCCCCTTGCCCTCATAAAATCTTCCCTTTCACAAATTAAAATGGCTAAGAAAAAGAAATCCCCATGGCTACTAGGTCTGCCCTACAACCCTTCGCCCCAGGTGGGGCATCTGTGACCCACCCCTTCTGTACTGAGCGGAGAGGGGAATCAACAAGCTTGGGATTGGAATGGCATTCACCCAACAATCCACTTCTTTGACAGACTGGAGTCATCAATCTGTCCTCTGTAATCTGTATTGCCTTTAGTCTCAGTTTAGCTGCCTTTTAGTATTATTTTCATTTAGATTATTGTAGTCACTAATAAGCTAATAATAGCTAGGATTTATAGCTAGCAGACCATAGTACTTTAAAGTGTGCAAGGTGCTTTACAAATGTTATCTCATTTGATCCTCACAACAATCCTGGGAGGTAGATGCTATTATTATTATTATCATTCCCATTTCACATGTGAAGAAACTGAGGGAGAGAGCAAGTGACTTGCTCAGGGTCACAAGCTAGTAAATATCTAGGGTAGGATTTGAACTCAGGTCTTTCTCCATATTCCCATGCTCTAGCCATTGCCATCACCTAGCTGTTATTGTATGTTCTGTTCTCCTGTTTCTCTCTTCCCTTTATGTCTTTTCAAACAATTCTTCCCATGCCACATCGAATTTCAGTTACTCATCATTAATTTCAACCCTCCCCTCTTCTCAATTTCTTTTTATCATGCTCTCTTTCCTTCACCCTTCAATTCTGGCCAAACCTCATGCCCAGAGCCTCTCATTCTTTCTCTGATTCCCATTCCCCTTATTTTCAAGGCTGGCTAAAACACCTGACAAATCCATGGAATACCCATTTATAAACTATCTTTTTCTTCTTATTTAAGGCCCTTTTCAAAATTAATTCTATTCAGAAGTCCAATCCTGAGGGGCTAAAATGAGGCCATTTCCTTCACCATAAAGCTGGACTAGATTGAAAAGCCTTGACTTCAAAAAATGTACACCTTGCCTCTCTTTCTCTCACTTCTCTTCTTCACCTAAATTTAAGCTTCTTGAGGCTGTTAGGATCAGCAGAAATTCAAAATAATGGCATTTTTTTTTCAGATGGCACCAAGCACTTTCAATGACTTATAAGCCTGAGCATCCCATGAAGGACTTAGTTTGAAATCCATACAATAAAAAAAAAAGGGGGAGGAGGGATGACTTCCAATCCTCATAATATAGAGGGCTGACACCGACACGTTTTCTTTCTGAGAAGCAATTCTAAACCTCCAAGGTGTGTTTTGCTTGCTTCTACCAAGCAGACCCTTTTCCGTTCTGCTTGACTATTCCTAGAATGTGCGCGCGTGCGCGCGCACACACACACACACACACACACACACACACACACACACACACACGAGCGTGTTGGGAGCTACAGCAGCAGCAGCAGCAGCATCAATAAAGCTGACTTACATCCGGATTGCTAAAATGCCCTCTGCCAGCACTTCAGAGATGGGGAATTTGTCAATTCTGCCTACATGGCTCCTTGGCCCTCCCAGCAGCTGAGAAGAAATACAACATAGAGAGAAGGAGATGCTATTTATGCATAATTCCTTCTCTGTGTCCTCTGGAAATCACCAAAAATGTTCATTTAAAAAAACAAAAAAACCCCACAAAAAAACCCTGAACAAAGGGATTACAAATTAATCTGCCCTTGCTGGCTTCCCTGACTGCAAAGAGATTATAAAAAAATCCTCAGTATTTGCAGGAGGCCTCAGTCACTCATTAATCTTTGCTATCGTTCGTATCATTGGTTTTTTAGCTCATTCCTTAGGCATGCGTGTATGCACTGAGCTTATGGGGTAGAGACTGCCTTTCTGTCTTCAATCATCAGTAACTGGAAGACATTTCCTTAACATTTCAGAAGGCAGGTCGTCACTATACCATACACAGAAGAGCCACTACAGGATAAAAACCACTGCACGGAGGACAAGAGACAGCATCTAAATGAACAAATTAAAGCACCAAAAAGTCTTTAGGATGCCATTGTCTTGAAGCATGAATATGATAATGGGGGGGGGGGAAATCCCAGGCTCTAGAATGCTTGAAAAAAAATGTTCCCCCCTATTCATTTCATCTTATACCAGTCAATAAATACTTATGCCCAGAATATTTAGGGTATTCAATAGTAAGCAGTGAACCCTTTCTTTCACTATGCTAATTAATAGTCTTTCTACTCTTTGCTCTGGCCATCTGGAGCTATATCCTGCAGAGATGTGGTTCAGTCTGTGGGTCTGATGGGTAGAGTTTAATCATCAAGCGAATGGAATCTTTTAACCCTTCCTTTCCAAAGACCTGATCTGCAAAGTAGATTGCCTATGATATTTCAACTTCGGGACTTCTATCTTTACTTTCTTGCTGAGGAGAAAGGGATTTCATGAGTTCTGAGTAGGGTGGGGCCTAAGTGCCTAGATCAGTTGCTAATTGTTTGAAAACTTTAAATATATTTCTTTTTTTTTCCAATTAGGCAGTCGGGGTTAAGTGACTTGCCCAGGGTCACATAGCTAGTAAGTGTCAAATGTCTGAGGCCAGATTTGAACTCAGGTTCTCCCAACTCCAAGGCCTGAGCTTTATCCACTTTGCCACCTAGCTGCCACCTTGAATACACTTCAAAATGACTTCTTGTTGACATAAAGACAGAAGCTCTATGGTCTCAATTTCTTTGGCCACACACCCTTTTGTGCCCCATCTATTTTCCAAAGAAAGCCTCAGGGTGAAGCTGCAAAGGGCCCTGCTGTTTATCAGGACCCTCATCCTACTTTGTGTCTCTCTTTTTATTTGTATTTTGTGATAATTGTGAATAAGCCTGTAATCTCCCTGATTACAGCTTCTTCTGGGTAAAGACTATTCTGCCTTACTCATCTTTATCTCTCTCATAGTGCCTAGGCATAAGAACATCAAAGCATTTAAAATTTAGAGCTGGAAAAGCACTTAATTAGCTTTCCCATCCCTTCACAATCTTGCTCCAGCAGAGCCACACTATTTGTTATTCAGTCGTACCTGACTCTTTGCGACCCCTTTCAGAGGTTTTCTTGGCAAAAAAATACTGGAGTGATCTGCCATTTCCTTTTCCAGCTCATTTTACAGATGAGGAAACTGAGGCAAACAGGGTTAAGTGGCTTGCTCACTCAGCTAGCAAGCATCTCAGACTAGATTTGAACTTAGGTCTTCCTGACTCTAGGTCCAGCATTCTATCCACTGAGACACTTCGCTGCCTCAGCCACCCTGTACATGATATCATATAAAAAGCAAGAGGCTAGGATTCAAACCCAAGTCTTATGACAACGGCCAGAATACCTCTCCCAGGATCTCAGGAGTTATGTTAGCCCTGCTTGCATCCCTGGTTCTCAGGACCTAGGAACCCCTACTACCCTAATATTAAATATCACCCTTGTCTTTCTATCTGTCTCATCTTTAGTTGCTCAGGCTCCCTATGTCCATATTTCAGGCACCCCCTCTTTCTGCTTTTTGTCGTTTGATTCTTCATTTCAAGTCCTCTTGTCCAGACTCATTTAATGCAGGGATAAGTCCACAGTATGTTGCCAAAGAATAGACTCTATAAGAACTGGAATGTTGTTAGTCCACAACTCCCTTATTTTACAGATGGGGAAAATGAGGAACACAGAGAGGGAGTGACTTGCCCAAAATCACACAGCTAGTTAGAACTCCAATACTTGCTGACTATATATAGGCCACAGGTACTTCATCTGAACATTAGTTTCAACATTTATAAGGTGGGAATATTATACATTTAGGCGGTCTGGAGCAGTGGTTAAAGAGCTGGCCTTGAAGCTAGAGAGACCTGGGTTGAAGTCCCACACATATTAGTTAGCTGTGTGGTTTTGGGCAAATCACATAACCTTTCTGTGTTTTAAGCCAGACGTATCAAAAACTGAGCGGCTACTCCCACCAAACTCCAGAGTAGAGCATAAACCAGGTTAAAATGTAATTGGTAACATTTAACAACAACAACAAAATACAATGCAACATCATGTTAATTTGTCATTTTCTCAGTCAGCATGCTGCAAAAGGGAATCAATTTCTACTTGAGTTTGTCACCACTGCTTTAGGCAAAAGCCCAGAAGTATTAGAGATAGCACCCAATTGCATTGTCTTGCCACTGAACTCCACTGACTCTGGACGGAGAATGAGGCTGACGACTTGGTGCAGCTCTGCCTCACTTAAATCCAATTCACATGCAAGTCAAGACATCGCCCGAGTGATGTCATCGGTCCTCTTTGAGAATGAAGATCAACAACAACAATAATAATAATGACAGGCATTTCCTCAATCTGGAGATCTCTCTATCAATGCAATAACGGTCCATTCTCTATCTCTTATATTTGCACTACCTTCTCGCTGGCTGTCATGTTCAGAATGTACTGTGGAAACTTGAGTTGTTTTTACAATTTTGGTTGGAGTTTAAAAAAAAAAGTTTGTGGAATTCATTAAATGCAATCCAATTCTACAAACGCTTAAAAGGTACAGGCTTTTTGCTAGGCACTGTGCTGGGGAAATGAATGAATGACTCTCCAAATGGCGTGATTGGGGCATTCGAATCCCAAGCAGGTCTCCTTCCCAGACTTCTCTTCTTACCTGGATAGGGAACTCTCCCTTTGGTTACCAGCTCTGTGAGTAAGATTCCAAAGGACCATACATCAGACTTGATAGTGAACCTTCCATACAGGGCTGCTTCTGGAGCCGTCCACTTGATAGGGAACTTTGCACCTAAAGCAAGGGCATGGTGGTTATTATTCATGATTGAAGTGGTACCAAGATCACACAAGAAGCACCCTTCTAAGGGACACTCCATTCCAAATTCTACTTAGTTGTCAAATTGATCTTCCTAAAGTGCAAATCCTACCATGTCACTCCCCTCTTCAATCACCTCCAGTGGCTCCCTATTACCTCCAGGACTGAATATAAATTCCTCTGTTTGGCTTATAAAGCCTCCCATAACCTGACCTCTTCCTACCTTTCCAGTCTTCTTATGCCTCACATACCTCCCGAAATAGTCTGTGATCCAGTGACAATGACCTCCTCACTCTTTCTAGAACATGTCACTCTATCTTCTAACTGTGCATTTTCCTTGGCTGTCCTCTATGCCCAGAACTATCTCCCTCCTCATCTCTACTTCCTGCCTTCTGTCACTTCTTACCTAAAGTCCCACCTTAAGCCTTTCCCCAGCCTTCTTAATTTACTACCCCCCCCACTGATTCTTTCTTTTTTTCTTCCTCTCTCTAATTGTTTGCACGTTATTGTCTTCCCTATTAGACTAGCTCCTTGAGAGCAGGGACTGTCTTTTGGTATTTTTGCCTTTCTTGGTATCCCCATCACTTAGCACAGTGCCTTGTAGGCACTGTAGCCTAGTAGGCAGCTAGTAAATATTGGATGACTAACTGCTTTAATAGATGGTTTGTGTGGCCTCTGGCAAGCCCTGTTATCCTCTTCAGACCTCATTTTTCTAATCTGTAAAGAGAGGGAAAAGCTGACCTAGATCATCTCTAAGGCTCCTTTAAGCACTACAATTCTGTTTTAATCAGTAGTAAATTTCTGTATCACATAGTATTAAGTCATAATGCCTTACAAAATATACAGAATGTCTGTGAATGGCTTCTGCTGGTATGAGACAATCTGACACATGGTTGTGTCCAAATTAGTCCATATGTTGCTCAGGCTTTCCCCATTAACCAGAGAAGAGCTTTCCTTTCTGTCCCTTTTTTCTGTTAGAATGTAAGTTCCTTGAGGACAGTAGCTGTGGCATTTTTATTTTTGTACTCTCAGAGGTTAGCACCACAACTGCTACATAGATAATGCTTTAATAAATGTTTGCGGATTGGCTAATTAATTCCCTCCCTCTACACCAGGATCCTGAAAGGAGCAATGAGAAATCCCTCCATTTTTCTGAGTTGATTCTTAATATTCTTTGATGCTGTGGTGTTCTTTCCTAATTTCTTCCTCTAGCCCCAGCCCAAATCAGTTTTCAAACCATGAGCCAGAGATTTAAAAAAAACAAACAAACCATAAAATACGTCATGATCTTCCTAGGAGAGGAGTACAGCCCTGCCTAAATGAGTATCTTGCGATTATATGGTCTCTCAAAGTTCATGGAGCAAACTTCTGGCACAGTCTGATACAGAATATCACACCCTTGAATCATCTCCCACCTCTAGTCTTAGAAAATCTTGTCTCCTCCCAAAGGGGAAGGGTGGAGGCCACACTACTCTAATTTGCCAGAAAGATTTACACAAGATTAAAATTGAGCCAACAATATGCACACTCAACCCCCTCCCCTTCCTTCTTCCTCTCTCTCTCAATGTCTCTTTCTTTCCTCCTCTTTGACTACTCATCCCACTCTGATGATCATGGGAACTCTGACCTGCTCCATTTCTGACTTGGACCAACTAATCTCTCCTTAAGGCAACCCAATGGTCCCCACCCGCTGCTCCTGGAACCCACCATATTGGTGCTGGGCTTTGTGTGGCCCTCTTTTTTCTATCTCTCTATCTCTCTCTCTGTCATTCATACACATTGGTTAGAAAAAAGGTTAGACACATTTCATTGTGCAAATGACCTAAAAACCATAAGGCATATTTATTCTTAATGTGAACATGGATATGAGTTTAAAGTATGTTAATTCTATATAGGGCCTGTAAGAAAAGGATACAAAACCTATCAAAATAATATTGTTTCCTTGTATGTCTTACAAAGACACAACATGGAAACTATAAAATCACTAGAGTTATAGTTTCTGGAGTATAGTAATTAGTAATTGGAGCTATGATAAATTACAGCAATTTGATTTTTGTTGACAATAATAGCATCCTTAGCAAATCCACAACGCTCTTATCTTACACCAGTTTTCCTCAGCATCTCTAAGTGTGAAATGAAATAAAAAATAATAAGTCCATTATTTCACCATACAAAGTCTTATATTAATATGCTAGCAGGAAGAAAAAAAGCAGTACTGTGGTATTTCTTCAGCTTTATGTGTGGTGTTATTTTTAGTCATTTTTCTCAGCACAATTATTCACATCTTTTTTCTTAAGAGCTGTGTGGCTCCATGTAACCAGGCCTAGCCATGCTCTGAAAATGACCATTTTGTTATTTCAGGGTTCCTCCCTTCCAAACTTAGCTTTCCAGATATATTACATGACTTCCCTTCCTGAACTCAGTGGTACTACTGTCTCTTCTGACCCCAAATCTAGCATTCTACCCACTGTGCCACCTAATGTGTACATGCATAACAACAACAATTGACATCTATATTATGTGCCAGGTACTATGAGATAAGCACTTTACAATTATTGTCTTGTTTGATCTTCACAACAACTCTGGGAGGGAGATGCTATTATTATTCCCATTTTTTTTCTTTTTGGGAGGCAGTCAGGGTTAAGTGACTTGTCCAGGGTCACACAGCTAAAAAGTGTCTGAGGCCAAATTTGAACTCAAGTCCTCTTGACTTCAGGGCCTGTGTTCCATCCACTATACTATCTAGCTGCCCATTATTATCCCCATTTTACAGATGGGAAAACTCAGGGGGAGGTTAAATGACTTGCCCTGGGTCACACAGCTAGTGAGCATCTAAAGCTGTATTTGAACTCAGGTCTACCTGATTCCAGGTCCAGCATTCTATCAACTGAGCCACTTAGCTGATCCTTATGTATGTATGTGTGTGTGTGTGTGTGTGTGTGTGTGTGTGTATACATACATATGTATATGCATGTGTGTATATATATGTATGTATGTATACACACAAACATCTGGTTATAAGAGGTTACATATATATTATATTTTGCATCTAGTTATAAATTTATACACATATAAATATATATGCATGAATGTGTATGTATACAATCTGAATACAAAAGGTTACATATAGCATATTTTGCATGTATATAATATTTGTATGTACTTATAAATACATATATGTAACCTTTTATTACAAATAATATATAACCTTTTGTAATCACATATGTATATATGTGTATACATGATTATAAAAGGTTACACATATTTTGCATGTACCTGTGTAATGCATATATACACATACGTATTTATGGTTATAAAAGATTGCATAGAAATCTTTTGCATGTACTTATATGTATACACATGTGCATTGCATACATGTACACATATCTGGTGACCAAGGTTATATGCCCATTATATTTCACGTACTTATATATGTACATGCATACAGGCACACATATATAGCCACAAAGGTTCCATGTTTTGTACGTACTTATATGTGAACACATATACATGTGTGCATGTAATAGTTACAAAGGCGACAAATATCGTGTCTGTACGTATGCATACATGTGTATGTGTACTTATGTCTGCATACATACACATGCATGTGCATATATAGTTACACGCAGTATATTTTGCATTTATGATTGTGCGTGCACATATACATTTATATGCATGGGTGTACACATACCATACACATATATAGTTACATATACTGTATTTGCATGTACTTATATGTGTACATACACACACATATATTACATATAAAGGTTATATATATTCTACCTATACCTATGTGTACCTACGTTTGTGTGTGTCACAAATGTTAAATTTATGTTATATCTTGCCTGTACTTATGTTTACATATATACACACATGCAGTGTTGACGGGGTGCTTGGGTGCTTGTGCTTGGCCCCAATTTCTCCCTAGCCTCAGAAACACCATCCCTGACAGTTTCTCCCCAGCCCAAGGACACTGTGCCTAGCAATTACTCATGAGTGGGCCCCAGCAAGATCCTTATCTCTTTTCCTGGTGCAGTTACAAACAGCACCTGAAGGAATTATTAGTTTGAACTGGCTTTGCACTGGGTCATAAAGACATTCTTACCCACTGGACTATCTATACTACCGCCTTACCTCATTATCTACATCCTGGCTCCTCATTAACTTAAGACATATGTATACTCCCTACGTCTATCTTGTTAAACAAGACATTGACTGGTGGCAGACTGGACAACTCTCAGTTGTCCCTGACCGCTAGTTAACTTAGTGACATAGCAGGCCTAAAACCACTCCTCCATGTGGCCCCCTTGTGGGCTCTTCCTAGTGAACTCTAGGTAAAACGCCTGCACAGCAGGTACAAGAAGTGCATGTTCTTTTAAGAACTGACCACTCCTTAACCACTCCCTAATCTCACCCTGATTCCCCTAGTTAGTATATTTGGCACATGTTTTATTGTATTTTATCCTATATAAGCTTTAACTGTACCACTCTTAAGATTGCAGGATCCTTAAGAATCCTTGCCTGCTGAAAAGCGTAACAATAAACTTTTTGCCAACTTGACTTAAAGAATGCTTGAGTCTGTGAATTCATTCCAGATGACCCATCATGTACTCCAGTCTTTGAGGGGTCTCAACCTCTCATACCGCAACAGTATGTGTGTGTGTGTGTGTGTGTGTGTGTGTGTGTGTGTGTATTTACAAAGGTTACATGTACATATTTTTCATGTACTCAAATGTGTACATGTTGTGACTCTTGATAGAATGTAATTTCTGGAGGGCACTGTTTTGTTTGTAGCCCCAGCAGTTAGCATTATGCCTGCAAGGCAAATGTAGGTGCTTAATAAATGCTTATTGATTTCTGCTGATACAGGTATACGATAGGAGATCCGACTGATGAATGTACTGGATTTTCTTCTGTATTCCCCTTCACGTTCACTTACTCTGTTAAAGAACTAAAAAAGGTGCATCCAAATGCTTCCTGTCTCAAAGACTGCCTGGGCTGAATGACTGGGAGGCATCGATTTCCATTTTAGAAGCAAGTGAAGCTCAAGCCTCTGCTTCTTAGACAAATCCAATTAAATGAAATGACAAGCAAAAGGTTCCTTCCTTGTCTTCCTCCTGGATTTGTTCTACTGCTCTGAAGGAGTGTGTGTGTATGTGTGTGTGTATATGTGTGCTCCTTAACATGCAATGTTTATTACCTGGATAACTTCATTCTGAGTCTTCCTGGAGGGGCTTCAAAGTATCAAATAGGCCTGTTGTTGGCTTGAGGTTCATCACTGTAGGGCCATATCTATCTGTGATTCTTACAGAATCTCAGTTAAAAAAGACCTCAGATCAGAAGGGCTGTTATTATTCCCATTATATAGCTGAGGAAACTGAGGTGGACAGATGTTAAGTGACTTCAGTTTCCTCATCTGTAAAATGGGGATAATAACAGCACCTACCAGCCAGGGTTGTTGTGAGGGTCAAATGGGATATATGTAAAACTTTACACACTGTGAAGTGCTATATAAACGCTAGCTATTATTCCACTTATGGATGGTTCTAATTGTTTTCTCCTTGTGCCAAGCCTAAGTTTGCCTCGTTGCTCTGAGTTCCACTCTTGGGGAACAGAACACGCCCTATACCTCTTCTGTGTGACACCCTTTCTTTCAAATACTTGAAGATAGCTACCTCTTCCTTCATTCCCTGTCCCAAATCTTCTCTACTCCAGGCTAAATACCTTTTAAGACCTCGGTTCAAATCCTGCCACTGACACTTACCTTTATGACCTTGGGCAAGTCATTAAACTTCCCTTAGACCCTCAGGTTCCTTGCCTGTAAAACCAGAGGTGCAGAGTATGTGTGTGTATGGGGGGAGGGGCGGGGCTGAGCTAGATGGTCTCTGGATTCTCTTGCAGTATCATCTCCCACACCCCATCATTTAATGATCCATAAGCAGGATATAAAGCCTCCCAATAAAAATCTTTAGAAATATTCAAACAAGGGCTGCAGTGACACAGGGATTTATGATAACAACATTTTTCAAGCTGCACTTGGATTCAGCAAAAGCTCACTGGATTCAGCATGAAATAAATTTGCTTTGAATCAGTTTTCTTGCTGAAAAAAAAAAAGCCCAGTAATATCTTCCCCCACCATTCCCTGCTATTGTTTGTAGAAGAAAATGGAGTTTGTTGCATGGGGTTGCCATCCTAATTTCATCCTCTCCTCTTCCTCCCCTGCTCTCCCAGGAGGCTCTGCTAAAAGGGGGGCGGGTCCCTTTGTCCCCAGCAAGGACCACAAAAGGTTAAATGAAAGCATCAGCAAACTACATACCATTGGCTGTGGTTTCAATTGAAGACAGCTAATCAACACTTCTCTAATGATTTAACTTCTTCCCTCCCACTCACTGTCTTTTCCCTTGTGTTTTACATGCCACCCAAAGGCTCATGGTGTCAGCATTACTGACTGTTCCCCTCCACTCTCCAGCATGCTTCCAACACAGGGAGGCACTTGGTGAGCTGGGCCCATGGCTGCTACCTGCTTCTTCTTTCCCAGGAAATCAAAGATTCCAAAACAAGAAATCTAAAATTTGAAAGGAAGCCTCTCCAAAATGTAAACACTGCCTTTCACATCTTATTTCTCTCCTCTCTTTTTTTAAACAAAGGAAACCAATTATGTTGAAATACAATTATCAAAATATTTCTTTTAAAAAAACCAGATCTATAGTCCCTATGCTTTGAACTCCTGTCCTAGAAAACTCAAGCTTCTTTGGGGTTTCTTTTCATTTAAAAAAAATATTTTATTTGTATCAATCAGCAAAATTCTGCCTTCTCACTGTCCCATCCCACCTTCTCTGTCTTTTCCATAAATATACCCCAAATCTCACTTAAAACAATCTTGTTCCAGGGGAAAAGGGACTGTTAAAGGAAGGGAGGAATATTAGAAGATTTTGTTGTTGTTCAGTTGTGTTGAACACTTTGTGACCCCATTGCAGCTTTCTTGACAAAGATACTGGAGTGGTTTGCCATCTCCTTCTCCAGCTTATTTTCCAGATGAGGAAGTTGAAGCAAACAGGGTTAAGTGACTTGCCCAGCGTCACACTATTAGTAAGTGTCTGAGGCCAGATTTGTACTCAGGAAGATGAGTCTTCCTGACTCCAGGTCTAGCGCTCTATCCACTGCACCACCTAGATTTCGCCTTTGAATACCACTGCAACTCTGGTTGAAACACTCTTTCTTAAGAAACTAAAGATTAATGAAGATTAGTGGATACAAGATCCAGATGCAAATGCAGTTCCCTCTTCCCCCCTGCTTTACAATGAAAATATGGGGGGTGGTGGTGAAGGAGAGAATGGGATAAATTATCCAAATAAAGATGTCATTAACAGCTGGTCACTGATCCTGATGTTTTGAAGTACTCTCTGAACACCATTAATGTTCACTGGGCTTTAGGATTCATTTGAAAAGACACTGATCACTGACTTTTCATTCATCATTGATTTATCTCAATCACTTTGGGGGCAATTTTGAGCCAGTATGGACAAGTCATAAATAATACAGGTTGGAAATCATACTCTTTTTACTGAAGTGGGTAGAATGATCTCAGTTCCTTACAAATTTTCTCAATCTTCTTAAGTAATCTATCCCATAACTCATTGTTAGCAAATCCTTCCTCATTCCTTAGGGATTTGTTTTAATACAGTCCTGGGGTCCAATTCCACAGGATGATTTTCTAGTTAAGAACTCTTGTGGTACTTTGGTATTTACTACACTCTCCTGGGTAGGATAAAGTTGTTGTTCAGTTGTTACAGTTGTGTCTGACTCTCTGTGACCTCATTTGGGGTTTTCTTGGCAAAGAGACCGGAGGGTTTGCTTCTCCATTTCCTTCTCTAGCTCATTTTACAGATGAGAAAACTGAGGCAAATAAGGTTAAGTGATTTGCCGAGGGTCATACATCCAATAAGTGTCTGAGGTCAGATTTGAATTCAGGAAGATAGTTTTCCTGACTTCAGGACAAGCACTCTATCCACTGTGACACCTAGCTGCCAAAGCGTACTGACCTACTTTATAATAAGGAAATTCTCTCTGGCTTAACAGGATACTAATATTGTCTTCTAGTCCAAACCCAGTCCACTCAAACCCTTCCTGTTTGGTCAGAGATAGAAAATAGTATCACAATCTGTGTGTATCTTTTCACCTGCCATCCTCTTTTTGTTTAAATCTAACATCTTTTTTTAGGAAAACAAATTTTATTGCTATTTTTGGGTTTTATGTCACCTGCATTCCTCAATATATTCCTCTTCTCCTCTCCCTCAGAAAGCCAACCCTTATAATAGAGAATTTTTAAAAGGACAAAAAAACCCAGTTCAGCAAAATTAAGCAATATATTAAAAAAAGTCTGACATGAGAAGGTGTTTTATACCTAAAGTTTCCCACCTCTGTAAAGAAGCAGGGGAAGATACCTTTTTATATCTCTTTTTTAGGGTCAAGCTTGGCTGCTATAATTTTGCAGCATTCAAATTTGATTCCAACCCAACTTTTAAAGTCCTCAGTCCTCAGTCATCTTGACCTGGCTACCACGTTTGGCCATATACCTCAAAGAAGTCAAATGTAGCTTGAGTGTGGCCGAACCAAATTAAGATGAAATTGGGAAATATTTAAATATTTAACAAAACAACAAAAAAACCCCCAATAAACCACAGATAGCATTATGTTTTAAAACTAAGTCAATATGCAGGCCGCAGGAATCTTTACATGTTCCTACTTGAGTTTGGCATCAGTGATATAGACCCACCCCACTCCTAGCTAGATACTCCTCCTGCCTGGTTTTTCAAAGCACTACTTCTCTCCTGGTTCTCTTCATATCTGACTTTTTTTGCACCATTCCTTTTTCAGGCTCTTTTGCTGGATCAACCATGTCCTGCTGCCCCTGTGTAAGTGGGCTCCAGGGTTCTGTCCTGGGCTTGCCTATCTCTCTCTCTCTCTTCTCTCTCTCTCTCTCTCTCCCCACATACTTTCTCTCTTGGTTCTCTCTTCATCTCCCTTGGATTCAAGTGTCATATCCTCACAAGTGACTCCCATATAGCTAGTAAGTATCTAACGCCAGATTTGAACTCGGGTCCTCCTGACTCCAGAGCTGGTGCTTTATCCCCTGTGCCACCTAGCTGCCCCTACAATAGCCTTCTAATTGGTCTTTCTGTTTCTAGTCTCTTCCCTCTCTAATCCAAATTTCCTATTTTTTTGTTGTTGTTAATTCATGTCCGATTCTTTGTGACCCATTTGGGTTTTCTTGGCAAAGATACTGGACTGGTTTGCCATTTCTTTCTCCAGCCATTTTACAGATGAGGAAACTAAGGCAAAGACGGTTAAGTGACTTGCCCAGGGTTACACAGCTAGTAAATGTCTGAGGCTAGATTTGAACTCAGGTCCTTCTGACTCTAGGCCTGGCACTCTATCCATGGCACCACCTAGCTGCCTTGTATTTCCTATAATTACCAAACAGATAAAGAACAGATCCAACTGTGCTACTCTGTGGCTAAAGAAGCATCAGTGGCTTCCTTTGGCCCCTAGGATAAAATATAAATTCCTCTTTAAATGCCATGTATGGCATTTTCAAAATGAATTTTATCAATATTTTTGGTTCTCATATTACCTACATTCCCTAATGTCTGGCATTAAAAACTGTCTCCAACCTATCTTTCCAGGCTGACTCTCTCATGGACTGTCTATTATAGTTAAATCGGCCCACTTACTGTTTCTTTTACTCAGCATTCCATTTCCTCCGTTTTTGCACAAAACGTCCCCATACCTGGGTCATTGTTCCTCTTTTACTTCAGTGGTGGCAGAATCCCTTAGTTCCTTAAAGGCTCAGCTCAAGTCTCCTCCTAGACAAAAGCCCTTCGTGATCTCCTCATCTCATTTCTAGTGCTCTTCCTCTCTAAACTTTTGTTCAATCCTGTCTGACTCTGTCACTGCATGGACCACAGCATGTCAATACTGGCAAAGATATTGCAGTAGTTTGCCATTTCCTTCTCCAGTGGATTAAGTCAGATAGAGGCTAAGTGACTTAGCCAAGGTCACACAGCTAGATTTAACCCAGATTTGAACTCAGGTCTTCCTGGCTCCAGGCCCAGTGCTCTATTCACTGAGCCACCTAACTGCCCACCAAATTAAATTCTTTGCATTTATTTTACATTTACTTTTCTATGTACATGTTGTATTCCTTCCCCATCCCTAGCAGAATGAACTCTTTGAGGGTAGGGACTGATTCTTTTTTTTGTCTTTGTTATTTCCAGTGTCCCACACAATGTCTGGCACATAGCAGGTGCTTAATAAATGCCTCCTGAGCTGAACTGAATTGAAAATCTAGCTCAAATGCCATTTAGTCTGTGAAGCCTTTCCTGACTCTTAGAGTGAATAACAACATTCTTCCTCCTGAGCCTTTGGACAGCATTGTGTTTGCATGCAAAGGATCCCCAGATTTCATCATCTGGTCTTGCTCTCTCTATTGAGTCCTAATTCTGTCTCACCAACTGCCCCCAGGACATCTTACACTGGATGTCCTGTAGACACCTCTAACTTCACAAGTTCAAAACAGAACTCATTCTCCTTCCCCCCAAAATCTCTCCTCTTCCCAACTTTGTGATTAATGTCAAAGGCACTACTACCTTCCCAGTCACCCAGGCCCATGACTTTAATGCCATCCTTGAGTACTCACTTGCACTCACACCCCACCTATCCAACCTGCTGTCAAATCTTTTCTCTACCTTCACAACATCGATTGTATACATCTCCTTTTCTCTATGCACGGAGTCAGCATCTAGTGCAGGTTCTTAGAACATTTCTCCTAAACTATTGCAATAGCCATGTTCCCCCTAGATTACCACACTAGCCTTCTGGTCAATCTCAAGTCTCTCTCCACTGTAATCTATCTTCCACTCCAATGCTAAAGTGATTTTCCTAAAGCAGAGATCTAACCATATCATGCCTACTCTCCACCCAGTCAATAAACTCCAAGGGTTCCCAATTACTTTCAGGATAAACTATAAAGTCCTCTGTTTGGCATTTAAAGTCCTTCACATCTTGGCCCCTTCCTACCTTTCTAGTCTTCCTATATTTTATTTCCCTCCATGCTCTGTGATCCAATTACTCTGGCCAAATATATTCGGTGTGGTTTTTTTGTTCCTGACAATCCATCTCCCAATTTTGTGCCCATAATGCTTTTCTTCTTTGCCTCTGCCTTTTATCTTCCCTGGCTTTCTTCAAGACTTTGCTCAAATCTCACCTACTGCAAAAGATCTTTACCATTCTCTTTTCCCACTCCACTTCACTCCCCCAGGAAACTTCCTTCTGAAAACTATCTTCCATTTACTTGGTATATGTCTTCTATGTACCTAATTATTTACAAATTGTCTTCCCTATTTGAACGTGAGCTTCTGGAGGACACAGCATTTTTTTTTTGCCCTTCTGCTTATCCCCAGCACTGAGCACAATGCCCGTAGTAAGCACTTAATAAATGTTTGTTAACTGACTGGCTTGTCCTATAAACAATATTATGTAAATGTGTTCTCAGGGAGCTTCCAGAGGGAAGCCTCACTCTGATCTTTCAGTTTTATTCCTTCAACTAACTTGCAATCTGGCAAAAAATTATCTTTTTGTCTGTCTCTCATATATATATATATATATATATATAGATAGATATATCTATCTATCTATCTATCTATCTATCTATATCTATATATCTATATATACACACACACACACACATATATGTATATATATGTATATATATGTATATATATGTGTATATGTGTATATGTATGTATATATATGTATATATGTGTATATATACGCATACATATTTTTTTTGGGAGGGGGGGAAGAAGCAATTAGGGTTAAGTGACTTGCCCAGGGTCTCACAGTTAGTAAATGTCTGAGGCTACATTTGAACTCGTGTCCTCCTGACTGCAGGACTAGTGTTCTGTCTGCTGTGCCACCTAGCTACTCCCAAATACCCCTTTAATGAAACAAAGATTACTTTCCTCTCATTGGAAAGTAACAACTCCTGCCAGCTTGATCCTTAATGCTCCATAACACAGTTTCCATCTCTAACATTCTAGGAAAACTGTCTCTTCATCTTCCTCTCATAACCTCCCCCCTCAAAAAAAAGAAAAAAAAGTCACCACTGTCCTAATAGTTACAACCTGGACTCTTTTCAGTTTTTAAGTCACCAAGGAAGGCTACAAGAAGGAGGAGGTAGGAAGTAGATTTCAACAGGCTAAAATGAGAAGTATATTCCAGAGATAGGCTGCACAAATTCAGAGAGGTCGGGAGAAGACAGAGTGAGATTAGCGAAGAGTTACTATATAATAGAGTGTTGGAGGGTGGGGGCCAGGGAATGGATGGTCATCCAACTGAAAGAGCACAAGATTTGGAGTTAGAAGGCCTGGGAACACATGTTCCTTTGTAGTGGCAAAGAACTGGAAGCTAAGGGGGTGCTCATCAACTGGGAAATTGCTGACAAACTGTGGTTATGTGAATGTAATGGAATACTATTATTTCATTAAAAAATGTTTAAATGGATGGGTTCAGAGAAACCTGGGAAGACCTGTCTGAACTGAGGCAGAGTGAAGTTTGCAGAACCAGAACAATTTACATAATGCATAATGACACCACTAAAGTCAAACTTTGAAAGACTTAAGAACTCTGATAAACATAATGAGTAAGTCATAACTCCAGACGACTGATGATGAACTATGTTAACCACCCTCTTTGGGACCTCAGGACTGGTCCTTTTTCATCAACTTCCTAGGCCTAGCAGCGTCCCGGAACAGCAGATACAGTATCAATACTGGGCGCCAAGAATGAGTGTGATAAGGAAAGGCAGATTCAAGGCTGTGAATGGAGTCCTGAAGAAAACCCTACATCATGGCTAAGGGGAATGTTATGAATAGCCCACGAAGGGAAGAAAAGGACTCCCATTAACTAGGAAGCTGTGAGTTACCACTCTGACACACACATGCTCTAAACTTGAGCTCATTTTTCCTCTGGACTATGTATGCAGGAAACTGTCATGGACTTTTAGAAGGATGTTTTATACCAACTATACCACCAGAGTAAATATCTATTTCTAAAAGTTAATATTTGCTATTATTAATATTTATAAAGCTATTATTATTCATAATGTACAGAAATTCAACTAGTTCATAACTCACCTGACTTTACCATTATCTAGCCCACATTTCTCCATCTTTTCCACAAGAACAGCATGAAATAGTCTATCAAATGCTAGGCTAAAATGTAGGTGCATTCTATGTCCCACATTCCCCCAGTTGACAAGTCTAGTAACTCTGTCAATAAAGGGAATGAAGTTAGTTTGGCACGACCTGCCTGTCTTTAATAATACATTCCAGCTGTAGAAGTCAAACTCACTGGCCTAGAGTCTAGAGACTCCATTCTCCTTCCCTTTTAGACAAGTGGGACAACAATGCTCTTCTCCAGTCCTGTTGGGCCTCTTTAGTTCTCCACAGTACTTAAAACAACGCTGATAGGGGTGCCACCGTGACACCTGCCAATTCCTACAGTACTGAGGGGGTACTAATTACTGAGGCTTAGTGATTTAACAAAGGCATTTTAAAAGCATACGACCCTGTTTCTCTTTTAAAATGTCACTCTGTAATATTTCAGTGTCCTTGTTTAAAGCTTTTGGTCCTAAAGCTCGATCTGTACTTAATCACGTTCCAAACTAACAATGCCTGGCAAATAGTAAATGCTTAATAAATGCTTACTGTCTGACTATGGAACAGATGTCAATGTATAGAGCACTTGATCTTTTAATTAGCAAAGCCCAAACTGGTTCCTGTATTTAATCAGGAAGGAATTCCAACTTCTCAAAACAGATCAGGCTGGTAACCAAACTTGGGGCAAGAGTGTCTTTTGATTAGTCCAATTAAACACTTCCTTATTTACCTTCGGGGCTGCTAGGTGGCACAGTGGATGGAACAATGAGCTTAGAGTCAGGAAGATTCATCTTCCTGAGTTCAAATCTGGCTTTAGACACTTATAAGCTGTGTGACTCTGGGCAAGTCCCTTTATCTTATTTGCCTCAGTTTCCTCATCTGTAAAATGAGCTGGAGAAGGAAGTGGCAAACCATTCCAGTATCTTTGCCAAGAAAACCCAAATGGGGTCATGAAGAGTTAGACAAGATTGAAACGAGTTAACAACAACAAAATATTTACCTTTGACTCTACTGAAAGAAGAATCCGGAGAAGGGAGTGGTAAAAGAGGCACTGCTTCCTTCGTTAACCAAAGGAAATGTCACTTCTTTTTTTTTTAATGGTCAGGATGGTGAGGCTTTTTGTTTAATCAGAACCTGGCCTTAATATTCCAGGAAAACAGCTACTTCTCCAAAAGTATGACATTATTATTATTTCTATAGTTTTGTTTAAGTGTATCAAAGAAACCCTAAAATTAAACATGTATCTTTGTTTTAATCTCTCCATAGAATTTCATCTTTGTTTATGAACACTATAAAATGTTAGAAGACTTTGCCAGGGGAGAATTTCAGTTAGCAGAGGAAACTGATGTTTGAATTTCTCTCTCAGCAGTCATACTTGTGGTTTAGTATTATTAATAATATTATTATTAATAATGAAAACAGTTAACATAATAGCTAACATTTATATAATTCTTTAAGGCATGCAAAGCTCTCATATATGATATATAAAAATACATAATATATATAACATAATATACATAAAATCTCATTTGATCATCACAATAGCCCACATATCATATATAACTATATATAATTTATATAATTTCTCTATATCTGCATCTATATAAAATATTCGTGTGTATATATGTATGTACACACATATTAGATATATATCTCATTTGATCTCACAATAACCCACACACCATAATATATAATTATATATATAATATCTGCATCTTATACAAATATTTGTCTATATATGTGTGTGTGCGCGCGTGCGCACTCACACACACATATACATCTCATTTGATCATCTCAATAAACCTGTGAACTAGAAGCTATTATTATGATCCCATTTTACAGATACGGAAATTGAGCCTTCTCAGTCTCCTCCCCAGTCTCCCCCTTCCCCTACCAAAATTTCATCCTGAGGCTCTGACCTCTTAGTTGATATCTCCTTCCCTGAGACCACCACTTTAGTAAGGACCTCAGCTATATTTTACCTCATTCATGCCTGGACTCACTCTCTGGACTTCTTCTCCTCACCTGTCATCTTGCTTTCCCTCCTCTCCCCAGCTCCCCTATATATTATCCTCCCTCATTTGAATGCTAGCTTCTTGAGGGAAGAGACTTCTATATGCTTATATGTAAATCCCTAGCACTTAGCACAATGCCTGGTATATAGTAAGCTCTTAATAAATGTACTCTCTCTGTCTCTCTCCCTCTCCCTCCTTTCCTCCCTTCCTTTTTCCTCTCTTCCTCCCCCTTTCCATTCCCCCCTTTCCTTCTCTCTTGGAGAGGTCCAAGTGACTTGCCCAAAGTCACTCTGCTATTGTCTGAGTAAGATTTGAATTTGGGTCTTCCTAACTCTAGGTTTAGTACTCTGTCCACTATGTCACCTATTATTAATAAATTGTCTCTTTTTTGCCTAAAAGCAAAGAATATTAAGTTTTTCTTCCACCGACACTAATCTGTTCTGTCCTCCTTTCTCTCTAATTACTCCCTACTAGTAATGTATTTTGTTCTTTCCATTTCAAAGATCATTCTTCCTAGTAGAAAAGAAGCAAAGTAAGTCCTGAATAGCTCCTCTCTGCAGCTGGGCATCACTATCCCAGCCAGCTCAATCAGTGATTCCATCCCTTTTTGATCTTCCTCTTTCCCCAAACAAAGAAAAATCAATTTTGTTATCCTTAGCTTTTTTCCCCAGGCTCAGCTCAGTCTGAGTTTAAACATTCTTAGTGCTATTCTTACTGGATCATGCCATGCTTTTGTAACCATCTGTTACCTGACCTTGCTTCGATCTTCCAATATTCCATATTTTCAAAACAAGACACCCCCTCCCCCCACCTGTTTGCACAGCCACTTTTCTCCCTCCTCGTTGGAATGGTTTCTTTGCATGTGACTTCAGAATGATCATTCTTGAAAACTTCTTATCCTTCCTGGCCTATTTTTCCACTGTAGCTTTACTCTACGGGATCCCATTTCTCTGAAATTTCTCTGAACCCTTTGAAATCTGCACTCCCAAATCTGGGATATGCATCAGACTATGCCAGGCTTTCCTCTCTTTTCCTTTCACAAGATGGAGTCGTCTCTCACCCCCTCTGTGCTTCTCAGTTATTTTTCTTCCAGTGTCATTGCCAGTGACAATCAGATCCAGAAGAGAATTTCTCTTTATTGGTTCCTCCCTCTTTATATGGAACAAAAGTTCCCAGAGGAAAAACAGGGAATAAACATTTATAGAGCACCTACTATGTGCCAGGCACCATGTTAAACACTTTTTACAAATCTTATTTCATTTGATCCTCACAACAACCCTGTGAGGTAGGTACTATGACAATCATATAGTGCCCTGCTCTGCATCAGGCACTTTTCTTAAGCACTTCACAAATATTATCTCATTTGATCCTCACCACAACCCTGGCAAAGTAGACATTGTTATCATCCCCATTTTACAGTTAAAGAAAGTGAGGCAAACAGAGGTCAAGTGACTTGCCCAAGGTCACCGAGCTAGTAAGTCTCTGACACTAGATTTGAATTCAAGTCTTCCTGACTCCAGTGATCTATCCACTGCATTAGCAGCAGCTTCCTTTCAAAGGGCAGTTAGAATCCAGTATTTTACGCTTTTTTGCCCCCTGTTGATAAGAACAGTGCTGGGCACACAAGACTGTCTCAATAAACATGTTCTGATTGATGGATAGTGCTTGCACATAAAGAAGATGCTGAATTGTTGACTGACGCGTCAAATCACATGTATTCAAATCTCCTGGTTGCTGATGTATTTTATCCTAGACACAGAACTCCAGTTTCATCAAGCACAAATGACCTGCATTTAATATTGCGCAACATAGATGACTTTGATGATGTGATTGTCTCCCTAATAAACCAAAAATGTTTTCATCTTTGGAGTCTAGAAATAAATTGCTTTTACCACAATCTAGCATAGCTTGACTGCACACACTCAGTTTTAAGTGAAAACAGGATTATAAACTAAATTTATTAGGTCAGAATGGTCTACCCTTACCCTGAGGTCACATCAGAGTTAATGGAATTCTTTCATCCCCAGTAAATAGGCAATCTGCTCTTCACTTCTACTTCAAATCCTAATAATTCTTCCTTGAATTGTTACTGCATGTACTTCATGGCATTAACAATAGCTGGTGTCATGGAGCTTTCTCTGAGGACAGTTTCCAGTGTGCAAATGAAGGCTTTGTACACATTCCACCCTTATTCTTGCTATATGAAAGTCAGAATGGAAACTAGAGAGCTGTGCCTCTTCCTTCTCAGGAGAATGCACACTCCTTGTGGGTGAGGGTTACTTTTAGTTTTTCATCTTGCTATCAGCTTTGAAGAACTGAACTTGAAAATTCCCCAAAGGGCACTGGAAAGGTATATGGGGGTTTTGAGCAAGTTGCATTGTATTATTATACACAAGTGGGCAAAAGGATGCCATCAAGGGGCAAAATCGAAAATGGGCTGGTACTGGTTTAAACTGGTTTAAGCTATTAAAGCTTAAAACTGCACTAAGACTTTAGGGACACACCATATGGTTTTATTGAGGGGCAGCCAACATGTTCCATTTGTGTTCTTGTGATGTCAACCTAATACAAGGAAGGCTCCAAGAATATTGGATGGACCTCTGGGGTCAACTTATGGGAGGTCATGGACAAAAGTTGCATGAGATGGACAGGCATGGGTAATTTGTAGTTTGCATTATTGGAAGGAATACGCAGACTGATAAGATTATAAGTTCAATCAACCAACAAACATTAATTAAGCATCTGCTATATGCTGGGCACTGTATGAAACTCTGGGGACTCAAAAAGAAGAAAAAGACGACCCATGCCCTCAAGAAGCTTACAATTACACAAAGCAAGCTATCCACAGAATCAACATGAAGTAATTAATAAAGGGAAGGCATTAGAATCATGAGGGGTTAGGGAAGGCTTCCTCTAGAAGATGGGATTTTAGTTGGGACTTAAAGGAAGCCAGAAAGGTCAGCAGTCACATAGGATAAGGGAGAGAATTCCAGGCAAGTGGGGACAGCCAGAGAAAATGCCCAGAGCTGAGAGATTACTTGGCTTAGTGCTGCCATAACCACCCCACCACCACCACGACTATCACCATAGCTAATATTTATATAGCACTTACTATGTACTATGCGCTTTACAATTATTATCTCATTTGATCCTCACAACAACCCTGGGAAGTAGGTGCTATTATTATCTCCATTTTACAGAGAAGGAAACTGAGGTAAACAGATGAAGTGACTCGGCTGCGGTCACTTAGCTAGTAAATATCTGGGTCTGGATTTGATCTTGGGTCTTCCTGAATCTGGACCCAGCTCTCTATCCATTGTGCCACCTATCTGCCCATAGTAGATACTTTATGAATACTTATTGAATTGAACTGAATCAGTGACAGATAAAGACAAAACAAAGTATTTAGTTAGCTAGACTATGCTAGGGACTAGATCTGTGATTTCACTTGTACGGAGAACTTCCAGAGGAAGAAACTCTACCAAAGTAAGCTGGCATTTTTTCTGCAACTTGTAATCTAGAAAATACTATGTTTAGAAACTTGAACATATTATATTTAGAGAACATAAACAACCTGAAACTTGAAACAGATGTTCTGTTATATTAGCTAACATGCTAAGTTATACTATCCAACCTCAGACATGAATATGTGATTTTCATTACAGCAAAAACCCTGTGCAGAATGTGTTTCTATACCTCCGTACCTTTTAAAACTACATTACAAACTGCTGTGGCCAAAAAACAAAAACGAAAACCAAAGAAACACGTTATTGTGTTTTGGCCAGGCCTCTGGTAATGAGCCTCTCCATACTTCCCTAGGCTGGTCATACATTCTGAGTCCAACCTTGTACTTGATGAGTTTAGAGCCTGTCAGAGACTGTGCTCTCTGGCATGGCCTTCCAGAGCCTTGGGTCATGGTCAGGACACAATGAGGCATCAGATATCAGAAGAGAAAGGCATAGATAGAATGCTTATCAAATCTCCAAATGACACAAAGCTAGGGCAGCTAACAAAATGACAAAGCTAACACACTGGGATGCCAGAATCAGGACTCAAAATGATCTTTATAGTAAAGGCTTACATTTGAGTTAAAAAAAAAAGAACTTCACAAGTACAAGATAGGGTAGATAAAGTCTGACAGTGGTTTGTCTGAAAAAGATCTAGGGGTTTTAGTGGACTGCAAGCCCCAGCCAAAAAAGTTAATCTGACCTTTCACTGCACTGGGAGATGTGACTTCAAGGAATAAGGAAATGACAGATCTACTGAACGCAGTCCTCACCAGATCACTTTGGAAATGCTGTGGTCAGGTCCAGATATAGCATTTTGAGATGAACATTGATAAGGTGGAAATATACAGAGAAGAGGGCAACCAGGGTGGTGAAGGTCTTTCAAGGTCATGTCATAAAGAGGCTCAGTTGAAGGAAATGAGCAAGGCTAACTCAGGGAAGAGAGATTCTATAAGAAAATGATAGCTGTGTTCAAGTATTTCAAGAGCTGACGTGTGGAAGAGAAGATGTATTTTTTGTGGCTCTAGCAGGCAGAACTTGGTATAAAAACTGGAAGTTTCAAAGAGAGAAATATTGACTTGGTGTGAAGAAAATCTTAACAATTAGACTATTCTAAGTAGAAAGGGTTGTTTCATGAGGGAGTGGGTTCTCTTTCCTTGGAGGTCTTTACATAAAGGCTCGATGACCACTGGTCAGGTACATAAAGTGGATTATTTTGGGGAGTAAAGGTTAGAGGCCCTGCCCTATAAACTTATGATCCTCTGGATCTGAGATTCCATGACTACTAAATACCATAGGCTTGGTAGAAGCTTTCAGTACATTAGGCTGTAAGCCCCGCATTAGACTGTAAGGTTCTTGAGGGCAGGGACTATCTTTTGCCTCTTTTTGTACCTCTAGTACTTAGCACAGTGCCTAGGACATAGGAAATGCTTAATAAACGTTTACTGACTGATTGTGGTTTGCCAGTCACACAATCACACAGTGACTCAGAACCTAGGTCTGTCTGGAACATGAAGCATACATAACACATGAACCTAATACTCACTCTCTGGTTTTGTCTAGTTAGGGAAATAATGAACATACTTGAAGCTATTAGCAATTAAATGCTACATGTAAACTATTTATTATAAGTATAGCAGTACTTCAGGAAAAAAAAAGAGAGAGAGGAGAGGGGAAAAAAGGAACAGAGAGACTTCAAATGAGATAATATTTCTAAAGCATGATGCCGGGCACATAGCAGGCACGCAATAAATGTTTGTTCTCTTTCTCCTTCCCTTCGGGGAGGGAACGACAATCTCTGAAGGGCTCATGTGGTGCTGGATTCGATTCCTCTCTACTGGAGTCTTTCATCACTGTGGTATACATAGAAATGTGAGTGGACTATAAAGAGTTAAGAGGTAGTTCTGCAAAGTGGCCAGAATGTAGGACTGAGGAGTCAGGAAGACGTGGATTCAAATTCTGCCTCTGACACACTAGCTATGTGACTCCATGGACACTTTAACTTCTCTTAGCTTTAGTTTCCTCATCTATAAAATGGGGATAATACCTGCAAGTGCCTACCTCTCAGGGTTTCTGTAAGGCTCAAATGAGATAATGTGTATCAAGTGCTTGGCAAACTTTGAAGTGCTATATACATGTTAGCTACTATTATATTAATAATCATAATTATTATTTAGAACTGTGAAGAATGGTGGCAAAGCTGATTCTATAAGAGTCATTTCAGAAGATGCCCTCGTCTGTTTACCATCGGACTTTCTCCTTTTGTTTTTTCCCTGCCCTCCCCACCAAAAGAAAGAAAGAAAAGCAGAGATTTCAAAACAAAATAAGCCAAAATGAAGCAGGACGGAAGAGGACAAAGAGTAGATTTGATGGAAAGCTGTATTTTTCTTTCAGAGAACAGAAAGCCTATCTTAATAATAGATCAATATGAGTCAATGGTAGGACAGGGCAGCCATAAAGGCTAATGCAGTCTTAGGCTGCATAAGGCAAAGAATGATGTCCAGAGGCAAGGAGGCAATCTTCTTTTGTGCTTTCCCTTGCTAACTTTGGATTACTCCCACCATCTTCCTCCTTTGCTCTTCTTCATGTGCTATTGACCAGAGCTGGAAACAATTATGAAGCCTTGTTGACTGCGTCCAATACAGGTTTACGTTATCCAATCTCAACTAGGCACTCACTACAGCAAGGCAGTCCGCCTACTCTTCCCTAATTGATACACTCTCTCATTCTCCACAGAGGCTGTTCCAAATTTTCTCCTGTCTCTTCAAGCCTCTCATAACACCTCCAATCCCCACAATCTCACCTTATATTTAACCTAAAAAAATTTAAGCCATTTACCTGAGAGCTCTTTCTTCTCCCTCTTCATCTTATGTAGGTCATACATTTCCCCCCACTATTTCCTCTACCACGACTGTGTCAGCCAATCACTTTATATGTACCTTTGATCCTATCCTTTCCCGTCTTCTCCAACAGATTTCTCCCATTATCATCACCATTCTTTCTCTAATCTTTCTCTCCCTATCTACTGGCTTCTTCTCTGCCTCCTATGAATGTGCCCATATGTCCTTCACTATTAACAAACTCTCATTTAAGTCTATCATCTTTTCTGTTCTTGGCTAAATGCCTTGAAAAAAGCCATCAACATTAAGTGCCTCTAATTCCATTTCTCTCATTCTCTTCTAAAAACTCACTGTAATATGGCTTCTTCCCTCATCATTTAACTAAAGCACTCTCTCCAAAGTTATAGATGCATCTCTAACCTGATTTAGTGGCTTTTTCTCAATCCTCATCCTTCTTGATTTCTCTATAGTGTTTGATACTGTTGATCACCTTCTCTTACTGAAGAGTCTCTCCTCTTAAGATTTTTGTGATACTGCTTTCTCTTGATTCTCCTTCTACCTGTCTGACTGCTCCTTCTCAGTCTCCTTTATTGGATCCTGGATCTTCATCTACAACTCTGAATATCTACTAAGGTTCTGTCCTGGCCCTCTTCTTTTTCCCCTACTCTATACAATTTCATTTGGTGATCCTTAAATGCCCCAAAGGGTCAAATTATCATCTCCATGTAGATGATTCCCAAATCTATATATCTAGCCCTAGCCTCTTTCCTGGACTATAGCTCAATATCACCAACTGCTTTTTGTACATCTCGCACTGGATATCCTATAGGTATCTCAAAACTTATCTTAAAAACAAAACTCATTTTCTTTTCCTCCAAACCTTCTTCTCTTCTAGACTTCCCTATTGATGTCAGTGACACCACTATCCTTCTAGAAGGCTGTCCTACCTGTATACCTGTTTTGTATCTTGTTATTTACATTTTGTCTTTCCCATTAGAATGAGATCTCCTTGAGGGCAGGGACTTTTTTTGCCTATATATCTATATCTATATCTCTAGCATTTAGCACACAATATGCTCTCAATAAATGTTCTTTGACTAACTTACTGTTCTGCCCTGGTTACATCTTCTCTGCATCTGGAGAACTGGTGGTAAAAAGAGTTGTATTTGGATTTAGGAGACACCTGGATTTCAATTTCACTCTGATACATACTAGCTATGATCACATTAACACAAAGCCATACCTGGACTACATCACTTTTTTTTTAAAGTGGGGTTGAAATGATGAGTAAGGGTTAATAATGTAATGTCAGGGTTCAAGTCTTGATGGGGGCAGGTCTGACTGGTGATGGCCAGGACTGGCAGAGACTGGAAGTCCAGGGAGAGCTGCAGAGTCATGGGACATGGAAGCAAAGCTAAAAATTCAGGCATATGGAGATGTGAGGTCAAGGCAGGTCTCAATCCACTGGGAAAAGGACAAAAGGGGATGAACACCACATAACAATGTTCCAACTAAATCTAATATATGAGGTATCTAGCTAAGCAGGGGCAAATGGACTGCAAAGGTTATGTGGAGTCAACTGCCACCAATTTACTATGTGTTAGGCACCGTGATAAGTGCTGAGAACACAAAGAGAACACAAAACGAGGCTATTTGTCTGAGACCATGTCCAAAGGAGATATAGACTCAGGAGTAGAAAACTGACTGACTGATGGAGCCTGGGGTACAAAATCAAAACTCAGGGAAGAAACGGGAATAAATGGCAGGTTAATTTAATATTATTATGATAGAATTATCTCTGTGGTTGCATCTACTAAGGAAACTAGTATATCTTTTTTTTTTTTAAGGCTAGGCAATGGGGTAAGTGACTTGCCCAGGGTCACACAGCTAGTGTCACATGTCTGAGCTGTATTTGAACTCAGGTCCTCCTGACTCCAGGGCTGGTGCACTATCCACTGCGCCACCTAGCTGCCCCTAGGAAAACTTTTAATGGTGCATTTTACTCCACTGAGGCGTGGCCTTTTTTTCCTAATGAACAAAAAATAAGCACAGTAGAATATGGTATTCTTCTTGTCTTTCAGTTAACTGTGTGACTGTAAAGATGGAATTTGCTGTAGAAAATCGTTTGCAGGAACCAGTCTGCTTCCTCCTCAAAGTTTTCATCAAGAATGCCTTCAATGTGCATGTAGTTTATTTTTAAAAAATTGATGTTTTTTGGTTTTGCATAAGATTTATTTCATCGATCATTTTCATAAAGATTTTGTAGACATGAGAAAATATGCCTGTGGATACATGGTTATAGTTTTCCTCTTCAACAGTATTTTTTGTATGCAATTAGTCAGTGAGCATTTGTTAAGAAACTACTACGTGCCAGGCACTAGGCTATGTGCTGGGGATACAAAGAATGGCAAAAGACAGTCCCTGCTCTCAAGGACTTACAGGCTAATGGAGAAGACAATAACCAAGCAACTATGAACAGACTATACACAGGCATATTGGAGACCATCAATAGAGGGAAGGCACTAGAATGAAGGGAAAGGCTTTCTTGTAGAATGTGGGATTTTAGCAGGAACTTGAAGGAATCTACAGAAGCCAGGAGGTGGAGATGAAGAGGAAAGAACTTAAGACACAGGGGACAGTAAGTGAAAATGCACTGAGTGAGAAGAGCAAATGAACTAGTGTTACTGGTCTATAGAGTACCTGAGAGTGAGTGAGGTATAAGAAGGATGGAAAGCTAAGAAGGAGTCAGGTTATGAAGGGCTTTGAACACCAAATAGAAGATTTCATATTTAATTCTGGAGGTAATAGAGAACCACTGGAGTTTATTGAATGGGAGGAGGGCGCAGAGAATAATACTAATGGTTACACTAAAATGATCTGTGATTATCTTAATTGTTCAGAATCATAATGATGATGATGGTAACAACAACAACAACAACAAGGATAGTTATTTACATAAGCCAGAAAAAAAGAGCATGATAATTAGTTATTGGAGACTGGGGTATGAGGTTAGAATCCAGTAAATAAGGACCCAGCGCATAAGTCTGGGAATCAGTCCATGGCAGAAGGAGAATCTCAAGGGCCTCAGGACTAGTTCCGACAGAATGTGATAAGCAGTTTGACTTTATGCTGAGCTACAAGGCTACAGCCATTGGATCATCTCATTGACTTAAAAGTGGGAGGTACCTCATTGGTCCAAACCCCTCTCCTTCTATTTTAAAAATGAAGAAACTAGGCCCAGTGATCTGAAGGGTCTGCTCAAGGTCACACAGGTACAAGTGGAAAGCACAGAATTTGAACCAGGTTTTATGGCTAGGATGAGCAGGTAGCTGGCATGGTAGAGAGAGTGCCAGGCCTGGAGTCAGGAAGATTCATCTTCCTGAGTTCAAATCTGGCCTCAGACACTTATTAGCTGTGTGACCCTGGTTTCCTCTTCTGTTGCCGACATACCTGCGTTGAAGGTCTACTCTGATCCCTCATTGTGGTGTGGCAGTGACCCTGGGTTCTCAGCAGTCAGGCCAGCAAAGCACAAGCTTTGGTACAGTCCACAGTATGAGGCTGCAGAGGATAGGAGTATGGAGGCCAGACAGTCAACAAACATTTATTTAGCACTGACTATATTCTGGGCCCTGTATGCCTGTCATCAGGGGACCAGCCTAGCTAAGTCTAAGTCTAGAAAGGTTCATCAGCAGAAAGCTGGTCGCCAGATGATGTTTTGACTTGTTTTTTAGTCACAGCAACCTCACCTCCCCCAAAGACAGTCCATTAAGGTCCTGTGTCCACAATGGATCACTCACAGAGCTGTGACAGGGTGCTTATGAATATTAATAATCAATAATGTTAATAATAGTGTATCAATATAATATTTAGCAATATAATGGTATATTAATAATTAATTAATGTTAATGATAATAATAGCTAACATTTATATAGTGCTTACTATGTTCCAAGCACTGTGCTAAACACTTTATAATTCTTATCCCATTTGATCCTCACAACAATACCTAGTACCTAGGAGGTAGGTGCTATTCTTTTTCTAAGGGTGATCACATGGGATATCCCTGATGGCCACAGATGGTTTCTCCACGCAGACAGTTTGGCAGCTGAGGATATGTGATAGTAGTTCACTGGCTGGTATCTAGAATGGGCTGAGGTAAATGGAATTCGGGATCCCCTAGCACAGCTCTGACAGAATCATTCCCAAGCCTGCAGGAGCCAAGAAGAAAACACTATCAGACAAAAGATAGCTTCAGGGCCTTAATACAATGGATACGAACATGCGAGGTTTCTATTTAAAACTGAGAAGGGTGATAAGGGGGCCCCCTACTCAGATATATGCTGTTTCTTTCTTAGAGTAGTAGAAAGGAATTAGCTATGGTCTGGTCTTTGGTCTGGGCCAGCAATTCCCCCAAGAAGCCAGCCATCTCTAGAAAATAATTGTTAACAGGCCTGGCTAAGGCCAAGCATCATTCCACACCACCCAGAAAGAGTAAAAAAAATTTAAAAAAGGATCCAAACTCTTTTTTTCTGTGTTTTGAAATATTGTTGGGGAACAATATTGCCCTGGCTGAAATGTAACAGTGTCTGGTTGGCATTCAACAATTTGCTAAACATTTATTAAGCACATGCAATATGTAGAGAACTGTGTTAGGTGTGGGGAGGGAGATAACATTTAAATAAGATCTCACCCCCTGTTCTCATGGAGCTCACAATCAAGTAAGGGGAGTTGGGATGTGAGATCTACACAAACTACCATATGAAACAAAACACAAGTACTTAAGGGAACCATAGACAAAATGCTACCTAGATGTGGCTCAAGGAAAGAAGAATCATTTCTAACTGGAGTAGGGGATGGGCTTCAGGGAAGGCTTCAAAAAGGAGTAATCCTTTTGCTGGAACTCGAAGGATGGACAGGAAAGATGGAGGAGGGAGGGGAGCACTTCAGGGATAGGAAACAATAGGAGCAAAAGGATGTGGTAAAATATTACCTAGGAAGTCCAGTTTGGCAGATCAAGAGATTATGAAAATGAGAGTAGTACGAGATAAGGAGCCAGGGGAGGCAGAGGAAGAATTGCTAGAGAGACAGGGGCTGAGTCAGAAGACTGGGTTATCTTCGAAGTCAAGCAAGGAAGGAAGAAATATGAAGAAAAATTGTTACATGCTACAGAATGGTCAAGAAAGATGAAGACTGCAGGGTTTGGCAATAATGTAATCAGTGACTTTTGATGGACCAGTTTTACTAGAATAGCGGTGGTGGTGACAACCAGCTATGGACTTCTTCAAGAAGTTTTGAAGATAAAAAGGTAGAGAGGAGTAGAAGAAAGCCTCCCTTGTTGCTTTTTTGTTAAGGATTGGCTGGGGGGGGGGGCCCTGGGCATGTTGGTAGGCAGATAGGAAGGAACTGGGGGAGATGAATGTGGGAATAAGTGATTAATGGAGCAAGGTCTAAAGGAGGTGGGAAATTATGGGATCAAAGGCTCAGACTTTGGCAAGGAGTAGGAACACACTGCCCTCTGACACAAAGGAAGGAAGGAAAGAAGAAAGAATGGGTGGAAATAAAGCAAGATTCTGAAATGTGGAAGCGAGAAGAGTTGACTGAGCTTATACTTGATGGTCTGGATATCAGTGAAAGAGGAGGCAAGGTGAGTTGTTGAGAGTAGGGGTGTATGGAGTGTGTGTGTGTGTGTGCGTGTGTGTGTGTGTGTGTGTGTGTGTGTTTGTGTGTGTGTGCGTGTGTGAGAGAGAGAGACAGAGACAGAGAGACAGAGAGAGACACACAGAGCAATAGAGAAAAAGGGTAAAAAGAGAGGCAGAGAGAAAAGAGAGACAGAGTGTGTTTCAGATTCAAAGATAGAAACGGAGAAGCTCAAAGGATTGTGGAAAGGAAAATATTGAGATTAGACACTGTGAAGAATAAAATAGGGGTGTCAATGAGTTGGGATTTAGTGAAGGAGCTGAGGAGATAATAAGATAAATAGGAATTTTGTGGTTATGATTTCAAAATGTATTCCCTTCCTCCCTCAATCTGGCATGATAGCAGTACCATGGAACCTCTGTGGAGGAGAATGAAGTTGTCATATGCACCTTCCTCTATCTGGAAGCAGAAAAGGCTTGATAATTTGGGGTTTCCACATATAATTTTAATTTTTTCTCCTTGATTATGAGAAAGCAAGACTTAAATTTTTGCCAACAAAGAAAGATAAAGCCAAGTGACATCCCTGTTATCTGATAGCAATGTGCAATTCCTATTTACACAATGAAATCACGGAGTGTGACCAACCACTTCCTTCTTGAGGATTAGTAAGAAGAATGGGATGCACAGAACCAGTTATTTCCTCTTGACCATCCATAAATACAGAAGCAAAGAGTTCTGCCTCAAACATCACAAAGAAAAGGGAAGAAAACCCCAAACCCCACAACAAACTACCCTGGCTGAATAGTAAAGTTTGCTGATCACTGAAGGTACAGAGAAACTCTCCAGCTCATGACCAGAACTTATATCACTCCCCATCTGTTTCCTTCAGGCAGCTAGAAATCCCAAAATATGGAAATGGAAGAAATTAATCTACCTCCTTCCTCTACAACAGTTTTAAACCTTGAAAGAGAGACCAGGAAGAGAGAACTTTTAACTTTAATCTTTAGTTCCCAACACATCCTTTCTATGGGAAAACAGTTGATCTGCACAATTCGGTCAGTCTCCATTTCCCTGCCAATCTGATCTGTTACTTCTGGGTCTCGGAAGCCCTGCGGCAGATCAGAAGAGCTGTGGAAACTTGAAGCTGTCTGGGTGGAAGTCTGTAGAGGTGAGCAGCAGGGCAGCAGTGTTTGCTTGGGGCTTTAAATCCTAACCCAGCTGTGAACAAATCTAGCTTGACCAGGCACAATCCCACTATCTGGAAATCCAAATAAAGAGGAAAGCTGTCTCAGGACCCTTCCCCTGTGGAGTAGAGGGGCTGCTGGGAAGGTCAGACCCAGGGCAGACATCCTGCTGTGTAAACTGACACCTTGGGACCCTATAGCAGCCAGCCAGTCTCAAAGTGATAAGCACCTGGGCCAGATGGAGGGGGAATGGAGAGGTCTTCTTGGTTAAGCCATAAAGGAGTCAGAATGCACTGAAGATCAAGATTGGGGGTGGGGGAGTGGAGGCGCAAATGCTGATAAGCAAGGTAGTTAAGAACCTAAGGTTATAATTAATTCCCCTGTGCATGAAACAGTGGATGGACTTGAGACATTTTACGTTTTCCTCACATTGTGATTTTCCTTTCCTTTTTCCTACTAGTATATTTAGAGAAGTTAGTTTCCATTCAGGTAATTAATAAAGGATCCTTCCGTATTTGCGGCTAATGTAACAACAGGCTCTGCAGGACCAGTGAGGCTGCTAACAGAGAACAGGAAATCCTTGTGCTGATGGGGGCGAGGCAAGGTCATCCTGGCAAATCTTAGTTAAGTCTGATCTGTAGCCCAGACTGCAAAGGGCCCTCCATGAGGCTCTACTGCATAATTCTAGAAGAGACATGGGGAGAGGGAGGAGAGATAGGGAAGGGAATGTGTTGGGGGGAGGGGGGAGTTCAACTAGCAATTCTTAAATCTTATAATATAATATAAAATTAAGATTAGGGATCAAATTTGCAATTCTGATTGGCCCCAGGAATCTTCTTCAATCCGGATTGTGTTTGTCAACTTCACTGCCTGCTTGTCACTGTTAAACCGCCACTGTGCTTTCTGAATCAGAAATCTAGTTATATTTAATTAGCACAGGCATCTGGGGTTTCTGATACACAAAGAGTTATTAAAGTAACAAATCTTTCTAAAATATGCTCTCCATAAAAGAATGTATTAATTTATGCAGCCACAAATTTTTATCATGAAATAATTAACATGAAAACTGCAACCATTATGAATTTTTTTTCCTAATGTAATTTATACATGAATTTCCCCCCAGACAACCATCTATTCAATTTAAACTTTCCGGGGGGTGGGGATGAGAAGTATTGCATTTTCCCCCCCTCCCCTTCTATTTAAAGGCACAACTTTTAAACTCCTGCATTCATACTCTAAGTTCAAAGATTTGCCTGTTCTTACAAATTCTAAAGGCATCAAAATATAACCTAGAGTTAATGAAAGAAAATTAGCATAGTCAGGTCTCATATGTTGGTGAGGTTTGAGTTAAGGAAAACAAACAAGGCTCTACCCTCCCCCCAAGACATTCTCCTTACTAGACTGGGTCACTGATATTTCAAATTCTCCTACTGAAGCTTCATTCCTTTGAATTAAGACTTTGTTCCTGGTTAAAAGGCAAATACTCATGTCTGGGGTAACAAAGTAAATTGTCATTATCAGTCATCAACATCTTAGTACAAATTAGAGTCCTTCCCTCCCTGACAATTTGGAGGCCACATTTTAATAGAAGGCAAGGTGGGAAGATGAATCCAAGACATGGGATACTGAGGGTAAGGGATGGAGAAGTGTAATCCATTAGGCCAACCAAGGGCACAGAAAGAGCAACGAAGACCACGTCTGTCTGCTTCACAATTTTAATGGCCTTGATCAGAAGGAATAATAAGAATAATGACAATAGTTGACATACAGTGCTTTAAAGTTTACAAAACACATATTCTCTCATTTCATCCTCACAACAACCCTGTAAGGCAGGGGTCCAACAGGTATTTTCCCCATTTTAAAGAATATAAGAGTAATGAATCATCCTCTTTAGGCAATCCCCACTGCTATAGGATGCCTCATTGAGACAGGAGTCTAAGTTATAGAAAGATTAAATAACTTACAAGGAAGAGTTCAGCTAGGTGGTGTACTATATAGAAAGCAGGGCCTGGAAGTCCTGAGTTCAAATCTGGCCCCCACCACCAACTAGCTATATGACTTGGGCAAGTCGCTTGACCTCTGTTTGCCTCAGTTTCCTCATCTGTAAAATGGATATGATAATAGCGCCTACCTTCTAGAGGTGTTGTAAGAATCAGGTGAGATAATAATTGTAAAGCACTTAAAAAAGTGCTTGGCATATAGTAAGCACTATATAAATGTTAGCTATGGTGATGATGATGATGATGATGATGATGATAGAGCAATGCCATGGAGAATTTTTGTTTTGTTTTGTTTTTTTGAGACTGGGTCTCATTATCTCACCTAGGCTAGAAGTGTGTCAGTCACCAGCCAGACCTCACTGCTGATGGGCAGGGAAGCTTTGACCTGCTCCATCTCCAACCAGGGCTGGTTTGGCCCTCCTTAGGCAAGCTGGTGCTCCCCTTGCTGAACCAGGGAGGCGTTCCACACATTGATGCTGGAGTTAGTAAGAATACCCGACTGGCTTCTGCCCTACTGCAGCTCCCAAACTAAAGGGATCCATCTGCTTCAGCTGACCCAGAAGCAGGAATCATAGGTGTGCACCACATTTGGCTTCCAGAGAGTTCTGAATCCTCATATACTTTCCCTAGCCACTTTTTTTTTTCTTATACTAGTCACTTCCCCCAACTTTTAATATTCTTAATTGCCTGTGTGACCTTGAAGTCACTTTAATTCTCTGCTAGTTTCCCCATCTGTAAAATGAGGGATTTGGACCAGATAGCCTCTGAGGGCCCTTCCAGATCTAAAACTATGATCTTAGGATCTTTCTCACACGTCCAGTCCAAAATCTGGCATTAGCCTGCATCCATGAGAGGCTGAAAGAATCTTCATTGACAAACTAAAAACCACAGAGATACCATGGCAGTAGAGAAAGAAAATATGAGGCAACTGGAAAGAAAAGTTTGCTAGGCAGGAGCATAATATGTGTGTGATGTGGGGGGTTGGGACGGCTTGTGCTCAGCATCAAAATGGCCCTGGAGTGCCCAAGGTCATACAACTAACTAATAAGTATCAGAAACTGGACTTGAACCCAAATCTAGTATTCTTTCCACCATATCACATGGTTTTTAGTTTGATAAAATGGAAAGTCATATCAAAACCTTGCGATCTCTCCTTTAAAAATATTTTAGAAAGCCATTCTTTGTTCATTAATCATCAAGGAAACTAAGGATGTGTGTAAGGATATCTGATATCTTTTTTCTATGAGTGAAAAAGGACTTTAGATTGTAGGTTTAAAAATCAATGTCAGTCAATGTGCCATTCAGTTTAAGATTTACACAGAAAACCAACTGTCTGGTGAGAAGCCTTTACTCATAATTTACATGAATCTTAAAGGCCCTAATTATTAAACAGGTTACAAATCTCAGAAAATAAGAATGGACCAAGGAGTAATTATGGTAATGGTGACAATGATGATAAGATGGTGTTTCCCTGTCTCACTCAGGCCCAAAAGTTCAGTGGCCACTCATGGTCTTGATCCCTCTGTTGACAGACACATACATTTTGACCTGATGTGGGCCAGGTTGTGCCTCCTTAGGCAGGCTGATGGCATCCTTCTTTTCCTCACCTCCTAGGGGGCTTGCCATATTGGTCCCAGACCTAGTGTAGACACATGACTGGCTTAGCTCATTGCAGCTGAGAACTCTGGAGCTCAACAGATGAACCAGCTTCTGCCTCCCCCAACAGCAGCATGTGCTACCATGCCCTGCTCACAAGTACTTACAAAGCTTGATAGAATCACAGCTGGAAATAGTAGGTGAGGATAAAGAGAAGAATCAGCTGGAATGATTTCTGGAGTTGAACTATATTAGTAGTTTTCCTAGAAATGACCGTGGTAACTGAGGTGAACTAAAGAAGAAGTCTGGAAATAAGTATTGCTGGGATTAGGGTATAAGTGATGGTCCCAAATCAAGGGAAACTGGATATGGGGTGGGAGGCAGCCCTTGCAAAAACAAACAAAAACCAGGAACACCTGGGGTATATTAAGGAAATGAGAGAAGAAGAGAGACAGAGACAGAAAAAGAGAGACAGAGAGAGAAAGCAAGCTGACTATGTAACAACAGTGCTAGCTAGGGGAGGACGTGAGGTAGAGGTGGCCTGAACATCTCTAGCCGGTATGTCCCACTATTTCAGACACAAATATTGAAAACCAAACTCATGCACTTTCCTCCAAAGCCAGCTTCCCTGAGGCTCAAATCCTCAACATCCTTGACGCCTCCCTCATTTCCCATATCCATTCAATCACCAAGTGTTACCAGTTACAGGCCTTCCTTCTCTTGTTCAACAAATATTTGTTGAGTAGACCTACTATGTACAAAGTACTGAACTGAGTGTTGTAGGTCTCTGACATCATTGAGATTCAAGTTTAGTAAAGGAGGTAAGGCAAGAACATAGATAGCTATATAGTAACAAGGTCTTCTTATACCCCTTTGTAACACCATCATGTGGGCATGAGGGCTCACACATAAATAAGTGCTTGGTAAATCTTTGGGAGACGGGGATGTGAGTATACTGCAACATTCTATCAACCAAGAATTGTTGTAGGAGAGAAGTGGTATCACAGAAATAATCAGAGAAGGATGTGACTGGAAAAAAAGTGTGCTTGTCACATGGCAAAATGTTGCTGTTCAGTTGTTTCACTTGTGTCTGACTCTTTGTGAACCCATTTGGGGTTTTTTTGGCAAGGATACTGGAGTGGTTTGCCATGTCTTTCTCCAGCTTATTTTACAGATGAGGAAACTGAGGCAAACAGGGTTATGTGACTTGCCCAGGGTCACACAGCTAGTAAGTATCTGAGTAGCCCGGTAATATCAGGTATAAGAAGGTCCCAGCACATAGGCGTGACCTTATGGAGTACTGAGGGAAGGAAGAGGAAAAGAAAGATACACAGGACAAGAAGGCATGGGCGGGTTATGATTGACATTGTTGGTGGGAGCACTACCATGAATTGAGACCCCTGTTACAGGAGATCTCAGCATTAATACAGTTTACAACTAGTCTTTGCTAGATTATTTATCTTTTCTAAGACTCCTGGTTACACATGGTTATATAACCATGACAAAATCACTTTTTCCTGTTTGAGTGTGTCTTCTCATCTATGATATGGAGATAACACCATGGTAGTGAAATAATTCTGAACTTTCAACTTACCCAACTCACTGGATGACAATGAGCTTTACAAAAGTGGTTTTTAATGTGTTATTAAATATTAGTTATATTATGATTACTATATTGTTGTTGTTCAGTTGTATCTGATTCTTTGTGACCCCCTTTGGGGTTTTCTTAGCAAAGATGCCGGAGGGGTTTGCCATTTCCTTTTCCAGCTCATTTTACAGATAAGGAAACTGAGGCAAACAGGGTTAAATAACTTGCCCAGGGTCACAACACTTAGTAAGTGTCTGAGGCTGTATTTGAACTCACTCTATCCACCTAGCCCAATGGAGAGGGAGACATGTAAATAATTCAGAATAGTAGATAATCTAAAAATAATAGCTGCCTTTAGAAGGCACTGAATTGCCATTGGCTCTGGAGTCAGCAGACTTGAATTCAAATCCTACTTCTGATGCTTACTACTTGTATAATCTTGGGAATTTCAATTAATCTTCTTAGGTCTCAGTTTCCTCATGTGTAAAATGGGGCAGTTGGTCTAGATGGCCTCTTAAGCTCCTTCCAGCTCTAGATTTATGATTCTATAAGCAGGTGGAGACAGATTTGCCTCTGTACCCGATCTCAGCCACCTCCTCAAGCTTGCCTCTTCTACCACTGGCCAGAGACCCAGCTGGGCGGCAGGCTCTAGGAGGGACATCACAGCTGGGCCATTGTGCACACTACTTCCTCTAAGTTAAACCCAGGAGACAAAGACAAGGTTTTATTTTACCCTTAGAAGGGAAACTCATAAAAACTGAGCTGAAAAATAGTTACCAATCCTAGTTCGAGAATATCTCCAACTGGCATGCATTGCTGTATACCACAAACAGCTTACATGATTGAAGTCACAGCATGGATTGGAGCTGTGTGTAACATAAAACTCAACTTGCAAATATTATTAGGCATGTGGACCAGCTGTCAAGTGTAGCTGATTAATCCCTTACAGACACATAAGTATGCAGTGCATGCCGCCTACAGCATGCATGAGTGGAATGCACACCCTGGCACTGCTGTTTGAAAATATCAGTGCAAGACAAATCTGTGTGACAAATTTTATAAACAGCTGGTATCATTCAAGGTTGCTTGAATCTCCTGAAAAATGAGGGCGTTTCTTCCCCAGTGATGAATATTAAAAGGTGCTTCTTATAAAAATAACTCTCAAATAAAGAGGTAGAAACAACTGACTTGTGATTTGTTTTCCTTCTTTTTTTTTAAAGAAAAAAAGCTCACTAACTACCTTTTCCTGAATCCTTACATTATCTTAAAGTGGTTTTCCCAACCCATTTGTTGTTTTATAGACAAGATTGGTCATTTTATAGAAGCTCATGGTGGTTAAGGAACTTGTGAAAAGTCACGCAGGTGATAAGCATCACCCAGGATTTGAACTCCGGTCTTTTCACTTCAGAGACATTGCTCTTTCCACGGTTCCAACCCCATTTCCTTTACTCTTCTCTATCCAGACCTTTCCCACCAACATAAACCACATTTTCTCCATTTTTTCCTGTTGATCTCACATATTTCCTTTCTTATGATGTCTGAACATTATGTTTCTTCTCTTTCCAATGTTCTGGTACATTTACAGTTGTTTCTTTAATTTTCCTCAGGCTTCTATTCTTCTTTCCCTGCTCATGAAAGACCCTATGCTTCTTTTTTCAATTTCACCTCCAATTAGTCCATTTCTTCTCATTTCCTTTTGTTTGGTGACAAGCTTGAAGACATTGTAAAAGGTTCAGAAGCTTCAGGTCAAGTGTTGTTTGGTGTAGAGGAAAGAGTCCTATGACCTGGGTATGAATCCTGGCTTTACCATTTTCTACCAGTGTAACTTTGTGTAAAGTCACTTTTCCTTGTAGACCTTGGTTTTTCCCACCTGCAAGATGAGGGTGTTGGAGTAGGTGACCGCTAAGTGTCCTTCATCTCTAAAATTCTGTGAACCTGGCAAAGGACGACTGCAAATGTCATGTAACTCCCTCAGGCTCAGTGTCCTCCTCTAGAAAATGAAGGGGGTGGATTAGATGACATCTGAGGTTCTTTCCATCTTTAAATCTACGATCCTACAAGTAGACCAAGGGAAAAATCTGTCTCTGCACCCAATCTTGGCCACCTCCTAGGCTTGCTGCTTCTGCCAGTGATGTGAGACTCAATTGATTGATTGTGGAATGAGAGTGTGGAAATGGATAGCCAGTGTAGGAATAATGGGGGACTGGGAGAATGATGGGGGGGGCTGCTGAATCAATGTTGTGAATGAACTGGACATCCTTGAATAGAGATGGGATGATGTAGTATGCTTTGCACAGTGCCTGGCACATAGAAGGCACCTAATACATGTTTGCTGAATTGAATTTGATATGCCTACAGAATCAGAAGACTGGGTTTAAATATCAACTCACTTCCTAGCCATGAGACTTTGGGCAAGTGACTTTTCCCTCTCTAAGCCTCCATTTCCTTATCTGTAAAATAGAGATAATAGTATTGCATTATCTAACTCCCAGGGTTATTAGTATGTGGATCATAGGATCATAAATTCGGATCTGGAAGGAACCTTTCCAACTCCCTCCTATTAGAGATGAGGGGAACTGTCTTTAGATGTCGGTGGCAGACTTTGGATTTGAAGCGAGGTCCTCCAACTCTAAATCCAGTTCTCTTCCCATTGTATCCCATAGTTTTGCTTTACCACAAAAATAAGATCATGTACACAAATGCTTTGTAATATTTAAATATCAGCTTAATATTATTATTAGAAGTCAATAAACAACTCTAAACAAGAATAATATTTAAACCCATCAACTACATATGTGGACATATCCTTATCTTTGATGACAACTGACCCTAGAATCTACCTGTTCATGGAGGGTCCAAGAATATTTGACTATTTTAGAATGAATCCACTTAACTGTACTGTATTAGTACAGCGTGATGGGGATGAGAAGAGCTATTGCAAAAGAGGGAGTGGGGGGAGGAAGGTACAGGAATACTGTCCCTCCTTTTCCTCAACACCACCCAGGAAACAAGTTTTAAATACATCATTCTGGCTACTCTCAGTCTTGAAGACTCAACACAAAGATAGATGGTCTCTTTCATGGAACAAGAAGACTGGCCATTTTCCATCTCTTTCACAAACCAAATATTTATGCTTAGTAAACTTTCCCTGACTTGAGGCAATCGTGATTTGAAACCTTAGCCTCTGGGTAAGCTCAGGAACAGTGTTCAGGTTCTAATCCTGCTGGTGTTTCCTACTTGACTGCTCACTGTTGTCCTGCCTAGCTCATGTGCTTCAAGTTCACATTCCCATTTCTCCCTAGGGCTGCCAACTCTAATCGAGGTTGCCTGTCTGCTCTGCTTAGAGACCAAAACGCACCATCTGGCCTCAGTACTGGGCTGTGCATACTTGGCTAAAGAATGAGAGCCTCCACATGTTGGGAAAATCCAAACAGCTGACCTACGTGTATTTTAGTAGTTTTGTAGCATCTGTACCAGTCAGGATATTAGCTTGACGTTTATCCTTATAGCATCAGACTGCTAAAGCCATTTCCATCCTTGCACCCATATTATGGAAAGAGGTAGGGGGTTGGGAACAAGAAATTAAATAACAATAACAACAAAAGAAAAAAAATCTATATGAAATTCCATGTAGATATTTTCTTTCAGTGTAGCCCCCCCACTGTTCATTCTTGCCTGGAATTGGAATAGGACCTCATTTAAAATGAAGGAAATCATCCCCTCCCCCAAAACACAAACCTTAAATTCCCTAAGAAGAGGCCATCTGTTACCCCAAACTGCATATGGTAATGAAGTTGTTTAATAGAAAATTAATTGACAAACTAGAAAAAAAAAGTGATGCTGGCACAGCCCCCAAGAGTTGTCTCTCTGGTATCTCTTTAATTAGAATACCTATTGGGTTATATGTTGGAGTCATTAAGTATTTAAAATACCAGTTTGGATCTACCTGTGCTGGAAGTTTGTTTCCATAAATTTCACTTGGGGAAGGACAGAAAAGGATGAGAGAGGGAGGCATTTCTGTGGGTCCACGATGGGAATCCACAGATCCCTTGGCCTTTTGTAATCCTTTTATTCCAAAGGCCAAGGTGCTCAAAGGAAAAGCAATATGTGATTTCAAAATTAGCCAAAGGGTCAGCCAGCTGACCACCCACCAGCAAGCAATTTCTCTTCCTTTCTAGGTTGAATATACAAAACTATATTGTATGGGGGTAGGGATGGAGATGATCAGTTCAGCAAAAGAATTCTATTTTTAAACTTTGTTAATGGTTTATTTAGGGGAGTGGAGTGGGGATAATAATAATAATAATAAATAACAATAAAATAGCTAACATTTATATGGTGCTTATTGTGTGCTAGGGACTATGTTAAACACTTTACAATTGTTTCTAATTTGTTCCCTACAGAAACCCTGGCAGGTAGATGTTCTTATTATCCCCATTTTACAGATGAGGAAACTGAGGTCAACAGAGGCTAAATGACTTGCCCAGGATCACACAGTGTTAAGTGTCTGAGACTGAATTTTAACTCTGACCTTCCTGACTCCAGGCCCAGGATTCTGTCCACTGTGTTATCTAGTTGCCTATAGGGCTATAGGGACCAGATGGGAAGGAAAAGGTAAATGAAATAATGGGGTAGTTGCAATAAAGGGTCTTGATAGAGTAACAGGTTAGAAAGTGACTGTTTAAAAAGAAACCATAATTAGCAATCACACCAGGACTCACCTTGTCTGGCTGTGTATTCATTGTCTTCAATCAGTCTGGCTAATCCAAAATCAGCAATCTTGCATATGAGCCCATTCCCCACCAGAATGTTTGCAGATCGCAGATCTCTATGGATATAATTCATTCGCTCAATATAAGCCATGCCTGCAGCAACCTGTTAAAGCACAACAGAGGGTGAATGGATACACGCCCATGTTTCTCTATTATGGGCATGTCCTACACAGGATGCCTGCTGTCAATCACACGTACCTGTGCAGCCATGTCCACCAGGTTAGGCAATTTCAGGGCTCTTCCTTCTCCATCTTTTAGGAAATCCAGCAAACTCCCTAAGAATGAAAAGTGCCATTGCATCCATTTACTATGAAAAGCAAACTGAAACAGAGCTAGAAGGGTTCTTTTCAGATAGGATATAGATACATGGAGAGAACAATGCATTCATTTCAAACAATTTAATGGTTTATACAAGGAACAAAGATGTACTGAGCAAGAAAAACTTGTGAATAGTTTTATCTCTTCGGACAAAAGGATGGTGAACCCAATGGTCAATAAGCTGTAGCTAAAACTCAACTAAAATAAGTTTACTGGCAGAGTGATTACATATTATAATCCGCCCCTGGAGGCAAGAAACCTGGGTTTAAATCCTGGCACAGACACTAGCTAGCACATAGATATTTGGGGGAGGATTGTTTCCCAGGAACCTCCAAGTGCCACAGGAATATTAAGTTATTATTATTTGTATTAGATCTATGATTTCATTAGTATAGGAAACTTCTAACAATGAAGACCAGCCCCTGATCTGCAGCTTATAGTCTTAGTGAGTTGCCTGGGGCACTGAGCGGTAAGTGAGCTGGCTAAGGTCACACAGTCACTATGTGTCAGAAAGAGAACTCAATCCTAGGCTTTTTTGATCTGTGCTATTGCTGTTGTTATCATTATTAGTCTTATTCATAGGAGCATGGGACAAACTTCATGGCTCAGTTCATGCCTGCTGAACACCGAGCCAAAGAGAAGAGTGACGGGGAAAACTGCAGCTTAGATTATTTACAAATTTAAGTTAAGAGAGTATTCAAATTTATATATGGTGGAGTGGGCATTCCCTCTTAATTAGATCATAATCATCTGAACCTTAAATCAGAAAGCTAAAATCAAAATAGCCAAAGCTTCAGAAGAGTTATTATAAATGGGCCCAAATAGGGTCAGGGATAATTTCAAAAACTGAAATAATCATTTGCAGAGGCCACATGCCTGCAATGGTCATCTTTTATTTTTTAAGCTTTAATCACGGAATACAAGTTATTTATGAAATAAACCCTGGAGACAAGGGACAGAAGATCTGCCAGGAAAAAATAAATCAAATCTTTTTTGAAAGAAAGCACTTGGGGTGGGAGGGGGAGACAGAACTACAGTGTCTTCTGATGTAGAATGTCTTTCCTTTTGAGACCTTTTGTTTCTTATTTGGTTCACTTATTTTTCCAAAACAAAGTAATCCTTGGCCTCACCCCCAGCAATACTGCTTTAATTATGAAAAGAAAAAGAAAGAATGCCCTTTACACTATGCCCTGTATTTATCTGTACATTTAAGAAGGTAGCAGGAGGAAATATGAGGGGGAAACAGTGAAGGCCGCATCTCATTTGTCTTCTACTGCAGTTTCTTTTTTTAAATAATTTATTTTATTTTTAATTTATGGAATAAAAAAAGCATTTCCATAACATAGCATAATAAAACAGATGATTGCACATGAAACTGCAAATCTATTATGTACAACTTGCTATTCCTTTTAAATATACAAGAAAGTTATCATGTAAATTTCTTTTTTTTTTTTACTGCAGATTCTAATGCAAGGTGCTCAGGACTGCAAAAAAAAAAAAATCAAACACAAACAGCTACATCCAGATTAATCCAGCAGGCCTAGTAGTCTAAGTAATGGAGTCCTGGGAAGAATTGGAAAATTCTGAGCGCCAGCACTTGTAGGTAGAATCCATTAGAATGTGGAAGGACATAGGAGACTCACAGTAACAGCCTGAACTGTTTTAAAAATACTTTTCGCTGATGAACACACAACTGGTGCCTTCCTGATGAGGATAGTAGATTTAGGCAGAAACCAGGAGGCATGCGGGCAGACAACTCCATTTTTCTCACCGTACCAATCCCCCATCTATGTCCCAATGAAATGAGAAGAGGGAGAACCATTACTCAACCTTTATTCATGTATTCTGTGACAATGTAGATCGGCTCTTCAGACACCACGGCATAAAGCTGGACCAGTTTATCATGTTTCAGTTTCTTCATGATCTGGGCTTCCTCAAGGAACGATTCTGGAGACATTGTGCCAGGTTTAAGCGTCTTGATAGCCACTTTTGTATTCCCGTTCCAAGTACCTACAGACAGCCCATTAACATGAAATCAAAATGAAAGATCTTCTGGTGGGAAAAATGATTTTTTTAAACTAATAACTATTTGCTTAAAACAACCAATTACCAGCTTTCCCCTTCCACAGCACCCTCTTCCCCACAAACAAACCCTATAAAACTCCTGAGGAACAAAGACATTTACAAGGATTCTGTCAAATATTTTCAAGAGAAAAAAAATCAAAACTTGTTTTCATTTATGGGTTATAACTGAATATGCATTTCTTTCACCACTTTCTCCATTAATTTGGTTCTGACAGGCCCACGTGGTTAAGTGCTATTTTCCTTTTCTGTTTCATTAATGTGAAAGAGAAATCAAGCTGAAAACCTTGGCCCTTGCATACATAATGACCATCAACAATGATGGAAGTATTGAAGCAGGTGTCACTTAACCATCAGCTGTTCCAGTGATAATCAGGGTACTAACCCTCCTTTCTGTGTTAAAGCAAAGTCTACTGTGTGGCTATTCTAAGCTCAGATATTTTTTCAGAAAGCACTTGAGTGCTAGGGGATGTATGAATTTGGCTGAGAAATGGCCTTTGGTTCTCAGTGGTCTAAAAGTATTCCTAATTCAGGCTTTGGTAGCCCCATGATTGGGTCTTTTTTACAGCTGAATCATCTATGAAATGAAGCACTGATTAAAAAAAACAAAACCAAAAAATGACCTAAAGTCTACTTGTACAGGAAAACAATCCCCAGATTTCACGAAAGCTCAACCACAATAAGAAAGTGAATTCTATTAATGAGGCTGGAAAAATAAAAAAAAAGCTACGAGGTAGGAACTAAAATTAATATTTAAATTTGAAATAAAAAATTTAGTAAATGTTCCTGATATTCAAATAAGGACTCTGATACACAGCTTGGGCCATTGGTTTTTATCAATCTCTTCATCTATAAAATGAGAGGAGAGGGCCTGGACTAGATGATCTCGGAGGTCCTTGCTAGCTTCGTGAGTCTGTTTTAAGTCTTATGATTTTTAATTGCCACTATACAGAAGGGACAATTTTTTCCCTGGGTAATTATATAGCTGCTTATTTCCAAACAGAAAAAGAAGACTGATTTCAGTGAAACTGTAAGTACTTATATAAATAAGTAATTTGGATAACACCAGTTTGAATTTAAAAAAATATATATATTCTATTGGGGCAGCTCTATTACTGAGGTAGGAGTCTGGTTCTTATTATTACAAAATACAAAACACTGGGTCATAAGCTGAGAAGTAGAAAGTGATTACATGGCAGAATCTGTTCTCTAAAAATACATGGGAAATTTGAAAGTTTATGCAACATTCCAGTATGTTCCAGGTAATAGCCAATAATTTTCAGTAGGCTAGATTTTCCTTTTTTCTAAGACATGCCAGCAGTAATTGAGTTAATTACAGAAGCATTCTGTAATGGTTCTGAAATCCCAGAGACAAAGCTGCTCCTGGAACGGCAATGGGAAATGAACTTATAATGGCATGTATAGAAATTTAAAATGTACTAATTTAAAAGTTTAAAAATCCATTCTCTTATGGAGGCCTAATTCTTTTTGCGTGTGTGAATGATTCTATTAAAATCTTTGGGCCCTAGGCCTCATAAATAAGATTTTTAAATACCTTGTAATCAAAGTGCCAATTAGGATCTTCAGAGGAATGCGGTCTAGCCTCTGCCTCCCGAGACTGAACAAGACCACTCCTACACCAATGCAGGTCAATGTATGTGTGCATGAGAGGCAATGTGGTATTAACAGATTATCTGTTGGACTTGGAGAGGCCTGGGTTGAAATCCTGCCACTGATGCTTAGCAGTTTTGTGATTGTGTGCAGATCACTTAATCTCTCTGAGCTTTGGTTTCCTTATTTGTCAAATGGACATAATAATTTGTATAGCACTTACCTCACAGGACTTTTGTGAGGCTTGAAGATGATAATGTATGCATAGAATGAATCAAACTTTAAAGTGCTCTATGCATGTCTGATACAATGATGATCAATCACTCAATCAATAAACATTTATTAAGTGCTTACTGTGTGTCAGGCACTATACTAAGTGCTAGGATGATGATGCTATCTATTCCATTTTAAAAGAGCTCTGAGAAAGAAGAATCCACTGTCAATTAAGGATGCTTTACGTTCATCTCAGGTGTTTGTCAGTGGAGTACAAACCTGCAGACAATCTGTAGGCAAAGACCCCTTGAACTGTGCCCTATCATGTACAACTAAGTGAATGAAAATGGAAGTCTTTTCTCTAGGGCACCTTCCATTCTTATCTCTTAGGAGAAAAAGATGCTTTAATTCTATACTGTTTTCCTGGCCAACAGTTCCTACAATGCATGGGAGTCATCGATAGAAAGATGAGCCTGGAATAATGAGATCTATGGATGTCATCTTTGGAGCACCACAACCCAGAGCAGCCACGCTCTGCAAACTATGCTTCTGTGGCCCATTTATTCCATTCTTCAGGGTGTCCTAGACAAAGTGGATGAATATGCTCGTGTTGGTATGTTTCTGTTCAAAGTCTTTCTCCCAAGTTGCTCTTAAGGGGCATCCAAAGCAAAACACACTCTCTGCCTTACCAAACCACACTTCAGCGAAACACCCCTGACCAAGCTTCTTCTCCAGTAACAATGAATCCCGTGCAACTTCCCATGCATCTTTAGCCAATCCAACGGTTTGTGGAGTACAACTCGAGGCAACCACAGTTAAGTTAAAACACAAACCATCAGCTTTCTCTATAGGAAAGGGAATTAATAAAGAAAACAAAGTTCTTACAATACAAAATTATGCATGCAATGGAAAAGATGGAAGGTGATTTGCCCTTCGGTACATTCCTAGTCAGAAATCGAGAGCGGGGACTTTATGCCAGCTTTCAAAATTACTTTCTTCCTTGCTTTATTAATTGAGGTTCACCATTACAATAAAAATCAAGCCAATTTCCCAAAGTGAAAACTCACATAGAGTACATAAAATTTTGGATTTCCTGAAATTAAAAAAAGCTCAGTGTCTAAACATAGTCTCTATCACCCAAGTATTCGGAACTTTTTTTTTATTACAGGCTGGTCATAAAGTGTTCTTCCTCCACCTTCCATCTTTGGTACCTTATTTCCCCAAAAGGGAAGATAATAATAATAAAATAACTGAGTTACAGCATACCCATCCATACTTCCCCAAACTGCCCATTTCCCAGTCTCTTGATCAACTGAAGGGATTCACGCGGAATTTCCCAGACATCTTTGGTTTTGACAGACAGATCAGTAAGCCTCGGCATTCCTTTGTGACAGGGAACTACTAAGCGGCAGCAAAGGCCTGCAGCTCTCTCTGAAGGAGCAGCGACGGAGCCAGCAGCCAGAGAGGAAAAAGAAAAGCGTCATACGTGAAACAAAACATTCACAACAAGTATATAAACCCAACACCGTGAACAACAGCTACTCACAACAACTGGTATGTCAGCAGGGTGCCACAAGCATCTTGGGCGGGGGTGGGGTGGGAAGATTAGAAATCACACACGGAAACACATTTGTGTGAGATACAGCAGAGAAAAATGTAAATTTGTCATGGGCTTCCCCCTCCCCCCTCTCATTCAATCCTTAAAGGATGGCCAATGACTTTGAATCTGATTTTCTGCTCTCTCTAGGTAAGATGGAAGGCTTCAGCTCCAGATGCTGATTAGATACTTTCTTGGAACCTTGAAAAGACATCCTTCTGTTTTAGCGGAGGCCATAAGTGGGCAGATGGCACCTTTGATTTACATGAATACATTCCTCTCTCTTTCCCTCTCCCTTCCCTCAATCATTAGGCCTCTGCTTGGAAGACCGGGGGGTCCTGTGTATTCTGAATGAATATATTTATAACTACAACTCTAGTGTTAGAGCTTACGGTTTTACAGAACAGCAGATTGTTCTAAACTAATAGCATGAAAAACTGCACCTGGGGCATGGGGAAAGGAGGTCAGACTTCACTAGTCATTCTTTTGGTATTCAAACAAAACTCTACACAGAATTTGAGAGTAGAGTGTATACCGCTGCTGTCTGGGACACTATGGTCTGTTATTTTGCTTTGAGGTTGGATTCATATGTAAGTCAAAACAAGAAGCATTTATTAAGCGCTTACTATAAGCTAGGCTCTGTGCTATAAAATCACAAGTGGCCTAGGACAGGGAAACACTGGACTGGGAAGGCATGAAAAGTCAGAGAAAGAAAAGCTCAGACAAGTTTGAGGATGTGAAAACAGAATGTGAACACAGTGAAAATGAAAATTAAAAGCAGTGATTAGAATAGAGCTCAGCAAACTATGGCTGAGGGCCAAATCCAGCCCAGTGGGCCAAGGGTAGCTTTTTACATTTTTAAATACAATAAAATTTTATTTAAACATGTAAAAAACATTCTTAGTTTCCTCCAGTACAAAAACAAGTGGAGGGTCTAGTTTGCCAGCCTCTGACTTAAAAGACATTTTGAGATGTGCTTTTTCTTGGCTTGTAGGTTATAATTGTTGTTCAGTTGTTTTCAGTCATGTCTGACTCTTTGTGACTCCCATTTGGGATTTCTTGGCAAAGATACTGGAGTTTCCTTTTCCAACTCATCTTACAGATGAGGAAACTGAGGCAAACAGGGTTAGGTGACTTGCGTCACACAGCTAGGTAGTGTCTGAGGCTAGATTTGAACTTAGGAAGATGAGTCTTCCTGACTCCAAGGCCAGCACTCTATCCACTATGCCAACTAGAGTGCCCCGTTAAGCTATAATAGTGGTCATCAATACCAACTTGGAACGAGGTCTGTAGAGCAGAGATGTCAAATACTAGCTGGTGCAGGAACCAGATTAAAGTGTAATTGGGAAATGTTTAACAAAATAAATAAAAATATAATACAACATAGATAAAGTTCATTTGTGATTTTCTAAGGCAATATGTGGCTTCAGGTATCATTTCTATTTGAATTAGACATCACTACCATAGAGAACTGTCCTAAGGATCTATGCTTTTAGCATTTTTTAAATCAATGACTTAGATTATGGCATAATTAATTGACAGGCCTCTCAAATTTACAGATGGCACAAACTGTAAGAGAGATTCCAATATGTTAGATGAAAGGGTCAGGATCCATAGCAGTATCATGACAGGCTAGAATACTGAGCCCAATCTAATAAGATTACAGGGATAAATGCAAAGATTTACATTTGGGTTCCAAGAAAAATCAGCTTCTCATGGGGAGTATGGGGTGAGGTAGGCACGGCTTAATGTCAGCTGGTTTGAAAAAAAAAATTTCAGTCTTTGCAGACTTCAAATTAAATGAGTCAACATTGTAGCCAAAAAAGCTAATGTGATCATAGAATATATGTTAAGACAGGTTCAGGGTCCAGAACTGAGGATATGATAATAATGAGATGGCAAATATGGGAAATGACCTTTAGTTTAAGCTTTGTAGTGAATGTCAGCAGCAAAAGGAAACCGGTAAAACAGGAAAAAAAATAAAAACATATTGGACAGTCCTATCTTTTGCTAAGAATCTAGATGACAGACTGTAACTTATTCAAATGTAGCTAGCACAAAGGGGTGGGACAGGCTGATAATAATGATATTTTAAAAGATCCAGAAAATTGAGAACAGCCAGACACAGCTGTCTTTTTTCTTTCTTTTTTTTTAAATGGAATAAGGTCCTGTGAAGTTTGGGTAGGAATTAATTTATCTGACTATACTGTAAGGTCAGACTTATGTAAACGAGAACAAGAGAAATGAGGGGAAAAAAGAGGCCATGGAAAAGCAAGTCTAGCTTAAGATTTTTTTTTAATAAGATAAAAAATTTTTTCTGCTGGTTTTTATAAGACTGTCTCCTTTCTCATCTTTACGATGCTGTTAAGGTGCCTTCTGCAACATGTTTTCAAAGAATCAAAACACCAGAGACTCTACTATGCGGCTGATATGTGGTTATAATAAAATAGATTTCAACATTTATGAATCCACATAGCATCTGGGCATTTCAAGTGCATTATTTAAACTCAGATACTCTGCTCTATTTTCCTCCTCCCTCCCAAAATTATTCTCATCAAAATTCCCCTAAAGCAAAAGTATTCTTTGGGGAGGGGGCAGAGAAAGGTGGGGAGGGCATTCAGACCTGTGATTTGATTGGTAGGGGCTTCCTAGTATTGAAACCTCCTCCACTAACTGCAGATCAGCAACTCACTTGTAACTTATATTTCAAGAGAGTTGCCTTGGGGTGCTGAGAGTTTAAGCAACTTGTCTTTGACCATACAGCTAGCCTTCCCAACTCCAAGGCCAGCCTTACATCCTCTATGCTCACTGCTTCTCTTCATCAAGATTAATTAATTAATTAATTAATTATAAGCTTTCTGCCATATACAAGGGGGGGGGGGAATGGGTCTCATCAACCAATACCACTTAAAATGTTTTTTTTTTAATTTATCCAGATGCTTGTTAAAGCCTGAGACCAACAGGTATACAGTTGGTGCTACTGTGTGATGTGTTGAAGAAGTGATGAATGTGAATGGGGCAGCAATTGTAGGAGTAATGTCTTGGTGAAAGGTAGGATGACCACCAGGCCTTAGAATGGTTCAAGCTGTATGTGTGGGTCAAAAGGAACTGCTAGCTGATTATTTTTAATTAATTATATATTATTTATATTCAAAGAGACTTTACTTCCAAGTATTATCTGGACAAAGATGATCAAAAATGCTGCCATATACAAGTTACTTTCCCCACAGTCAAAAGTTGTCAATTTTCAGGTACACTAAAATTAGTAGCACTATTGGAGGGTAAGATGTATAATTTTAAAAGTAATTATCATTTGCACCATTATGGTGAGATGACTTTAAGTTAGCTTAGAAAAGAAAGCCCTTTTGGGGACAGAACACTACTTTCAATGGGTTGGAAAATTAGTCTTGTCAAGAGAACAAGATCTGTGTGCACAGCAATTACGGCAGTAATGTTTTGTTTAAAGCAAGGCCTAAAATTCCATACTTGGAATGGGAGTCATCCTTACCATCTTATTTCTGTGGTTCCTGAGTAGGTTAACTGAGGTGCTTGTGGAAAGAAAAGCACTTTGGAGATTTTAGGACAAACAGCTGCAAAGTATTTCCACTGTTTTCTACTCTGGTATCCTGAAGACTTTACAACAGTATGTGAACTAATATCGTAGGAAATTTCTGAAGACCCACAAGTGAGAAGAAAGCACGGCTTAGCTAACTCTGCCACAGAGGGTCCTATCACATTGGGCTGGCAAAGAAAACATTCTCCTCCCGGTGCAGCAGAAAGTGTGAAGTCACTAGAGCTGGAGTAAGAAGAGCTGAGTTTGGGTTTTGCCTCAGACAATTACCAGCCATGTAACAGCAGAGCAAGTCACTTCAACTCTCGGAACCTCAAATTCTTCCTATGAAAAATGGGACTAATAATATGTGTATTCCTACTTCCAAGGGTGGTTGTGAAGAAAATGTTTTTCAAGGCTTAAAAGTATTATATAAATGTGAGGGTTTTAAAATAGTAGTAGTAGTAGTAGTAGTAGTAGTAGTAGTAGTAGTAGTAGTAGTAGTAGTAGTAGTAGTAGTAGTAGTAGTAGTAGCAGTAGTAGCAGCAGTAGTATATACCATAACTTAAAATTTTTCCCTCCCTCACCACTACTTGGGAACTAAATAGCAGTGAAATTACCTGAGTAATGCTGGACAAGCTGCTGAAGAGTTTCAAATTGGGCTCTTGTTGTGATATAGTAGCCACCGTTGTCAAGTTTTCGGATCTTGTAATGTTTGACATGGTCTCCTTTCATATCATCCCAGTCACGGATAGAAAGTGAATAGGCACCTGTAAAATGTGCATAGAATCAGTAGCTGTTGTCATGTTGGGGATTTACTTTTTGTTTTTCTTAAAGACTCATTTAACTTATTTTGATCATTCAGCAAAGACAGACACATGTACATATACTTTTTAATCTTTCTATCTCTAACACTACCTTTCTCTTATTTTTATCTCTAACCCTTTTTCTTCTGTCTCTAACGTTATCTCTCTTCTATTTTTCTATCTCAAACCTTATCTTTCTCTCCAATCTTTCTGTCTATAATCCCATCTTCTATCCACTCATTCATTCATCATTACCTAAACCCTTTCCCAATGCAAAAAAACCCTACCCAATTTACATTCTAATCATTTTGTTTTACACCTCTCTAGTGTACTGATATAATATTTTGTCATGCATGTCCATAATGCTTGTTATATCTAAATATGTATTATGTATAAATATGTATGTGCACATAAATATGTGTGGATACCTTTTATGTGCAGAGAGAACACTGTACTTAGCTCTTAGCATAGATATGAAATATGCAGCCTTCCTGAAACTTAGAGGAAGGGGAATAAGACATATGCATTTATCTATTTATCTATCTGTCTCTATCTACATCTATATAGATAGTGTGTACACACAATACATGCATGCACATATATATACATATATGCACATATATAATGAAACAAAACGAGATAACATGTAAAGTATGTTACAAACCTTAAAGCGCTATATAAACATTAGCTATTATAAATATGCATATTTTGTATTATATATGTTATATATATAGTATGGAATGGAATAAGCATTTATTAAGTGCTTACTAGATGTCAGGCATTCTGCTATTTCAGGCAGGCTCTAACCATCCTTCATTGCATTCTCTCCTTACCAGCCTTGCTAGCCACAGAGTTCATACCTTCCTCCCCATTCCAGTTGTGGAACCATGATCAAAACATCTCTTCCAATGTTGATGCAAAGATGTGTTAATTTACTCCTCTATGTCCCCACTCACCATCCCTGTAACTTTTGGGACCAAAGTGCCCCTGTCTGGACACTACTGGCCTCTGTGTATGGTTGCCTTCTGTTGGAAAATAACCTCTTTGAGAAGAGGGACAGTTTTTACTTTTGTATCCTCAGTTCTCAGTACAATGCTTGGCATATGGTGCTTAACATAAGATTTTTTTATTCCTTTATTTTTTCATTCATCCATCCATTCTACCACTGCTTTTCCTTTGCAAAGGTAGGAAAAAACAAAATTAGTTGAACACTGTGCAGTGCTCATTCTTCTAAAATAATCCACTCCTGATACCTTCATTTTATGGTCGAGGAAAGTGAAGACTAAGAGAAGTGAAATGATTTGCCCAAGATAATTAGTGGCAGAGCCAGAATTCAAACCCATGTCCTCTGACTGTAAACCCAATATTCTTTCCAATGCACAGCACTGCCTAAAGGCTTGCCTCACTTTTCTAACTGTATTACTAGGGCTTAGCATGCTGCTGGCACATAGCTTTACTAAACACATTCCCATTCCATTTACACAAGCTGAGAATTATCACTCAATCTGCATTCCCTTCTCTCATGGCTAAGTATCATCCAGGACAGTCATAGTCTATCTGGTAGATGAAGACAACGCCCAAATAAACTAAAACCTCCATTTATCCAATTAATTACAATTTCCTCCCTCGTGCCAAACATTTTACATGAACCTATAACCAATAGCTAAATTGACTGACTAGAGAGATAAACACTCGCCTACCTTCCCTTGTTCACCTCTTCTTAAGGCTGCTAATGAGTTGTGAATTAATAAGGAAAAGGATGGAAAGAGGAGAAGCATATAACCAGGAGGAGGCCAAATACTACTCTCCCTCTGCCAACAGAACTGTACTGTTGTCTGAAAAACCAAGAGTTTCTGAAGGGAGGTGAAACTTAACATGGCCCAGAAGTTCTATGATTCTATATTCTTTGCATGGATAAAGCCACATAACAATCAATTAATAAGCACTTATTAAATACTTAATATAAGCCTGGCACTATGCAAAGAACTGAAGATAACAAAGAAAAAAATAAAAAAGAGTCCCTTTTCTCAAGGAGGCTACATTCTAATATCCCTGACCTTGGTAAGTGGTTTGCCTGAAGGGTGGTAGCAGAGGGGAATGCCTTCATTTTATACCTAGTCCCCTACCCATTCTAATTATGGAGTCCAAAAAAACAGATGAAACAACAGAACTGACCTTTTTTGATAGTATCTGTTTTTTCATTCTTATATAATAGAAAGTAAGCCTTTTTTTAAACCTCTTTCTCTTCTCTAGATTAACCTGAAGAAACTGAATAATGACAAAGCAATTACTTCTCCTAGTCATCATACCTTTGGTGGTTTCACTCTCCCGGATAAGAAAGGTACCTCGTGGATTTCCAAAGGACAAGAGTTGTCTTTCTGCATCTTTGCGGCCAAGTTTTCCAAAGTACCACCTTTAGGAAAGTAAATGGGAACAAGGAAAGAAAATATTTAATCACTCATTTACACATCCGAATCAGAGTAAACTCTCTTGACTTGAGTGAGTGGATGAAAGTTGATGAATCTCTGAATATAAATCCCCTTCTGGTAGGTCTTTCCTGGTGTTTTTGGTGTCATTCAAGTCTTTGTTTATTTGGTAATCATGCCTGTTCTTTTTCAGCCTTTCTTCGTCTCTCCTCTGCCCCCTACTCAGCTTCACTGTTAGATTTAATTTTCCACAGTGGTTTTATAGTTCTTTCCCAGGATTTTTAATCAACACAAATTGCAGAATTTATGAATTCTTCAGGAGATCTCCCAGTAGGGAGAGACCCCTGAAGTAAGTTCCATTTACGACATCAATAGGTCCTAGGGAGTTGCTTGAGACACACTACTCTACATGACCTCTTGCATCAAGTCATTCTTTAGAAATCAGCAGACTCGAATGGTAGTAAAATGTTCTTCCCCTTGAAAGATGGTAAGGAACTAATTTTTGTTAAAATTCCTATCTGCCAGGGAGATTACACTACATGTCAGCCATATCTCAATATTGTTTTAGACTATTTAAAATAACTAGACAGTATAAGGTTGGAATATTGCTGTTGTGTAGGAAATGATGAGCTGGTGGATTTAGAAAATTATGGAAAGACTTGGACTTAGCAAAGAAGAGGTTATCTACCCTCAGAGAAACAGAGGACAAACAAGAATAATATAGTCTTATATAGATCCATATGAATGTATATGTCTATATATGAGTATGATTATAGATATCTAATTACGTGTAACTGTATATATGTATACACACATGTATATATGTATATGGGGGTGTATATGTATAGATACACATACATAAATATATAAAAATATTATCTGTGCTTAATTGTAGCCTCTTGGGAGGGAGAAGATGGGGGAAAAAAGAACAAAGTAAAAAGTACACAGCAGAGAATGAAAGAAAACTTACAAGGAAGCAAAGAAAAGATGGACAGCTCTGAACACAGTGTGTAGTATTTATTATATAGGCTTCCTTGAAATGGAAATTTATTGCTGTATATTTTGAATCTTCTCTTACATTCCGCTGTGCACATGACAATGCTTTGTTTTCTTTCCATTTTGTATTTAATTAAGTTCTAATATTTAACTTCATAATGTTTCTTTTTCTTTTCTTACTGTGTATTCACATTTTAGTATTTAAGTTGAAAAAATTAACTAAAAAAGTACAAAGAAAGGGGGGAGTAGCTAGGTGGCACAGTGGATAGAGCACCAGCCCTGGAGTCTGGAGGACTTGATTTCAAATCCAGCCTCAGACAGTTGACATTTACCAGCTGTGTGACCCTAAACCCTAATTGCCTTGCAAAAAAAAAAGTCTTATCTGCCTACACCAAGGCAGGGATCCTATACCATGTGAAAATGAAGCTGTACTGTTTCTGGGGTCAGAGGGTCTTAAGTCAAATCTTGCCGCTGACACTTACTGCCTATGTGACCTCAAAGCTTGGTTTCCTCATCAGTAAAATGAAGCTTTGGACTAAATGGCCTGTAGGGTTCCCCCCAGCTCTAAATAAATCTATGATCCTATGTTCCCTGGCACTTAATCTGTGAACATAATTATAATTCCATGGGGAAAACCAAAGCAAACCGAACCGAAACCCCCACCAAAAAACCAACCAACCAAACAAAAAAAACCCCAACTAAACCTAGATAGGCCTTGGAAAATGTAAAGAAAAAAAATTATTCAGGTAAAACAAAAATTTTAAACTCAAACGCCAGTTAAACTCGAAATAGATTTATATGATATTTTCAGTAGGTCTTCTTGCCCACACACAAAAAACGTAGAAGCTATAGCTAGCTCAAGATTATCGCTTACCTTCGATGCTTGTTTTTATGGGTCCCATCTCACCCAGTAGGTATTAAGTATTTAGTGAAACAAAGAATATCTAGTGAACATCTGAATTTTTACTGGTCTTAGGTCCCCTCCTGGATTCAGCTATAAGAACATTCTGGGATAATTGGGCCCTTTTATTTGTGTCTGCATTTTCTGCAGGCTTTTTTTTTTTAATCAAGTAGTAAAGAAATTTTAATATCCCTTTTGCATAAAAATTCTATATTTTAGGATTATATTTTTTTAAGCTTTTTTTTTTTTAATTTTTAGGCAACTGGGGTTAAGTGACTTGCCCATGGTCACACAGCTAGTAAGTGTCAAGTGTTTGGTCTGAGGCTGGATTTGAACTCAGGTCCTCCTGACTTCAGGGCTGGTACTCTATCCACTGCACCACCTAGCTGCCCCCTAGGATTATATTTTAAAGGGATGTCATATCAAGTAACTCAGTGACCTTTGTTGTACCATTTTAAATATATTTTTTCCTGTACTGTCAAATCTTATCACAGTTCAGTTAGTCAAAGTTTATGTAAGGAAAGAGGTACACTTTGGGGCATGAGTTACATTTATTTATTAATTGTTGTGAGTATTGCACCAAGTGCTAATAAAATGAAAGGAAGAATCCTACAGAATTCAATAAATAGTCTACCTATAGGAAGAATTTTTCAAATATTTAAATATGATAAAGCCTGGTTTCTATATTTGATATTTTTGAATTTTGGATATATCTGATATCATCATTTCATTGATGAAAGTTCTTCCCTCCCCTAATGTAAACTACAAGTCCTCCATACCTTTTTATCCTGTGGGACTCTTGTATATGGTTGCCTATAAATCCTCATATAATCTAACCAACATATTAAAGACCTTTTAATGTCTCCTGAATACTAAGTGTACCACTCAGGCCATGTAACTGTTTTTCCATACAGGATTTACTTGCCTTTTCTTGTCACAATTAACCTTCGTTAATATAGTTTATACCACTTCATTCTAGACACTAGCTTAACAAATTCCAATTTATTATACCTGCATTCTGCCAATTGTCATATTTTCCTAAGGATGAAAACATTTTACCAAAGAGAAGAGTTCACTTTTTTGTATCTTAACTTTTTCAATGACTGAATCAGCAAAGTACTGAAAGCTACATTTCTAGCTCAAAGTAATGCAAAAGAGTTTAGAAGACTGTTGAGCCAGTTGTCTGGGAACCCTGGTTCTCTTGGTTTGCATTCATGCTGTAAGTAAGCTATAACAGAGCATAAGAAGTGAAAGAACTCAGAAAAGCTTGTTGATGCTGGACTCTAATGTTTTTTTCAACTATAGGTAATTTCATATCCCAAGTCCACTTGCTAACACTGCTTTCATTACCAGGTTAGCTAACCCCCCCCCCCCTTAAAAGACACAAGTCTTAAGGAAAACCCCTTCTCAGAGCATAGCCTTATTTGTAGACTGTAGCTTTGAAGTTAAAAACTGTAATATGACATTTCAGGGTCATCTTTTATCCTGTAGAATCGCAAAGTGGCTTACAAATCTGCCTGGAAACTTAAATGTAATCTTTTTCATTCACAAGGGAAATAGAGCTCAGGGTCATTGAACATTTAAAAGCAGAAAACAAAATGTATCTCCTTAGTGAAAAATATAAGGGGAATTAAAGGCAGTAGAATGATCCAATTGGGGATTTGGCCAGATCACCGAGATGAACCTTTATTCATGGTGAAGTAGAATACCAGTACTGACATCAAAGTATAGAGACTGGCTTTTCATGACTTCCCTTCTACTGGGGCCAGATTACTGTTATTCTGGTTGGGTAATTACCCCCAATGTCAAGTGATAGAACTAAGTTTCCATGTTGGGTAGATCGACGCTTTTCCTTGCCCCAGACTGGAATCAGTAAAAAGGCTACCAGATAAAAAACCCTTTATAGGAGTCTTTCCCTCTGTGACCCACTAGCTCTTACAACTAGAGATGCCCATGGAATCATTTTTACCACTCTAGCACACAGGGAGTTGCAAGAGTAGTGCATTGTTCCTGATTTTCTTGGCCCTAGGATATTAATGTACTCCCTATACTTATTACTACTGCTAGAGTCCTGGAGCACAGCAGTATCATTGCTGCTACTTACTGAACAGTGAAGCTAAGGCTAAGGACTAACACAAATCTCTGGTCTCTACCTTAGCATTGTGCTAGCAATTCTTTGAAATTAGTGATTAAAATTTAAAAAAAAAACAAATTAAGAACAAAGACCTACTCTTCTGCCTGGATAGAATCAACTGGAGCCACATAATTGCTGGGAATGTAACCAGTCTCTCCTGTTGTCAGGGAACGGGCTTCCCACCAGTCTCCTTCACTGTAAGACAAGAAGACAGAATAAAAAGAAAGAGAGAGGTTAATAAATCATTCTTTAATATAATTGATACTCCTATATTTAAAGTAGCCAGAAGAATTAGAAAGCATTTCCTAATTACTCATTCATTCAATATACATTAAGAGTTGACTATGTGCAGTATACTTAACTTGAGGAATACAAATCAATAAAAAAGCATGTATTAAGAACCTGTTAAATGCCAGGCACTCTGATAGATGCTGGAGATTCAAAGATAACTTAGATACCTATGCCTACCCTCAAGAAACTTATAGCTAATAGAATCTAGCATTCACTTTACAACATAACTTCTCTTTACTGCTCTGGCTCAAATGGAACACTTTTTTTTTTTAAGGCAAGTTAGGGTTAAGTGACTTGCCCAGGGTCACACAGATAGTAAGTGTTAAGTGTTTGGTCTGAGGCCAGATTTGAACTCAGGTCCTCCTGACTTCAGGGCTGGTACTCTATCCACTGTGCCACCTAGTTGCCCCTCAAATGGGGCATTCTTAAAGTACTTAACATAGTTCCTGGCAGATAGAAGGTGCTTAATAAATGCTTCTTCCCCTTCCCCAAATTCCAGCATCTCCTGTAATGAAGGGCACAAGTTTAAGTCACATGTTGCCCTATTTCTGTTGACACTGATAAAAGCTCTACTAATCAACAATTTATTAAGTAACAATTATGTACCTGGCATATTGTGCTAGGCACTAGAGATTCGAACACTAAAAATGAAACAATCCTTGCGCTCAAGGTGCTTACACTCTATTGGGAGAGGCATGATCCTTTGTCTATATAAAGCATATACAAAATAAACACAAAGTAGTTAAATAGAATGAGATAATTAGGGAGGGAGGGTACTAGCAGCTCCAGCTCAATGAACTATAAACTGAATATAGATCTGTGTTCTCATATGTCAGATTTAGGTTATTAGGCCACAAAGAAGGGCTCAAGACGCTTCCATGGAAGGTATAGAACTCTGAGGTTTCAGCACTTACATCGTGGAGCAGTACAGAATAGAACAGAGACCCCAAGATGCTTCTGGGAAACATCACTACATATCTTAAAGGACTGCTTAGATCTCCACAAAAATGAACTCCTATTCTAGGTTGGAAAATGTAGTTAAATAGACTGGGAAAGGGAAATTGAACTGAAACCTCTGTGGAGATCTCAGTTACTGTAGTTTATAGTGTTAACACTGATATGCAAAGAGAAATCAAGTGTGCCCATGGAAAGCAAGAGAATAAACTTCCCTGCACATATGACATGCCATGAATCTAGTTAGAAGACAATCCTTATGCTCACAATATTCTGGAAAAGATGCTCTAAATTTAAATGACACAGAATTTAGGTCAGATTTTCCCAGAGAAACAATAGTGAGGTATGCTCCTGATGCCCAGCTTTTTTTCTAGAAATCCCTACAAATGCCATATTTAATAAACTAAAATGGTGACCCCATATTCTGTACAATGTACAACTTTCTAAGTATACTCAAATCAAGGAGGGCAATTTAATAAACAATCACAATTACATTTAATATGCTACAGTATTACTAATTACTAATATGCCATAGTATATTAATACAGTATAGTTAATAGCCCACTGTATACCCTTGTTATCTTATTCTTAATTCCTACATTGTTTTTACTGTGACACATCAGAAGATGAAGGAACGTTTTTGCTGGGAGACATTTTAATGCGCATCTTTGAGGAGACTTTAAGTTCAGGGTTTTTTTTAACCTTTTTGTGTCATGGCCTCTTTTGACAGTCTGGTGAAGTCTCTGGACCCCTTCTCAGAATAATGCTTCTAAATGGATGAAGTAAAATACATAGGATTACAGAGCAAAACAATTATGTTTAAATACAGCTATCAAATTTATTTTTAAAAGTTCCCAGGCCCCAGGTAAAGAAGCCTTTGCTTTAAAGGAAAAAAATTTAGGTATAGTATTGAATGCGTTTTGAGAAACCTGATTCAGGAATGTTCACTCAGCTGACTGTTGCTTTCTTTCCACCGGAAATTCCCCGTGAACAAGCACAGGCATGTAAAAAATCTACTGGATTTTTGCTGCATCTGAGGTTGGCTAGCATCCATTTTCTCAAAATTAGTTGAGTAATAGGTACTTTAATCCACATGCTGCCTGCTTGTGTGGCTATGTGGGCAATGTGCAGTGTTAGAAGTCAGATCCCTTCAAGTCAAGGACTGCCACGAGGGGGCAGGGAAGGGGAGGAGAAGAGGGTGTTACTTAAAGGCAGAGATGCCTCTGTGCCATAGGCAGTGGGTAATCCTTCCTGATTTGGGGATGGTCTGTGGCAAGCTTGCAAAACAGCTTCATTCTGTGTGTGTGTGTGTGTGTGTGTGTGTGAGAGAGAGAGAGAGAGAGAGAGAGAGAGAGAGAGAGAGAGAGAGAGAGAGAGGCAAAATTCACCAAAGGAATCTTTTTTTCCATAGCTACACTCATTTGTATTCACAAGTGTTAGTGGAGCTGGTCCTGTAGGCATGTGGAGTTACTGTCTATGTGGCTTACTGAAGGATGTGAGCTCAAGGCAGAAATAAGACTCTGAACGGCTATTGGCACGTTTCTGTGTCCCCACCTTCCTCTCTATCATTTAATAAAATAAAATATTAAATTTCCCTTAAATACTTATGGTCCTATTGTTTACCAAGGAACAAAATATGGGGTTAGTCAACATGCATTTATTAAGCACCTATTACGCACCAGGCATAATGCTAAGCACTGGAGAGAGAAAGAAAGGCAAAAGATATTTTCTGCACTCAAGGACCTCACATTTTAAAGGGGGTAGGGGATGGGGAGACAATATGCAAACAGTTATGTATAAATAAGATGCAGACAGAATAAACTGAGGATAATCTCAGAGGGAAAGCACTAACATTAAGGAAAATCAATTTGACAGCTGAATAGAGGACAGACTGGGCAGCTAGGTGGCACAGTGGATAGACTGCCAGACCTGGAGTCAGGAGGACCTGAGTTAAAAAAACGACCTCAGACACTTAGTAGTTTTATGACCCTGGGTAAGCCTCTTAATCCTGTTTGTCTCAGTTTCCTCATCTGTTAAATGAGCTAGAGAAGGAAATGGCAAACCACTCCAGTATCTCTGTCAAGAAAACCCCAATGGGGTCATGGCAAGTTGGACATGGCTGAATGACACAACAATAACAATGAGGACAGACTGGAGCTGGAAGAGATGTGAGGCAGGGAGATAAAAGCAGGCTACAGCAATAGTCCAGAGGGACTGGTCTTCTTCCTTCTAACCTTCTCTCTTCTTTTGAGGGGGTCATGTAGCAAAGTAGAAAGGATAAGGAGTCAGGAGACCTGGGTTTGAATCCTGACTCAAATACTTCCTAGTTGTGTGTGGTCACAGGCAAGTCATTTAGCCTCTCACAATCTTACTTTTTCCATCTGTAAAATGGGGAATTTGCACTGCCAGATTTACAGGGTGGCTGTGAAAATTGTGCTTTTTGAAACCTAAGAGTGCTTGTGTAGATGGGAGTTATTATTAGTAGAGGTAGCTGAGGGTCTCATGATAACATCTGAATAGTGTCCACTGTGGGCAAGCAACTGGGCTAGGTGGAAGTGGGAGGGATATAAAAGTGGTACCAGATGCAGTCCCTAGCCCTGAAGAGTTAGCAGTTTGACTTTGGTTTACCAGTGCTGAAAATATCATTGGATCAACCAGGGACATAGGTAGGCATGCACTCTCTCTTTTTTTCTGTCTCTCTCTCTGTTTCTCTGTCCCTGTCTTTGTGTCTGTCTCTTTCTGTATCTCTCCTTTGTCTGTTTTTGTCCCTGTCTCTTTCTATCTCTCCTGTCTTTCTGTCCCTGTTTCTCTCTGTCTGTCCCTGTCTGTATCTCTCCTCTCTGTCTCTGCTTCTGTCTGACTGTCTGTCTTCCTCTGTCTGACTTTCTGCCTGCCTCCTTTTTTGGTCCTTGGAGGCAACAGGGAGAAATCCCAGGTCTTTTATCACTCTCTGACTAGGCTCAGTTTCAAAGCACTCAGCCAGGGAAGAAAATGTGTTGGCTTTTGGCCCTGTTAAAGGTTTTCCTCCGTCTGACTTAATTAGTTAGAGAAAGTCCAGCCTCCAGTACTAAAGAGCAGACCGGCTCCCCCAGTACCACTCCATAGAGACCAAAGGATTAGAACAATACTCAGGGACTTCACCAAGCAACAACATCCCCAGGTAGGACTGAATCGAAAACCAGAGCAAACTCGGTTTAGTAGAAGGCACCAAGCCAACTTATGCCACAGATGCAGCTGTGAGAAAATGCTCAATGGAGCTTTCAACTGGCAAAACAAAACAACCCACAAGAAATATGATGCTGGCAAAGGGAGTCCATGGCTGCATGAAAACTAATTTTACATGAGTTTCTCAAGTAATTTTGAAATTCTACTACAGGAAGTTCCTCTTTCACTGCATTAAAAATACAGAAACAGATTAATGTAATCATAATTGCTTCCACAAGGGCAATGTGCTATAGTAGACAGAAGGTAAAGCTTGTCTTAGGTAAGACTTGGGTTTAAATCCTGTTTCTGACACCTCCCCTTAGCTGTGTGACCATGAGCAAGATAGAGCACTAGACTCGCAGTCAGGAAGATATGAGCTCAAATCCGGCTTTAGACACTGACTAGTTCTATGATGCTGGGAAAGTAATTTAACCTCTGTCTGCCTCAGTTTCCCCATGTATTAAATGGGGATAACAGCACCAACTTCATGGTGTTAAGAAGATTGAATGAGATAATATTTATAAAGTGCTCAGCACAGTGCCTGACACATACTAGGTGCTTAATATATGTATTCCCTTCTCTTTCCCCCTTAATCTAAGCCTCAGTTTCCTCGTTATACACAATGATAAAAATACCTGTAGCACCTATTGTGCCTTCAAAGGGTTGCTTTCAGTCTCAAATGAGATAATATATGCAAAACATTTTGCAAACTTTAAAACATTATATGAATGTCTGGTTATTACAAGTTCAGATTTCATGAAATTAAGTCTTCCAATGCCTTCATTTCCTATGCCTGAAGAAGTAGGACAGTGAGGAAGAATGAATATAGTTACACCAGCACACACCAAGAAAGTTCTCAGCCTTCATTCTTTTTAAATACTGTGCTTCATATTTTTAAATTCCTGTGCTTAGGGAAATGACTTTTCAATACAACATGGTCCAACAATCTTCATTAGAGACAATACTTTACTGCCCAGAAGCACCACTAGGTGGAGACATTTCATCATGAAACTCTTAGCAGGCACACCTCGGAAATGTTCCAAAATGGTGGGGGGAAAATAAATGTTTGCAACAGGAGATTAGTTTTGAAGATAGGATAATGTTTATCAAGCGAATTCTAGTTTATTTAATTTTTTAAAGCATGAATTAACTTTAGGATAGACAAGAAAGTCAATTTTGCTGTACATTTGCTGATAGGGATCCAGCCTAGTTTTTTCATTCAGTTGAAATGGTATGGCTAAAATAATTTCCCATTCAAACCCTATATTAAACATTTCAACAAAGCCTAAAATTTTAGTTCATATTAATTTAGAGCCAAACTGCTAGGTTTTGACCAAAATGATCTACAATTAGTTCAGACACACAATGTGCAGAGGAGAAAGAAAGAAAACCTGGGTTCAAATCACTTCTCAAACATTTGTTAGTTGAATGGCCATGGTCCAGGAAATCTTTTAGCCTCTCTGTCTTGTTTCCTCATCTGCAAAATGGGGAAAACTTTTATAGTACTTATTTCATTTGATTGTATCAAATGCAGTGATGTATAGATTTGCTTTGCAAACCATAAAACGCTATATAAATGACAGGGGGCAATTTGGTACAGAAGAAAGGGTGCACCAGATTTGGACTCAGAGGTTGAAATCTGGCTCTTCTACTTGGAAGATCTTGGGTAAGTTACTTCTCTGTTCCTCATTTGTATATTGATGGCATTGGACTAGATCAGAGGTATCAAACTCAAGGCCCTCTTGCTCCTGAACCAGACTGATGTGTAAATGGGAAATGTTTAGCAAAATAAATAAAAATGCAATACAATATAATTTTAATTTTAGTTTTCTAAGTCAATGTGCCTCTAGCAGGGATCTATTTGAGTTTGACACCACCGGACTAGATCTAAGGTCCCTTCCAACTCTAAACCTATGATCCTATAGATTTTTTTCTAAAGTACCATACATTCAATTTAAATTAACGAAAAGGCTGAGTTGCAGAATATTTTACAAGAAATATAGATTCCTTCCTTTAAGAATGAATTAAAAAATTCCACAAACAATTAATAATTATCTACAATGCACAATGGCCTTTTTCCCCTTCCTGAATCCAAAGTAGTAATAGTACTTCATAATACATAGTGATCAGGCCTCTAAGTAAAAAGGGTTTGTGACATACAGGAATTGAAGTGAAACATTTTTTTTTCATCAAAAAAGCCAGAGAAAATTAATAATATAAACAGGCTCACAAAGTAAATATATTTATCTATTTAAGAAAGTTATTCTGAGAAATAACTGATATAAATATTAAACAGCTCTTAGGTATTGAGTAAAGTAAGATCTCTATTAGGGAGGGAGACTTAGGTCCAAGTCTTGCTTCTGACACATACTGGCAGTGTGACCCTGGGCATGCCATTTGACTACTTGGTGTTCTAAGTAACTCGCTGTGACTACAAGTTATAGAGAAAGTGCTAGCTTGTGTTGGTAGAGGGAGTTTCCTTACTCCAGGGGTTCCCTATACCACTGATGCTGAACTCAAATACAGATTGGCTTAGAAAACCATATATTGACATTATTTATGATTTACTGTATTTTTATTTATTTTGTAAAATATTCCCAATCACATTTTTTTTTTTGCGAGGCAATGGGGTGAAGTGACTTGCCCAGGGTCACACAGCTAGTAAGTATCAAGTGTTTGAGGCCAGATTTGTACTCAGGTCTTCCTGAATCCACTGGGCCATCTAGCTGCCCCTCCCAATTACATCTTAATCCGGGTTGGGCAGCTAAAGACCAGTCAGTCACATGTTTGACACATCTGCCCTAAACTAAAGAAATCCTAGGTCTCTGTCTCCTAACCTAAGACCTCTGCAAGGCAACATTTCCTTTCTTACGTCCTCTCTTTCCTCAACAATTCCTAGAGTTCTTCGCCTGGACTTCTTTTTCCCACAATCACACCCTCCCTCATTTTATACTTCTCTGTATATATACATGATTGATATTCCTGCCTACCTCCATCTCTGGGGAGAAAACAAAATTCTTAAGGGCAGGACCTGTGTCATAATTATTCCTCTAATATTCCCAGGATTTAACAAGAAGTACTTTGTACATCATAGATAATTCATAATTGTTTGTGGAATTTCCAAAATCATTCTTTGAGAAATGAAACTATATTTCTTGCAAAATATTCTACATTAATTCATTAATCCAGACTGAATGATCCTTATGGTATTTGTAATTTACCATAATCTCCTTTAAGTCTTGTCCTTCTGATGTTTTTCAGTATTATGGCCCTTTTCCCCATCCTGAATCTGAAGGACCATCAAGAAAGCTTGTCCTTGCATCCTGTTTGTCTCCCAAGTTTCAGGCAAAAAGGATGTGTGATTCGAGGGATCATGGGGCACCTGGTGATCTGATGAGCCAGGGAATACTTGCCAACTTAAGTCATCTAGGGCTGCATTCAAGTTCATGGAACGCAGCCAAGACACATTTTTATTATAAATGTTGGAATTCAATTAAAAAACAACAACAACAAAAAACCCTTGGCTATTATCCATCTTACATATGGCAACTTGACTCATGCCATCCTTTGGATAAGACATCAGTACTTATTTTTACCCAATGTTCAAATGATACTTTAAATCAGGATTTATTTTCATGGACTCTTCAAGTTGAAGACCAGCTTAAAATGATTTGACTTCACAAGTAGTTATCTACCATCGAAACTATTCTCCCCAGGTAATAAAATTAAAAAAGAAAAAAGATTTGTTGGACAGATACACGACACATTATTTTTTCACAAATGGGAGAAAATGACGGGGTTTCAGAAATGCAGGATTGTTTTATAATACATAATTAACTTATTTGAGGCCATGAGACATTATTTTTCACAAATGGTGAAAATGATGCAGGGCTGAAGGGGAAAGCAGGACTATTTTATAAAATGTAGTCAACTTTAATTGATACTTATGGATCAGTTGGGAGAAATTTGTACTGAGAGAATATCTGGCACTTAGAATCATGGAACCCAGGAATCTATGAGATACCCTGTCTCCATTTCATTTCATAAACATTCATGAAGCTCCTGCTATGTCCAAAGCAGAGGCACACTACGTACTAGAGATAAAGAGAGAAATGGCAATTCCTAGCTTCAGGTAGGTTTACATTCTACCTCCAGCGTGGTAGTAATACCATACTCATTTCTGATGAGATGGAAATAGCTGGATGTGATGAAGAAACTAGAGCTGCCTCTGGAGGGAGTGATGGGGGATGCCCAGAGGAGATTTCTGATCAAAGACCAGTTGGCCTAGACAGTCTCTGAGATTCTGGGAGGCTCAATGAATCTGATGGCACCATGGTTTGTTTTTCTAAACAGGAGGGGCCCCATGGCCTCCAGCTCCTGCCTTTCAACCAGCCAAGGAGTGGGAGGACACACACCAGGAGGTGTGGCAGCTGCCCTGTGAGAACTGGATCCTTCCAGCTGACAAGAGCCAGGGGCAGGGGGAGGGGCAGGGCAGGAATGGGTAAGGGAAGGAAACAGATGCCATCTGTTCCTCTACTGCTTTATTGCTTCATGGTTTTCCCTCTTCCCTGTGCATATATTTGACTTCTGCGCAGTTGTATTTGTTTGTATATAACCTTGGAATTGGGGCATTTAAGTCACACAGTAAAGAAGTAGAGCTGTATAGACAGTAAAAAAAAGATACACATTTGAGAAACTTTATATCTACTTCTTGTAGAAAAAAGTTGAGCTCAGAGTACAATGGCCAACATGAAATTAAATGTAGGCCAATTAAAAGATGTGGGTGAAGATGGAGTTCATCTTCCTTGAATGCTTCTCTTTAATTTCAGTTTATGTTGTGGAAAGACAAAGTTAGAAGGACCAGATAAGCTAATGGGAGGGGGAAGGAGGGAACCAGTCCTTGAAAAAGGACTGGACATTTGGTAAAAGATTTGTGTCTAGCTATTTGGATATTTATATTCATTTGCTATCACTAATAATCTCATGGCTACAGAGAAGTTGGTAAGATCTCCCAGTTTTTTTCAATCTCTTTTAAAAGCTCTAAGCTATCTCAAAAAAAATTCACGGGAGGTAGCAAGGCACAGTGTTAGGAGAATTAGACAATGAATCAGAAAGCCTCTCTCCTAATCCTATCTCTGCCACTAAATAGCTGTGCTTCTTGGGACAAGACATTTCCCTCATTGCACCTCAGGTTCATTATCTATAAACTGAGGGGTTGGACCAGGTGTACTTTATCACTCTAATGTCCTGTGATTCTAAATAGGAGAAGTGGAAACATCAGAGGAGGGAAGGGAAGCACTGAGCCTATTTCAGAATTCAGCATTAATAGGCATTAACAGGCAAGACAGGTCATTAAAGAGCAGAATGAAGACTACGAGTGTGTATACACACATATGTATGTATGCATATATATATGTACATACACACATATATGTAGAAAGTGTATGAGTGTGTGTGTGTGTGTGTGTGTGTGTGTGTGTGTGAGAGAGAGAGACAGAGAGAGAGAGAGTGAGAGAGATGGGAAGGAGCTGAGAAGTTTAAAACTGAGCCAGCATTGAGACCCCATAATCCCCCCCTCAATTTAGATGTGTTTGATACCCTTCATTAATTACACTTCCCAGAGTGGCTATTCTAGACTTTTTCTCTCTCCTCAGGACTCCCATATAAACTCTTCCTTCCATCCTCATAGCTTCATACTTTACTGTGAAAATTAAGGCCATTTGAAGAGAACTTCCCTTTCTCTGTATTATAAGACCCCTTTAAACCATTCACCATTCTCTTGTTGCTCCTCTCTGATGTAAAGGTAGCCCATCTCCTTACCAAGGCTATCCCCTCTACCTATTATCTTGATCCCAGCTTCTGCTGGCATCTCCCAGATTGCTCCCAGAATCATCCCTCCTCTCTCTAATGTTCCATTTCTCCCTTTGTACTAGTTTCCTCCCTGCTGCCTACAAACACTCCCAGGTTTCCTTTATCTTTAAAAAAATAAATCAACCCTACAACTTCTCAAGCTACTCTCCTTTCTCTCTTCCTTTTCACAGCCAAACTTTACAAAAAAAAATGATTAACCCTCATTGTGTCTACTTCCTCTTCTCAGCTCTTTGGAATATGGCTTCCTACACTGAAATTTCTCTCTTCAAAGTTACTAATGATCTTGAACTGCCAAATCTGGTGGCCTGTTCTCACCAGACTTCATCCTTCTTCCTTGAGTTCTCCTCAATATTTGACATACTTAGTTGACCACCTTCTCCTGGATGCTTGTTCCTCTCTGTTCTCTCCTGGTTCTTCCCTCCTTCCTATCCGACCACTTCTTTTGGATCATGATCTGTATTCCAGCCCTAACTCTGGGTGTATCCTGAGGCTCTGTACTAAGCCTTCTCTCTACACTCTTTTGTCAGCTCCCATGGGTTGAAATATCATCCTGAATTTATATATGCACCTCTAGTATATCTCTTGGACTCCAGTCCTGCATCATGAACTGGCCAGTAGACATTTTTAACGGGATGACCCACAGACATCTCAAATTCAACATGTCTGAAACAGAACTTGTTATCTTTCTCCCAAACCTGCCATCCATCCAAAGTTCCCTGTTACTACTGAAGTCATCGCCATCCTTCCGGTTAGCAGATTTGCAACTTCAGTGTAATCCTGGGCTCCTCATGCTCACTCATCTCAGATATCCAACCAGGTGATCAGTCTTGTAGTTTCTATCTCCCCAATATCTTTGGCATCTGGGCCCTTCTATGCATGTGGCCAAAACCCTAGTTTAGGCACTTGTCACGTTTTATCTGTACTAGATCCTCAACTCTGTCCCTTCTCCAATCCATTCTCTACTGTCAAAAGTGAATTTCCTACAGCACCAGGTCCAACCACAGGTAACTTATTACACTACTCAATAAACTCCAATGGCTTTCTAATTATCTCTAGAGTCAAACTCAGACTTCTCTGTCTGGCATTTAAAGGCCTTTATGACCTATTTCTAACTTAACCTTTTCAGCTTTCTTAGACTTTATTAGTTCCCTTCAGGCTATCTACAATCTAGCAAAACTGCCCTTCTTGTTGTTCCTTAGATAACATCTTTTTTGACTGTGCACAGGTTTTCTCCCATACCTAGAATACACTCCTTCCTCACTGTTTCTTCTTAGAATCCCTGGTTTACTTCAAATTTCATGTCAAATATCATCTCGTACTTGAGGTCTTTCTTTATCTCCCCTAAGCTTCTAGTGTCTTCTTCCCACCACCATTTTCTTATATTTATATGTTTATTTTGTATGTATTTTGAAATAGTTGTGTATGTATACATACACACACAAACACTATTTATACTTGTGTGTGTGTGTATATATACACATACACATACACACACATAAATATTACTTGTACTTGTAGATATGTATGTATATTCATATGTATACACACAAAGACAAAAAAAGCATTCCATGACCTCAATCAGCATACATTCTATAGAAGGAAACAATATGTATATGGATGTGTGTGTGTGTGTGTGTGTGTGTGTGTGTGTGTGTGTGTGTGCGCGCGCGCGCACAAATACAGGGAGGTAGGTGGCATAGTGGATAGAGTGCCAGCCCTGGAGTCAGGAAGACTCATCTGAAAAAAAAAAACAAAACTGAAAAGGTAAATTGGAACCAGACCGTGGAAGTCCATGGGTAACACAATAAAGGGTTTTTACTGCCTCTAGAGGGTGATAGGTTTATTCTTCCCTTCACTGGAAAAGGTCTTTAAGTGGAAGCTAACAAGTTGTTCACACACACACACACACGCACACACACACACACACACACACACACACACACAATGTGGTACAATGGATAGAGTGCCAGGCCTAGAATCAGGAAGACTATCTACCTGAGTTCAAATCTGATCTCAGATACTTAGTTGATGTGTGATCCTGGGCAAGTCACTTAACCCTGTTGGCCTCAGTTTCCTCATCTGTAAAATGAACTGGAGAAGGAATGGCAAAACATTCCAGTATCTTTGCCAACAAAACCCTAAGTGGGGGCAAAAAGAGTTGAACGCGACTGAACAAGTGTACACGTCCATCCATCCATACACATGTACATATGTATAACTGCCTACCTTGTGTATATATGCACACATATTGTTTCTTCCCATAGAATGTAAGCTGACTGAGGGCAGGGGATGTTTCTCTTTTTTTTTGTCTTTGTGTACACAGTGCCCAGTATAGGGCCTGGCATAAGTAAACACTTGCTTGATAGTAACCAAGAAGCAGTTTGATAAAAACGGCAGGAGACATGAACCCAGAGTCGAGAGATATGGATTCCAATCCAAGCTCCAAATCCTGCCTCTGACACTTATTAGTGACCATGTACAAATCACTCAACCCCTCTGTACCTCAGTTTCTTCACCTATACCATAAACAGATGGCATGCTAACGCAGTAGCTGGAATTTATAGCACTTCAGGGTGCACAAAGCACTTCAATGTTACATGTTATTTGATCCTCATGACAACCTTGGAAGGTCAGTATATTTATTATATCCATTTCACAGATAAGAAAACTGAGGGTCGGAGAAGTTGAGTAACTTGCTTAGGGTCACAGAGCTAATAAGTGTTAGAGGCAGGATGTGAACCCCAGTCTCTCATAACTCAAAGCCCATGCTCTCTCCACTATGCTACTGTGCCTCCAGGGGTTATGAGGAGGGGGTTCTATAAACTTCAAAGGCTCAAGGATCTAGAGTTGAAAGGGATCTTAGAGGCCCCCTCATTTTCTGGAGAAGAAAAATGGAAGCCCAGGTAGATTAAGATCACATAGGTATATCAAAGTGAGGTCTGAACCCGGATCTTCTGATTTCAGAGCTAATCCTTTTTCCCCTGTACCACACAAATGTGAGTTTCTTAGAATGACTTCTTACAAATGGTACGCTGAAAGCTAAATAATGTGACAACAGCATTCCAAACCTCTCCCCTCTTCCACTGATCTCTTCCTCCACACTCAGTAATGAATTTTGATTCATGGATGTTAGTGAACACCTGTGGTTAAGAAGATGCGACTTCAGGGATCCAAAAGTGAGTTATTTGCCTAAAGTGAGTGTAAGGAAGCAAGTTTTCTCATCGTGGAGGTGGCACATTTCCATTGACCCTCTCTAGATTGAGTTTATTTAGACTGTTTGGAAGGCCTGGACACTAGACAATGGAACTGTTAGTGCCTGAGGCTGGTCACGGTCAATAACTTTTCCCATTTTTTCCTTCAGAGGCAAGGGATATAAATAGTGCAACCTCTACAGCTGGGTGGCCCAGGGGGATAGAGTGCTGGGCTTAGAGTCAGGAAGATCTAAGTTCAAATCCAATCTCAGACACTTACCAGCTGTGTGATCCTGGGCAAGTCACTTGGCCTCTGTTTGTCCCAGTTTCCTCAACTATTAGAGATAATAACAGCACCCCCCTCTTAGGGTTGTTGAGTGTATCAAATGAGATAACATTTGTGTAATATGCTTGTCCTCTCCAGTCCCTCCTTTCTATTTCTAGCCCCATGATCTCACACCCTAAGGGGTCGCTAAGAGTACCATTGTAGGCGGAACCCAGTTTTCTCACTGCACAAAGTCTGGGAATATACAGAAAGAGCCAGGTCTTTGCTGGAATGAAGAAAGCAAGACCCCTAACCAGAGCTGGAATGATAGCAAGTCAGAACTGGGCATCGATGAAAGACCCTCCTACTCAGGTTCTCTTCCACTTACTAGTGATAGCACTAGTAAAGAAAAACCATTCAGACTTTGGGGAAAGGCTTTCCTTGACATACTATTTTCTAGGGACCTTGGATTTCGCCAGAGGGCTCTTATCTACCTACTAATTCAGTCAGATTCATCTACTCTAGATGATATTTGGAACCTGAGGTGGGGATGGGATCATTATTTCCTTTATCCTTTAAAAGAAGAAATTTCATTGTAAGAGCATGTTAACCAATACCAGTTATACTAAGCCTGGCATAAAATGCAGCATTTATAAAAGGCAAACATGGCATCAAGTTTGCATCATTTGTTCTGCTTCGCTCCTGATGACCTGCATTGAAAATGCATACATCGCAGTCACACACTTGGGTGGGTGAAATCTCTTCTCTTTCCATCTCACAAAGGTTTCAGTCACAAAATCACATTATTTGGAAACGCCCCTGCAAATCTCACTAATTGGAATGTTTAGGAGTTTTGAAAACAGAAGGAATTTGTTGCTTGCTCTGAGTGAGGGCATAGAGAGTGGAACGTCTGAAATGTGGTGGTGGGGGAGTTCTCCAGGCAGTGCCTAATGTAGGAAGCCAAGTCATGTGCCAAGCTTTTGAAATTATGGATAGATGGGGGAGGATGCTCAGCTATGGTGGTGTACCTCAAAAACTCTCTGGAGGTGTAGTTTCATGGGACACTGCACGGGGTCACCAATTGTGTTTGTTTTCCCAAATTTTTATTACTCTGGCTTGCCTAATTGGCTCAGTGCTTCCACTGCCTTCCTCCCATCTGGAAAAGCAAAGAATTGATAGCACAAAAATCTCCTCCCCAAAGTCAAAGGCACGAGCATTCCTCAAGGGCACTTCCCAAACTTACGAGCTGTTAAGTATTTGAAATTTTTCTCCTTTATGAAAACTCAGGTCATCTTCTGTTCGTGCTTCATAGTCATAAAGGGCCACAAAAAGGGTTACACCTGGGGAAAGAAAACAAACCAAAAGCAGAGATTACAGAAGAAGGTACTGATTCAAAGAAATTACTCCCATTTCCTCTTTCTCACCACCAAAAAAAAATTAAGAAATAAAATAGCTCACTTCTCCTTGATGCTGTTCGCACTGGTGATACGGTTAAATATTGCTTCATCTGCTCACAAGGCCGTGACAAGATACAATATCACAATTAATATGTGGGAAAAATGATTTACTGGGTCAATAAGCATTTATGAAATGCCTACTATATGTTACGTTCCGTACTAAGTGCTGGGGATGTAAAGAAAGACAAAAGACAGTCCATGCCCTTGACTTGCTCATAGTCTAAAAAGGGCAACAGCATGAAAACAAATATATACTAACATTTGTATATATTTATTTGGTTGTTGTCTCTGTTGGGACTAATTTAGGTTGCAAGCTTTGTCTAAGGAAACACAAATTTGATCTGCATACATCATCTCTGAATGAATACATGACTTTTTTTTTTTGCATGAGCCTTATTACTTTATTGGTATAAGGGAGTTCCTGAGGAATTCCCTTTACCAAAGCAAACTTACAGTCTTAGAGAGTTGCCTGGGAAGGTGAGGAGGGGAGACTAAAATATTAAGTGACTTGCCCAGGCTATGCAACTAGTATATGTCTGAGACAAGACTTGAAGGCAGCTACATGGTTTATGCTTTGTGTTTATATCCCCAGTGCTTTGCATATGGAAATGAGCACTTAATAAGTACTCACTGATTTAATGAATTGATTGCAACAATAACTTGTTTTGTTGAAGGGCTAGGTAAAATTGGCCTTCATACCCTTGGTTATAGCAATATTTACTCTGATACTAGATCTTATTAGAGTACATTTTAATTGAATGTAAGCTCTTTGAAGGCAGACACTATTTCATTTTTGTCTTTGTATCTCTATCATCTAGGACACTGCCTGGCATATAGGCACTAAATAAATACTTGACTGATTGTCTGATATAATCTAGAGTTACTCAGATAACTCATTTCAGGATGGGTGCTTAATGCGCCCTCCATTGAAAATAGATGTTTCTGTTGCTGGTGTTAAGGGTCAATTTCATTTAAAGAGGCTACATGGTACATTTCATTGAAAAAGACTTTGCCTTTACTCACTCATTTGTCCATAACTAGTGTACTCTGGCCAAAAAAGAGGTCTTTTTGCTTCAGAATACATACTTTGTGGGGCAGTTAGGTGGCACAGTGGATAGAGTACAGGTCCTGGAGTCAGGAGAACCTGAGTTCAAATATGGCCTCAGACACCTACCAGCTTCGTGACCCTGGGCAAGTCACTTACCCCCCGATTGCCTCCAAATATATGTATATACTCCACATATGTGTACACATACACCACATACACATACATATACACACACTTTGCTTTGAACAGAAAAGAGTGTCTACTCTTTCTTTCCTGTTGGGTCAATTTTCTAATTCTCTTTGCTCTGGCTTCTCAATTAAATTTCCCCACACTTCAAAGTGCCTTCGATGGCAAGAAGAACTCATGGAATGGGTCCTTCTCTACTATTCATTAAGAGACTTTGCAACTGAAGTAGTTTCAAGACAACAGATGTGCAAATGAGACCATTCAAAATGTTAGGAGAGCACATGGTACTGAATCTTTCAATCCTGCTGAAAGAGGGACTTCCTGCAGGAAAACTGGTATTCATCAGGTATGCAGTCTGACCATACAAAAGGAGACTCATTTGGCAAACATGTTCTTTTCTTTAGGCTTCTTTGAAAGGTTAGAAAAGTGGCTATTTGGTATGTTGCTGAAAAAGGGGTCTCGGGTACCTGGAAGATCATTCACCTTGATCATCTCAAGGAACATACAAATAGGTCTGGGACCAATTGACTAATTAAGCCAGTAAGCATTTTTTAAGTGCCTGCTCCTAGAAAACTTCCTTTGATTATCTTTAAAGGTCATCAAATTTATATTAAGAAAGCCCTATTTTGTGTCATGGATGGCATTTTAGCATCCGTGATTAAATTTCTCTTTCCCTCCTCTGTAAAATCAACCAATTAATATGTATTTGTAGAATACTATATATAAGGTAATGTGCTATAGGAGTATAACTCTATCCTTGCCTTTTTAAACCTTCATTCTCCTTGGGGAGTTAGGGTATATATGTACACACACACACACACACACACACACACACACACACGTACACATATATGTATAAATGTACACACATGCACACAATCTACATATATGTATATATGTGTGTGTATGTATATATGCACACATACAACATTTGGACTAGACTTGAAATTTCATTAATATATAGAATTCCTGATGAGGAAATACCCTCTACCAATGCTGCTTTACAAGTCTCCTATAATCAATAGACCTGGAGGGTTTCCTGGGACACTGAGTAAGTGACTTACCCAGGGGCATATAGCTGGCATATATCAGAGGTAAGAATTGGACCCAGGTATTCATGAATCTGGGGTTGGCTTTCAATTCTATCCACTATACAATACTGCCTCTTATTCATAATATCCAGATATAAAACAAAAGATCATTAATAGTGCAAGGCAGCAAAACTCATCCATGCTACTTATCAATTTATTTTTGGATTTCATGTTGTGATGGGAGTAAGACAGTATCTTATTCTTAGATTATGGCTGGTGACAACAGATTCTCTTGCATTCAAGAAAAACATATAAACATGATTTCAATGACTTGTATATCCAATTACAAGAATTCATACGCTGTGTGGATGAGTTATCTGAGAGGATGTCTACTCAAACAGGGTATGAATTGAGTGTCACAAAATAAGTGTCACAAACTGCTGGAGAGCATGGTGCCTCTCAAAACAGGTATAGGAGGGGGCAGCTAGGTGGCGCACTGGATAGAGCACCGGCCCTGGAGTCAGGAGGACCTCAGTTAAAATCTGGCCTTAGACCAAACACTCAACACTTATTAGCTGTGTGACCTTAGGCAAGTCACTTAACACCAACTGCCTAAAAACTAAAAACAAACAAAAAAAAACAGGTATAGGAGATTATTCTGCCCTTTTTTTTTTGCCAGGCATTATTTTGGCCTTTTCTTCTCCCTTGGTGCTATATAAAAGCACCTTAAATCAATGATTCTCAACCTTTTTGTGTGTTATGGACATCTTTGGAAGTCGGCTGAAATGTACAGACTCCTCAGGATAATGTTTTAAAATGCATATAATGCACAGAATTAAAAGGAAACCAATTCTACTAAAATATAATTATTAAAACATTAAAAAAAACCTCTAAGTTCATTGGCCCTAGGTTGAGAACCCCTGCCTTAAATATCTGTAAACCAATTGATTGATGTATTCATTCCTGCACACAGTGGGAGACAGCCTGTCCCTATGGAGCCTGCCCTTTTTTCTTTCCTCTCCCAAGCCAATCTTCTCTCTTCTCCATTCATGCTTGATCAAGGATGCTGGGATGAGTAGCCAGGAACCTGACTCTAGAATTCATCTTTTTAAGGAAAAGCTACATTTATCATGAAGCCAAGTTATCATTGTGAGGTAAGTATTGCTTTCCCCCTGCACAACAGGTGGCCAGACAGTTGGGTGATTATAGTCAGTTCAGTAAGTGAGCTAGGTGTGTCCAATTTTGCTTTTCAAGATATACTCCCTTTGCAGAATGTATTAAATAAGTATGGCATGTACACAGGATGAGAAGGGACAAAGGTTCTTACTGACCCTAAGGGATCTCCTATTTCTCAGATAAAGAAAGAAGACATCCTTATTTCAATGTCAGCTGGATGAAGAGAGTGAGGGTGGAGGGGCTGAAATCAGGCTTATTTGCACCCAGTAAATGTCTGTTGGGCAAACAATGGGTACTTAATAAATATTTGATGGATGGATAGAGAAGATTCCATATTCTTCAAAGTTTTTCTAATAAACAATAGGACCAGACAAATAAAACATTAACCAGTAGAAAAGCTTTAGAAAACAAAAATTTATAAAAACAAATGAAAAAATATTCTGGCATCTTGGCAAAGAAATACCCAACACTGGACAAAGCACTAGTTAAGTCAATAAACAAATATGACAGTGAAATGTGAATGTAAGGCAGGAAAATGAAGATCTGAGAACATGATAACCGACTTAGGATGTGCAAAGCTATTTTTAAATGCATATAATATACAAGACTGCAAAAGATTAAATGCATATAATAAATAGGATTGCAAGGGAAAGAAATTCTACTGAAATATAATTATTGAAACAAACAACAATAAAAAAAACCAATCTAAGTTCATGGACTCTAGGTTAAGAATCTGTGACTTAAATATACACATGTATGTCAAGAATTGTAGATGGGTAACATGGAATAGCCAGCAGGAATGAATGGGAAAGTCATAGGGAAAGACTAGGGGGTAGGGTGAGGGGAAGGGCAAAGACTGAATTAGCCTCTAACCTCATGGAGTGAGGATTGTGGAAGAAATAAAAGAGAAGATCAAGGGAAAACTCTAAAATTGGCATTGAAAGAGCAGTGAACAGTCCATAAAGGTAAGTGGACCATGTTTAATGAGATCCACAGTCCCCGAGAAAGAATTTTTGAGATAATGCTTATTTGGGGGTTGAGGATCAGAGGGTTTTTTTTTCCTTTCTCATCTCTCTGATATTTTGACTTGCACTTCAGATGAAACACTGAGCCCCATTTCCTCTTACAGTCCCCAAATCTTAAAAATGAAAGAATTAATTTCCTCTAGCATTTTCAACTCTGGGGTGGAGTGACTCTCAGTGAAGAGGTCTTTGGGGCTCAGGTATTAAACTGCACAACACTCAAAAGTAAACACCCAACGTTGGGGGCCTACCTGTTCCTCCTCTTGTACGCAAGGTCCCGGTGTGAGAAGAAGAATTGACGCCACCAAAGACGGTTAGCCCTTGGCCACCAGCCGCATGGAAGTTGTTGTAGTTGGGGATGGACGTCACGCCAAAACTAGGGTAATGCTGGGGAGTGGGGTCTGTCCCATAGCGATAGCCAGAGCTCTGGTTTAAGCTGCCATCCCTCTCCTCTGTCAGTTTTGCTGCTTCTTTATCCTTACATTGGACACAGCCCATTCTCTAAACTCCTACAAAGACAAAGAAGGCAGAGCAGGGGGCGTGTTAACGTCAATGGTACTTGTATGAACTTGCTTAGTTCATGACTCAACAGATAGCTGGCATTCACAAGGCTGCTGTAAGCATTCACTTGCACAATTTTAGTCTAGCAAGGGACATGAACAAAAATTCTCCTCCCCCATTGCAAATAGCTCTGGCTCAGAATTCATCTCTTCTTACCTAGCCTATTAATAACAGTCTCCTAACTGGTCTTTTTGCCATCAGTTTACCCTTCTTCAATTGATTCTTCAAATGGCTACCTATGAACATTTCTCTGATCACATTACTCTTCTATTCTAACACCTTGATGATACCTCATTGCCTTCGGAATGAAGTGGCAGTACTGAAGAGGTAGTGTGGTATGTTGACAGGTTTTCTGAACTTTGAGTCAAGCAGACCTGGTTTTAAATCCTATTTCTGATACTAGCTGTGTGATGATAGAAAAGTCACTCAGACTTTCTGAGCCTCAGTTTCCTCATCCGGGAAATGCGGATACTAATACCTATAGTATTTGCCTCAGGGTTGTTCTGAGGCTTTATTGAGGGGATGGACATAACATGTTTTATAAACTTGAAATTGCTATATAAAAATTATCATCATTGTAAAATCTCAGAGCTGGAAGGAATCAGAAAACTCCTATAACATCTTTGATGATTATCCATTCATATGTGTGTGTGTGTGTGTGTGTGCACGTGTGAGCGCTCATGTGTATCTCAACAAGTTGTTAGGGAGGAATGGACTTACTACCCTCTAGAGTCAGTAAAAACCCTTTACTGTGTTGTGTTATCCATGGATTTCCACAGTCTGGTTCCAATTTACGTTTTCAGCTTTTTTTTTTTCATATCACTTCCCTTCATGAAGTCTATACCCCTAAACTGAGCTACTTTTACTTGCCCTTTTCCCTTCTCATCCTGCCTTCCCCCATGTTCATAATACTTCTCACACCATCCCCTCGTGCAGAGAATGCAATACGTATCTCCCTCCCATCATCTCTACCTGCCAAACTTCTTCCTTTCAATCAAGGTCCAACTCAGGAGTCTCCTCCATTAAGACTCCACCCTCACTTCCATCTATTGGATACACTTTCTCCTTTTTCAAATTTATCATAGTACTTTGCCTGGACCTCTCCTTTGGACTTTTTATGATATTGTCTCTAATATCATAATTATTTGAGTATATGTCTAATTTCCCTATTAAAGAGTGAGCTTCTTGAAAGAAGGTTCAATTTCCTATCTATCTTTGTGTCCCCAAGACCCAGGACAGTGTCTCAAATACAATAGGCATCAGATGAATGTCTGATGAATAAAAATGCTGTCACTAATTGGCACTAACTGCCCATACATTGGTTTGATATGCACTCAGGAGGCAATAGTACTGTCACGTATTATAATTTTCAGTAGGCAACAGCTTTCTTCCCAAATTGCTCCAAGTATTTTATAACCTAGCAAAATAACACTTATCTGAGAGAGATGGGCTAGAGAAGGCTAAAACAAGCCAAGGACAATCCACAGATTGAACTGCCCTCCTTTCCTTATCCACAAACTAGTATAAAGCCCATTCAATAAATGTAAAATATAAATCAACTTGCACCACATCTTCCATCAACAGTCTATAAAACCTAAAATTTCTGGGTGGTATGACTAACTTCAGTCAGTCACCAAACTAAACAAGATGATGATAAATATCAAAGCTAAGAAATAGTTTACAGATGGAAAACAAAAAAGCAAAAAAATAAACAAAACCAAAAACAAACAATTAAATGGCACAAACTAGAAGGTCCTATTATCATAAAAGGTTTGCATAATGTCATGACAGCTGACAGCAACAGAGTTATCACTTAAAAACACAATTACATTTTCAACTCTCCATTAACCTTTATCTTCCCCGCCTCCAACACTTTCTACTGGAATTAATTGGAATTAGTTCTTTACTAGACTTTGGTGTATTTTCTCCCCACAAATAAAACTTGCTTTTCACTGTTTTGTTGTGAAGGCTAGAAATGAAGATAGTTCCATTTAAAAAACTGTCCTTTTGCAGAGAGTATGACTGGGCCAGTGACTCAACTTTTTTGGAGTAGTGATACTGATTGCTGTTTCACTATCCTCCTTGCCTGTAATGCACTCCTTCCTCACCTGTCTCAAGAATCCTAAGCTTCCTTCAAGGCTTAGCTCAAGAGAGCTAACGAGAAGTTACATAATTTATTCATGATCACATAGTTAATTGTCAAAGCAAGAACTTGAACCTATGTGTTTTCACATGCACATACAACTCTCTAAGATTTTGAAGTTACAGACAAACTGCTGTGGAGGAAATTTCCTCACTGAGAGTGCTTTACTCCAATTAAATCACCAATTCAGACCTAACAAATATATTTTATATTTTTCCCTACTATTCTCTATTATTCAAACTCAAATAATTATATATAATTTATATAAGTATCCACACACATTTGTGTATATAAATTAGAATTAATTTTTGTGGGGGGAATATGATGGTATTCTTTAAATTAACAGTTAACTATCCATTATTAACTAGTATTGCTATTGTAGAACCAGTTCTTGGAAATCCTGATATAAATGAGGATTTTTCAATTACTGTGTTTTGACTCAGAACAAGACAGAGACTTTATTGATTTAGTATAAGTCTTTTGGAAGGGAGGGTAATGGTGTTCCTCTTGCCTCTGGCTCTCAATCAGCACGAAGCTCCAAAAGCATTATGTCCAGTTTTTATCAGTGGTAGAATGGTCACCATCTGTATATGCGCTGACATATTTATAAATGTGAAATATGGCTGGCAAAGCCAGTTCCAACCTTGGCACTTCTTAGATGCAATACGATGGAAATCATAATAGTTGGCACAACTTGCTTGGTCTTTTCCAGTCAGGACTCTGAAAAATAGTCCATCCTGGTTCAAAGAAACTAAATAGGCAAAAAATGACATCATGCAGAATAGCATGAACTGACTGGAAAGTGAACAACTGGAAGGGTGCTGGTGCTGGAAGCAAATCAAGGCAAGGAAGAATGAGAACTAAGAAGTCTGTTTCTCTAGAACATCTTGCAAGTCAATGTGGGCAAGACTGAGGAGGAAATGCTGCAAATATGGTGACTTTCAGTAGCCCTGTTTTTAAGTACAACCTCTCTACAAGGGCAGGTTTAGGAAGCAAAACAGGAGTGTCCTAAAACTTTCCCATGATATGTATCTCAATAAATACATATGGAATTGAATGTCAGCTCTGGATACTGGGAATGTTTGGAAAAGAGCCACCTTTCTAAAGCTCAGGCTGAGATCACCAAAGCCGGAACAAATTTACATGCAAATCACTTGAGATTAACATATAGCATTCTGTGTCCAACATGCTTTCTAACTTAATGGTAAAAGAATTTAATGAGTTTCCATTAGGAAATACAACATTTCTCCCAGGCATGACCTACTGTATCTAATGTTGCCTTAAAAATTGATAACCATTTTGCTCATTCTTTGTTTAATTTCTCTATGGCAGAAGTTACTTAAAAAAAATAAATAAAAGGATAATCCTTTTTATAAAGGGATCCACTTGGAAGTGTTCCTTGATCCAGATAGCTTTTTATATGGCTCATCTCACTTAGAAAATACCAGGAGTGAATTATGGTACAGTGGAAAGAACACTGGTTTTGGAGTCAAAGGATCTGAATTTGAATCCCAGTTCTGATATATGTATACCCATGTGGCAAGGACTCTCTTTGGTCCTCAGCCTCTATCACCTGTAAAAATGAATTTCTAAGGCTCTTCTAGCTCTAGATCCTATGATTTCTTGAAATAAATCTTTCAATGGATTTTTATCTCATAGATGTGAGAATTCCCTTTATTGGTAAAGACTGTGACCTATCCATACCTTCTTCTATGTGGCTCTTGCCCTTATTCTTCCACAGATACTCCATAGAGGCTCTATTTTTTTTCTTGATAATATTTTTTATTAATTTATTTTGATTTATCAACAAGCACTTCCATAAGCTTTTCAGTTTTAAATTCTTCTCCCCCTCCCTCCCTGAGATGGCGCACAATCTGACGTAGGCTATACATATACATTCCTTCTAAACATATTTTCACGTAAGTCATGTTGTAAGGAAGAATTAGAACTAATAGGAGGAACCGCCAGAAAGAGGAAACAAAATAGAAGAAAAAAACAGCAAATATCATGTTTTGATCTTCATTCAAACTCTCTAGTTCTTTCTTTGGATGTGGATAGCATTTTCCATCATGAGACCTTTGGAGATGTCTTAGATGAGGCTCTAACATTCAAGTTACAGAATTAATTATTCCATCTCCACTGAGCAAAATAAAATTTTAAACTCCCAGATGTATGGCCAGCTTCCTTACACACACGCAATTATCATGCAACTAAAAATGTTTCCCTCTTTGGCATGAAGTCACCAAGACCTCTCATGAGAGGAATGGGTAAGCAAGTTAGAGATTTTTATTCTTGTTTTTGCATGTTTAAATCGAACTGTAAGGCCTAATAACAGCACTGTAGCTTTCTTCTGAAAGCTTGGTGATTCTGATAAATAAGAGAAAAAAGAAATATCCTTAATCTCTGCCTTGTACAAGAAAACAACAACAACTCCTCCAAACAAAAAAAGAAAAACTTTTTTTAACCTAACCCCCACCCCTGCCAAAACTGTCTTCATTATTTATAATACTCTGGTGGGTATGAGAGCTCCTCAATGTGAGTAGTGCCTCCAGTGAGGCAGAGCTTGACCATCCAAGCCTGTCCATCTTGGTGACTTACACTGGTGGTCCTCTTATAGTTCACTTGATACTGCATGGATCGCATGCGAGTTGTCCATCCATTTTGCCTCTCTCTTGCTATGCCACCACCCCATAGTTTTCATCTGGTCACACGTTAGTCTAAGGAAATCCTTTCTGCCACTTCTCTTGCATAGTTCCTTGTTTATAATGTGTTACAGCCCATGCATGGCCAACATGCCCCTCTCCACTGTCATTCATATATACATTAAATATATATGTGACAATTTTTTGGAGACTGCTATTCTGTGATTTACAATCATAAATCACTAGAAGAACACTGGTATGAAAAAAAAATTGGGTCTTAGTTTCAAGAATTTTGGCATTATTGAAGGGACTATGCAATTTCCCAAAGGCAATACAGCTTACTGTCTTCCTCCTATTCAGTTCCAGGCCCAATTCATTGTCCACTTAAGAGTATCTGTTCCACAAAGATGGAACTGATGGTACCGACAGATGAGATCTATAGTTTGTCTATCCAACTCTTAGAGTAGTTTGGACAATAGTCCTTTTCTGCCTGCTTGTTTCTTCTTGTATGAAGTTAAGTGAAACTCTTTTAAAGGATTGTTGCTGTTCAGTTGTTTCCGTTGTGTCTGATTCTTTGTAACCCCATTTGGGGATTTCTCGGCAAAGATACTGGAATGGTTTGCCATTTTCTTCTCCAACTCATTTGACAGATGAGGAAAGTGAGGTGAACAGGGTTAAATGACTCGCCCAAGATCACATAGCTAGTAAGTGCCTGAGGCTAGATTTGAACTCACAAAGATGAGTCTTCTTGACTCCACACCTGGCACTCTATTCTGTGTCATCTAGCTGACCCCATTTGAATGACTATAGGTCCCCAATTAGGAGGTTCTTTAATATTGCTGGGCTTGAGGCAATCATCACAATGTCATCTGCAAATAGAAGCATTCAGAAGACCTCACCAGTTAAGTCTCTTTGCAACTTAGACTCTGTGCTAGGCCTCCTATGTGGAAGTAGCAAACACACATTCCCCTGTTCTATGCTTCACTTGATATTAATAATCAGAGGATCAGAAAAGAGATGCCTTCTCTTGCGTCTCCTTTCCTCCTTCCCTTTCCTTCCTTCCTTCCTTCTCTCTCTCTCTCTCTCTCTCTCTCTCTCTCTCTCTCTCTCTCTCTCTTTCACTCTCTCCCAGATTTGTTCTTCCTATCTCACAAATGGGAAGTGTAGCAGCCACTCATGGGCCCAATCTCTCCACTGCTTAGCACAGAAGTTTTAACCTGCCTTATTTTTTTTAAGGCAGTTGGGGTTAAGTGACTTGCCCAGGGTCACACAGCTAGTAGGTATCAAGTGTTTGGTTTGAGGCCATATTTGAACTCAGGTCCTTCTGACTTCAGGGCTGGTGCTCTATCCACTGCGCCACCTAGCTGCCCCAAACCTGCCTTATTTTCAACCTGGGGAGGTTTACTCATCTTTAGGCAGCCTCATGGCCCCCCCACTCCTCTGTAATTATCATTTTGATGCCAGACCTTGTGCAAACATGAGATCTGCTTAGCCCACTGCAGCTCAGAACTCCCAAGCTTAAGCAAAGCAACAGCCTCTGTCTCCCTAGTAGTAGAGATTAAAAGCTATGCAGTACCATACCTGACATCTTTTGAGGAATCTTCACAGGATAACAGAACCCCAGATTTAGGACTGGAAGGAACCTTAGAGGCTATCAATTCAAACCCTTCACTTTACAGAGGAGGAATAAGTGATGCTCTGAGAGGTTGTAACAAAGACACATAAGTAGTGATGGGTAGGATTTGAACTCACATCTTCTGATTCCAAATCTAGCACTCTTTCTACTATAATACATTATTTCTCTTGTATTATTGGGACAAAACACAGACAGCACCTTGTTGTAACACAATTGTGCTTTGGCACTGCTGATCTCCTTTTCCTCTAAGATAGTCCCTCCTTTACGGTTTTATTTCATGACACTGCTTGGTTCTCCTCTTACCCTTCTGAATGTTTCTTCTCAGTCTCCTTTTCTGGATCATCATCCCTATCTCACCTCCTCCTACCTAGGGGTATGTATCCTAGGCTTTGTCCTAGGCTCTCCTCTTTTTTCTCTGTGCTCTCTTTTTATGATCTCCTCAGCTTCTATGGGTTAAATTATCATCTCTATATAGACTTTCAGATTTATATATCCAGTTCTATTATGTTTCCTGAGCACTAGTCTCATATTACCAGCTGTTTATTGAACACTTCCAACTGGCTGTCCCATAGATATCTCAAGCTCAACATGTCTAAAACAGGACTCAATTCTCTTTTCCTCCAGATCACCTTCTATATTGCTGCTGAAGGCACAACCATATTTCCAGGCATCCAGGTTCATACCCTTGGGGTCATCCTTGACTCCTCACTCTTCTTCCCACAGGGCCAATTTTGCCTCCACAACATTTCTCATATCTATTCCCTTCTCTCCATTCACTCAGGTACCACCCCTAGTTCAGCTTGTCACCCCCTAATTAGTCTTCCTGCCTGAAGTCTCTCTCCTCCACCAACCGTTTTTCCACACAGGTGCCCTAAGAGCACAGTTTTGACTACATCATTCACCTAGTTCAATAAACTTCATTGGCTTGCTGTTTTTTTGTGGAGGAAATCTGGATGGCCTAGAAATTTCTGATTTACTATGCCATCTTCCCAGAATGCAATTTGTTTCCTCTAATATCAAACAAAAATTCCTCGCTGGGGAATTTAAAGGCCATTACAACCTAGCTCCAACTTTCTTTTCCACCTTTGTTATACATTTCTCCTCTTCATGTCCTAGGTGATGTTGCCAAACTGGGAGCCTTGCTGTTTAATTCTTACACACAACAATCCATCACCCATCTCTCTGTGCTACCACACAGACTATTCCTATGCCTGGAATGCCCCCTTCCTCACCACTGCTTCTCAGAATCCTTTAAAGCTCAGCTCGAATACCACCTCCTACATGAGATATCTCCTGACCTCCACTGCTCCCCCCACCTTCCCACTACCAGTATCTCTCTGCCTTTCCTCCACAAATCGCCTTGTCTGTATGTTTTCTTATTTTGTACATATTTTAAAGTGCACATGTGGTCATCTCCTCCCACCCCCAAATAGAATGTAAACTCCTGGAAGGCAGGAACTCTTTTATTTTTGCCTTTGTTTCTCAGTTCCTAGCATCTGCTTACCACATAGCAGACATTTAATAAATGTTTACTGATTGACTAATTTGCTCTATCAAACCAAATGCTTCTTTACAGTCAATAAACAATGAGCACATTAGGAGTTTGTATTCTTCATACTTTTCAACTGTGTGAGTATAAAGATGTGGTTTCCTTTAAAATATTGCTTGTGAAAATCTTACTTTTCTCTTTTAGCATTTTCCTCAAGGATACCTTTATTGAATGTGTAGATTACTGCCACAAAAATTTTCTATGGGAATGGAAAAATAGGCATATGGGTTTGTAGTTACTGATGTTGTTTTGGTTGCCTTTTTTGTGTTAATAAGATCCAAGATTTTTTTCTATGCCTTTGATAATGTCCTCTTTCAGATACCTTGAAAATCAGTTCCGATAATAATTTAATATAGAAGGTTAGCAATTGGCATAATGAGAACAAAGAGTCCATAGTCAGCCTAAGCCAGTAGATATTGACTTCCTTGCCAAGAGGAGAGATACAAACAGCTTCCAAGGGCAATAGTTTAGAATACGAACTCCTTTGTAAAACTTACTGGGTAAAATAGTAAATAATTATGATTAGTATTACCTGATAGGGCAGGGAAAAGTGCTGCAGGGAAATTTTTTTTTTCAAAATTGTGAAAGAACTACTTAAGCAAAGTCATCCAGAATGTATATAAGGAAAAAAAAGAACTAGAACGAGAACAGGAAAAAAGTAGAAATGATTTTAAAGATATTTATTTTTTTTAAAAAACCTCTTTTCACCATCAAGCACAGCAGAGCCACCACATTTGGACTCAGATGTCAAGGTACTACTAGAGGAAGCAGAAAGAATAAGGAAGAAAACAAAGAAAATGGCTGGATTTTACCAAGGTAACTCAGAGGGAGTTTGTGCTAGAAACCACACAATTCTGAAGGCTCCAAAGAAATAATTCTTAAAGCACATGAAAGACGGGGATTCTGAGGTGTGGAAAAATCTTAGCCAAAAAAACTCCTCTACAATAATATTCAATAAATACCTATTGAGACTATACTATGTGCAAGATATTATTCTAAATTCTATGGAGATGCAAGAAATAATCCCTTGCCTCAAGGTTGCACATAATCATTCAGTAGGTGTGGGTAAGGGTGGAAGACAGAGAAGACAAGCTTGGAAATAACTATGAATTAAGGTGCAGTAGATTAAGTGCCATAGAAAAGCTGCAATCAAAGTGTTGTTACAGGGGATGAGAGGAAGAGAAGAGCAATTAAGATTTTTTTTTTCTTAATTGCTTGTAAAAACAATTTTTAACATTTAAAAATAATTCGAATTCTAAATTCTCTCCTTCCCTTCCTGAGACAATAAGCAATTTGATATAGGTTGTACATATGCAATCATGCAAAACGTATTCCCATATTAGTCATGTTGTGAAAGAATATACAGACCAAAAAAAAAACCCCACAATGAAATAAAGAAAGTGAAAAATAATATGCTTTGATCTGCATTCTGACTCCATCAGTTCTTTCTCTGGAGATGGACAGCATTTCTCATCATGAGTCCTTTGGAAGGGTCTTAGATCACTGTGTTGATTAGAATAGCTAAGTCATTCACAGTTGATCATCGTATAATATTGATGTCACTCTACACAATATTCTCCTGATTCTGCTCACCTGACTTTGCATCAGTTCATGTAAGTCTTTCTAGGTTTTTCAGGACAGAGCAATCTGATTTGGGAAGTGAAGACTACGGAAAGATTCTTGAGAGGGAAGTAGCACTGTAGTGCCAACAGAATTTTAGCAGGCAAGAAATTTGAGACAAGGGTATTCCAGGTAGAAGTAGGATAGTAAGTAAAGGTGTGGGGGCAATATAAATGCAGGCATGTTTGGGTAACAGGAAGTAGTCTCTTTGGTCTGGAACACAAAGTGTTTATAGGAAAGGAGTGGGATAGAAAGTTGGAAAAGCGGGTTGGGATGGCAGCAGATAGATAGAGCCTTGCACACTAAGCTAAAGAATCTGGAGTTGCTACTGTAGGCCACAGGTTTGATGTAGGTGTGAAGTGGTCAGACCTGTGCTTTAGGAAGATTACTTTGGCTACTTTTGAGAAGACAGATTGGAATGGAGTAAGATCCTAGAAGCAGGGAGGCCAGTTAGTTCATCCAATAAGGGTATACCCTTAGCCAGGATGGCTAGGTGGTAGAGTGGTTGTTATAAGGACCAAATGAGATAATGATTATAAAGCACTTAGCAGAGTGCCTGGAACATAGTCGGTACTATATAACTATTAGCTATCATTATTATTATTAAAGTGGTAACAACTGGGATTGAGAAAAGGGATCATAGGATCATAAATCTAGGATTGGAGGGGACTCCAACTCCCTCATTTTTAAAGGTGAAGAAACTGAGGTCTGGGGGAAGTTAAATGACTAGCTCAAGATCACATAAATAGGATGGTGGGATTTGAATTCAGGTCCTCTGATGTTAGTTACAGCCAGTGATCTTTCTACTGTGCCATAAAGATGAGGAAAAACCTCAAAGACAGAATTTTCAGACCTTGGGGACTTGGATAGAGGAAGGTAAAAAGAATAAGCCAAAGATGACTCTGGAATTTTGAGCCAGAAGGCATGAGACAATGGTGGTGCCTTTAACAGAAATAGAGATATAGGAGGAGTTGGGGGTGGAGGGGAGAGGATATACAGTTTAGTTTTAGATATGTTTAGTTTGAAATGCAGGAGACGCATCCAAGTGCAGATTCCAGCAGGCAGCTGGAAAAGTGGGACCGGAGATAAAGATTTAGAATTTATTTGTATAGAGGTCATAGCTGAAGCTCTGGGAGTGGGTCTGATTGCCAAGGAAGAAAGTATAAACAGAAAAGAGAAGAGGAAAAAGGACAGAACTCTGGGGGATGCTCACACTTAGAATGTAGGAGGAAGATTCACAGCCAGTGAAAGAATCAGAAAAGTGATCAGACAGGTAGGAAGAAAATCAGGATGGTAACATGGACAGTCAGAAAGAATTTCAAGGAGGGATTAGTGGAAGGGGTCAAAAGCAGCTAGGGAAGTCAGGAAGGATGACTGAGGCAAGACCATTGGATCTGGCCTTGAGGAGATCACTGGGGACTTGTGGGAAAGCAGTTTCAGTATGATGTCAGGCAGCTAGATGGCTGACAGTGGATAGAGCAATAGGCCTAAAGTCAGGAAGATCTGAGTTCAAATATGACCTCAGACACTTACTATCTGTGTGACCTTAGGCAAGTCACTTAACCCTGCTTGTCTCAGTTTCCTCATCTATTAAAGGAGCTGGAGAAGGAAATGGCAAACCCCTCCAGTGTCTGTGTGAATCAGACACGACTGAACAATAAGAACTTTCTGTATAATGGTGGTTGGGGAGCCCAAGTTACAATCTTTATGGATATATCCCAATATCCCAATTCAATCCCTAAGGCCTTTATTAACCATCTGGATGTCCTACACTGCTAGGTCCTGAGGTTTTCGTTTTGTTTTTTTTAAAGGACGAGGTGGGGGGAATGGGAATGACAGCCCTTATCCTCTAGAAGTTTATAATCTAACTGAGGAGTTTGCAGCCTGATTTTATGCAATAGTTAAAAAGGGTCTGGATTTATATAATTGAAGGGAAAACAGATTTTTCTTTTAAATCAAGACTAGCATCCTTGCATTATGAATTTTAAATTGGGGAGCAAATGTTTCTCTATAGACTTTTCTTATCCCTTCCACACCATTGAAAAAGGATTCTAAAATGAAAAGAAACTGAAATAAATCCACAAGCACATCCACAAGCCATCGAAAAGTTAATTACAGTGAAAATATTTGTGTAAAGCCTTGTGCTTTCTTTCCTCCCACCTGGGGCATCAGGGCTAATCAGTTCCTGACATAAAAGCCAGAAGAAGCCAAATGAGCTGAGCCTGACTTGATCAGGCTCCTTGCCACACTGCAAATTTCTGAGCAGATGAGTCAAGGGGAAAACGCCTGCAAAGCATTCAGCTATATGGCTCAGCCTATGCCTGCATTGCGGTGGGCTCTTGTTTATATATACCACTGTGCTGCCTTAGGAGAGGGACTCATAGATATCTAGCAGAGTTCTTGATGTATGTCAATCCCGAGCCATAAATTAGTTAATCAATAAAAATTTATTCGTGCTTACCATGGGCCAGACACTGTGTGCTAAACACTGAGGATTGAAAGAAAGGTAAAACACAATTCAAGAAGCTCAGTCTAGCTGGGAAAACAATATGTAAACAGCTTTATAAGAATATGTACGGGATAAACTGGAAGTAACCAATAGAGGGAATCTTGTAAGGCATTAGCATGAAGGGAAATCAGGAAAGCCTTCCTGGAGAAGGTGGGATATTAGCTGAGACTTGAAGGAAGCCAGGGAAGCCAGGAGGCAGAGATGAGGAAGGGTGGCTATGTTTAACTCCGTGACTACCTGCCTCTGAATGTTGTTACACCATTTTTAGAAAAATGGGCTCAGAAGCAGCTTAGCCAGGTAGATAGCATGCATGTACTCATGAATTCAGGACAGCTAGGTGGTGCCAGGCCTGGAGTCAGGAAGACTCTTCTTCCTGAGTTCAAATCTAGCCTTAGATACTAACTGCATGACCTTGGGCAAGTCATTTCACCCTGTTTGCCTTAGTTTCCTCATCTGTAGAAGGAGCTGAAAATGGCAAACCACTTCAGTATTTTTGCCAAGAAAACTCCACATGGAGTCATAAAGAGTTGGACATGACTGAACACACATACACACACACTCATAAATTCAGCCAGACAACTCTCTCACTTCTTCCTCATTTGATCCTTTCTCCTCCCACTTCCTCCAACCTTCCTGCAGGCTTTAAGCCCTGTTTCCACCACCCTTCATTGAATAAGTCCAAAATGATGTGTTCCAAGTCTCTTTCACTTCTGTGGGATCTCCTGACATCTATACTGTAGCCCAAGGGGCATTTTTCTTAAGTGAGTTATGGAGCATAACATGAAGAGCGCAGCTTTAATACAAATTAAATATGCTTCAAAATTTCTAGTCCTTTTATAAGTACCTGAAAGCATGCAGTAGAATCCTCCTCTGCCAGCTGGACACCTCTGATGAAGCACACACAGATACCCACACTCATTCCACACACATCAGTCACTTCAGAGAAAGGCGGAAAAAAGCAACAGCTCTCTGAGATTTGTGACATCACAGGCATCTCTGGAAACGTTTTAATCCTGTGGGACCAGGGAGCAGAAGGCTGGTGTTGGTGGAGGATTTGGGACCAGAAGGTGACTTGAAAATCTTTTACTCTAATCCGCTCAAAGATGGAAGTTTTCCAAGAAAGAATGACAAATTCTCTTAGAAAACGAGCAGAAGGGGAAAAGGGAGGAAGAAGAGTAGGATGAAGGCCCAGACTGACAGCTTTCTTTTCAGCTGTGTTAGCTGAGTGGCTCTACTACCAAAGTCCACAGAGAAAATATATATTCCTAACCCAGGGCCCCAGTTAACAAGGTGCTGATGGATACAACCAGAGAGGGTAAGTATGAAAGAATCAGAGCTTGGAGTGCCATAAGACAGTTGGTGGTATGCACTCCATCCATGGCATCTTTCCCAGTATGATCATTTCCTTTTTATCTGGTCTCTACTCATCAGAATGAGTATATCAATTAAAATCAAGCTATAGAGGTGATGAGGAAGATAACTAAAAGATGCCCAAATGATACTTTTAAGCATAGTGGGAAGAATAAAAGGCTGAATTAGAAACTTTCTAGGCTGTTTTTTTAAAATGTATCTTTTTGTATTAATAGTCATTACTGCCTGAACAATACAACATTAGAATTTACTTGGCTATTTACTGGGCAAGAGAGTAATAATAATAATAATAATAATAATAATAATAATAAGCATTTCTATACTGCTTTAAAGATGTGCAAAGTGCTTTATGAGTTATATCATCTGATCCTTACAATAATACTCAGTTAGATGTTGTTATTATTCTCATTTTATGGATGAGGAAAGGAGGCACAGAGGTTAAATGACTTGCCCAGGGTCATGAAGCTAGTAAGTGCCTCAGGCTAGATTTGAACTCAGGTCATACTGACTGCAGGTTTATTATTCTATCCACTGTGCCATTTAGCTGCCTCATAGGATCAGATATAGAGCTGAAAGGTATCTTGGAAGTCACAGATAAAGGCAAACCACCTCACTTTTCCAGGTAAGGAGATTATATAGCAAAGACAGGTTATGTGACTTGCCCAAGAAGACTGGGTCTTGAGCAGAGCAGGAATTCAACCTCGAATTCTCTGGCTCCAAGTCCACAGCACTTTCCACTGATACCTGAGGCCTCCTAAACCAAGTAAATCTTGAAATAACCACAAGAACCATGTGGAGGTTTGGAGGAATCATTCTCTATGTTGAGAAAAAAAATACTTTTAGAGGCCAGTTCAATCTTCTGAAAGTCTAAAGAGAATTTTGAGCTTGCACTTATTTGGGGGGAAAAAGATGTCACCCTCATGTCTAGGGTAAGAAGGAAAGAAAGGAAGAGAAGAACACAATATTTAAGTTCCTTATTTTTCCAGAATCCCTAAATCCCTGCATCTGCAGGATTTCCTCCCCACTTGTCACTGTGTGGGTGAGAGCAGAAAGTCTACGAGGGTCACCATCCCAGGCCCTTTAGCAGGCTGATGCTTCAGGATGTGAAGCCATATCCGGGAGATGCCTTGCTGAGGTCCCAGAAGCCGCTTGGTTCCTGGCTGGAAGGGCTCCCATCTGTGCCTTAACACAGTGTTCCACAAAGCTGCCTTAGGGGGCTCACAGCATCAAGGGAAAAGCTTCCCCTAGAGTTAGTTGGATTTTCATCTACAATGTCTCTCTTGCCTCCCTCCTGGTAGCATGTAGTAACAAGAACAAAAGTAAAATCTCTGCTCCCCTGCCACAGGGCCCATCAGACACTGCCTTGTTTTTTAGACAAAGAAGGCGATATCCAGACCTGCTTCAGGCAAGAAGTTACGGACAAATCCCAGCCTTCAGGATGCAACTAGGCCACACTCCCCAGAGAGCCAATGCTGAAGAAATGGAATAAAGTCTGGTGGGAAAGACCAGTTGTTCAGTCTCATGCAGATTGGACTGGTGGAGAGAGGGCCAACCTAGGGGATCAGAGAGGCCCAGGTTCAAGTCCTGCTTTTGACACATAGTAGCTGCCTGACTATTGGCAAACCACTTAATCTCTTATTGCACTTCCAGACAATCAGCCCACCTGGCTGATTACATACTAGGCTACTATAAGCTATGGCTACATATAACATGGCTATTTTACACACTCTGGGGGGGGGGGACAACTTGGACACATCTGTTGTTGTTGTTCAGTTGTTTCAGTCAAGTCCAATTCTTCATGACCCCATTTGGGGTTTTCTTGGTATAGATACTAGAGTATCTTGCCATTTCCTTCTCCAGTTCATTTTATAGATGAGGAAACTGAGGCAAACAGGGTTTGCCCAGGTTCACACAGCTAGTAAATATTTGAGGCTGGATTTGAACTCAGGAAGATGAGTCTTCTTGACTCCAGACCCAGTGTTCTATCCACTAAGCCACGAAGCTGCCCATGGACACATGTAAGTAGAACAAATCAGAAGGATAGGGACTGGATCTAGAATTTCACTGATAAACAAAAAGAAATTTCTTAGTGAGGAAACTCTTTACTAGTGCAGACTGGCATCTTATTCTGCAATTTTAATGAATAATGTTGCCTATTAAGGGCACTGAGAAGTTGACTTACTAAGGACCATACAACCAGTATGTGTCAGAGGCAGGATTTGAACACAGGTCTCCCAGGTCAGTACTCTTATCCGCTATCCACTGATGTCTCTCAACTGATAGAATATGTATAGAAGTAAAAAACAGGGGGAGGCATGAGCAGCTGGGGGGGGTGAGAGTGGGAGGAATGTACAGAAAATGGATCAGGAAAGATCTCACTTAGGAGATGGAATCTGAACCGAGCTCGGAAGGAAGCATAGGGATTCTCAGGGAGTCCATTCTAGGAATGGAGGGCTGTCTGTATAAAGGCACACAGAAAGGAGACAGAATGTCGCATGAGGGACAGCAAATAGACCAATCTGGCTGTTAGGTTTGGTTGTCTCTAAGATTGCAAGTGACAGTTGAGTTGCTATCTTCAGGGGTGGAGGAAGACTCCACACCAAGAATTGCCTATACTTGATTCTATTACAGGACCTGCCTCCTATCCTCCCCATGTCCTGCCAACCTCCAACACACACACACACACACACACACACACACACACACAAATAGAGTTTTCACCAGCATCAATCCTTTCAAACTCTGCTTGAAATTGACAGGTCTCTCCATACTGCTAAGAGGTAGGGATGGCAAGGTTTATAGGCTGATGCATTTAAGATGCAAATACTTTTGGCTTCATTTCTTCAAAATATGGACTATCTCACAGGTGATTTTATTGGTGCTATGGCTAAGTAATCTCAAATCGGTTGCACAATGAAGGCAGGGGAATTCTTGTTGCTCAGGGGGGAGGGCAGGGAGGAAGACAGGGTCAGAATTCAGAATTCAAAACTTAAATGTTAAAAAATTGTTATAACATGTAATTGGGGGAAAATGGAAAATATTATATATTGGGAAAAAAAGGGATCAGCTATGGACATTTCTGTTCTCCCACAGGGACTCTCCTTTGCCACCCACCCTGAAGTGACTAGGCTTTGAACCTGGTATTCCAGAATCCTGCCAGTATAACATAAGTACGAAGTGTGGAATTTCACAGGCCATTGAGTTTGACTCCTTCATTTTTGCAGATGGGGAAATTGAGGCCCATGAAGATTGGATGGGTGCCTTGCCTAAGGTCACACAGGTACTAAACACTGGAACCAGAGTCTGAATTCTGGGCTGCCCATTCCAGACTCACAATAGCAACCAAATTTCATATCATATGCAAATCAGCTGAAGGAACTCAGGACCTTTAGTTTGGAGATGAGAAGACTCAGGAGTGACTTCAAATATGTGAAAGATTGTCACCTGGAATAATGGCCGTAAAGGGGAGAATTTAGGCTTTATGCTGGGACACACTTCCCAGTGGTTGGAGCTGTCCAAAAGTGGATTTAGTGGGCTCCCCCTCACCAGAGGTCTATCTCAAAGGCTGGGTGACCACTGTGGCTGTGTGGTGCCAGAGTCTTTTTCAAGCATTTGTTGCGGGTTAGCTGGCTACTGGAGTTGGAGCCAACACTAAGTTTATTATCCTGTGACTTCTAATCACTAGATGTGTGTGTGTGGATAGACAACTAGGTGGGTGGGGCTGAGAAGTGGCAAGGGAGGGAGTTGGGGTAGAAGCTTGTGTAGGAGGACCCTTGTGTCTGTGGGAACAGCTTCAGAAGCGTGACTGAATGAGGCCATGGCCCCATGGGTGAGCCACATCACTGACACCCCACAGCCAGTGACAGTTCACTCTGTCTAGGTGTCAGGACCTTACCACGTGGGGTGAGTCATCCTCTCCCTTGTTTTGGTCTGACATTCTGAATGAATGGTTTGGCAACACTAACAGTCATACTGGCCTTTCTGACCTGCCTTTCAGAAAGGGTGACCCAGAGCTCTGTAGGTGGGCCCTGCCTTAAGAAAAGGAAATTCTGTATTCAATATTATGAACTTAGCAAAGCAAGAGCCCTTTTTTTGACCCATGATTACAAAATGATTTCCCAAGGAATTTTCTTAAAGAGGTAGTTCTCCTAGTGCATTAAAAAAAAAAAGATTCCTAAATGTCCTTCACAAATTGTGCATACTCGTGATTCTTGATTTGTTGTTCAGTCATTTCAATTGTCTCCGACTCTTCATGCCCTATTTGGGGTTTTCTTGGCAAAGATACTGGAGTGGTTTGCCATTTTCTTCTCTAGCTCATTTTTCAGATGAGGAAACTGAGGCAAACAGGGTGAAGTGACTTGCCCAGGGTCACACAGCTAGTAAGTGTCTGAGACAATATATTCTTCCTTGGAACAGTCACATGCCTTAGGAAGTTAGAGTAGGCTGTTAGCCCTGGCTCCCCTAAAGGAGGCTTGCCACCACCATGGCCTTGGAGGTGAGCAGTCCCTTCTTTAGGCTGTCATAGACCTATACGCCAGTAAAGAATACTTTTGGTACTCACAAAGATTGCAGAATTGAGCCTATTTAAAAGCAATGAAAAGACTATACAAAGCACAAGAAAAGCAGGAACAAACGCATTTGACTCTATATGTATTTGCCAGGACCCTCTTAAAAGTGGAGAGGATGGGTCTAGGCCCATAGTAGGCAGCAAAGGAAGAGAATGATTCTAAGTTACTCTTAAAGGTTGCTTAAGAGATTTGTTTGGCTCCTCATTTCCCTTTTGGAACAACAGTTCCTATCTTGCCCAAATAACCCCAGTACTGGCAAGCTCAATCCTCTACCTCTGTCTCTCCTTTTCCTTCTATTTATTTTTCCACTCGTTGACACACACAGACATTCAAAGTACTTAATAAAACAATGTAAATGATAATTACAGCTGGTTGGATGTTAAAAGCATAGGTGTGACCATGCCACTCATCTGCTATAGAAGTATCAGTAGGGGAGGTTAAAGAATAGCCTTATATAGCACCTACCACGTGCCAGGTATTGTGCAAACCCCCCCCCCCCCACACACACATACTAAATAGAGGTTGCAGGTACAAATATTATCTCATTTGATTTTCACAATGTGCCTATGAGGTAGGTGCTATTATTATTCCCATTTTACTGCTGAGGAAGTTGAGGCAAACAGAGATGTTAAGTGACCTAGCTAGTAAGTAATTATCTTGAGACCTCATTTGAACTCAGAGCATCCCGATTCCAGGCCCAGTGTTCTAGCTGCCTCAGCACACTATTGTCTCTAGGATGGATGCAGCTAGATGGCTCAGTGGATAGAGCACTGGGCCTAGAGTCACAATAGACCTCAGCCACTTACTAGCTCTATTACCCTCAGCAAGTCACTCAACCTCTTTTGTCTTTATCCACTGGAGAAGGACATGGCAAACCACTCCAGTATCTTTGTCAAGTAAACCCCATGGATGGTATGGTCCATGGGATCATGAAGAGTTGGACACAACCAAACAATAAAATGCAAACTCTTTCGTTTAGTACTAAAAGCTCTCCACAAACTGGCTTCAACCTATCTTTCTAGACAGCTTATCAATGACTCCTTCAATGCCCCACAATGGAGCAAAACTATCCTATTTGCGTTTTCCTTTCTCCCACCTCCACACTTTTGCATGGGCTGTGCCTGGTGCCTGGAAAACTCTCCTACCTTATCTCCACCCCTTAAAATGTTTAGGGGTTTTCTTGGCAAAGATACTGGAGTGGTTTCAAATCACAGTTCAAGAGCTACCTTTTTAAAGAGTCCTTTCTTGACTCACCCAGTCCTTCTTACCTCTCACCCAAACTAAAAATCTTTGTGTTAGTTTTGCATTTCCTTATCTGTGTAGGTGGGGTTCAGGGTTTGAATGTGAGTATCTAAATGAAGATGAAAATAAGGACATTATGTTCTAACCTGGATTTGACCTGATTTGTACTAACACACTCTATGGCATTCCAAAGGCTTTGTTAGAGTCCAGACACCAAATCCTCTCCTCTCTTCTTCCCTCCCCAGCACAGACAGGTTCCCCATGTGTTAGGTTACCGCTTTTAGAATATACATGAGGTGATACATTCATATATGAGGTGAGATACCAATTTATAAATGGAGTGGTTTGTAGATCAGGAAAACTAGGGGCTCTTCTTATTGGCAGCGTTTCTACAAGGTGAGGATCAGAGGAGACAGGGTGTTAAGGGGGCCATGTGACTTGTTATGACTCAGTTTTCACCACATCTGGGAGCAGACCTTTCAGAGTTTGTAGAAAAGGGTGGGGAAGAGGTGGGCTGCATGGGAGTCAATCAGGAAGTGGGTGGTGAATGCACATTAGATGAATAGTTGCAGAAAATTTAACTGAAAGCCCAGGAAGGTCAAAACAACCCACAATCAATGAGGGGCACTGTGTGTGGTGAAGTCCAGATATAGTAGTAAGAACAAAGCAGATAGTTTTAGCAAGTTCTTAAGAGTTTGATGGCCCTGAGCACTAGATATCCAGAGAGACTACCCCAGTGCTTCACTAACAATGCTGAGAAATTTAGTAGAAGGAAGATGTGTCTTGGACTTTATCCAGGAAGATCTAGTTACTGAAATATCCAAGAAACAGCATCACCATAAGGTAGTTCCTCCTACCTGCCAGGCAGTCCCACAGATAGGCATTGGAGGCATTTTGGGAATGATGCTCTGGTGTTTAACAGTCAGGAGGGGGAGGAAAAGAGGGTCAGGAGCATATATTTATTCTTATGTTGGTGCTTCCTGGAGGCTGGGTCAAAGCCACCTTATCCTGGCACAGGGGCAAAGGGAGGGGAAAGTTTGTCTTCACTTCTCTGGTTCTTCTCTTTTCCCACCCCTTCATCCATTCCTGCTGTCCAGGAATTCTTATGCCTGCTGGTGGAAAGTCAGCTTAAGGCCACAATTATTTACCTTTTCGGCCACATTTCAAATGTGCTGAGGGTAGAAACCTTAGCCTGTGTGGCCTAAAAGTTTGGTTCCCCTCACCCCCACAATCCCAACCCTTGACAGTTCTGCAAAAATATGCCTCTTCCTAGTGTTCACGGTCATCAGAGCATCTTTCCACTCTCTTTGTCATTGGACTGTAAAAAACAATGTTAAAAAAATGACAAAAACCCAAAAATGTGGACTGTGGTCACTGCCCAAAAATAGAAAACAGGAAAGTCAGTGTCCTATCTGGGCAACAGTAGCAGAGACTGACTTCACTGGCCGGGCTTGTTTAGGGAGCAGTTGTTGTCGGGGGAACTGGCCCGGTGCAGGAGTGGGGGTGGGGTGGGGTCAGAGGTCACCTGGCAAAGCCACAAGGAAATGCATTCGCACAAAGCGGCTGTTAGAGCAGGCGTAATCAACCCCCCCACCCCCCACAATGTAGCAAATGAAAGCTGAGGGGCCTCAGTCCACCAAGTCAAACAAAGGCGACTCTGCCGAGCTTCTATTGAATTTCCTTGCCAGATGATTCTGTAAATGTTGTGGCCTCATCCTTTCACAGACAGTGAATTCTTCTGGGCTCTCCTCCTTGTGCCAGTTCCAGTCAAAAAGACTGACATTCTTTAAAGAAATAGAGTGGAATTTGAGAGAGGGGGAGAAAAGGGGAAGGACTTATTTTCCTCTCTTTTCATGGTTCCCCCTCCTTGCATTGAGTCTAGAGAATTACTTTTATGGGCCAGTTTCTTTGTTTTCTCTGTTTATTTACTGGTTTCTGAAGTCAAAGGCTATCACAACCCACTGCCCTGAAAATTTAGACGGGAAGCCATTTGCGTTGTGTTTTTGGAATATAAGCTTATTATATTTGGGCAGTGGAGAAGGCTTGATGTCGAGCTTTAAAAGTACCCAAGTCACAAAAGGAACATTACCACCAAAGGTGACAACTTTTTCACCCCTTGTAAGGCGATAGGATTTCAAAGCTGCCCTGCAGCTCTTTTGGGCAGAACACAAATAAATAAGCAATTGGTGCATACCCTCTACTCATATCAGTAACAAGAAGGCAAGAATCCTAAAATAAGGCTCACAAAACAACCAACATGGCCAGAGGGGAAGTGGCAACTAACTCTGGGCCCCTGACCATTAGGCTGACCTGCTGCCTTAAAAATCTTTCATTTTCTCTTCTTAGGCTTGTTCTGTTTGGCTTCAGAAGCAATGGGTGAAAGCAGAAGAGACCTAGGTTTAGATGTGACTATTAAAACAAAAAAAAAAAAGACACTAGCCAAAAGTGGAACGGAATATACCTCAGGAATTAATATCCCCTCACTTCAAAGCTAGGGGGGCAATGTAGAGCACCAGGTCTAGAGTCAGGAAGACCCCAGTTCAAATCTGACCTCAGATGCTTACTAGCTATGTGACCTTGGGCAAGTCACTTATCCCTGTTTGCCTCAATTGCCTCATCCATAAAATGAGCTGGAGAAGGAAACGGCAAAACCCCTCCAAAGTTAATTGAATCTAGATTTCTGAAAATTCTTTCCATCCTTAAGTGATTACCCTCGTTCCCCCAAAGTATTATTTAGAGAAAAAGACTGAAAAAACTGTAGCTCTGTGTCACAGAACATGTTTTGGAAGTTTGGAAAAGTATCTGGCTCTCTACTAGCAGTCGGGGAAACTCAGGCACTTGCTTATTTTTGACAGGAAGAGAATTTGAGGATCAGAAAAGATAAATATTTCTGGACTAGGCAGGTGAGAAGGCTGAACCTTAATCAAGAAGAAAACGAAATGAATTAGAATGTAAATACTGTGCTAAAAAAAAGAAAATGTGGACTTCTTAAAAGCAAGAAATCCAGATGGAAAAATGTAAGTAGATAAAGAGGGGCTCTATAGCTTCTTACAAGTTGGGTTGGAATTCATAAATCACAGAATCATGGGATCATAGATCTAGAGCTGATAGGAACCTCAGAGGACATCTAATTGATTCCCTTCATTTTACAGATTAAGAAACAGGTTGAAGGAAGGTTAAGTGACAGTCAGTAATCATCAGAAATGGCATTTGAACCCAAGTCTTCTGTCTCCAAATAAGAGGATCTGCCTGATGAGAATATGGCTGGTTACTTTGATGATTAAGAGGAAAGGTATGGGAAATGTATTCCTGAGAATAATACCTGCAAAAAGTATCCACTACGTCCTTTTTTTTTTTCCCAGAAAGGAATGAGTGTTTCTTGTCTTTGAACAACTGCCATTCAAAACACCTGCTATTTGCCAGGCACTCCACTAAATGCTTCCAACACAAAAATGAAGCAGTCTCTGCCTTCAAAGAGCTTATATTCTATGGGGGAGACAGCATACACATTAATACATAAACAAAATATATACAAAAGTAATTGGTGTGTGAGTTCGTAGGGAGTGTTAAGAGCTGGTGGAATCAAGAAAGGGCTGTGCGGGAGGTAGTGCTTTAGTTGAGTTTTGGAGGAAGTTAGGCCTTGTTCTAAAAAGCAGATGTAAGCTTGGAGTGCATGTATGGAGAACAACATAAATATCCACATTCATCTAAAACAGGAATTCTTAAACTTTTTTGTGTCCTGGACCCTGCTAGAAGCCTGGTGATTCCTATAGATCCATTTTCAGAATAATGTTTTTAAAAGCCTAAAAAATTACACAGGATTACAAAGGAAACCAATTAGTCATTGAGAGAGTTATCAAACATTTTTTTTCTCTAAAGGTTCAAAGTCCAGGTTAAGAACCCCTGATCTAGAGTCAATGGAATTATATCAGAAACATATTAGCCACACTAATCTTCTCCCCCCACCCATTTTTTAAGTTTGCATGTTATATTAATATTTAGTGGGCCAAAGAAAGACCTGATAAACAGAAGTATATATAGAATGATTTTACATACATATACATATTTGTGTCTAGTGCAGGAGTGGGGGGAGAGAGGGAAGAAAAAAGAAAAAAAAAGCAAGTCCCATGATAACTTTATTTAAAAGGAATAGCAAATTGTACATAATAGATTTGCAATTTCATGTGCAATCATCTTTTTTTATTCTACTATATTACAAAAATGCTTGTTTTGTTTCTTAAGTTCAGAATAAAATAAATAAAATTTCAAATAATAAAGATTAAGACAAATGTAAGTCAAAAGGGGGTTTATCAGTATGTAAACTCAGCTGTTTCCAACATGGGAAATACTAGCAATAGAGAGCTGTCTAAAACCAGAACTCATGATGAATATCGAGAACTAGGGTTAACCTCAAATGCTAAGGCGAAAAATGTGTGAGGAGTGGTCTTTGTGCTTAAGCAAGTGCAAATGAGAAGTATGTTATTTATATTCACTCAGCTTACTGGTATATCAACTTCCTGGAACTTTGACTATGGATCAAGTTTGCCTGTTTTGTCCTTTGAATATTGACATTCTGGTACTTCTGCCCTGATTTCTCTGGACATGCCTCTTGCTTGTTGCATGATCATAAATGACTCCTGGTCTCATACCAACTCTCATCTGGCTTCTGGGCTTTCACACCAGAACCCTTATCAATATAAATGATTGCATCCTACCTGCATAACAGTCTGCTCTATGGATGCCTTGTACCCCTGCCTCTAGCTATTCTTCCCCTGCCCCACCTAAAAAATCCTTTTTTTAGGTAGAAAACAATTTAATTTATCAAGTTGGTCAGGAAAGATACGATCAAGGATGAGAAGCATATTCACCTTTAGATGGATGCTTCCACTTGCATTAAACTCAGAACACTGGCTAACTCCTCAGACTGATGATGGGCATCAATCTATGGCCCTAGAACTTCCTTGGACTACTGGATTAAAAAGTTTGCTAGTTTGGGTGCTTCTGTAATGCAGTCTAATGCCATGGGGCAAAAGGAATTAAAGCAAAGTTGACAAGGTTAACACCACAGAGAAGTGAAAAACACCGGCTTGTTTTGGAAAAAGAGATGAGAAAATACACTTCTTTCCCTTCTTTGCAGAGGTGGGGGAGTATGGACATAGAACTGTGACTCAGATTATATACTGGCTAATTTTGCTACACTGCTTTTTTCCCTCTTTATTTTTTATTTATTTGTTACAAGAGATGGCTCATTGGAGTTAGGAGAGGGGAAGGGAAATGCTAAAAAGTGAATGTGATGTAAAAACAAAAGATAGCAGTAAAATATATATTTTTTAAAATTCTAAACAAAAAAACCCTACTATGAGACAATAACTATAACATGTACATGATTATCATGGAGCAATAATTAAGACTCTTAAAATAATGGACTGTTAGCACTAAAAGAGACTTTAGAGATTATTCAATAGAATATAAGCTCTTTGAGGACAGGGTCTAATTTCATTTTTGTCTTTGCATTCCCAGTAACTAGCTCAGTTGGCAGGCTACTAATATGTTTTTGATGACTAAGCTGAATTTTAGTATAATATTGCAAGATCATAGATCCAGAGGTAGAAGGAGCTTAGAGATCACCTAGTGACCAGGAGTTCTTTAACTTTTTGTTGTATGATGACCCCTTTTGGCAATCTCTAGTACAAGCTGGGGAATCTGTCGCCTCAAGGCCACATGCAGCCCTCTAGGTCCTCAAATGGATTACTCCAACTGGATTCAGTCCAAGGGACATGCTTGAGGACCTAGAGGGTCACATGTGGGTCTCGAGGCTGCAGGTTCCCCACTTCTGCTCTAGTACTTAACACAGTGGCTGGTACAAGTAGGTACTTAATACATGTTTATGGATCTGTTCTGGGCAGCTAGGATAACATGCCGGGTCTGGGGTCAGAAAGACCTGAGTTCAAATCTGGACTCAGATACCAGCTATGTGACCCTGGACAAGTCCCTTAACCCTGTTTGCCTCAGTTTCCTGATCTGTAAAATGAACTGGAAATGAAGGAAATGGCAAACCACTCCAGTACCTTTGCCAAGAAAACCCCAAATGGGGTCATGAAGAATCAGACATGACTGAAAACGACTAAACAACTAGTCCAACCCTCCATTGTACAGATGAGAAAACTGATCTCCAGAGAGTTTAAGAGACTTGCTCAATACCATAGTTGGTCAATAAGCGCCTACTCTGTGCCAGGCACTCTGCTAAGTGCTGAGGATAACAAGAAAGGTAAACAGTCCTTGCTTTCAATGAGCTCACAGTCTAATAGGGGAAAGGACATACAAACAGCTACAGTTATCCCTTCCACATCACAGCTTTCCCCATCTTGGGTCGGCATAAGAAATTAAATGGGAATTTTTAGGGATTTTTGCGGAAGTTGCAGATGACACATGAAAGCCAACAGATGACAGAAAAAGTTTAGAAACTCAAATGCATAAAATATGTGTATAGTATCATATAATATCAACATATTTTATCTTTTAATACCATAATAATTCAGACTTCTTCTCTGGTATGAAAGAGGGTGCCAAAAAAACTTCAGGTGGATTTTCCAGATCACCGGGAAACCTCACAATGTAACCCTCACAATATGAAATGGATAACTGTATGTACAAACAAGCTATTAGCAGGATATACTGGAGATAATCAGAGTATTCACCAGAATTCAAACTCAGGTTTTTTGTTTTTGAAAACTTGTGGTCTTCTCACTGTACCACTCCCACACCTCTGGTTCTAAAGGTTAAGAAACCAAGGCTCAGAGAAACTTAGCAGGCTTGTCCAACATCACAGCAGAGTAGTGGTGGAATAAAGCCAGAATCCTGTGAGTTTAAGGTACCTCACTGCTTACATGTAATTCACCAACAAATATTAAGTCTTGGATACAAGCTGCAGCTTTCTTAAAGAACTAAACAAGATGCAGCATTGCCCTGAGAGCTCATATAATCAACTTGCAAATTGCCTGCCTTATAAACTTCCAGGCGACAGAGACCTCTGTCCCAGTTCTGGTTCAAAGCAATCCAAATGGATTTCACAAGTGACAGAGCCCCTGAATAATACACACTGCAAAATGAGCTAAAACACCTGGTCTGCCATAACTCATTCCAACAAAGGCTGATTCAACATGCTTATCGTCGGTGAAGTGGGAAAAAATGGCCGTGTGTACATCACACACTCCCTCGCCACCTCCATCATTTCAAAGGCTTTCATCCTTTACTTAGATACCACTCTTGTTCCTTTCCCCTCTACCAGGATCTACGGTATCTTGCTTCTCCTTCAAGATGTGCATTTTCCAAACACTGTTCACAAATAAATTAATATGGCATAATGGAAAGAGTGATGAATTGTAATGAAAGGAACTGAGTTCAAATCATGGCTGCTACTGCCTTCCTTTCTGAGTTTACCCTTACTCTGCTCTGTATACAGTATTTCAGGTATGGGCTTAGTTATTTGCATGTTATCTCCCCATTACAATATGAGCTCCTTGAGAGCACAAACTGTTGTTTTTACCTTTTTCCTTCCAAAATTGCACTTTGCCTGGCAGATACTAAGAGCTTAATAATTGCTTGTCAACTGACTGATTTTCTCTTACCCTAACCATTCCTTCTCTACCACCATTTGGGTTAAAATAAGGTTTCTCCTCTCCACTTTTGGTTTGGTTTACCTAATTATATATAAAAAAAGACTGAATATTAACATACGATTAACATATCACCTGTCTAAACTAGGTGATGAAACTTCAAATCACCGAGGCTGGCTCTAGCCATGCTTTACTCCCTGGATCTCTTTTCACCACTTGAAAAGAGAACCATGGAGTAAAGCAGTCGAGTAGACCAGAGCCTGTATCTAACCCTTTCAGCTTCAGAACTCCCAACCCTCCATTGCTATCTCCCTGCCCCACCCACCCTCCTTGATTTTCAGTTCTGGACCCATAATTAACTCAGTACTGACACGACTATCAGAAAGACTGTGTCAATCTACTTCTAGGGACTCCACTTTCCAAACCAAAATATCCCTCCTGGCCACCCTATATGTGTCAAGGTCTCCTATTAGAATATCAGGACCTTGAAGGTAGGGGACTATATCTGCTTTTGAATTTGTCTATCAAGTGCCTAGCACAGTGTTTGGCATATAGGAAGTATGCTTAATAAGTTTTTTCATTCATTAATTCAAGTTAAAAAAAATAACCCTCCTAAAGGTTTCTGCCATTATATAACTCAGATTTGAAGAAATCACAGCAAACTACAGCGAAGTGAGATTCAAACTGATTTATCTTCTTTTCCTCTTTTTAAGAGTGGTTTATTCTAGAACTTCCCTTTCTAGGTGGACTGACAGTTTTCACTTTCTTGACTAGGGAAGGTTTATGCTCAGCCTTCTAACTTATAAACCAAATCTATCCTGGGTACTGGGTATACCCAGTATTATGGCTCCAAAGCTTCTATAGCCTTTTCCTTCTTTGTTTCAGCATTCCCAGAGGAGGAATTAGGGAGATGAGCAAATAAAATCTGACAGCCGTCAGGATGACCTCGGAGATTTGTTGTTTGAGGACACAAAAAATTCAGATCAAAGTTGCTGATGTTTCTATGATGGTCTTTTTTTTTTTTTTTGCATTCTCTCCTCTTCATCCTGCTACTTATTGTCCAGACCAGGTTTTATATTAATTTTATGACAAAGCTTTTCAGTTTCATCTACTGGCTTACATCTGTCTATCTCTAATGTTTGAGAATTTCTACCCACTGTCTATTTTCCAACATTAGCCTTGGGAGGCCAGGTTAACCAATATTTACTGTTTTGTGTAAACCAACAAACCTATCTGAGATGTAAATACACTTCTTGGATACCTCTTGACTCTTTTGATATATTCTTTTTTAAAAATAATATTTTACTTTTTCCCAGTTACATATAAAATCTTTTGATAAATTCAATTCATGAAGGATTAGGGATCATCTTTATATAAAACATTTAAAGTAACTGTGCACTATGGTGTTTTGGAATTCACTCTAAGTAAGATAAGAGGCCCAGATGGATTTATAATCTAGGAAGAGTTTATGGTAAATCCTGAGATATTGCCAAAGGGTGCTAAGTAACCTGTGGATATAATAGTTTCTAGATCACTTACATTTCCCAATGTACCTCTTACCCCTATTCCTCCCAGAGAGCAATCTTTTATAACAAATTATTAAAAAGAGGGAAAAAATGTTCTTTAAATCAACATATGAGAGGAGCAGAGACCCAGCCTAGGAGTCAGAAAGATCTTTGCTAAAGTCCTACTTCTGACATACAGAGGGGCTATGATCCTGAGGGAGTTAAACTGTCAGTGCTCTACAAGCTCTCTCAGCTGCATAAACTCATAAACTGCAGAGCAGTCACTTAACTGCATCAGTAGAGGGAAATCAGAAGTTCACTACACCAATGAAATCACAGATGGGGGGGCAGAGAGAGAGAGAGAGAGAGAGAGAGAGAGAGAGAGAGAGAGAGAGAGAGAGAGAGAGAGAGAGAGAGAGAGAGAGATTGAGATTTTGTTGTTTAGTCATTTCAGTTGCGTCCAATTCTTCATGACCTCATTTGGAGTTTTCTTGGCAAAGATACTGGAGTGATTTGCCATTTCCTTTTCCAGCTCATTTGCAGATGAGGTACTGAGATAAACAGGGTTAAGTGACTTGCCCAGGATCACAGAGTAGATAGATAGTGATCTTTTCTTTCTGTCCGTGTCAGTGTTGCATGTATTAGACTGTAAGCTCCTAGTAGGGTAGGGCTATTTCTCATCATCATCATCATCATGACTAGCTTATATAGCAGTTCAGGTCTGTTTTATATCTATTATCTCATTGGCAAAATTGGTTTTACAATCCAATTTTAGCATATTGAAATAGTCTTTTGTCCATCAAAAATAATTTCTTACTGGCAAATATTTTGGAAGCATATCTTAACAGCACTTTAGAATCCTTTATCAATGTAAAAAGAATTATAAAACATGAAGCTAAGTGCAATTTAAAAAATTCTGATTACAGAATATCAATCATTCAATCAATAAGCATTTCTTAAGTGCTTAATATGTGCTTAGCCTGAACTAAATAGGGGGATACAAAGGAAAACCAAAAATGATCTCTGTCCTTAAGGAGCTTACATTCTAATGGGGGAGATCACATAGACCTAAACTGGCAGAAAGATAAAAAACACTTCTAAAAGAAGTAAAATGAAATTCTTGCTCTTCTCTGATGTGTGAAACTGCCCCCACCTGTTTCTGTCCAGCTCTCCTATTCACAGTCTGTTTATTCACATAATAGTTCTCTCCTTTGTCTCTTTTGCTTAGTTCTACTTTTCTCCTGCTGACCTCAGCCAACATCAATCATGAGCCTTGCTTTGTATCTTCCCACACCTTCCCACCAGGAGCAAACAAATGGAGCACACATAGTACGGGGATGAATGCCTGCTTCATACATTTCTATACATGCCTCTATTTTCCAACTAAAACACGCAGAGTTCAAAAAACCTATTACTGTTAGGCTACTGTTTGTATGTGTTTTTACACATCCATCATGTGCCAAAAGTTCTGGCTCATTTCCTTCTCCACCACAGATCTGTATTGCTATTCTGTACCAACAATGTACCTGTAGCTGAGGATGGATGACAAATGCCTTAGTACAGTTTCATCTTAGGAGGGGGTGGGGATGGACATAATCTATTTTAGGGGCAGACAAAATATGTACAGGGTCAGAGAATGGGGAGGAAGAGGTCACGCTTGGGGGAAATAAAGGTAATATTCTGTAAGCGGCTTTGAAAGAAGCCACACTTCTCATCTAATACAGTTATGGTATTGCTACTCGCTTGGGGGTTTCTTTCCCACCCCCTGCTAAGCCTCACTGACCTCAGCAAAAGCAAACAAGCTCAGTTTGAGAAAGATCACAACTGGAGGTGGGGAGAGAGTGTTGGGGAGGGATAAATAATACTCTGTACTTCTGTTGATTAATTATCATTACCTATATCCTTGTCCCCTCACCCAAACCAACCCAGTTCTGAGAAATGCAAACAATGGTATAAATGGAGAGGTTCCTGTCATCACCTTTTCCTTCCCAATTCCCTACTCTTTCTACTACTATGATACCTCTAACCCCTCAGTGATACTTGATATCTATGTTACTTTGGGCAAATCATTTAATCTCCCTGGGTCCTCATTTCTTCATTTGTAAAATGAGGCGGCTAGATTAGGTTTGAGGTCCCTTCTAGGTCTGGACCTATGATCCTATAACAACCTGCTCTATGTGGATATAAAGTAAATCCACATAAATATCAAAACCAAAACTCTGCAAGAAGAGGTAGTAAGAGATGCCCCATTTAAAATAACTCTAGACAGTACAAAATCCCTGGGGGTAAACTTGACAAAACAAACTCAGGAACTATATAAACAAAATTATTTTAAAAAAACCCTTTTCATACAAATAAAATCAGATTTAAATAATTGGATGAATATGAATTGTTCAAGGGTAGGAAATGTCAATATAATAAAAATGACAATTTTACCTAAACTAACTTATATATTCAATGCCATCCCAATTAAATTGCCAAAAATTATTTTACTGAATTAGAAAAAATAATAAAATTCATTTGAAAGAACAAAAATCAAGTATATCAAAGGAAATAATGAAAAAATTGTAAAGGAAGGAGGTTTAGCAGTTCCAGATTATAAACTAGATATAAGGCAATAATTATTAAAACTATCTGGTATCTGTGGGGGGTGGGGGGTGGTAGAGAGAATTATACACAGAACATACATTTAAGTTTAATCTGCAACATTAACATTTTCTTCATCCCTTTATTAAGTCTAGACAATCAACAAAACAAAAAATTAAGCTCTGATTTTTATTAACAATTGGCTATAAGCCAGCTTTAACACATCACTGGTATAGCTCCTATGGCAGACTTGTCAGGGGACATGGGCACAGAATGAGAAGGCATCGGTAGATTCCAATGTGAATCACTGGAGCAAATACCATATGGAAGAGGTCAGAGATCCATCTGACTAATTTCGATAGCAATTAAGTTTAAAGTTTGAGAAGTAAGACAAATAATGTATGGAGGGTATGGTTATGGTTGATTCATGGAGGAGCAATTCTGGCTCTTTCCCTAACAGTAATGCTAAGTCCCTGGTGGAATAGACACCTCCCCATAATGGTCATTATGAGGATGGCCATTTTACAGTAAGGACCTGTAGAAGCAATGTCAGCGAATGGAAAAGACTTATACTTGAGGGATTCTCTCAGATTCATTATTGCCCTTTCAATCCCTGGAGCAGACCTGCCTGGTAAGGTCACCCTATTTGAGCTCAGGCATATACAGGACACGCAGAGGACTTTCAAAAGGATAATGAATAAGAGCAGGATATGGATTGTGGAAAATTTTAAACTAATGAAGAAATATGGGAGGAGGAGAGAGCTGTTTCTATGGATGGCTTTATATAATTTTAATGTGAAGAACATTTTTATTGTTTGGGCTTCTGGGCTCAATTATAAATGAAAATGAACAAGTAGATATGTTTTGTTCTAAAGCATCTCTCTGTACCCTCTTATACTTTCTTCCCCATTTTTATGATTCAGGCTTTTAAAAAAAATTAATCATTTAGCTGTGACTGTAAGCATGTAGAATTTCCCACTGCAGAATCAGACCAACAGCAAGCATCTAATTGATCTCTTTTCCTTAAGTTTTTCTCTGTTCCAATTCATCTGCTACTCACCTGTCAAAATGATCCTCCTAAAAAAGTGTAGGTCTGCCCATGTCACCCTCCTACTCATAAAACTCTCTGTTACTTTCAGGATACAACATAACATCCTCTGTTTGGCATTTAAGCTGTTTATAACCTAGCCCCATTCTACCTTTTTGGTCTTCTTTTACTGGACCCCCTCAATGCCATACTAGTCCATTTTCAGTTCCCCACACATAGCTCTCCATCTCTATGTTCTTACATTGGTGGTTACCCGTATGCCCAAAATTCTCAGCCTCTTCACCTCTGCCTCGTAAGTTCCCTGGCTTCTTTCAGGAGTTAGTTCAAACCCTATCTTCTCGATGAGGCCTTTCTCAATCACCCCCTTAATTGCTAGTGCCTTTCCCTCTGATGTTGCTCTTTATTCAGTCGTTTTTAAATCACGTCCAACTCTCTGTGTCCCCACTTGGGATTTTCTGGGCAGAGATCCTGAAGTAGTTTGCCATTTCCTTCTCCAGTTCATTTTTCAGATGAGGAAACTGAGGCAAACAGGGTGAAGTGACTTGCTCAGGGTCACACAGCTAGTGTCTGAGGCCAGGTTTGAGCTCAGGAAGATGAGCTTTCTGATTCTAGGCCCAACATTCTATCCACTGTGCCACCTAGCTGCATCACCACCCCCATATTATCTTCCATCTACTGATATGTACTAAGTTATTTATGTTGTTGCTTCATTAGAATGTGAGCCCCCTGAGAGTAGGGCCTGTTTTTACCTTTGTATCCTCAGAGTTCAGTGCAATGCCTGGCACATAATAAGAGCTCCTAAACTAGAGCTACTTCAGTCCGAAAAAGCATTACTTTCTATAATCAACTAGGACTTTTCAAGCTGTAAATAATGTTTTAAAAAAATAAAATGAAAAGACTCCTATAAAATAGTTTATAATATAATAAGTTTTGTGACAATTGAGAAGGGTTTTGAAATAAAGTTATTACTGAATTACTACTTCTCCTTTTCTAGAAGCTTGCCATTACTGTGAAGGGCTATGAGCAGATTAGATATTACTATCTTGATGGTGCATGGGAATAGGCAGGCTCGCAGGAAACACTGCTTCAGGCAGAATGCTGTAAGCACTTGTACTATTTGCTATAGTGAATTATCTGCTAATATTTTACTTCTTCTTAGAACATCCCAATAAGTCCACCTCCCTAATGGCTGCTGAACCTCAGTGATTCCACTTCATATAATTTCATTGTGTTCACTTTGTATTCCTCCGTCCATCTCCCAACTCTATATTCTTTCATTAATCTTGTCTAAAGACCCTCGTTTGATTTTTCTTTCCTTTGAAGCACGTAAAAATGTTTAGCTTTGCACAGTGGGATGAGAAGTATCACCTCAGCACTTCCTCTCTGTTGAACATTTTCTCTCTTCTGGCTACAAGTAATAAACGTTGGCTGAGAAGGCTGACTGAGGAGAGCCGTGGCTCCCCTTTGAAGGAAGAGGCTTATTAATCACATTATCTCCATCAAGTGCAGGACAGAATAGCAGGTAGCCCAAAAGATAGCATCGCTGCTGTCGACTGTAGCTGAGGCCCATCAGGGGCCTGACATTAACAGAAAACAGCAGCAGTATTCAACATCAGGAGAATGAGTTTTTCCTCCATGTATGCATCCTGGTCACATGTCTCCTCTGCTGGGATACCTTTCATTCAGATGCCTGGACCACAATGCTCTCTATAAATGTCTGCCCATGCATACACATGCAGGTTCTATACAGGGCCACTTTTCCTATGGACTGAATATTTGTGGGAGAGTGAGCTAAATGTTATAGGGAAAATATTCTGTTCTAAGTTTATTATATTTGTTGTTGTTCAGTTCTTTCCAGTTGTGTCTGACTCTTTGTGACCCCATAGAGGGTTTTCTTGGCAAAGATACTGGAATGGCTTGCCACTTAGTTCTCTAGCTCATTTTATAGATGAGGAAACTGAGGCAAACAGGTTAAGTGTCTTTTCCAAGGTCACACAGCTAGTAAGTGCCCCAGGCAGGATTTGAACTCAGAAAGATGAGTCTTCCTGACTCTAGGCCCAGCAAGGTCACATACGTTGCTACGTTATAAAATGCCTTTGTTGCTAAATAAATGTTTCTGGTTAGTAACAACAAACACCTGGAGGAGTAGGGCAAAGCTCATGAGCTATGGTTTGGAGAGGAGATTCTGATCAATATTTAAAGTATTTAAAACCCGGGGTAGTTGACTGGGGCCCCATGAGGGAACAGGGTGGCAACCACTGCAGGAATAATCGAAAAGATCATGCATTAGAAACGAACTATTGTTTTTAGATAAGTCTGGGGACAGCCACAAGTATTACATTTTTGACAACATGCATCCCTCCATGAAATGTAATCAGTCACTCAATTTATGCTTTTCCCCACAGGACAACAGACATTTCACCATAATAGTGCTGCCATAAGCCCTGGTTTGGCTATGCTGGCAGACTCTTGTAGAGTAATAGAGCTTTGGAATCTTGTTTGTTATTGGGGATGGCAGATAACCATGTTAGATTCATCAGAAGGTAAGGCCAGAATATCCTTATGTATTCTTTGCCTAGTTTAATTCAGAGCCAAGAGAGAAATCAGACTAGATTGCTGGACTTTTCTTTAGACATAAAAGAACATAAACAATTACAATTGATAGGTTCAGAACCAAGAGAAAATTGTATACAGTAACAAAAATATTGTTCAAAGAATAACTGTGAACAACTAAGTTATTCTGAGTATTATAAATATTCAAATTACTTACAAAGGACCTATGAAGGAAGATGCTATCTACCTCCAGAGAAAGAACTAATAAATAGACGCATACATAGTATGGTTTTACATATGTATATGTGTATATATATAAATATATATATCGAGGGCTTTATATGTATATATTTTGTGTGTGTGTGTGTGTGTGTACGTGAAATGACAGTCTTCTCTAGCACAGGGTGAGGAGGGATGGAGGGAGATAGTTTGGAACTTAAAACTTAACAAGAAAACTTAAATTAAACTAAAAAAACCCAATTGGTAGGCTAATATTTTTCTTGTACTTGTTACACTTGATGCTTGACTTGGGTGGTCAGCCCTGAAGATGTTCACAGGACATTTCTCATGACTGGGTTTTGTTTTCAAAGTCCTCAAAGTTCCCAGTGTCCTCTCTGATTTTATGGTCAGACATGAGACAGTGGCTGAGTTCAGATCAATCCAAGGAATATAAGTCAACATCACACAGGTCAACTGTGTTGAAAGTATGGCTGGTTTAGTCAAAGGAAGAGGAATTTTAAAGGGCACAATAAGGATTTCTCTTTGTAAGTCTTCAATTACTCTACTGAAAGAAGTCTAAAATGTTCCTAACCTCTGGAGATGAAGTTAAGGATGAAGAACAAAGTTAAGTGAAGGGGATGGTGGTAGAGGATTCTTATTTAAACTGTTCTCTGGAATTTTATTTAAACTGCTTGCTTTCAGCGGCAAAAAAAAAATGACTCAGATAGTTTACTGGGGGTAATAACAGCTGTTCTCTGAAAATATCCTTAATGATGGATTTGGAAAACCTCTCCAGCCACCTGACAAGAGTTCTCTCTTCTAGAGTTTCTCATATTCTCTCCCTTCATTTTAATAAAATTGAATCTACCAGTTCATCAACTTCAATCTCTGTGCCTATCAGGTTTCCCAGCATAGTGAAAAAGAGAATATGGCAGTTCTAAGCAGCATGGTCATGGTCCAGAAGTAACTGCCCATTTTGGGCAGGCAAGGGTATAAAGACATCACAAAGTGAAACTCTGGTTAAACTCATCATGGGGAGGGTGCGGTTCACAGCAACTCATGGCAAGAAATCACTAATGTCCTGTGAGACTGTTATTTAAGCCCTGTATGAACAGGGAAATTAAGCATTGATTTGAAAACAAGGAATAATAAGGGATGTAAGATCATATAGACTTAAGATGGTCAAGACAAATTTCTACCAAGAATCTTTAGGTGAAAAGTATGAATCTAAAGTCCTACTGTGGGTCATGATTTGTCTCTATAACTAGATACCTTTGTATTTTGAGTAGCTTAGAAGAGAAGACGGAAATTGGATATGAAATGTTACTACATAGCTAAGTTAATAGGAAATAGCCATGATTCCAGAATAGGAATAAGCCAAGGGAGACACAAACCCAGAGGCAGGCTATTATTTTTGATATCTATGAAGTGTAAACGTTTGTTGATTATAGAAACATTAAACCTGGTGTGTGTGTGAATGGAAAAGAAAAGAACACTGGATTAGAAGTTAGTATGAAGTGAGTTTGAATCCTGTTTCTAATCCTGTCTTAGTTTCTTCATTTGTCAAATAGGGAGAAAAATGGCTGTAGTACCTACCCAAAAGAGGGTATTGTGAAGATCAAATGAGATAATGTAAGTAAAATGCTTTGTAAAGCCTAAAGCACCATAAACAGTATCCCAAAAGTCTTAGTACAGTTTTGAGCTATTAAACTTTTATTAACTTTAAATTTTTTTCAAACTTTTATTAAAGTTTTAAACTTAAAACATAACGAAGACTTTTGGAACACCGTATACAAATCAATGATGTTCTAGCTCAGGAGTTCTTAATCTTTTTTTGAGTCCTGCACCCCTTTGGCAATCTGATGAAGCCTATAGACCTCTTTACAGAATAATGCTTTTTAGGGGCAGCTAGCTGGTGCAATGGATAGAGCACCGGCCCTGGATTCAGGAGGACCTGAGTTCAAATCCGGCCTCAGACATATAATATTTACTAGCTGTGTGACCCTGGGCAAGTCACTTAACCCCACTGCCTAGCCGGCCCCCCCAAAAACAAAAAAACAGAATAATGTTTTTTAAATGCATAAAATAAAATACATATAAATTTTAAAAAGGAAATCAACTATATGGTTCATGTATTCCCTGAAATCTACCTGTGGACCCCAACATAAAGTCCCCTGGTCTATGTAAAGCTGTATACTTAACCAGCTCTAAAAATTTCAAGAGCACAGTAAAAAAATCCAGACCAAGCTAGAACAAGCTAAAGCTAAAGGGACCATACAAGTCACCTAGCTCAACGGCTCATTTTATAGGTCATCTCAACCCCAAGGATATTAGATGACTTATCCAAGTTCACACAGCTAATTGGCAGTTGAACTGGGACCAGAACCCAGGTGTAGGGGTGGGGACCAAGGAATAAGCATTTATATAGCTCCTACTATGTGCCAGGCACTGTGCTAGGCACTTTACAAATATTATCTCATTTGAGACTCACAATAAGCCTGCAAGGTAGGTTCTGTTATTATCCTCATTTTTATAGTTCAAGAAACTGAAGCAAAGAGAGGTTAAGTGACTTGCCCAAGGGTTACACAACTAGTAGAGGCTGGATTTGAACTCGGATCTTCCTGACTCCAAGCCAGCGCTCTATCCACTGTGCCACCATTGCCTCTCTTGCTCCTCAGTCCAGGGAGGGCTCTTTTCATTGTACCATGCTGCCTTTCACAGTCATTCTTTTAAAAGTAAGAGTGATTAAAAAACCTTTAAAGAACTAAACACATATCCCCAGATTTAAATTTCCTGGAAATTAAAAAGAAAATTCATTAACAGAACAGAACAGAAAACTTATCAACTGCATTCAATGTAGAAATGCAATGTCATTTAACATTCAGTAGACCAATAGGATGGTATGCTTCAAGTCAAGCTAAAGTGTGCTGACCAGTGGTACTACCTGGGCATGAAACCAGGACTTACTATCAAAATCAATTCAATAGCTTCTGATACTGATATCACAGGGAGCAGATACTTCCTAGGCCTCTATGTAAGTTGGCTACAATGAGCTAGCATCATGTTATCTGTGAGAGAATTAGTACAGGAAATGACTGCAAACCACAGAAAGTAGGGTCCAGAGTTTTTTAACTAAAAGACAGATGATTCCTAAGTGTCCTGTGGATATGGTGAACATATTTCTCAAGTTTTCATGGATAGTTCTGAAGTCAAGAAAATAATTTTATTGTTGTAGAATCATTTTTAGTCGTGTCTGATTCTTTGTGACCCCATTTGGGGTTTTCTTGACAGAGATACTAGACTGGTTTGCCATTTCTTTCTCCAGCTCATTTTACAGATGAGGAAACTGAGGCAAATAGGGTAAAGTGACTTTCTTAGGATCACACAGTTAGTAAGTGTCTGAGGCCAGATTTGAACTCAAAAAGATGAATCCTACTGACAAAGCGCAGCACTCTTATCCACTGCGCCACCTACCTTCCCTCAAGAAAAGATAGTATGTTCTTAATTTGAAAAAAGGAACATTGTATCAATCCATGTGTTCTGATTTTTGTTTTTGGAAAAAATGTCCACTGTGTCTATAAGAAAGTTGTCTCGTGACATTTTGAACCGAAGTGAAAGTCATTTTATTTCTAATTTAGACTGCAAAGGAAGGGAGCAAAGTGATCAAAGATGCTGGCATATTATCTGTCACCAACAGGTAAATTTTATCCTCGAAATCAATCTCTGACAACGTATATGAGGAAGATGCTGTTACTTGAATGGGCATCTACTTCACTCTACATCATGACAGAGCATCAGGGAGCCATGGGTTCAAATTTTGCCTCCAACATTTACTTTGTGACCACGGGCAAGTCACTTAATATTTCTGGGTTTCACTTTCCTTCTTTGTAAAATAGTATTATAGTAATACCTATAATGTCTATCTCATAAGGCTACTGTAAGCCTCAAAGCCATGAAGTGCTTTGCAAACTTGAAAGTGCTACATAAAATGTCAGTTGTTATGTTTACTGTCATCCACCATCCCTGCTTTGTCCTAACTGTCCAAATCAAAGATAGGGGTTAAATTTGAAAAGGTAAATTCCGGATTCTGGCAACAAAAAAAACAAGTAATTTCCCCTCTATATCTGTCTCCTTTCTTCTCACTTCACTCTATGATCCTGCTATTATGTGTCAAGCCTGATTCTTGTAGCAGCTGCATACATATGAAATCAATGGATCAATCAATAAACAAATAAATAAACAAAGGCAGTTTCCCCCCTATGATGCTTGTTGGCTGCAGTCTGAAAGGAAAGGCTGCACTACGACCATTTATGTGGATTGGTCCCCTCATCACTCCCCTCTGTCAAGGGCAGCTGGCTCCTCCTCTTCTAGAAGCTCATTTCCTGATCACAACTAGTACACAATGCATCAGGGGTGTGTGTGTGTGTGTGTGTGTGTGTGTGAAGGGAAGGGGGAGCTCTGTCTATCTACACACACACACACACACATACATACATACATACATACATACATACATACATACATACATACATACATATTTTCCCTTTAATCAGAAACCAAGCATTATATTTCCAGGAACCTGCCCTCAGGCAGTAGAAGTGGCAATTTTCTAATGTAATTCAGTTATGGGTGTTTAATTTTTTCCCTAGTAAATAACTGAAAATGGAATGGATTCCCCTCACCCCAGCTATTGTTGGTTTCTTGAAACTGGTATTTTCCTGTCTTATTTATCGCAAATTGTATAGATGGCACTATAACCATTAAAACATTTTCTATTTCTACAGATTTCATGTTCTGCATGTGCTGCAGGTCAGATCTCATTCCGGAGAATCCCAAGAGACTGCGGAAATTCCTTTGTCCTTATTGTTAAGGAAGTGGGCCAAACAGGAGGAAAAAAAAAAGAGAGAGAAAGGTCAAAGCATACCATGCAGTTGTCTTATGATTAGGCTAGGGAAAGTAGTTGAGGGAAGGTCTGAAAGAACAAGAGGGAAAGAGAGGAGACAAAGGGGACAGGGAATAAAAAGGGACAAGAGAATCCTATTGAGACTGGCATCCGATGTCTATTAAAATGTAATTCTAATGGCAGCTCTGCTTTAAGAATAATAGTAGTACCTTTAGGGTTTAGAATGACTAATGTCTCTTTTGTCGAGGGAACCAGTAGGAACCCGAGAACAGACAGGACCTTAATTGTTCATGGGTTTAAAAAGACCATTTTTCTCTCCTCCCCAAACACATATGATCCTGCTCGTCAAAGAAATGAGGTAGCCAGAATGACCCTCATGGAGAAATCAACCTAGATTTTGAAGGCAGAAAAAATCCCTTTGTAGCTTAATTTCTGAGCAAGAAAGGGAGGTGGGAGAAACAAGATTTTATTGTGCACTATTATACTGGAGTAAGTTCTCTGCCCCCTCCATGCTCACCCTTTATGAATAGTTGGAAAAGCTCCATCTTTGCTTCCCCAGAGGATGGAGCAGCTGCAGCTGCAAATACAGGTTCAGCAGCCGTTATCCTCCCGTTAAATGTTTGCTTTTAAATATTACACTGGCATAACAAAAATAGCTGCCACATTTGTGTGCAGAGAGCTTCCATTTGCATAATGCCCACACCTGTGGGTTGGCAAGGATTTAAGGGAAAAGAGGCTCTAATTCCCATCTTATCAGATTCAGTGGACCACTGCTTATTCCAGAAGATCCCAATAGATTGATGCAGTTCTTAGGGCTCTTCCCCAATACAAGTCACATCCTTGATTTTTGCTGCCCATGAGACTGAGGCAGGTAGAGAGATTTTAGGTTTTGGTAAAATAGAACTCAGTACTTAAGAGCAGACAACTTCTCTGCAGACATCAAAATTGTCCTGGTCTTTGTAGGGAACACTCTCAAGGATCGATTTTTGTTCTTTATAAGGGAGAATGAATGCTATTCTAACAACTATCTGCTCTTTCAGAGGCAGTGTGTTCTAGGGGATAGGAGGCCAACCTAGGAGTGAGGAAGACCTTGATTCAGCCTCTCTCTCTCTCACACACACCCACACCCATACACACATTGTGACACTGAGCAAGGTATTTAAGACAACTCAAAATACCCTATGTTACAAATTGATAATATTGATCAATGGAGGCAGTTTCCACACTGGAGTCCTCCCACACTAATACAATCACATGATAACACAAAGTTTGATCTTCATAAACAATCTTCTGGTCTAGAAAGTAAGATACTGAACTGTGGATCAGTGGAGCTAATTTTGTGACTCTTTTTGTCTTTTGATTTCTTCATCTGTCAAACAGAGATAAAAATATTTGCCTTGCTTAATTCATGAAGCAACTGTGAGGGTAAAATGGGGATAGTGTATGTGAAAATATTTTTAAAAGGGGGAAGATATTTTAAAACTCTGACTCATGTGTTGTGGTAGCCCCCAAATTCATCATCTTAGCAGCCAACCAAGCCAAGGTGGTATCATCATGTTCAACTTGCAGCTTTTTTCTGTGCCCTATGCAATGCACTAGTAGAAAATGCACTGGACTGGGAGTCAGAGACCTGGTGCAATAGGCAGTGAGGAAAGAGTACTGGGCTTGAAGCCAGGCAGACTGGGATTCAAATTCTGCTTCCAAGATTTACTGACTTCCCTTGGTATCAGTTTCCTTATCTGTAAAATGGCCATAATGATGCCAGGGCTGTTGTGAGATCCAAATAGGCTAATGGACATAAAATGAAATGCCAGTATTACTTACTAATCAGGTGACCTTGGACATTTGACCTCTCAGTTCCAAATTCTTCATTTGTAAAATTAGGGGCTAAACTAGGTCTCTAAGGTCTCCTCTATATTGAAAACTAATACTATTTGCAATTAAAAACAAAACAAAACAACCTCAAAACACAGATTTATAAGCAAAGTGTTTTTATAATTAGAGATTCTCCAAAATGGACTGGATGGACTTGGCATTTCCAAGCAGAAGTAGCCATATGAGATGATGGAGAGCAGATCTTTGTTCAAGCACAGGTTACACTCAACTTAACTCAGACATTTTATGATTCTGAGACAATATAGCCTGGCTACCTTTCAGATCTATGTTGAATCATCACTATGTTTTAATTTCCTCTAAAGACTTCATAGAGAGATGGTAAAATAGGCCAGCGCTAAACAAATAGCACCTGACTACACTAAAAAGCTGTGAGCGCATCACTGTGGGGAGATCCCAGAATGGGAAATCCCTCTACCAACAAAGATCATTAAACTCCCTCTGACTTTCCAGTTAAGTCTTAGGAAGCTTCTTAAGACATAGAAAAGTGGTGATTCGCCCATTGGGGACATAAGTAGTAAGAGTTAGGGGTGAGATTTCAAACTTGAGACTTCCTGATTCTAAGCCTAGCATTCTACTACACCTCATTGCCTCTTGAGCACATAGCAGGTACTCAATAAAGAACAATTAAATCGGACAATTGAAATGGTGGGCAAATCTGGGAAAGCTTTATAGGTGTGCTTTGCTGTCAGAAAATATTCTGTACAAAAATCTGAAATTAGGAAATATACATTGACTTACTAAAGGATGCACCCCAGAACACGATTAAATAGAAGCCTTCCCTTCTTTTGTGTTTAGAATAAGTATCCAAATTACAAAAATTTGCTTTATCCAGAACTTTCTATGATCTTATCTATTGTTAAAAGTAGGCACTCCAGGAGGTTGAGGAAAACAGGTTGTAAAATTTTAAGACACTATAGAAATGTAAGTTCTTATTATTAAACCAGCTTAATTCATTCCATAAGGAGGGATCTAAGAATAGGCTTCGCTAAATTCACTTATACTTACATTGGTAGGGTCTGTCCTTTTTTTTTTTTGGCTTTTTGGTGACGCAATTAGGGTTAAGTGACTTGCCCAGGGTCACACAGCTAGTAAGTGTTAAGTGTCTGAGGCTGGATTTGAACTCAGGTCCTCCTGGTTCCAAGGCCAGAGCTCTATTCACTGCACCACCTAGCTGCCCCAGGTCTGTCTTTATACAATAGTAGGAGATAAACACAATAAAATGCCAAGAATATACAATATTCCTCTACCAAGACTTCATAAAGAGATGGTGAAATAGGCCAGTGCTAAACAAATAGTACAATATGCAATATACAAAATGAAGTAGTAAATGTGTCTATAAAAACATTAAGCTCTGGGGCTGTATCCTAAGTGCATCCTTCTCAAGCACAAGATGGATGCATCCCCTATAGGTTCAGTTATAGTGAGGAAGAATCCCCTCATTCACAAGTATCTTTTTGAAGTGTGTATTTAAAAGCAGAAAAGAAGGAAGAGAGCTCCTAAGAGGGAATCACAGGTTCACAGATTTAGAGTTAGAAGGGAGCTTAGAGACTGTTCAATCCAACCTCCTCATTTTTACAGATGAGGAAATTAAGGCATAGAGAAATTAAGTGACTTGTGTAATTCGTCTGAAGCTGGATGTGAACATGGGTATTCCTGATGGATTTTGGTCTTATAGCCCCAGCACCTAACACATTGCTTGGTCACATAACATTCACTTAATAAAGTTTGCTGATTTTTTTACTAAAAGGAAATATCAGGAAATACTGCAGATGCTACAAAATCTAAAGGGGGTGGGGTAGACTCCCAGGAAAATCAGATTAAGTTCACAGAGATCTGAAAGGGGCCTATAAGGAATACAGCTAACTGCTTTCCCTCTAAATAGCAAGTTTTTCAATCCACAAGAGACATGGTACTGGGTAAACAGACAAGAGAAGGTAATGATTCAAAGGCCAGTTGAATTCAAAGACCAGATCAAACACCAGTTACAGGGCCTGAGAAACACACCAGGAGGTCAAGGTTCACAGAATTGCCACTTGTACCATTGTAGTTTGGTCCAAATCAGGGAGAGACAGTTTTATTTAGTTATGTGGGAAGTGGAGACGTGAGCCTCAAACAGAACTGGATTTAAACACAGAACAAGGGGTTCTTACCCTCGTTTATGTCATGGATCCCTCTGGAAGTCTGTTGATACCTATGGACTCCTTCTCAGATGTTTTTAAATGTATGAAATAAAATTTATAGGCTTACAAAGGAAACCAATTATATTAAAATGCAGTCATCAGAATTAAAAAAAAGTTCAGAGCAATAATAATAACTAACATTTATAAAGCACCTACTATGTGCCAGGCACTATAGAAAGCACTTTACAAATAACATCTCATTTGATTCTCACAACAAGGCTAACCCTCAACATAGATCTATATGAACTGTGGTGTAGAGCAGAACTAGAACAATCTTTTCAATAATAACATTATATAGAAAAGCAACTTCAAAATGCTTTAGGATTCTGATCAATAAATGCTATGATAAACCTTGAGTCCAAAAAGATGAAGATGAAACAGGTTAGGGATGTGATGAAATTAAAACACAAGAGTATACATTTTTAGATATGGTCAATGTTGGAATTGTTTTGCCAGACTTACGTATGTCTTTATTTTTAAATTTGTTCAATGGGGGAAGAGGAGTTAGTAGGACATTATAAAAGAACATTACATAAGGACATCATAAAAGAAAGCACCATGTTTTGAAAACTTTGTATAAAAGCCCATCCCACATATTAATGTTATGAATATGGCTACCTGTTATAAATTCATATTATATTGAATTGTGTATCATATCATATCATATATTATATGGAGGCATCTAGGTAATATATTGGATAGAGGGCCAGGCCTGAGGTCAGGAAGACCTAAGTTTAATTACAGCCTCAGACACTTAGCTGTGTGACCCTGGGTAAGTCACTTAACCCTTGTTTGTCTCAGTTTTCTCATCTGCAAAATGGGGATAATAATAGTATCTACCAGGGTTGTTGTGAGGATCAAATAAGATAATGATTGGAATGTATTTAGGATAGTACCCGGAACATAATAAGCACCATAATAAATGTTTTATACATATCATTATATTATATTATGTCATATTATACAATATTATACCATATGATATTCCACTATGTTACACTGTATCATATTATAATATTGCGAGGGAGCTAGGTGATACAGTGGATAGAGAATGGTACCAGGAGTCCGACCTGAACTGGAGTTTTGACTCAGTCACATAACCTTGCTAGGCCTCACTTTCTTTACTGTAAAATAGGGATAATCAATAGCACCTACTTCACAGCATGGTTGTGAGGATCAAATGAGTTAACATATGTAAAATACTTTGCAAACCTTAAAGTTATCTATAAATGCCATCATTGTTGTTATTTAAAGATTAAAGATGGGCTCGTATGTTAATAAAACATTGTTTTCCATTAAAAATAAACTCACTCTATGCTCTAGCCTGGACTTCACTGTCTCACATCCAGCTGGTCCCCCAACTCTCTTGAAGTCTAGCCACTTTCTTCAAGAGGCCTCTCATGATCCTGTGTTAGTTGGCAGTGCCCTCCTTCATGCCACAGCGTATTTATTTTGAAAATTATCTGTGATAATGCTGTATTTCCTAGTAGAATGTAAGCTTCTTGAGGACAGGGACTGTTCTGTTTTTGTATTTGTACCCCCAGTGTCTAACAGAATGCCTGGCACAAAGAAGATGCTGAAAAATAGCTGTTGAGGGATTCACATGGAGCAATCATTTGACTTTCTAAGGATACTACTGGGGACTTAGCTGGTGCCCAAGGCCCACATCAACACCTCACTTTAACAATAATTTGCCTTAAGCAGCTCAAAAACTATTTTCTTTAAAAAAACATTTGTTTCTAACTTTACAAAAGTGATTTTTGGTAGCAAACCTGGCAGGGTATGGCACAGATTGCCAGTGAGTTTACTGGGACAACAAAGAAATGAGACAGGCAAAAGATTGGAAAATGACAAAATTATCTCTCGCTCCTAGATGTTGCTTGGTCATTTCAGTCATGTCTGACTCTTCATGACCCCATTTAGAGTTTTCTTGGCAAAGATACTGGAGTGGTTTGCCATTTCCATTTCCTCCTCCAGCTTACTTTACAGATGAGGAAACTGAGGCAAACAGGGTTAAGTGACTTGCCTAGGGTCACACAGCTAGTAAGTGTCTGAGGACAGATTTGAACTCATGAAGATGAGTCTTCCTGACTCAAGGCCTGGTGCTCTATCCACTGCACCATCTAGCTCCTAAATAGATTGACCAATTTAGAGCTGGAAGGAACCAGAGAGGTCATCTAGTCCAAATCTTTCATTTTACAGAGGATGAAATTCAGACTCACAAAAATTAAGTCATTTGCCCAGGATCACATATGGAGTAAATGGGAGAGCCAGGCTTCCAACCCATGTCCTCTGAATCCAAATCCAACATTCAATATAGGTGATAATGAAAAAATATCTGAAGCCAAAACATATTGGTTTCACTGCCTTCTGTTCAGTTCTCTGTATTTTCAAATGAAACATTTAGGAATTCCTATGGCCATACCCTGTGGGCATGTTAGAAGAAATAGAAAGTGTCCCAAATAAAACAATTTCTATGTCCAACCACTGGGGAATGGCTAAATAAACCATCTTCTATGTAAAGTCTTTCTGAATTCCCCTCAACTGCTAGTATCCTCTCTCCCTCCCAAATTACTTTGCATTTAACTACCTTGTGTTTATTCTCTTTTTTAAAAAATATATTTACATATGTCTTTTGCCTCTTTTTGTACCCCCAGTACTTAGCACATACCTGGCCCATAGTAATCTTTAATAAATGTTTATTGATAGATTGACTGACTGAATGTTCTTGTTGTTTTCCTATTATAACTGTAAGTTTCTTGAAAATAAGGACTGGTTAATTTGTTGTTGTCTTGCAACTACGTTGTTGCTGTGGACCCAGAGTCTGTCAAGAACAGCAAAGATCAAATCCTGTGTTAGACACTATAAGCTGGGGGTCTATGGGCAAATTATTTGACCCCTCTAAGCCTTAGTTTCCTCATCTGTAAAATGAAGGTAATAACAGCATCTACTTTACAGGCCTGTTGTGAAGGATCAAATATATATTACAAATAATATATGTAAGGTGCTTTGCAAATCTCAAAACACTCGAAAAACACTATTATTATGATTATCATCACATTTTGGGCATGTACCAGGTGCTTAATAAATGTTTGTTGATTGATATCTATGTAACAGAGTATTATTGTGTCATAAAAATGATAAATATGAATGCAAAGCAATAAACAAAGAAATTTATACAAAGTAATGACGGAGGCCCCAAATCAGGACCTACGCACACTGACTAAAAATGATAGCAACAAAATTTTTCAAGTACATGGATGGCAAAGACATTATTAGAAGAAGTCACAGGAAGTAAGGAATGATTGTTATTACTTTTAAAAGTGTACACAGAAATCCCTTTACAGCAAACTCTAAATAGTTTAAATAAAGCCACTATTTTAGATTTTATTTTATTCCTTATTTTTCTCATTTGATTATTTTTGAGAGATGCTATTTGATTTGTAGTAAAAAAAAATTTTTTTATAAAGAAGAAAAGAGCAGGTGCCTTCAAAAAACTAGATTCATCCTTCTTTTGCGTAGTTTCTGTTTATCCTGGAAATGAGGGGCATCTAGATTTTCATGACCATACCACCATATCTGAATCGACACTTCCCTTCATTATTGCCGACTGCCTACCCTTTTTGTTGGGCTCCTCATTCTGGTTCAAATGGTCCCATTGTTATATCATTTGAAGACACACACTGAAAAATAAAGCTCCCTGCTGTGAAAGGACTGATTCGATTCCAAGCCTGTTGGATAATGTGCCTAAAAAAAATCTGGCAGGCTTCTTGCTTTCCTTGGGGATTTTGAGTTTTTCAGAAACAACGCACCCAAGGTACTCTTTGGCTGCCCCATTTTTCTGGAGCAACTTCTTAGTAAATGACATCTGAACTTTTACATCACATCATTGCTATTCCTTGGGCTACTATTGCCCAAAAGGACCTGGGGGAACACAGAGCTCATAAACAAACAGAAAACAAAATGACTTTCTTTGATTTCCCTATTTACATATGTTAAAGTTATACATTTCAATCAGGTCAAAGCAGGAGAGATGCTGCTGCTGAGTACTGTATCTAAAGTGAAATATAATTATTTCTTAGAAGGCAGCTAATTAGATGAACTTGGGCTATAGATGGTGGAACCCATATTAATTCGGAGAGCACTTACAGTAGAAGACATTTTTCATAAATAAGAATCATTTAGAACACTATCCACGGGAAACAGCTGCAGCTGGCAAGTGAACTTTTGACATCCAGGAAGTGTAGAATTCTATGGAATGAGAGGAAGGCAAGAAACCTAGTGGATCACACACTGAAGCTCCATCTGAGCCAGGGCTTGGACTCTCTGTCCAGAGTGTAATTCTGCAAAAGATTGATGTTTATTAATAAGTACTGCTGATATCAGGTAAGCTTGCTAGGAAAAGCAGCTATAGTATAGATCACAGGAAGTCAAATGGCCTGGGTTCAAATCTGCTACCTAATATTGCTGTTTAGTCATTCAGCTGTGTTTGACTCTTTGTTGACTCAGTATGGGGTTTTCTTGGCAAAGGAGTGGTTTGCCATTTCCTTCTCTAGTAGATTAAGGCTAACAGAGGTCAAGTGACTTACCCACAGTCACACAGCCGGTGAGTGTCTGAGGCCATATTTAAACCCAGGGCTACCTAACCAGGCCCCAGCTCTCTATCTATTGAGCCACCTAGCTGCAACCACCCAATTATTTGACTTTGGGCAAATCACTTCACCTCTCTGGGACTCAGTTTCCTTATGTGCAAGTAAGGGAGTTGGATTTGATGGGTTTCTTAACCTGGGAGCTGTGAACATTTTTTTAGAACTGTATTTCAATACTGTTGGTTTCCTTTATAATTTTATGCATTTAAAAACATTATTCTGAGAAGGGGCCCATAGGCTTCACCACACTGTCAAAGCAGGTCCATGATACAAAAGAAGTTCAGAACCTTTAGACTAGATGACTTCTAAGGTTATGCCACAGATCAGAAGATTGGGAGGGTGTGTGTGTGGTGTGTGTGTGTCTAAGAAAGGACTGTGTTGGCATGCTAAAAAAATTACAGAGATTTTATCTTGAGGTTTTATGCTTTAGAATATATAGTCAGAGCTATTCAACCAAAGAGAACGAAATCTTAGCACAGCTTAAATTCATAAGGTGATACATGTGTACTAAGTAAGAGAATGAAAGGGGCTACTAATAAAATATGGTCAGTAAGATATGAGGATTATATAACAGAATAAAGTAGTAATGCACAGTGCAAAGAGCACTCACTGGCTTTGGAATGACAGGATCTGGATGCCTCTGACAGGTACTACTCTATGTCCCTGGGCAAGTCACTTAACCTGTTTGCCTCAGTTTCCTCATCTGTAAAATAGGGATAATAATAGCATCTCTTCCCCCCTCCCCAGTTACTGTGAGGATCAAAGGAGATAACAATTGTAAAGCACTTAGCACAGTGCCTGACAAGTGCTATACAAATGTTAGCTATTATTATTATTTTTATTATTATTCTCATCATCATTATTATTCTTGGTCCTGAGTTTTGTCATCTCTAAAATAACAGGCCTGACTCACTTGACCTCTAAGGACTCTTCAAACTCTAGATCTAGGCTTCTGAGTAGAGTAACAACAATAACAATTCTGACGCCTCGTGATGGTGCACAGTGTGGAGGTAACTGGGTTCTGGAAGGCTAGAACAGAAGGGCACAGGACTCTAGCCTGTACAACCAAGCTGCCAGTACTTCTCTAGCCCAGTGACAGTTTCTCTGTCTCTTTTCTGAGAGCAGGCCAGCTGAATTCTGAAAGGCTCACCCCCAGACTGGATACAGGGTTATCACATTTTAACTCTAGCCATTCTGTGGGAGGAAGCCCTACTACCAAAGAAATCACAGCTCTTTCAAGTACTCTAATGATAATAACAGCTGGCACTTCTGCCCTGCTTTGCGGTTTTACATTCATCATTTCCTTTGGTCCTCATAAGAACCCTGTAAGGCAGGTGGCAGAGGGATTATTATGGCCATTTTACAGACAGAGAGACAGACTCCGAGGGATTAAATGACTTGTCCAAAGTCACACAGCTGGTAAGTGCAAAAAAAGAACTCCACTTCAGGGCTTCTGACTCTAGGTCCAAGCTTTCTGTTAGACCGCAGTTCTATGCAGGGTATATTGTGATGATTAATAATAAATAACAATAATAACAACTATCATACCATGCTACACTGCCTTCTAAAGTAACTAATGGGGAATGGAAAAAATACTTAGGTATAAGCAGGATCATAGATTGAGAGCTGGGACTTTGGTGTCCATCTAGTCCAACTTCAGGAAACTGAGTCTCCGAGTAGTAAAGTGACCAAAGTCACACAAATATAACACAAGTATAAGAGGTGGAATTTGAGCATAGGTCCTCTGACTCTATATCCAGTGTATGTGTATCTGTGTGTGTTCACTTGTGTCAGACTCTTTGTGACCCTATTTGAGGTTTTCTTGATACTGAAGATGGTTTGCATTTCCTTCTCCAACTCATTTTATAGTTGAGGAAACTGAGGCAAACAGGGTTAAGTCACTCACCCAGGGTGACACAGTTGGTAAGTGTCTGAGGCCAGATGAACTCAGGAAGATGAGCCTTCTTGATTCCAAGCCCGGTGGCTCTATCCACTGTGCCACCTAGCTCCCCCTCTTTCTACTGTACCATGCTTATTTTTACACTGTAGCAGTTTAGCCACAATAAAAATAATAGCTATTTAGGGGCAGCTAGGTGGCTCAGTGGATACAGCACCGGCCCTGAAGTCAGGACGACCTAAGTTCAAATCCCGCCTCAGACCAAGCACTTGACACTTGGTAGCTGTGTGACCCTGGGCAAATCACTTAACCCCAATTGCCTAAAACAATTAAATAAATAAAATAACAGCTATTTGTCTCACACATTAAGCTGTCAAAGGTGCTTTACATAAATGATTCTATTTGATTTTCAAAATAACCCTGTGAATAAAGCATTACAGAGATCATTATCACCATTTTACAGCTGATGAAACTGAGGCACAGAGAGGTCAAGAAATTTGTGGTCACATATCTTCATCTGAGGTGGGATTTAAGTATAGGCCTGATCAGGCTACAATTTTAGTGCTCTTCCTATTGTATTTCATTGCGTCTCTAGTGATTTACACATAAGAAATGGGAGAAAAGTGTCAAGGAGATAGATATATGACTGACTGGAAAAGGAAGTGGGAGAGCTAGATTGTGAGAGTGAGGGATAAAAGAGGATAACCCAAGGGCTGCACCTTCAAAGAACCAGAGGAAGGGCCTCCATCTAGTTTATGGGGAGATCCTCTATAGCAGATTTACAGAAAATCCTAGACAAGAATGAATCCATCACCATTTATTAGTGCAGACTTTCTGTCGAGCACTTTGTGCTAGGCACCAGGAATATACAGAGACAAAAATGAAACTGCCTCTGTCCTCTAGGAGTTCACATTCCACTGGGGAGTAGAGAGAACATGTATATAACAACAGTAACAACTAGCATTTACATAGCACTTTAAGGTTTGCAAAGTGCTATACAAATAGAATCGTATTTGATCCTCACAACAACCCTGGGAAGTAGGTACTATTATTATTCCCATTTTACAGATGATAGAACTGAGGTAGACAGAGGTTAAATGACTTGCTCAGGGTCACATAGTTAGTAGGTATCTGCAGCCAGATTTGAACTCAAGTTTTCCTGATTACAGATCTAGTGTTCAATCCACTGTGACACACAGCTGCCTCTTCTATAAGTATATAGTATTATATATTTTATAAATTTATCATATAAATTATATCATTATAAATCATATTATATAAATATCAATTATAAATTATCATATTATTATACAAATATAAATTGTTATATTATTATAGAACTAGTATATTTTATATTATATGGATTATTCTTTATTATATATAATAACATATTACATACAATATAAGTATATACAATATTAATACAAAGTTGAGGAGGGCACATCAGTTTGGGAGACTGGGTAGGAGGGATCAGGAAAGATGTCATGTAGGTGATTTACTTTCGTTTTTGTTTTGGAGGCAATCAGGGTTAAGTGACTTGTCCAGGGTCATACAACTAGTAAGTGTCTGAGGCTGAATTTGAACTCATGTCTAGCTGCCTTACTTAGGTGGCTTACTTTTTTTTTTTCAAAAGTAAGCCTTAGGTGGCTTACTTTGGGGGAAAAAAAAGAGGGATTCTAAGATGCAGAAGTGAAGAGGAAGTATATTTCAGACAAGGGGCACAGATGATGTCGTATAGCTGAGATGGAAAATGGATTGTTGTGTGTGAGGTCTGTAGCAAAGGAGAGGAATCTGGCTAAACCTCAGAGCATGTGAAAAGGAGTAATGTATAACAAGGTTTGAAAGGTAGATTGGGGCCAGATTTTGAATAGCTTTAAAGGTAAGCAGAAGAGCTTATATTTGACCCTAAAGGCAACAGCAAGCTATTGAAGTTTATTGATTAGGAGAGTGTTATGGCAGGCTCCGAGCTTTAGGAAAATCACTTCAATAGGCTGTGTACAAGATAATTTGGAGTGGAGTGAAACTTTAGACAGGGAGATCGATGGGCATGGATGAATTGCAATCTTCACTGATGGAAGAAGTATTACACCAATGAGATCAGACCTACTGAATTATTGAAGTATCCTCAACATTACAAAGATATATGTATTCATTTAAAATGGACAAATCTAAGCTCCCCAACAGAAACGGTGAGACCATTACCATTCTATAGCAAAATATGTGGATTTTGTATGGCAGCATCATAATTCAGCAGGAAAAAATGAATATCTCTTAATACACACATCAGGAATTTAATAAATAAAAAAACAGAAAGATTCTAAAATACCCTAAAAAATTAGAATGGAGCAAGTTTTTTTTTTATTCCAGTTCTTTTTTTTTTCTTTTTGCTTTTTATGGATAATTATTTATTGGAGCATTCTGGTCTGCCAGGCAAATTACATAAAGCTTAGAACACTTGGAAAGTTCAACTTTGTTTTTAAAGGGTGAATAAGCATAGGTAACAATGGAAACAGGTGACAGGCTAACATTTCAGCATGGGATGCTCTCTAATTTGATATTTGTTTTTGCACCTAGAGTCCACTACCATTTCTTAAACAACACCATAAAGTGTGATCAAAGATCAAATCACAAGAGTCTAAGGATGACCTTGGGAGGTCATTTGTGGAAGATGAGACCCAATATTGACTTCTTAAGATGCAAATCTAGCCTATGTCTGAAGACCTTCAGAAAACCTTAGAAACTCAGAAATTCCTCTCTCTGCAGTCCTCACATCACAGATATTTTTTCTCTTATAGTTAGAATACTTCAAGCTATCGAGCTTCAGCCTGATCGCCTGTCTGGTGACTGGTGGCCATATTTTGCATGCCAACCTTCTTTTGCTAAGCCTGAACCCATTTACCTTGTGGATTTCAATAGGGGCAATCAACTTAACTTATGCCCCAAATATTTAAAGAGCCAGACCAAGGCCTCTAGTGCAAGGCCTTGAATAGACTCAAGTCTTGACCTATGCATTGGTACTCGATAACAACGACAAAAAGTATTGGTGAGGGAAATGAATCTTTGCTTGTAGATCCCCCAAATAGGGTTGGGGGCAGGGAGGAACTACAGGAGGGAAGGGAAAAGGCTCTCAGATCTTGGCAAAGGAATTCTCACCATCTCATTACTATGCAATGCCAACTAGAACTCTGGTTGAAATCACTGAAGGAAATGGTTGTAGATCTCAGCTGTTCCACAGATTTAGAAGTCTAATTGTGAAGAAAAAGAGAGGGAGACCTTCAAAAGCACTGAGTCACCAAAGGTGAGAAGGCTTCATTCTGGGGTTTAGGGTGGGGGGAAGTAGAGGGGTTGGCTGTTACATAAGCAAGTCTCAGTATCAGTTCAAGATAAGTTTTAGTGGAGAATGGAAAAAATGAACTTGTATGTCCCACCTCACCCCCCCCACTTACATCTCCCTGCTGCTATCTGCAGAACCACATTTGACCAAAAAGGAAAAAAAAGGCAAAAAAGAAGAAATCCACTGTGAGAAGCAAGTTCACAAGACTAACCTCAGACAGTCTTTCCTTAGCATTTTATATTTTGGGTCTTTTGTCTTTCTCCAGTTCAGCGCTCTCTCTCTCTCTCTCTCTCTCTCTCTCTCTCTCTCTCTCTCTCTCTCTCTCTCTCTCTCTCTCTCTGTGTGTGTGTGTGTGTGTGTGTGTGTGTGTGTGTGTGTGTGTGTGTGTGTGTGTGTGTGTGTGTGGGGGGTGGGGAAGGGGAGGCACGGAGTAAGGGAGTCTGAGGAGCATAATACATATTAATACATCTGTTTTCTCCTTTTCAGATTCTTTATGGGACAACAGGAAGGATGTGGGCTCTCTTTCAGATTCAAATGAGGCAAATTAGCCTTAGCTTAGGTCTTAACAATGTAACTCTTATTTTGCATTGTAGCTAGAGAAAGCCAGAGTAACTTTCTCTAAAGTAGCCTAACCCTTTCATCTTAGGGAGTTGAATTTGTGTTTTTGAAAGAAACTGCATTTTTCCAACACCTTACCCTTTCCCCCCCCCCCCCCCATTGCCTGATAGCTTTGGTGCAGAGTGAAAAGAAGGCTTCTGTGACAGATTTCAGAAAGATGGGCACTACTGGTGTATCAGATACTATAATTCACAGGCAGGCCAGGTGCAGGCTCATCTTCATCTTTCAAATTACTTAAGTTTGGTGGTGTTGGAGACTAAAAAACTGTCTCCAAACTGTCTTCCTTCTCCAAGGAAGCCCATATTCTGAAAACCAAGGAATTACTCATGCAGCTCTTAAGTCTAGGGATTTTTGTTCCGTCTATTCAGATGGATACTTTATTACTGCCACTTTTATGAAACACATTAAACAGACTACAGCAAGAAATGTAGTCACAGATCTAGGCCTGTAAGGGACCTTGGAGGTCCCTGAAACCACAACTGAAACCACAGAAAATCAGAAAAATAAAGGGATGTCCCCAACATCACACAAGTACTAAGGGGAGAAGGGGCACAGGATTCGAATAGAGGTCTTCTGACAACCAAATAAATCTAGGGCTCTTTTCCACTGTATCATGCTCTCAATTGGGGAGTTAGGATTCCTGTATTCGCTCCATTATCTTGATGATAGAGCGCTAGGTTTTATTGGAGTGAGGAAGACCTAAGTTCAAACCCTGTTTCACACATTAATTGACTTTGGCCAAGTCTTAACCTTTCCCAGACTCACTTTTCTCATCTGTAAAATGAAGGGCAGCTAGGTGGTACAGTGGATAGAATGCTGGTCCTAGAGTCAGGAAGACCTGAATTCATATATGACCACAGACATTTACTAGCTGTGTGACCCTGGGTAAATCACTTAACCCTGTTTGCCTCAGTTTTTTCATCTGTTAAATGAGCTGAAGAAAGAAATGACAAACTATTTTAGTATCTTAAAACCCCAAATGGGGTCACAAAGAGTCAGAAAAAACTAAAACAACTAAACAACAACAAAGAATGAGGAGACAGTCACTTGCAACTCAAAATCCATGGTCCTATGACCTTATGTAGGTAAATTACTTTTTCTGGGCCTCAGTTTCCTCATTCATTCAACCATTCAACGTATATTTATTAAGCTTCTACTATGGGCAAAGAACTGGCCAGGTACTATGGAAGCTTTTAAAAAGATAAAAAACAGTCCTTGACCTCATGAAACTTAAGCTTATAAGTCTCAGGAAGATAAAATACATACAAATAATTATAATACAACACAGAATTATTAGATGCCACTGGGGGGTAGGGATAGGGTCTAGATGTGTGATTTCACTGGTATATGGAACTCCCAGGTGAGGAAACTCCCTTTACCAATGAGATTGGTACCTTCTCTGCAGCTCAGAACATTGAAACGTTGAATTATTTGTCTAGAATCACATGGCAATCTGGTTCTCAATCTGCTAGATCTCACTGCTTCTGAGAGAAACAAAATAAACTCATTTGGCGTTTTAAGATCCTAGGAGTGTGGTGACACAATTGAAGCAAACAGGGTTAAGTGACTTGCCCAGGGTCATACAACTAGTAAGTGTCTTGGGGCCAGATTTGAGTTTAGGAAGATATGTCTTCCTGACTCTAGGCCCAACACTCTACCCAACATGCCAACTAGCTGCCACCCATAGAAGAGGTGGCATTTCACTGGCCCTTGAAGAATGAACAAAAAGTATCAAGAAGAACAGTCAGGATTTGAACCCAGGTCATTCCAAACCTAGCACTCTTTCCACTGTAGTTCTAGCTCAACCAGAGCTTTGATGCTATTTTCAAGAATGATCTTGGGAAAATTATCTAGAAATACTTCTATGTTACATATCTATGAATATAAATATATATCTATGAATATAGGTATATGAATATAGATAGATAAGGTTCCTCTATAAATCTATAAATGAGGGTATTGAACTAGGTGATTTCAAGTTGTCTTTCCAACACTACATCCACAATCTCAGCATAATCCTAGATATGAGATAATTTGGAAGTATAATTCACAGGAATTTATGACTGACTCACTGGAGGGAATAAATGAAGAGGTTAAGTCTAGGCCAGCCCAGGTGATTTCTATGATTTCTTTCGGCTCTAAAATCCCATTTTTCTCAAGAGCAAAGAAGAGATTGTCAAATTGAAGTTCCATAAGCAAATGGACTTCAGTAGAGACTCAGTTATATTTCCCGATATGAAGTCTTACTTTCCAATTTCTTGGTCCCAGACAGAAGGTTGGGGAGGAAAGTACTTTGCTCTGCTGAGTTCCTTAAAAAGGAACCATTAACAACAACATTAACAACAACAACAACAACAACAACAACAACAACAACAAAAAGCTATTAAAAATAACAGTCGCATAATAATCTAACCCTTGGAGATTCCAAGCACTTCCACAAACTTTATCTCAAGCTACCTTATCAGAGATTGTTAAGTATTATTATTCTCATATGACAAAAAGAGGAAATCAAGGCAAAAAAGAGATTAAGTGTCTTGGCTCAAGATCATACAAGTAAACAAATGGGGAAAACTGGTACTCAAATGTGGCCCTTCTGATTTGGTCTGAGCCTTCCCCTTGGGAGAGGTTATTCAGTTTCCTAGTCTAGCCCATAGTTGATGGAGCCAATGCAAAAATCTGAAGATGTATGTTTTGAATCCAGCACAACTGAAAAATTAGAGACACAGTTACAGTAAGAGCTAAGGGAAAGTAACCTAAACTCCAAGAGCGGCAGAACCATGTCAATTATTGGCTGATCATAGGGAGAAAAGGATGGGAACAAAAGGAGATGCCTCCGAAAGAACCCAACGTTCTTTTTTCTTGCATTTCACATCTCCTTCTGGTCATATCTACACCCAAAGAAATATAATCCTTACAACATGAAGAAGGGGTAAATCAAGCTACATGATATAAAGATTTGAGAGGGTGTATACATGTGTGTGTCGTGCACATGTGATTTGTAAGCTCTGGTACAACTGAGTGAACTCTCCTACGTACATTACTTTACTTGCAAAATATGCAAGTTTTACTGAATTTGAGAAGTTTATGCTGCATGGTACATGGGTTTACTTTTAACTTGTAATGAATCAGATCTAACTAGGAAGACAGAAGAAATCATGAAGTTCTGGACCTCTGTAAAGCTAAATATGCCACAAAGGAAAAATAAAATTGACACTTGCTGTCCCCCACACTTTTAGTTTTAAATTTAGCATGTATTGGCCAACAAAAAACCCCAAAACAAATGCAGTATTCACAGGCAGGATGAAAGGTGGTTTCATGAAAAAAAAATCATCAGGTATAGGGCTAGTAACAAGAGAAGAGGGCACAGAAGATTCTAGACTAAGAGTCAGAAGGAACCTTGGAGGTTATCAAATCCAACTTGAACACATTAAAGATGAGGAAACTGAGGCCATGGGAGGTAAACTGACTTGCCCAAGGTCACAAAAGTACTAAAAATGGCAAAACTGAGCCTTGAATCAAGTTCAAATTTGGATTTGACTCCAAAATTCAGAGATCTTTCCACTATACCATACTGCCTCCTCTAAAGAAATCAAACTGTATCAAACTGTATTTGGATGTTCATCTAAGGCCAGACGTTCTTAATTTTTGTGTGTGTCCTGGACCCCTTTGGCTGTCTGGTGAAGCCTATGAACCTCTTCTCAGAATAATGTTTTAAAATGTATAAAATAAAATATGTAGGACCAACAAAGATATTGATATTTAACAAAATTTCATTTCAATAAAACAATTATATTGAAATATAATACACATAAAATGTGGTATAATATATAAATAAATATTTATTATATATTACAATTATATTAATAATATATAATACTATATATTTGCTATAGAATATATTTATATATTACAATATATTTCAGTATATTTGTATTTTAATATAATTGTTTAATTGAAATTCAATTTCAATACACTTGTTTTCCTTTGTAGTAATACATTTGTATATATACTGTATACATGTACATACATGTATATATGTACATGTATATATATGTATATATGTTACATATCTACAGCTATAGCTATCTGCCTATCTATCTATAACAAGTTCATGGATCCTAGGTTAAGAATCTTCTCTAAAGAAACAAAAGCTAATCTGTTTCTTCTTTCACAACATGACTAATGTGGAAATGTTTAATATGATTGTACATGCATAATCTATATCAGATCGCTTGCCATCTTGGGGAGGGGAGAGGGGAGGAAGAAAAAAGTTTGGAACTCAAAATCTTATAAAAGTGAACATTGAAAACTATCTTTACATGTAATTGGAAAAAAATTAAATACTATTCAAAAAGAAACAAATGCTTATTTTTTCCTTTATCCCACCCCCCAATCTGAGCTAGTTCTTATTATAAATAAGCATGAGGTAATAGTTAACTTTTGAAGAGTGCAAGAAAGTTGACTGACAGTTTCTATCTGCCTTGCATCTCTACTACTCTCTTAAAACTCACTTGCTTTTTTACCTCCATCAGTGTGTCCTAAATCCTCAGGTACTACCCTCATTCTTTGCTCATACTTTAAACATCCTTAATAGGGATTAGCATGCTAAGCACATTTTTTTCATCCTGTAAGTGATTAATGTTTCTGATGATGATGGCAATAAAGAAGATAAGAATTCTCATTTACTTTAGTCTAATTAGATAAGGTTATATCCTTGTGAATTTTCAATTCAGGGTTCACGTTTTTAAAATCTTAGAAACTTAATTAGTGATAATCAAAATGCTTTGGGTTTACACAGTACTTTTTAAAAGAGGAGCTTGCTTCTCCCATTCCAGTAACAAAGGTGAAGAATGCCAGGAAAATATGTGATGGCTTACATTCCAGTTCAGTTGCTCTGAAGCTGAGAGTTTGAAAGAAATCTGTTTTGTCACCAGCAAAATAAGGAGAGTAGGTCAATTTGAATCTTTAGTGTGATTGGAAGGAAAGGAGGAAAGAGAGAGGGAGGGAGGAGGGAAGAAAGGAAGGAGGAAGAGAGGGAAGCATGGATTTATAAAGTGCCTACCACATGCCAGGCTGTGCTAAGTGCTTTACAAATACTACCTCATTGGATCCTCCAATAACCCTGGGAGATAGGTACTATTATTATTCTCATTTTACAGTTGAGGAAAGTGAGGCAGACAGAGATTCGGTTGACTTGCTCAGCGGTCACACAGCTAGTTAGTGTCTGAGGCTGAATTTGAAGTCAGGTCTTCCTGACTCCAGCCCCAGGGCTCTAAACACTGCACCACCTGCCGGTAGGTAATCAAGAAAGCTAAAGTCATCTAAAGCTACATACATTAAGACAGGCATGAATTTCAGGAATAAGGGAGCAATAGACTCACTGGACTCCGTGCTCTGCTCAGCCTCTATCCAGAACGTTACATTCTGTCCCGAGCATCACATTTTAGGAAGGGTTGTGATAATTAGAGAGCATTCAGAAGAGGGCAACTAGGGTAGTGAAAGTGAAGGGCTCCAAGCTGATGCCATCTGACAACCTGGGAATGGTGAGCTTGGGGAAAAGAAGATTTAGAGGATGGGGCTATGGGGAATATGAGCTTCGAATTTTGGAAGGGCTGCTGTGAAGTGGTTAAACTGATCTGTCCCTTCTCTAAAGTGGAGTAACCTGCTGCGGGTACCGCTATCCTTCCAGTCACCCAGGTCTGCATGCAACCTTTGGAGTCATCCTTGACTCTTCGTCCCCCCTCCTATCTGTCTCTAATCAGCACCCGTCTTGTTAATTCTATATCTATATATGTCTTGTACCAATCTCCTCTCTATTCATATGGCCGTGCCCCCCCCCGGCCCCCCCCATTCATATCTCATCACAGTTTTCTTGAATTGTTGCAATGGGTTTCTAATTGTTTTTCTTGCTTCCAATCTCTCAATTTCACCAATATATCTTCCACAAAGCTGCCAAAACAATTTTTTTCCTTTTCAGGAATGTTTCTTTGTTTCTTTGGGTTTGGTATTTAGAGCCCTTCACAATCCTCCTCCAGCCTCTTTCCAGACTTCTTTCACATCATTTCCCTTCATGCACTAAATGTTCTAGCCAAAATGCCCTAAATACTGCTCCTAAATTCAGAATGTCATCTCCTACCTCCACGCCTTTGCACAGGCTATGGTGCTCTCTACACCCTCAAGCTTCTCCAAGCTTGAAACATACACCCTCCTCAACTCTGCCTCTTAGAATGTTTAGTTTCCTTCAGTGCTCAGCTATGCTCCTACTTCTACCAGAAAATCTTTCTTGAAAGTCCACTCCACCCCACCCCACCCCCTACCCCGAATTAGTGTTTTTTTCTCTCTACTTAAATTACTCGCATTTACTTTTCTATTATGCATGTTATAGCCCTCCGTTAGTAGAATATAATCTCGTTGAAAGCAGGTACTATTTGTAGTTTTTGTGTTTGTAACCTTAGAGCCTATCAGAGTGCCTTGTCCGTAGTAGGCCCTAAATAAGCATTGATTTGAATTGAATTGTACTGATTTGTTGCTGTAGGTCCCAGAGTTCAGAATTAGGAACAATGAATAGAATTTCAAGGGGGTAAATTTAGATTACACATAAGGGAAAACTTCCTGATAATTCAAATTATTCAAAAATGGAATGGACAGCCTCAGAAGACAGAGGTTTCTGTTTCTGCTGAGGTCTTCAAGCCAAGGCTGAATGACTATTTTATCAGATGTGTTAGAGAGGGGATGCCTTTTCAGGTATAGGTTAAATTAGATGACCTCCTGCCAACTCTCACATTCAATGACTAGATTTTTTTTTTGCCAGATCTATCATTTTCTGCAAAAAGAAAGAACTATAGTTGGTGGTAGGTAGGCAGTCTGTAGACTGCTGAGCTGGGAAGGGATATCCCTGGTGCAAGGAGAACTGATCTCAAATCCTCAAGGAAAGTGTTTGCTAAGGCATATGGGCAATAGGACTATGAGTAATGGAAGGTGACCCACATTGGACTTGAAGAGAGGAGTGAGCTCCAGCCCATGTATATAGCCTACAAAGTGGAAAGCCAGGAGCTGACAAGAATACAACTACCAGATTAATCTAACTAAAACCAAATTCTTTATGTAACTCCTCGGACCAAAACCTTTCAGTGGCTTCTCACTGATTGTCACTTTTCCCCTACTCTCTCCTCCCTGCCCCAGACTTTCCAGTTATTCTCAAAGGCACCACCACCATCCCAGGCTAGCAAGCTAGGTATCATCCTTGACTCCTCAATCTCTCTCACTGTCCCCCACCCCCATATCCAATCATTGTCAAGGCCTACAGACTTCTCCTTTGCAACATCTCTTAGAATATGCCCCCTTCTCTCCTCTGATACTGGCAACACCCTGGTGCAGGCCCTCATTACCCCACACCTGGATTATCGCATTAGCTTGCTGGTGGGTCTTCCCGACTCAAAATCTCTCCCTACCTCATTTTGCTAAGTGCTGAAACTGAGGGTAAAATACAGCCTGGAAAAAAAAAAAACCTAATAGACTGGAGTCTGACAAAACCTCAAGTGGAAAATGGAAAGTGAACAAGAAAAACCACACATTGAAAGAGAGAGAAAACTAACATTGCTTGTGAGAAGAACTCCTTACAAAACTCTTGTTACAGGCCCCTATCCCCATCTGCTTATAGTTAAGAAGGCAATGACTACTGGTCTTTTGTTCTCTGTGAAAAAGAAACTATATAATGTCACATAACTGTCTTGACATCTACAAGTCAAATAATGATGAAAATAATAAAAATCATGGGATGCAATCTGCAACAAAAACTTAAACTGTGAATCCAACAAGAGTAGATGCTAGTTATGCACAGTGAGCTAATAAAGGGCTCTGGCTGAGGAATCTTATAAAGAAATAACTGATCACACACTGAATGAAGGCAGCAGCAATGTGTCCCCATAAACAACTATGCTCATCTGAAGAGGAGCCCTAACAGTCATGGCCAACCTCAGTAGCTGGCTTCATAATTTCCTCTCCTTTTTCATCTCATCAGGAGAAAGAAAAGTTCCAGGTACCTCTTAGAAATGGCCTGAAACATTAACTGTGCTACAACATATCACTCAATCAATAAGCATTTATTAAACAGTTACTCTGGCACTGTGCCCAGGCATATAAAGAAAAAAGAAAAACAGCCCCTGACCTCAAGGAGCTTATGTTCTAATTAGAGAGACCACATACAAATAAGTGGATACACACAAGTATAGAGTGGACAGAAGGTAGTTAACAAATGGTCATCCAGAATCTGCTTGCAGACCTCCAGGGAGGTGGAAATCACCATCTTCCAAGGCAGCTCACTTCACATATATAGGTAGTTTTAAATTTTAGGAAGATTTCCCTGTAATCAGTTTGCCTAAATTTGCTTCTTTGCAATTTCTGACAATGCTGGTTCTATGCTCTGACCGCAATGGGAACAAGTTTAATCTCCTGTCCAAATACTAGCCTTTCAAATACTTACACAAAACATGTCCCCCTGGGCATGGATTCACAGCTTATAAGAACATGACAGACCTTATCAATGACTTGGCTAAAATTTGGGTAAATCATATCTTCAACATTCCCCTAATCAGCCAGCTTAGTCAAAAAAGGAAGTAAGCATAGCCTGACATGGTCTGTTTTGGGTGAACCTTTACTGGCTCTGTGTGGTCATCATCTCCTTTCTAGATGTTCGTTAACCATCTATTTAATAAATCATTCAAAGTCAAGTGCATTGGCTTTTTTTTCAAGTGAATGTTGTATATAGTAGTAACAAGAATACTGTTTTAAGAACAACTTTTAGTGACTAAGTCATTTTGACTACTATAGATACCCAAATTAACTACAAAGGACATATGATGGAAGGCGCTATTTGCATCCAGAGAAAGAACTGATAAACAGATGTATAGAAAGATTTTACACACACACACACACACACACACACACACACACATATTTGTGTCTAATGGTAGCCATCTCCAGGGCAGGGGGGGGCGCGGAAGGGAAGAAAAAAAGTTACATGATAACTTTATTATATATTTAAAAGGAATAGCAAGTTGTACATGATAGATTTGCAGTTTCATGTGCAATTATCTTTTTTTCTATTCTAGTATGTTATAGAAATACTAGCTTTATTTCTTAAGTCCAGAATAAAATAAATAAATTTTTTTTCAAAAGTCCAGCTCACTGGTGTACAGTTTATAGATTCTATTCTCTTTTCTTTTTTGGAAATCAGGACAACATTTGCTGTTCCCTAAGCCTGTGGTGCCTCTTCCCCTTTCCCACCCCCACCCCACACTCCTACCTCCTCTCTCAATCATCTTTCAGATATTCCTGACGGGGGCTCAGCAGTCACATCCGACAATTCTTTCAGTATCAGAGGATGTCATTCATCTTGTGGTAGTGAGTTTCCCAGGGTCACAACTGGTTAAAGCTTGAATTGTGAAGGAGACTTGTTTTGGGCAACTCCCTCACCCTCCTTCCCAGACCCTTCAGCCCCCCGGCAGGAGGTATTTTATACCCTCTGGCTTCCCCAGGGCACTATGTTGAACCATCTCATGCTCATGATCTTTTAATTCTACTTTTTTCTCTTGCTTATCCCTGTGTCTAATTCCCTTAGGATTTTCCTCATCTTTTTCATAGTCATATAAAATCTGAAATCACCAAATACAACTCATTTAATGGAAGAAGCATAAAGGTGAGGGCCTTTCCCAAGGTCACACCTATAGCCAGGGAAAGAGTCAGAGCCAGAACTCAGGTGAGGGTATGTTGGAGCCAGCTCTGAAAGCCAAGGTTTAATGTTCAGGGTGAGCATTTTGACATGTTGGATATACAGCAATGGGCTTTGTTCATTGTTTTTCTGACTGTCTAGATTTAAGAAAGTGATGGAAAAATGTTAATAACACAGACTGAACTTAAAAGTCTATACTGGTTGTTCCTCTTTTTGTTTGGGGTCGGGGTGAAGCTGATTGTTAAATGTTGAACTCAGGTCTCTTAACTCCCAGTCCGATATTTTTTTCTACCAGTCCAGGCTATTAGCTAATTTTTTAAAAAATTAAATTCTCACTCAATGAGCTAAATGGCCCTCATTTATTAATGCTACAATGACTTTTAGCTATTACTTCTGTATTTTAATGGGCCCTTTCTGGAATCAGGACGTGACTTCAGTATTAAGAACTTTGGACACTGTGACAGGATGGTAGGACACAGATTTCTGGGAAAGGAAGATATTTAGTAGTGCCCATATTTAATATCTATCTGCATGTGTAACTGCATATACATATACATGTGGATGTATTTCTGTACACACACACACACGCAAACACACATACACACCCAACGTCACACAGCTACTAAATGTCTGAGGCTAGATCTGAACTCAGGAAAACTAGTCTTTCTGACTCCAGCCATGACATTCTATCCACTGCTCCACCTAGCTGCCTCAGACACTATATAAATGTCAGCTATTATTATTATTCAATCTCAGAGCAGTTCATACACAAAAAGTATTATTATGTGTTTCCCCTCACGATTACCTCTCACTGTGCTAGGCACTTAGTAGATACACAATAAATATTTGGTTATTTATTTGTATTGATCCTGCATCACAATCAACTACATTGAAAGAGGAAAAACTTGTTGAATCACACAACAACTGGAATTTATATTAAGTATCTTTAGAATTGGGGGGAGGGAAGAAGTGGATTATATTCTGTGCCTTAATTGTTGTGGGTAACCTTGGGCAAGTCACTTAACTCTTCAAATCTCAGCTTCTTCCTCTGTAAAATGAGGGGGTTGAACCAAATGGGCTCTAAGGTCCCTTCAAGCTCTAAATCTATGATTCCATGATCTAAAGTCTTACATTTAAATAGAGTTTATGCTAAAATTAAAAGAGTAGAAAAAAATCTGAGAAAGTAACTTGAGATCAATACTTCAAGTATTGACTGAAGAGATGGACAGTACTTCAAGTACTGAAGATACAAAGGTCATCACCATATAATAATTCAGTCACCAAAAGAGGAATAGTAAGAGATAAGTTGGCAATAGAGGAGTCAAGAGACATTTCTTTAAAAAAAAAACTCTCAGTAGAAAGTGAGAAACCACAAGACTTCTAGATTGTTAACTATAAGAACAAACTTAAGCTCCTGTAAGGCCTGGGCCTCTTGCTACTAACGACAGACCTCACCACCAGAGGAAGATGTGATGGCAGAATAACAAAATGAATGACTCACCAAGAGAGTGAATAAATTAGGGACATTCCCAGAAAAACATAATTATTCTAGTTTCGTATATCATCTACTAATTATTTAAACTTTTGCCTGGGTGGAGGGCCCCTGTACATTCTACATTGCATCGTTTCAAGGATGGCCAAGGAAAAGTTGGAGAAAAGTTATTCTTCCAGTTTGTGAATTAAAAGGTAATTGTAAGTAAAAAGAAAAAAAATTGTGAATTTTAAAAGAAAAGGAAAATATTAATACAAAATTTTAAATAAACCTTCCTTCTTCTTTACATATCTCTGATCTCACTTCGCTTATTTCTTTTCTCATGCATGTACATTCTCCTGAGCTCCTGCGGGAGCTCTCCACAGCAGGGGTGGGGGTGGTCTTGCCTTGGGGGGCAGGGTCTATCTCAGAGCCTTTTCTCAGTGGTTTTCAATGTGGTAGCCTTACGGGTGGGCCTATTTTACATGGTAAAATATGCTGTTCTCTAAATGTCATCCCCAAGGCATGGTTAGTGCATTGGAGAAAAGCTTTCAATGCTCATGATAGAAAATGGAAAGACATAGGAAGCATTTTCACATCTAGGGAACATGCCTTTATATTGACAAGGCAACCTATTTTGAACATAAATCTTTACCATGCTCTGCTGTTAATTTGCCTAAACAGTCCTAAGAAGGAAAAAAACAAACAAAAACAACGTGCTATAAAAATAAAACCCAACATACATTTTGTTTTTGTTTTTCCAGATGACTGTAAGATTACAAGTAGTATAACCTCATTTTATAGAAGAGGTTATCTCTTGACTCTAAATCTAGGAGTGCTGACTTTCAGACAGTTAGATCTGTTTTTAAGGTTAGAAGATGAGAAGTAGAACTATAACCAAGATGGAGGCAACTAGAGTACGTAGGCATGGGAGCAAGCCTATTTCTTCCTCTCTTCAGTGGTCCCTGGATGCTATAGCCCTGCTCCTTTTATGTATTCTGGACCATTACCCTTGGTATCCCATTGCTATGGTGCTGCATCTCCTAGGCCATGACTTCTCCTCCCACTACACTGGCAAACACATCTCCTACTAGGGGATTAGGACCATTAGCCTTGCCGTATGGGCACAGGCCAGACTTTTTGAGGAGCAGACCATTTCCTGCATCTGACTGAGGCAAACTATGCTTTGTGCCAACTTCTCTCCCCAAGAAATGACACCCTGGGTGAAACAGTTCTTACATAGAATTCTGGTAGAAAAACATCCAAAACTATCCAGACTTTAATTTGGGCCAATTCAATTCAAATTAATTCTTCCTTTCACAAACACTTAAGTGTCTCTTGAGTACAGAGTCTTGTGCTAGGTACTTTGGGGGAAACAAAGTTGGATTACAGTGCTGGACTTAGGAGTCAAGAGAGACCAGGAATTGAATCTGACATCTGACTTGTGGTAGGGAATAAGGTATAAGAGAACTAGAAAGGTAGAAGGGGGCTGAACTATGAAGGGCTTTGAATGCCAAACAGAGGATTCTGTATTTGATCTTGGAGGCAACTGGAAGCCACTGGAGTTTATTCGGGGCGGAGGGATGGGGAGAGGTGAGATGATCAGACCTGCACTTGAAGAAAATCCCTTTGGTGGCTGAATGGAACATGGATTAGAGTGCTTGAAGAGGCTGACCTCAGTTAATTTAATTGATTAATTAAAAATAATAGTCAAGTTAATTTAAAATAAATTATTTAAAAATTTCAAAAGTCTTCCAATATTGACACCTCTTCCTCAACACATACCTCAAGTTTTTCAAGTATAGTAAGGTTCAACAACGTCAGCTGTGTGGCTCAGCGGATAAACTGCCAAGCCTAAAGTCAGGAAGACTCGTCTTCCTGAATTCAAATCTGGCCTCAGACACACTAAGCTGTGTGACCCTGGGCAAGTCATTTCACCCTGCTGGCCTCAGCTCCTCATCTATAAAAAGAACTGGAGAAAGAAATGTGAGGGATCGACTTTAGCTGAGAAACACTGAGTTCCTGCCACTACAAGCAACTGAATAATTCAGTTCTTATTATGGGATTGATCATAGGCTTAGGAATCAGCATTTCTACCTATATATTATATACACTGTTCTATCATATTCTGCACTTCATTCCCCATCTCCTCCATTTCCTTCCTCTGACCTCCTGCTGCCCCTCCACATATACTTTAGTGACTAGAGAGGAAAACAAAATATTTCTATTCAACACCACACTTGGAAGCAAAACCCAGGTAATTCAGCCAGTTGGCCGTGGCAGGCTATCATGTCTGATTACTTAGCAAAAATACTGGGGAAACAGGTGATACAGCAGAAAATACACTAGATTAGGAGTCAGGAGATCTGGGTTCTACTTTCAGGTCTACAAAGGTGTGCCAAAATCTCCCCTTGTTCTGCAATGATATATGTAGGCCATTGGTTAAGAATTTTTGTCACACAGAAATTTTGGTGGTAAAGGCAATTTGTTGTAAAGGGAGGTAGTCTATATTTAAATAGTTAAAGGTTTACTTCTTACTCTCGATAATGTTCCAAAGAGGGGCAAGTTGATTAAGAAGGAATACTAGTGAGAGAGAAACCCAAGCATTATTATTTTAAACACAAGAGAATAAAAACTAAGAATATAAAAATTTACAATGTTTAAATTATTGTACTAAGGTCTTGAATTATTGTAACTAGATAGCAGGTGACAGAGAGAGGCTACAATAAATCAGAGGGCTTTGAAGAAGGATTTAACAACAACAAAAGACCTTGTACTTGTACACTTTTACAATAATTATAAAAAAACCCTGAAAATGAATATTGAGAAATTACAAAGAACAAGCTTGGCCCTGACGAAGAGAAATTAGAAGAACCCCTTCCCCACTCCCACTTCATTTTAAGGGGAATGGACAGGCGTGCTATGCAGAGTACTGAATATATAAAATTTTTTTGATGTTTTGACTGGTTTTGCTGAATTTCTTTCCCCTCTTCTTTATCTTTCTTTTTAAAAACATTCTTGGATATAAGAGATGGAGCTCTGGGAGGGGGAAGAGATACAAGGAGAATTTCAGTAATGTTAAAAAACAAAACATGTCAATAAAATGTATTTAAAGTTAAAAAAAGATAAAGAAATGGCCTTTTAGTTATTCTCAAGGGAAAGTAAAGTCACTGAAAACTGATGTGGAGAAAACTGGAGGCGTCCAATGAGCTATCATTTACATGGCCCTGTGTTTTGGCCTCACCAGTCACCAGGATAGTAGGAAAAACTGCTGAGCTAGTGGTTATATCCAAACCAAGCCTCTCCCTATAATTATAGCTAACTGGGGGAAAAAACGGCACAACCAGCATAGAAATGTATCAAGTGTGGGTGGGGGGAGGGGGGAGGAAGCAAAGAATCCTCAAGACATTTTTTTCTAAAGTGATTTAAAGGCTGGATCAGCCATGCAGCAAGATGCTGGTAAGACCAGATGGGCATGCTTAAAAGGTGGCACTAACCTACTGTGACATCTTCTATATGTCACTCAACTTTCCTGACCTTACTTCTTCAGCTGTAAAATGAGGAGGGTTAGACTAGGTGATCTCTGAGTCAGTCAACAAACATTCATTAAGCACCTCCTATGTGCCAGACGCTGTACTAAAAGTTGGTCCCTTTTAGTTCTAATGTTCTGTGAGTATATGATTAGTTTTTCATTATAGCTTGTTAACAGAGTGGTTGTGAGGATGAAACGAGATAATATATGTAAAGCACTTTTTGCAAACAAATTGCTATATAAACGCTAGCTATTATAATAACACCTACCTCTCAGGGCTGTTGTTAGAATCAAATGAGGTCATTATAGTAAAGTGCATGGCACACAGTAGGTGCTATGTAAATGGTAGTTATTATTATTATTATTAATCTTTCCCACCCCTGAACTTGAATCAAAAGAACAACCTGGTTAAAAATTGTTCTTTCTTCTTGGTTAACAGTCCTAACAACTGAGGACTGGAAACTTTCTGAAGAGCTAAAAAGACGTTGCTTCCTAAAGGATAACTTTGTTGTTCAATCACTTTTCAGTTGTGTCTGACTCTTTGTGACCCCATTTGGGGTTTTCTTGGCAAAGATACTGGAGCGGTTTGCCATTTCCTTCTCCACCTCATTTAACAGATGAGGAAACTGAGGCAAACAGGGTTAAGTGACTTGTCCAGGGTCACACAGTTAGTGTCTGAGGCAAGATTTAAACTCACGAAGATGAGTCTTCTTGACTCCAGGCTCGGCACTCTATCCACTATACCACCTAGCTGCCCTCTATTCTACCTCTCATTACATATATCCTGAGGGGGCAGCTAGGTGGCACAGTGGATAGAGCACAGGCCTTTAAGTCAGGAGGACCCAAGTTCAAATCTGGCCTCAGACCAAACACTTGACACTTACCAGCTGTGTGACCCTGGGCAAGTCATTTAACCCCAACTGCCTTAAAAAAAGAAATGAATAAATAAATAACATATCCTGAGAAGCAATTCAATATTCTAGCTACAAAGAACTGTTTTTCCTGAACTGGAGGATAACTATCTATTAGTTATCTTTTCCCATATTTCTGAAGGGAATGAGGTTTTATATGAACAGATTACAAAGGCTACAATAAATAGTTAACATAGTTAAAACACACACAAAAGAATATTCATTACAATATGGGTAAAACTACTAGACCGTAGTCATTCTTCAAGGATTCATGGAAAATTTTTTTTAAAAATCTAACATTTGGATAAGCCAAGGAAAATATGTGTGCTTCATTTCAGATCTGCAAATCAAATGTAAACAGTTGTCTTTGAGCCTATCAGATAGTTAAAGAAACTCTAGATTTTTAAAAAATACATCAGTGAATAGCACATAAATGAATAATATCTTCTTTTCCTCTCTCCTATAAACACAGAGCCAAAAACCAAACCAAAACAGCCCTTGAATCCAGAAAATGGATAGCTTTTCTTATAACGGGGTCTTTCAAAATCTAATGATGTTGGCTTAATAAAAACCAGTAGATAATTAATGATCTGCACTAGTCTTTCAGGTAAAAGCAGCTTACTCAGTACCACTATGGTTTCTGGTGCTAAAAACACAGGATCTGCCTGTCTACATAAGGTGGGCGGGTGGATTGGTGGGTGTGGGTGGTGTTAATTGGGTGGGAGCCAGAGTTGTGAGGTGATGCGCAGGGAAGCAGGTGCTAAGTAAGGTTAAAGACAATAAATAGAAAATTTGGCTTAAGTCAGTTACCATATCATCTCTCAAAAGGAAAAGCCACCATGTTTGCTCAGGAAAGCGAACTCTACTATTTGAGGAAGGCCCTAAAGAGCTATCCTTTTAAATATCTGAGGCAACAAATGATATAAGACTGTAATGCAAAAGGGGAATGTAAAGCGCTGCCATTCATTTGACTTGATATCTCCAAGCCTGTGATAGACCTGGCTCTTATAGGCCCTGTGCTGACTGTTGAAATTTTGGGGTGAAGTCAGAAAATGCTACAAATCAGGGCTCAATTTATTGTTTTGTTGATTGTCTAGACTTAAGAAACTGATGAAGAAAATATTAATGATGCAGGTAAAAATAAAAAATATGTCAGGCATAATTCCCTCCCTCCCCAAGAATCAGTTTGTTAAACACTTGCCAGGAAGGCCCCGGATGTCTCTTAGCACTTAACAATGTTTATATACAGCCTTTATGCGTAAGCGTTAAGTCTGCAAAGCACGTTAGAGACATCTCATTTGAGTCTTACAAATAAACCTGTGAGGTAAGATCTCACAGATGAAGAAACTGAGGCTTATGAGCAATGGATATTGGAATCCAATTCTTCCTTTAAATTCCAGCTTCGAAATTTATTCCCTGTATGACGCTGGAAAAGTCACTGAAGGTTTCTGGGCTTCTGTACCTGTAAAACGAGGGAACACCACAGGGCAGTAAAAACAGTCCTGATTTTGTAGTCACTCAACCTGAATTCTAATTCTGGTTCCCAAGTGACCAGGGACATCTTAAGTTGACCTGAATGGGCCCTAGTTACCATTTCTGTAAAATGAGAGGATCTGATTAGCATGTCTCTAAGATCCTTTTCAGTTCTAAACCACAATGACAAGACTTGCTCATGACTGCACATCCGGCAAATGTCCTTCTGTTGTTGGTGCTGTTCAGTCACTCCAGTCATGCCCGACTCTCTGTGACCCCATTTGGGGTTTTCTTGGCAAAGATACTGGAGTGGTTTGCCATTTCCTTCTCCGGCTCATTTTACAGACGAGGAAACTGAGGCAAATGGGGTTAAGTGACTTGCCCAGGATGTACACAGCTAGTATCTGAGGCCGGATTTGAACTCATGAAGATGAGTCTTCCTGACTCCAGGCCTGGCACTCTACCCACTGTAACACCTAGCATGATTCAAACCCAGATGTCTCCTGTACAAGTCTTTCTAGGTACCATGCTGCATTTAGGTTCAGGGTCACTTCAATCCGTGTACAGTACAGTTATCCCTTCCACATCGTGACTTTCCCCATTGCAGTTTCAATATATTGCAGGTTAGCATAAGAAATTAAATGGGCATTTTTTGGGGAGTTTTGCCGAAGCTTCCGTCAACATGAAAAGACCAGCAGATGACACAGAAAAAGTTTAGAAACTCAGGAATGCATAAAATACATGCATAGTATTGTATAATATCAACCCAAATTTTACAATGAAGTGTCTGTAAATACCCCATAAAAGAAAAAGAAAAAATTCAGACTTCTCTGGTATGAGGGGAGGGCCAAAATATTTTACACAGCCATGCCCTCAACCCCTGTGATGCAGAAGGGACAACTATAATTTAATATAATTTTAACTTTAGGCATTTTGTTGCTATAATAACTATGTTTCCGGTTGCTACATACGGCCATTGTTGTCCTGGTTTCGCTGTTGATTGATACCAGAACAAAACTTCACACAAAACCAAGCAACAGTTGCATATGCTTCAGCCTGACAAGTTGTGAGCCAAGAAAACCTTCAAAGCCTTTTGAAATGAGCACCTCAAGGACACTCACTTACCTGACTGGTCCTTAAACTGAGATGTTGATCAGAGTCAACCCAAGGATACGGGAAGCCTCCGTCCAGACAATATTGCTAGCCTCTAAGGGGACAGCAGCACTGTGCCACTTGGCTCGCTGTGTATGCCATACTTAAGAGCACCTGTGAAGTGAAACAGCCTGAGTTTTTACAGAATTACAGTCTCGGACCTGGAAGGGACCTTGGGTGCAGGCTATAGCTGAATATACAGCCCAAACCTGACAAGTGGCCATCCTAGCCCATGCTGGAAGATCTCCAAGGAAAAGGGATATCATTCATTCATTCATTCTACTTTTGGGTAGCTCTCATTTTTAGATGAAGACCAAACCTGGGGGCAGCTAGGTGGCACAGTGGATAGAGCACCGGCCCTGGAGTCAGGAGGACCTGAGTTCAAATCCAGCCTCAGGCACTTGACACTTACTAGCTGTGTGACCCTGGGCAAGTCCCCTGGCCCCACAATTGCCTCGCCACAAAAAAAAAAGACTAAACCTCCCTCTTTTCCACTTCCATCTACTTTCCTTGGTCCTCTCCAGTCTCTTTCACAGAGTCAATCGCATGGAGTCTTTTTTTTTTCCTTCTTCAGGCTAATCACCCCCAGTTTCTTCCATAAACCATGACCTCGATGCCCTTTGGTGGGCATTCTCTATCTTATCAATGTTCTCCTGGAGGGCAGGGATTGTACCTCTGTGACTAGCACAGAGTAGGCACCAAATAAATGCTTATTAATGGACTAGAATTGAACATAACATTCCAGATGTGGTCTGTCTGGTGCACAGCAGAACTATGACCCACTTAGTTCTGAAAGCTATACCTCTCAATGGGCCGGTAGATGGCACAGTGGATAGAACACTGGCCTTCCAATAAGGAAGACTCCTCTTCCTGAGTTCAAATCCAGTCTCAGAAACTTACTAGCTGTGTGACCCTGGGCAAGTCACTTAACCCTGTCTGCCTCAGTTTCCTCATCTGTAAAATGAGCTGGAGGAGGAAATGGCCAACCACTCCAGTATCTTTGCCAAGAAAACTCAAAAATGGGGTCATGGCGAGTCAGACATGACAAAAATGACTGAACAACAACACACCTCTCAATGCAGTCCAAGATCACGCTGGCTTTTCTGGGTATAGTAGAAGAGCTGACAGTGGCTGTGGCATAGACAATACTATAACAAGGACAGAGCTTAGAATATACAGCAAGAATGTGAGAACTCAAAGGACCCTTAGAACATGGAATATTAGGGCATGAAGAGAATTTAGAGATTATCCAGTGCTAAACTGTACCCTCCTCCATTTAATTTAATTTTTTTTTTAGGCAATTGGGGTTAAGTGACTTGCCCAGGGTCACACAGCTAGTAAGTGTCAAGTATTTGGTCTGAGGCCAGATTTGAACTCAGGTACTCCTGACTTCGGGGCCGATGCTCCATCCAGTGCACCACCTAGCTGCCCCCATTTAATTTAATTTTTTAAAAGTACAAATCTTTTTTTTTTTGGATTATCTATCTTCTTACTATTTCCTGTCTCTCTTAAAAAACCATCTCTATTGTTTTTTTAGCACCTTCACTTTTGAGCATACCTTTTCCCCCTACCCAGTGAACCTTTCTTTATAACTATTTAAAAAGCAACTCAGCATCTTTGGCTCATTCTTACAGTCTTTTTTTTGTTTGTTTGTGTTGGTGACCACCTGATACAATAGTATAGCCACTGTGACTGCTTTAACAATTCCCACGGAATGAGAAGTCACAATGCAACAGAAATTAAATCAGGATATATTTTGAAATGTGTGTTCTCTTAGGGAGGGTACATACATAGGTGGGCTGACCACACAGTCATCTAAAATTTTGGCAGGGGATAAATTAAATGCCCATGAACCCTGACAAAGGCAGAATGTGTCTTAAGATGGATGCTGATTTTTAAATATGACGTTCTCTACCATTGGGCAGTGCTGTGCAAACGTGGTAAAGAGAGTATTAGTGGGTCAAGTCCTGGGAAAGGCCACTAGTTCTAAAAAGTTGGTAAAACCAATTCAATTGGATGCCACTTAAATGAGATAGCCTTACTAATGTAGAGTGAAAACACTGGGATATATGAACATATATTAGGTTAGGGCAAAGACGTGAGGGGGATGATCACCTTTACATAGGTTAAAAACAGCACAAAATGGAAGATATGTTAGAGATGAAACTAGCTCTGCAGGTCTGATCATTTTTAAAATGAAGATTAGACAAAACTAGTTACATTGGATAACTAAATACATCAGGGTCTAGAACGTTAAGAGATTTTCATATTAACCAGACAACAACCGAGTCAATAGTAACAGGTACATGTTCTGTAAGTAGCTAAAGGATGTAATTCATCTGAGCCAGGTGACTTGAATTTTTCAAGGGTTAAAAAGTGGTCCCTTATTATTTCCTTACTTATTTCAGGGATCAACTCCCTAGCAGCCCTCTTTGTTCTGTCCTTTTCCAAAGGTCCTTCTCCTTTGTAGAGGAAACAGAGCAAACTAGGAAATTAAATCGTTTTCCTTTCTCTGTTAGTGTCCACAAGGTGCAGTGATCCTTTCCCTAATTTGCTCTTCCTCTTTCTTTCACCACAGGTAATAAAACCATTCCTGTCCTCACCAGCTTCAATGCACTCTGAACTTTAGCCCTCGAATACCATTCTTAACAGGACTGTGCCATACTTTTACATTCATCATTTTTCCCAGTCACCTTCTGAACATAGCCCACCCCTCCCTTAGTCTACTTCCCCTGTAGAATTTCTGCCTACAGGATCCAGCACAGCCTTTGTCTGAGTCTCATGATATCGGCTCTTTAAAATTCAAGAGTGCATGTCTGCATGTGCCCAGTTTTCCTTTCCTTTTGCATAAACTCCAGGAGGGAGCAGCTCCTTCCTGGAAAAGGAAAATCATTTCTACCCTAACATACAGTGACTCTCTATCGGTGACAATCTGGAGAGGCCTTGGAGATCAGATGTTTTAAAAATACATTAGCAAGTATCAATTCATTTGCTACCGGCACTACCACTGAAAGGGATGAGTAAAGTATGAGAAGCATTATAGGGCTTAACATGCCCATTAACATAGGTTTTACAATTTCCTAAGTAAATAGGCAGCTAGGTGAGTCAGTGGATAGAACAGGGGTGGGGAACCTGTGGCCTTAAGGTGACATGCGGCCTTCTAGGTCCTTAAGTGTGACTTTTTAACCGAATACAAAATATAAATAAAAATAAAAGGATTTGTTCTGTAAAATTTGGATTCCATCAAAAGGCCACACTTAAGGACTTAGAAGGCCACATGTAGCCTTAAGACTGCAGGTTCCCACCCCTGGAATAGAGCTTTGGACCCAGAGTCAGGAAAATCTGAGTTCAAATACTGTCACAAACACTTATCTCTGTTTGCCTCAATTTCCCTATCTGTAAATGGGGATAATAATAGTACCTACTCCCCAGAGCTATTGTGAGGTTTAAATGCCATGTTTGTGAAGAGCTTTGCAAACGCTAAAGTGCTATATAAATGTTAGCTATTATTATTGTTGTTTAAAGGGATTCAAAGTTTTTTTTTAATACAGAAAAGTATACAATTCTCAAGTGTATGAAAAATTGCAATCTATCTGAAAATGCTTCCTCCATTTTAATTTTTCAGTTTTGAAAACAAAATTTTCTGTAGTACCTCTGAGTCAAACTTCGAAAATGTAGGATTGTCTTTTTTTTTTTAACAGCTTATTAATACAGTATTTATTTGTCTTCCCTCTGTCGAACCCTGACCCATGGCTTTCCCTAGGGCTGCCTGGTAAGATGGAAGGCGAGGTATACACAGGCTGGAAAAGACATGGAAGGACCAGGATGACAAGAGGAGGAACGTTCAGAAACATGGGCGACAGAAATGGCTCCATCACATGGCGAAGAGGATGAGAAAGGCCACCATCAGGCAGAAGAGCCTCAGATAGGGCAAAGCCCAGGATGGTGGAGGAAAAGAGCTGCTTTCAGGGAGGGGTTCCTGGCATAACCAACGATGAGACTTCCAAACACAGTCCCAATCCCAGCTCTAATTAATTTTTTGTTGCTCTTGGTTAGGCATCGGGGTTAAGTGACTTGCCCAGGGTCACACAGCTAGTAAGTGTTACGTGTCTGAGGCCGCATTTGAACTCAGTCCTCCTGACTCCAGGGCTGGTGCTCTATCCACTGCGCCACCTAGCTGCCCCCCAATCCCAGCTCTAGAGTTGGCCACTCCCACAGCAACAGCCCCAGCCCCCCATGTTCCTTGAGATGGCACTAGCTTAGAATCCACATCTGAGGACAAGTGAGGTCAAGGGACCTGATGCTACCAAAATGCTGAGGTTCTCCTCTGTCTGAACCTCTGGCCATTTTAGCACCACTGCAGATAACTCAGCATCTGAGAGCTGCTCCTCAAAAGGGCAGGGGTAGAGAAGAACTTGGCACACACGTACATTCTCAGGGGGTGAGGGGCAAAGCTGAAGAGCTGCCAGCAGAGCAAGGGAGACAGAGAGGGGGGAGGGGCAGGATTGTCTTTTAAAAGGAAATTTAGGGGCAGCTAAGTGGCGCAGTGGATAGAGCACCAGCCCTGGATTCAGGAGGACCTGAGTTCAAATCTGGCCTCAGACACATAACACTTTCTAGCTGTATGACCCTGGGCAAGTCACTTAACCCCATTGCCTAGGCCACCCGCCCCCCCACCAAAAAAAAAGAAATCCACATTCCATGATAAAGATAAAACAAAGCGTTCTTGGTCAAGACTTTACAACAATACCCTTGTTGCTTTTGCTGCCTCCACAAATACAGGGGTACCATACTTTGTAAGCAGATTTATTTTTAAAGCTTACATGCAATTTTATCAAACCTTGTTCAAAATTTACTGTACTAGGGCACCTTACAATCATAAATTTTTTTATTATTTTAGGGTAGAAGCAGCCTTTAATGTAATCTATTACAACCCATCTCTACAACATCCCAGGCAAGTGGTCATCCAATCTTTGGTTCTCCAATGAACTCAACTCTCATTGGCAAGCTAATTCCATTTTCAAAAAGAAAGTTCTTTCTATTGGTCCAAAATGTACTTGGAAAGCTGTGTGGATGGTGGACTGGAGAGAGGGAGACGCTTGAGGCAGGGAGACCAAGTAGGAGGCCATTACTGACAATACAAGTAAGATGTGATGAGGATTTCAATTAGGCTGGTTATGGTGTGACTGGAAAGAAAGAAGGGGAAGGATGCCAGAGATGTGGAGGCAGAGAGGACAAGATGTGGCGATTTACTGGATAGGTGGAGTGAGTGAAGGTAAAGAGTCAAGGATGACTCCAAGGTTGTGCCTGGAAGGATGATGTTGCCTTTGACAGAAATGGGGAAGTATGGAAAAAGGGGAAAGAAAATGAATTTCTATTCCAGACATGATAAGTTTGAGATGCCTATGGGAAATTTAATTGGAAAGGTGAAATAGGCAGTAGATGAGAAGGGACCAGCACTGAGGAGACAGATAAGGACTGGATGGATGCATAGATAGATATGGGAGTCATCAATAGTAAGCTTATTAGGGTCATTTCCAGAATTCACCTTTTTTCCCTTTCTAAAAATTGTACCAACCAGTCTAAAAGTTTGAGTGTCTTTATTTCGCTTCCATCCCCGAGAGGGATAAAGTGACGGAAAGGTTGAATATCTCTTAAGATATGACAGCCAAGCCAGTTTTAGGCTAGATGTTAATGCTAGAATTTAAAATTAAAATAATAATTAAAAAAAATTGCATTCTGTAAATTTTTACTAAGTGCTTAATAAATGCTTGTTGACTTATTTTTTTAAAAAAGAAAATTAGGGTAACATGTGCCCATTTCCAGCCTTCATGTATCTAATTTCCCCCACAATTCTCAAAAACTACTTAGAGTAAATAATTCAGCAAAGACATTTGAAAGGTTGGGAGTGGTAGGTTTTTCTTTTTCTTTTTTTTTTTAAAGCAGCCAAATGCTCTCTCAACTAACTTCACTAATTTGGGGTTTCAATTTTTGCTTTACTTTTTCCAGCCAGATCATTTTCCATTCACAGAGAAAACAGAAGGAAAATAGGAATTGAATAATTTGGTGCTCTCTCTTTCATATGTTAACACCCATCCTTCCTAGTCCACAGACTTATTCCTTCCTTGTTCTTATCTGAAAGAAATCTTGTAGTAAATGTTTTTGTAAAATGAGAAATCTTTTGGTAATGCAAATAATCTCCTGCTCTGGCCAAATTTATCTATTTTGTACACTTGGATTAATGGATCAGGCCTCCTTAAAATGGGATACATTCATAGTGAAGACACAGCCTCCTATTCAGTAGAGATTTGCTGAATGAATGAATGGATTCTCAGAAATGTATATACATATGGCTAACTTGTTAAGGGGATATCACTAACATTTCAAAATAGACTGAGAAGAAAATTTAAAACCATTTTAAAATGAGAAATTTATGTAACTAGTTAAAATTATTAAAGACAGGCTCAAGTATCAAGGGGCAAATGAGGCAACGGCAAATTTATGCAACCAAGCTGTCCTTGAATTGGCAAATTTCTTTCATTCAATGGGAATAAAAGACAGCCTGCAAATTTCTCAGTAGTCTAAGCTATAGGCTTCAACAAATCTTGGGCCATGCTGGCCACTTTTTGTCCATTCTTTAATCTCCTGCCCAAATTTAGAATAGTCACTTTCTTTATGTTTCTTATTTTGTTCATCATGAGATCTTTATGAAGAGTAACAAGTTAAAATAATGGAAAATTACATGTCAGAACTTAAATTTTATCTCTACTCCTCATCTTAAGTTATTAAAACATGTATGCAAAGTTATTTATCACAATTCTGTATTATAATTTAATTTAAATTTGTCCAAGTTGGGCATTATCACCATTTACGGAACATTCAACAATGTGTTTAGCATGGTAAGATTCATTCAACAGCTGGGCATAGTCATGCATGCCCAGCTATTGGGATGGCTGAGACTGGCGAATCTCTTGAGCTAAGGACATCTGGTGTTCAAACTTACTGAACTAAATTTGGCATTAATGTGGTGAGCCCCTGCAACCGGAGTAGACCCTAAGTAGCCTAAGGAAGGGTAAACTCGCCTAAGGAAGGGTAAACTCGCCTAAGGTCAGAAAAGGCACAGGCCAAAATTCTCATAGTGATTAGAGCAGGTCTTGGCCTATGAATAAGTGCCTATGTCGTCTGAGCGACATAGGGAAACTCAATCTTTAAACCTCCTTTCCCCCCTCCCTCCAATTTAAAAAAAAAAAGATTTACTCAGAAAAGTAAGTTGATTTCTATTTCACTGAAAATGTGGAAATGCAATCCAAAAGCCTTTGGTCTTTTATATACATTTAATTTAGTTTTAATTTAATGAAGACAGCGTTGTACAGTGGGTAAGATTGCTGGACTTAGGAATCACGAAAACCAGAGTTCAAATCCTACAAAATATAATTATTAGCTATGTGACCATGCACTACTTAGGTCCTAGTTTCTATTTCTGTACAATAGGCCCCTTTAGGGCATACCTCATAGGGTTGTTGTGAAGCTCAAATGAAATAATGCACGCAAACTATTTTTTAAATGTTAAAGTGCTATATAACCATCAGCCATTACTATGCATTTAATTATATATATGCTCGGAAGAAAAAAAAGCACAATGGATCTCCCAGAAAATTTGGCTCACCCACACGGCAACAAATGTATTGGGCCCCATTCCAAAACGTTACTCTCCCTTAATATGTACATAATTTCTGCCCATGAAAGTTGTTACAGATGAAAATTATGCCACAGGCAAGAATAGGCAATTGCTTAGTTTTAGACTGTTAGTGCAGATGGCCAATGCACAGATTTTTATCTGCAACATAAGATGCCCTTAGTGCAGCATCAAAAAGTCTGGGTTAAGATCCAGACAAATCTATCTGATAATGAAAAATATACCTTATCTCCGTGTGGGATTGATTAAAAAGTGACTGAGAGGGATCAGATGCCTTCAGGCATCAAAATTCACAATCCAAAAGGAACAGTGAGTGATACATACACTTGAACCCTCCCCACCTTCTCTGGGCGAAACACATTCTTGTTTTAAAAAGGCAGTAAAATCTAGTAGAAATAGCTGGGGAATAGAAGGGGATTGAATTAGGAGAGGAATTCTAGTACTGGTTATGCTTAACCTTGTCCCTAACCTCTCTGAGCTTCAGTGTTTCTTCTCCATATAAGTTAATACATCAAGACCTGTGATTTGATTTTATTTTGTGCCTTTTTTTTTTTTGATGAGGCAATCGGGGCTAAGTGACTTGCCCAGGGTCACATGGCTAGAGTGTTATGTGTATGAGGCCAGATTTGAACTCAGGTCCTCCTGACTCCAAGGTTAGAGCTCTATCCACTGCGCCACCTAGCTGCCCCAAGACCTGTGATTTTAACAGTGTGGGTGGCCCCTATGTGGCACTTTCTTCCTCCAATGCAGTTTGAAATTGTTCTATAATTTCACATAGGGTTCAGCTAGGTGACACAGTGGATAAAGCACAAGTCATGCAGTCAGGATAACCTGATTTCAAATGCAACCTCAGACACTTACTAGCTGTGTGACCCTGGGCAAGTCACTTAACCCCGACTGCCTCCAAAAACACAACTTTACATAGGTATCATAGATTTCATGTTGGAAGAGATGCTGGAGAACCGTCAGACTCGGTAAAGTCAAATGACTTGCCTATGGTTACACAGCTAGCATCAGAGTGCACTGCAGACAATCAACTGATAAACATTTATTAAACACCTAGTGTGTGTCACACACTCTCCTACGCAAGCACTAGAGACTGCTAAACTGTTAAATTTTGAATGTGGGCCTTTACACCTTGGAAATGGATAAAAGTTTCAAACCATTTATTGTTTTGGTGATTGCTTAGACTACAGAAAGTGATGGAGAAAATGTCAGTACTGCAGATTAAGTTTAAAGGTATACCAGGGGTGCTTTTTTCCCCCCCTTGGAAAGCTAATTGTTAAACAAACCTAGACATTCCTGACTCCAAGCTCTGTATTCTATCCACACCTCTCCTCCTGGTAAAATGCATTCAATAATATCAGTGCTGCCTACCTCCCAGGGCTGTTGTGTTGAAAGCACTTGGAAGACCTGCAGATAGGCCTCAGTTTTCAAAAAGTTTCTTAGGAACTTACTTATCAGTGTTTTTTCACTGGTGCTCGAACTAGACCTTGTCTAAGCCTAGGATCATAAATTTAGAGCTGGAAGGGACCTCAGAGGGCTATGGAGTCCAACCTCCTCATTCTACAGATGGAGAAACTGAGGCTGAGAGTGACTTATGTGACTTGCCTATCACCACACATTTTTTAAGGGCCTGAGGCAGGATTTGAACTCAGGTGTTCCTGACTGTAAGTTCAGTGCTCTAACTACTGGGCTACCCAGAAGTCTCTTTTGGGCTGCCTTTTCCTGGAGCTTAGAAAATGGAGGCTATTTTTCTATAAACATAGCATACTAAAAATGTTTGCCAGAAGACCTAATCTTATCCAGTCTGGATACCTTCTTGGGTATTTATTTTCCTTAAGATGAGCAGACCGATTTAATCTAGGGTCTAAATATCTCCTGCCTTGGTCATCTGAAATGAAATCTTTCCCCTTACTCTCTTCTCTCCTCCTGATTTCCTGAATGCATTTCCATAACATTCATGCCAAAGGAAAAAGAGAGATTATCAGAAAAAGAAAAATGAAGGGGAGATGAGTTGAAGTAATATCATAGCAGAGTATTTGGTGAAGGATATTTATGTGCACAGATATATACACCACATCCTTTACTAGGCAGATAATACTGGCCTAGATGCTGGGTTTGCAAATCTCAAAATATCCTTCACAAAAGGAATAGTTACCTTCCCAAAATAAAGCCCATAATTAAGTAAATTGTTCTTGGTGGTGGACTGCCCTATATCACAACCTAACATGTGCTGTCTTCAAAGGTTCAGCTTCAGCAAACACAGCCACGTTAGACTACAAAGGCCTGACTGCTGTCTCTCTGTAAGCCAGATTGCAATATCCCTCACAAACTGATGAAAATAAACATCGCCAAGGACCAAAATACCTAGCCCATACTTCATCTGTAATGAGATCTCCCTCTTCCCTATGCACATATTCGTAACACCAGAAACACTGTGCTTGATTCATGTAAGGGCTAGCCCTAACTGAAATACCATTTAGTTTACGAAGTTATCTAATGACAAACATATTTAAAGAAGCCAGCAGTTGAATTTTTAAAACGTGAATCTAACACTTGGGTTAATAATGGGAACATGTGGGCTCTGTGAGTCATCACTTTTCAATCTCAGTTGACAGCCACGTATTTAGTCGCCCCATAGGACTTAGTTGGTTTAGGTCTGGATTGGGAGTCTCACTGAGTTCAAATTCTGCTATTGACAGTTACTAGGTGTGTGAGCCTGGGCAAGTCACTTTACCTCCCTGGGCCTCCATAGCCTATTCATGCCCCACATTTATTTAGCTATCCCCCAAAAGGTGGTCACCTACTTTGTTTCCACAAAAAGTAGTACTGTAACCTCATCTGTAAAAATGAAGGGGTCAAACTAGCTAATCACTAAAGTGTCCTTTCAGCTATATATCCTATGCTACTCATGTCAGGTTAGGAGGTAAGGGGATGAATTGAGTAATCTCTTCCACTCAGAGGGGTCTCCAAAGAACAAACTATTTTCTAATTATATATTAACATAGATTAATCTAATTATATGTGTATTTTCTAATTGTATATTAGCATAATTATATATTAACAGGTAATGTATATCATTAAAATCATAGCATTTTTGAATTCCCAAAATATATTACAACTACTTTAATTATGCAACCCCCAAATATACCTACACTTCATCAAAACCATATAAAAAACTCTAGGATTTTTTATGAAATCACAAGGCTTAAGAGCTGCAAAGAGCAGCTAAGAGCAATAAATTATCTAACTTTGAATATGGATCTTAGGAGATTTGTGGTGCTGATACAGAAAGGATGCGCTAGAGTGGTATGAAAGTACTGATGGCTCTGGGAATGCTGATTATCTCCACATCTTTAATGGAGCCGTTCTTAAGAAATCCTTCCTAATCCAATTAGAGAAGAAGGACAAAGAGAAGGAGGAGGATGAGGAGGAGGAAAAAAAAGAAAAGAAAGAGGAGGAGAAAAGGGGGAAAGAGAAGAGAAGAAAGGAAGAGAAAAGAGGAGAAAACAGTAGAAAGGAGAAAGAAAAGGAAAAAGAGGACAAGGAAAAGGAGGAGAGGAAGAAAGGGAGGAGAAAAGAGAAAAAGGAGAAAAAGAAGAGAAAAAAGGAAGAGAAAAGAGGAGAAAGAGCAGTAGAAAGGAGGAGAAAGGAGAGAAGGAGAAAGAGGACAAGAAGAAGGAGGAAGGGGAGGAAAAAGAGGGAGAGAAATGGAGAAAGGGAAGAGAAGAAAGAGGAGAAAGAATAGAAAAGAGAAAGCAGTAGAAAAGAAGAGAAAAAAAGGAGAAACAGGACAAGACAGAGAAAGGAAGGGAAAGAAGAGAAGAAAAAGGAGAAAGGGAAGAGAAGAAAGGAAGAGAAAACGAAGAGAAAGGGGAAAGGAGAAAAAGCAGCAGAAAGGAGGAAAAAGAGGAGAAAGAGGACAAGAAAGAGGAGGAGGAAGAGAAGAAAAACGAGAGTAGTATAGCTATTAAAACCACTGATTAATATAGTAGGCAGAATATAGAATGTAATTTTTGTGCGGTCACGCCATGGTTTCATTATAGTAGGGAACTCCTAGTTTCCTAGTGAGGAAAACTACCTCTAGCAATGCAGATCAAAATCACCTGGGACAATGAGAAATTCCGTGGCTTGCCTATGGCTCACCTATGGCTCACCTATGGCTCACACAATATGCTTGAACCCTGGTCTTTCTGACTCTGAGGCCAACTCTCCACTCACTATGCTAGCCAGCCTCTCATGGAAAGCAAGAATCTCATAGCATTCTGCACTGCCATCTCTGAATTTCAGAGTTGATTTAAGGGCACTGAGTTTTAGGAGAATACCAACATAACTAATTTCCAAGAAAAGAGAGACCAGGGTAGTTCAGGGGCTGGAAACAATGGCATATGAGGAACAGCTGAAAGGGCTGGGAATGTTTAACCCAGAGAAGAGAGGTCTGGAAGTAAATGACAGATCTTAGGTATCTGAAGAAAACTATTATGGACTGAATGTTTAGATATCAGGGTTCTATTCTAGGTTCTACTACTAACTATATAACCCTAGACAAATGATTTAATTTTTCTTGATTTTGATTTCCTCATTTATAAACTGAAAAAGTTGAACCAGATAATCTTTAATGTCCCTTCCAGATCTAAAAAACTGTTTGATATTATGTGGAAAAATTATGTTGATGTTGCCAGATTAACCACCTCTACAGGGAAGTGGACTTCAGCTTAATATAAGGAAGAACAGATGTACCACAGTCATCTTAAACTTAACACGTCTAAAACTGAACTAATTTCTGATTCTGCATTGAATACGTTGTGATAGTTGTGTTGGTTGAAGTATATTAAGAAAATCCAGCACCATACAGATATATAGTTGGACAAACTTTTCAGATAATTGTGGATATTCTTCTTTGATATTATACCAAAATTCAACCAGCTTCTTAAAGGTCAGTTGCAATGTGGAATCTGAAACCACATCAATGAACTTTCATACTCTGTTATGTTCAAATCCATTGGCTGGATCATTTGCTGATGCATGATTCTATAACATAATGTACTGGTCATCTGGAAAACACTGGTTCACTGACTTATGCAGATCTTCCAAATGTCATCAAAAATCACATTCATTAATATCACTACTGATTTCATCATAAAAGTCTTTAAGTCATGGGAAGCTGTCAAGCTTACCGTAGTGGATATAAGCCTTCCAAAATTCTAATTTTTTCATGAAAGCTCAAAGTTTTTCATTGGTATTAAATGTCAGTTCTTTACCTTGAAGTGATAGGCTCACCATTTGTTCTAAAATGAATGGCTGCCAAATACTCAAGACTGAATAATCATAGTTTATCTGTTGTTTCTTCGAGTAAAAATGGTGTTTCATGGGAAAAAAATGGTTAGTTCAGGTTATAACTCAATTGTGTAAGTGGTTTTCCTTGAGACAACCATGGCACTTAAGTAAGTAGAAGTGTTTAATGCATACTTCTCATCTTATCACATAGAATTTTAAAAAGAAGTATACTCTAGAGTTGAGATTTAATAAATTAATTTTCATTGCTTTACTGATATCCTTGGATCAAGGAAACTGGCCTTTTCTTTTCTTTTCACTGCAAGTTTGTGTTTGTGACAGTGGAGAATATAATAGCAACTAGCATGGTTTGGTGCCACCACTTTGATTCCTGCTAAGGTGCCAGCAGTTTTCTCCACCATTGCTTTTTTACCAACAGCAAAAAATGCCAACAGAGTTGTTCCAGTTGAACCATGAAGTTCAAAAAGTTATTCAATACTTTGAATATTTGGGTTTGTTGCCAAGCATAGACAGAAAAGAAGGTCTTTCATGATTAGTTGGTACTGATAATAGATGAACACAACAATGAAAATACCAGTCTAGGCATTTCTGTAGACTCATCCATTTGTAATGCAAAAGTTCAATTCTGTATAAGATATACTAACTCAGTCTTCACGTTTACAGATAAATCTTTAATTCACAGGTCATATAGCCCTTAAGAAATTCCACTGTATACACATGAAAGAATGAGAATAAAAAGGGGAAATAATATCTTAGTATTATTATGGAAATAGTTGTGTAGGATACTTTTCCTGAAAGAATACTGGGGACCCCTGGGGTCCACAGACCACACTTTGAGAACCATTGCTCCAGACCAGTGCTTCTTAAACTTCGGGTCATGAAAAATTTGGCAACAGAAAAAGGTTTCTGAATGTGCAACAACCAAAAATTAATTAAAAATCAAATGCATAATGAATTCAAGGTGTTTCTGGCAGCATTTGCCCATGTTGCAGAGCATAACTTCACTGCGACCTTGGTTCTGAACACACAGCATGCGCACTTTGTACTGCATATGCTGTCACGCCACATAACGGCAATGAATGCTGCTGAAACGCAATAAGGGGTTGCAAGTGGAAAAACTTTAAGAAGCCCTGCTCTAGACAAGTTCATGCAAGCCTTCAGAGTCATACAGCTTTCTAAATAGAACTGTCCAATAATGGAATAGGGTTACCATACAGAGTAAGGTACACCCTGTAACTAGAAGTATTCAACCAGATGGAGAATAACCATCTCTCAAGGGTGATATGAAAGGAATTTCTATACTGTGTGGAGGTTGAAATCAATGACTTCTAAGGTCTCTTCCTTTTTTTAAGGTTCTATGAAATGACAATTGAAACTGAATGCACAGACACTCCATGAAAGGCTCCCACAGAATACATATTAGAAAGCGCCTCCCCCTGCCTCTTTGCTGAGGTGGGGGACTATGGATGTGGAACACTGAATATAATGTAATACTTTTTTGATATGTTAGTTTTGCCAACTTTTTTTTTCTTCTTTTAAAAAATTCTTTATTACAAGGCATGGCTCTGAGAGGCAGAAAGGAGGGATATATTGGGAAATGTAGATTATATAAAAACAAAAGCTATCAATAAAAAGTTTATATTTAAAAAGAAAACAAAATTCAATGAAATGAGGGTACCAGGCTTTGAAATAAAGCTATTAACTCCATGCATTTAGTCTGAACCATTAACACATCTCTCCTTCAATTCCCTACATACAGATCAAAGTTCTGATACTAGGTGGCTTTCAAACTCCCCTGTAGTGCATGCCTAGGAAATTTCAGCAAATTATCTAGCTTTCACAGAAGGTAACACATATGTGAAAAAGGCTGGAAATGAAAGTATCACCTCCAAGAAAATAATGCCTTGATCATGTAAACCTACCCTACTCATTTCCTGTACTTCTCTCTCTCTCTTTTGTTTCTACATTTTCCCCCCACACAGGAAGTCTCTGTAGGGTAGTATGGAGCTGAGAATTCAATCTACTTCCTCCCTTCCTCCCTTTAAAACACACTTACCTTATTTGTTTTGAAACGAAATTCTATCAATTGCTAAATTTAAACAAAACTCAAACCAAGGCGATTTCATTCAGTGGCACAGTACATGGAAGGAGGAAGCAGAGAGTTATATACACTTACTCTGAGATACCAACCACAAGAACTAGACCAGTTCCTTGGCAAATAACATCAGCAATGTAAGACCTGCTGGCAACTTGTAGAGTCCAGCAAGGAATGAACGTTATCGTCATCTTTGGATGAAGCAGTATGGACTAATGGACAGAGTTCTGGACTTGGGGATCAGGAAGACTTGGGTTCAAAACCCACCTCAGACATTTACAAGCTAGGTGCTTTTTGTGCCTCAGTTTCCTGAAATATAAAATGGGGGGAGGGTTTGGATTTGACGGCTTAAAAAGTCCCTTCCAGCTTTAAATCTATGATTCCATGATCTTAATTGCACCGAGGACCTAATGATACACCACCCTGGACAGAGTCAGTCCTTTTTTGACTGTCCCTATCCTCCCACAAACCTCATGCTCCTATGGGGGCTTAGCTTCTAGAGTTTGTCCAACCTATTGGATGGAGCTTCAACCTGTTAGCACTGTCTTCTATAATGTCATACATAGGTCATTGGACCATAAATTTAGAGCCAGAAGGGACCTCCCTCCAAAGGCCATCTTGTCTACCCCCTCATTTTACCGATGAGAAAACACCAATTTCCCCCCCTGGTTTTTGAGGTAGGCCTTGTCTGGTTTTAGGATCATAAATTTAGAGCTAGAAGGGCCCTCTCAGAGGGCCACTGAGTACAACCTCCTCATTTTACAGATGAAGAAACTGAGGCTGAGAGTACCCAGGGAGGAAAAGAGAGTAAGCATGAGAGTGAGGATTTGAACCCAGGTCTCCAGACTCTAGAACCAGAGCTCTTTCTACTAATATACCATGCTGTAAGTTCTTTGGGGGCAGGGATTGTCTCACTGTTGTTTTTGTGTTCCCTGCCTGTCCACAGAGTAGGCCCTCAATAAATGTCTGTTCATTCATTCAACAGGAAGGCACTTTGTCCCAATAGTCTTTTAAATGGCTACCAACCATTCAGGTTCCCTCTAATTCTTCATGCACCAAATGCAATTAGCTTTCTTCTTCCTCTGCCTAAGCAGATGAATTTGGAATAATATTCAGACACACAGAATGTCAAGATTTCTCTGCTCTGTATTCTACCCCTTTATCTCTCTCTGTCTCTGTCTCTCTCATTCTTATTCTCTCAGCAAAGAGGCTCATTAGCTTGATCATGTAGCAGTAGCAGAGAAAACACAAGAAACTAAGTAAATTAATCTGTCAACAATATTCTTTGCTTTTGACCCAGAAGGCTATCCTCATTATACCAAGGAAACACCATATTCCTTAGAAACAGCAATGGCAACAAAAACTGTAGTCACTAACAGGAAACACAGAAGCAGAGCTATATTTCATCGCCATAAAATTTTGCCTTCTCTCAGCTTAACACAGATTTTAAAGAGGCAAAGAACAAGGAAGTAACCATCTTTTATGGGTCCCCATCATCTAACAAAAGCTATTAGCAATAAATGCAGCAACACTTACCAGAATTTCTCCCAGCTATCACAAATTTTATATACACCACATTTCTTCTACCACAGCTGTAGGACTGGTCCTGAAAAACAATATCACATAGAGAGTGAGAAAAGCATCATTAAGTTGCAATAATCTGACTCATACTGCTTTACCCGAAGAATCTGTAACAATCTCCTTCCCCAGAAACCTTATCAAACCTATACAAATTCTATTAAGAGTGCCTTTCACTGATATTTCAGACCCATATGCTAATTGATTAATGATCATTAGGCAGTAGTCATGGTGGAGGTGGAAATGAAAATTTATAGACCTGAAAAAATTGTACAATAAAGAAATAAAGCTGGAAATTGAGTCGACAACAGTTTAACTGAATTTTTTGCATGCCTCTACTGGTTGACCCATATAGTAAAACCAGAAAACAAAAACACAAGATAAACACCAGGAATAATAAGTCTTTCTCCAAGATCTTGGCTCACTTATTGCCTTATTAATCTTAGGTATGTTTGTGTTGTCTGCAGAATACAAAGAGATAATCTCAACACCCTATTCAGAATATGTTACTTAAAGACCGGGACCATGTTTTCTATTTCTATCATATTTCCCACAATATCATCTATATAAAATGGGCATGTGATAAACATTTTTTTTTTTGGTTAGGCAATGGGGTTAAGTGACTTGCCCAGGGTCACACAGCTAGTAAGTGTTATATGTCAGAGGCCGCATTTGAACTCAGGTACTCCTGAATCCAGGGCCAGAGCTCTATCCACTGCGCCACCTAGCTGCCCCATTATACAACTTCGATTCAATTCCATATGCATTTGGTAAATACCTACTATGTGCATGGTGCTGGAGATATAAGGACACAAATAAAATAATCTCTGCCCTCAGTGAGCTTATGTTCTTCTGTGCTGGATACATATAAGCAGATATTTAAATACAAAACACATTTAATAAATACAAACTATTTCAGGGGGGGGGAAAGAACTAACAACTGGGACATCAGGAAAGGTCTCCTATAAGAGGAGGAGACTGAACTAAGCCTGTAAGGGAGGCAGAAGTTCTGAGAGTTGGAGGTAAGAAGGGACCCAGGAATCACAGAATTCCAAGTTGGAAGATATATCTCAGTAGCTACCTAGGAGTACCCAAAAGTACGTCCACTATCACACCTCTAACAAAGCATGACTGGCTTGTCTGATTTTTTTTTTTGGAAAGCTGCCACAAAACTCTAAATCATGGGCATGGGCATAGACTAGGAAAATCTCTAATCTTAGCTTGCTATATCTCAAATTTGTATTCTTAGTCAAGAGGGAAAATGGATGGATCAGTGAGAAAACCATCACCACTACTGGAGAAACAACTCAATGTGACCAGACCTTCCACTTATCACTACTGGGGGAAACTGACTACATGGGAAAACAAAGTAAGTTTCCACAGCATAGAGCTCTTCTGATGACACCACAGATTCAATTCAATAAATAAAATTTTACTGAGCACCTATTATGTGCAAAGCATTTTGTGTGATCCTAGGAAAGTCATTTAAAACTGTTTTGAGCTTTGGTTTCCTTATCTGCAAAACTGTGATAATGAAAGTAGCCCAAATTCCCAGGGTTGTTGTGACAGTCAAAGGAGAGGTGTATGTAAAGTACTCTGTGAACATTAAAGTACTACATAAGTGCAAGCAATTGACACCATCTAAACCTTCCATCTCCTCTAATCAATCAATAAGCATTTATTAAATGCCTGCTATGTGCCAGACACTACATTGGGTGCTGGAGATGCAAATGCAATCAATGAACCAATCCCTACCCTCAATGAGCTTACATTTGATAGCATGTACATATAGAAACATATATGTATAAACGCCTAATAAAATGATAGGTGAACACAAGGTAGTTTGGGAGGAAAAACATTACCCATGGGCTGGAACTGGAGAAGTTTCATGCGGCGGGGAACCTGAGGCCTAGCCCTCAGGTGGCCCTCTAGGTCCTCGAGTGCCACCTTTTGACTGAATCCAAACTTCACAGAATAAATCCCCTTAATAAAAGGATTAAGCCTTAAACCATGTCTTGAAGGAAGAGAGGGATTCTTTTAGGAAGAGTTAAGGAGGGCATACATTCCAGGCATGTGGAATGACCCACACAAAGGCACAGAGGTGAGAGAACATATACCTTGTGTGAGGAACAGAGACAAGACCCCCCAACCTTGGACTTCATATAAAATTCCAAATCTTGTCCAAGGTTGGGAAGGGTGGGTCATAACTGAAAGGGGATAGGGGAAGTCTTCATAGAGGTCCACTACATTTGAATCTAGATTATTTTTCTATTATACCATTAAAGAAAGAGATCCCTATGAACACCACAAATTAACATTATCTATGTTATATTGCATTTATTTTATTAAACATTTCCCAATTACATTTTGATCTAGTTCAGATCTCACTTGGGAGTTTTGTAGGCAGAGAGTTTGACGCCTTTGCATTATATCATGTGGCCTTCTTGTCCTCATGGAGCTTATCATAGTCTAATAGAGAAATGAGCTATGTGGTACAAATAGCTACGGTATAAAATAATAAAGGATAAAGGCTGCCAAAAGGTCCCAAAATTTTACACGCGGTCCAAAGTGGGAGAGGGGTGTCATAACTGTAAGGGGATGGGGAAAGTCTTCACAGAATCTGACCAGGCCTTTACAGGATGAGTAGGTTAAGAAGCAAAGAGATGAGAGAACATTTCAGCATAGAAAGCAGCCTGGGCCAAGAGAGCACAGGGCATGTTTTCTGGACAGAAAGCAGTCTAGTTTTGCTAGAGAATAAGAGCTACCTCAGGATTTTTATTCCTTGGCACTGGCACATAAAAAAAAAAAAGAAAAATGGACATTATTTACTGGGTCCAAAAGGCTTAGATTGAGGGCTCCTCTGAATCTTTGGCCAGAATGAACAGAAAACCAACAGAATGATCCCCTTCCCAAGTGGAGAAACACATTGATAATTTTTGTGTGCACAGGGAGTCTCGACATGAAAACATAACTTGAAAGGGATTTGTGTCCATTCGCATCAGCAGAAATTCATCCTTGGCAGCCTACCAGGTTTGACATCATGTCAAGTGATACTTAGCATAAACAGGGAAATAACCCTGCCCATATCCAGTAGTTTTGTTAAGACTAAGGACATAGCAATATGGCCCGAAAGACTGGCCCTAAAACACTTTGTTTAAGATTGAGGAAATTTTATATCCATTTCACAATTTCAATTTAATTATTTTCAGTTCCATACACATTTACTAAGTACCTACTGAAAACTTATTATTTGAGGGCTGTGATTTTTTTTTTTTTTGGATTCAGCTAGATGGCTCAGTGAATAGAGCAGTAGGCCTGGAGTCAAGAAGACCTGAGTTCAAATTTGACCCCAGACACTTACTAGCTGTATGACCCTGGGCAAGTCACTTAACTCTGCTTCAATTTCTTCATCTATAAAATGAGCTGGAGAAGGAAATGGCAAACCACTCCAGTATCTTTGCCACCAAAACCTCAAACAGGATTATGAGGGGTCAAACACTACCGCAAAGACTGAACAAGAGCAAGGTGGCTTAGTGTATAGAGCACTGGGCCTGGAGTCAGGAAGACCTGAGTTCAAATTTGACCCCAGACTCTTACTAGCTGTGTTACCCTGAGCAAGTTGCTTAACCCTGTTTGCTTCAGTTTCCTCATCTGTAAAATTAGCTGGAGAGGGAAATGAGAAACCACCTCAGTATCATTACCAAGTAAACCCCATGGACAGTGTGGTTCATGAGATCATGAAGAGTCAAATACGACTGAACAATAACCTGTGAATTTGTTTATGTGGGGTATTTTCTCTTGTAATGCAGATCAGTAACTGTTCTATAATTTATAGTTCTAGATTGTTGCACGGGGTATGGGCAATGGGCAGTTAAATGACTTGCCCAGGGTTACACTGACAATATGTGTCAGAGGCCAGATTTGAACCCAAGTCTTCCTAATTCCAGGGCTAGCTCTCTATTCATTATGAGAAGCTTCACTCCTAGAATGTCCTATAGAAAGATCTTTTTCCTTTTCTTTTCTGATTCAATGGATTCTGGTGCGGAGATCATCAGAAGTCAATATTTATTGTATACATGATGTACATATATCACAGGTATTCACAAAACCAGCCACAGCTCATGCTCTTTTTTGTTTCCTAGTACATGGCCACAGGGTCTGTTGTTTCTCTTGACTTAATGGCAATATTCACCTCTTTGGCAAATGTTCAACATTTATATGAATTGGAATTACTTGGACCAAACATTTCTAGTCCAAGACAGAGAGTCAGCCTGGCATAAACAATAAATGTTCATCACTTATATGAACTGGAATCACTTGGATTAAGCATCTCTAGAGTATGACAGACAGTCAGCCTGGCCTTGGAGCCAGCACAACATCAATAACAACAATAATAATAATAGCATTTATAAGTGGTTTAAAGTTTGCAAAACACTTTGCAAATATCTCACTTGATCCTCAACAACTCTGGGAGGTGGGTGCTATTATTTACCCCCTTTTACAGATAAATAAACAGAGGCTGAAAGCAGTTAACTGACTTGTCCAGGATCACAGAGCTAGTGTATAAGGCAGAAAGACCTGTGTGTGTATATATTTTTTAATTTGATGTTTTATATTTTGTCTCCAATTACATGTAAAAACAATTTTTAACATTTGTTTACAAAACATTTTCAAGTAGATTATTCCTTCTATTTAAATCTTTAAGAAACATCCAGAATAAAATTCAAAATCTTATGGAAGTGAATGTTGAAAACTAAAAATAAATTAGTTAATTATCCAAAAAAAAGAAATATTCAGAATAGAAATGGGTAACTGAGGCACAGGGGTTCCACAAAATGTTCCAGGTGACAAAGAAGTGAACAGCAAGAGTTTAGTTTAATTTTGATGCAGAAGCATTCATCTTATCCATTGTGCTCATCTGCGTGCTCTTTCCTAGTGACCCAGGACACTGATAATAGTCACTCACTTCTTACATTCCAGAAAACTTTCAAAGTCATCCAGCCTATATGACCAACTCAGAGGAAGTGCTAAAAAAGCATTCCAAGTTATTTTAACCATAGAGGTCACCGGTTGCCTACACCAGAAGTCACACAGATGTCATTTCCTGAAAAGACAATAGGAGGCTAATTGCTGAAATCCAGAATCCAATAGGGAAGGCAACCTGTGACATGCAAATAAGGAGATTAAGGGGCTCACTCTATCTAGATTAGCTCCAGTTATTTAAAGGCAAAGAAACAAAATAAGTCACCATGTCCATAACCTAATGTTAAGAGTTTCTAAAGCTACAAGCTCAAACAAGTCTTCTAATAGTTCTGCAAACTGAAGGTCTGACTAGAACAAACTTGTAGGGGCTACCGAGGTCACTCAAATGGGATAGTAGGGTATTGAGAAAAAACTAAAAACAATAGACCTACAATTAGAAGAGATGATTTGGAATCTGATTCAGCTACTGTGTGACCTTGAGCAAGTTACATAACCTTTATGTTACATTCTCCCTATCTATAAAATGGTGGGTGGGGGTGATCTCGTCTGAGGTCACTTTCATGTCTACATCCTGTGATGCTCTGCTGGATTTGGTTATAAGTAAAGATTAGGGAGGAGGGCAGGGGAAGGATTTTCTTTCCTTTTGGAGTGTGTTGCTGCTGTAATTTATGCAGCCAGAAGGGAAGGACAGGATAAGCCATTTCATTTGAAAAAGAAAAATTCGGTTAAACTACATCCCTGCATCTCTTAGTAGATTTTCTCCAAGTCTAAAGCCAATCGTTTGAAAAATGAAGTTGTGTCTGGCAAGAGGCTAATACACTAAAGAAATAAGGCCTAGTCACCGGTGGGAAGGATGAAGACCCTGAAAATCCAGGATTCCCAAGGACAGCAGTCTCTTCCTCTCATTAGGAGAGCTTCATAAAGGCCCTGCTAAAACCAACTACCTGATCCTTTTATGAAACTCACTTCCTACTGTTGCCCCTAAAGGTGTTATAATCTCTTAATCTCTTCTTCCAAAGGGTTTGGCAGACTCAAAACAAGGTTGTTTTTCTTTTGTGGAGGGAGGGTGGAAAAGAAGGGAGATGTGAGGTGATGGGAAAGGAGGCATGAGGAGAGGGGAATGGACAGAAAATGAATGAGCAAGGGACTAATGTCAAGGCAGAAACCAGTCCAAGAAAAATAAATTACTGATCACAGGAGAGAAGATAGGGAGAGCAGATGGCAAAAAAAAAAGACAAGCTAATTTTTCCCCCTTGAGCCTGTTATTGGCAAAACTGGAAGAGTTGGGGGAAGGAAACTCACTGTGGACCAGGAAGCAGTGACCCCAGCAAGTCTAGAGAAAACATTTGAAGAGTACGGAGGAGAGATAACGATTTTATCCTCAGCTACTAACACTGGCGGCCACTGTAGACAAGAGCCACATTTCCTATGTGCAATTAGCTCCGGTTGGGAGAGAATACACAGAATATTGACAGCTGACTACAGCTCTCTGTAAGGGGACCCTCTGTAACTTCCGTGACCATCTCTAACAAAGCTCACAGTCCATATGTATATGGGATTACTTCTCATACACAAAGGTACATATACAAGAAATAGATATAATATATGTATATATAAATAGATATAATATCTAATAAAAATAGATACAATATATAATAAAAAAGAGAGAATTTACAAAGGAGATAAATTAGTGGGCTGGTTATTCTCTTCACAAAGGGATTCCCTAATGGTCTAAAAACCTGCTCCTCTAATGTGTTCAGAATAACTCTGTTTACAAAAGTTCTACTTTCACATAATCGATAAGAATTTGCTTAGCTTTTATTAGGTTTTCAGCACTGGGCTATGTGCAGTGAAAAACTGATAAGAAATAAAAGATAATATGATTTTAGAACTTTAAGGGAACTTGGAGAACAGTAGCCCTCTCATTTTACAGAAGGAAAGTAAGACAGATAAAGACCTGCCCAAGGTCAGACTGCTAAAAAGTAGCAGAGTAGAATTTGAACTCAGATCCTTGGACCGAAGTTCCAGCAATCTTTCCATTTTACTCTACTGTTTCTCCAATGAAGTTCCAGTCCTTGAGCTTACCATCTAAGTGGGTAAATGATGCTAAACATATGAAACAAGAGCAAACAAAATAAGACAACATATAATTAAATGCTAAATTACATGGTACAGACTAGTAGTGCTAGAGAATTTCAGAAGAGGGAGATAAGTGAGGGCAGGGGAATCAGGATAAGGATAGGTCTAAGGAAAGGGCATTCCAGGCAAAGGGAATGAGCAAAGTAAGAGGTAGCAAGCAGCACTATGTGTCTGTGGAACAGTGTAGCAACTAGTATAACAAAAACCTGAGAGTATGAGTTAGGGTGGAAGGGTGTCTTGGGAAACAGTATCTAAGTATTATGTGTCCAATTTATTCCTCCCTGGACTGAAATGTAGGCAGATGCATTCAGGCCTGAAGAAGCAGAAAATTGGGAAGATAGGAGGGTCTGATGACAGCAGTTTTAAAGAAGACACATCTGGTGGTAATGGGCAGAAGAGATTTGTGAAAAGAGACAAATCCCTGAGAGCAGTTAGGAATCTGTTCTAGTATTTTAGGCTGAAGTGAGTGGGGTCCGGCCTGGGGTGATGACAGAAGAATAAGGGACATCTTTTTTTTTTTAACATTCATTTTTTAAAGTTTTGAGTTCCAAATTCTCTCCCTCCCTCCAGCTCCTTCCCCATCCACTGAGAAGGCAAGCAATATGATATCCATTATACTTGTGAAGTCATGCAAAACATATTTCTATATTAGCCATGTGTCAAAAAAAAAAGCAAGAAAAATGAAGAAAGTGAAAAAACGATATGTTTCAATTGGCACTCACAGTTCATCAATTCTCTCTCTAGAGGTGGAGAACGTTTTTCATCATGACTCCTTTGGAATTGTCTTGGAAATACTGAATGGAGTAGCTAAGTCTTTCGCACTTAATTATTGTACTATATTGCTGTTACTATATACAATGTTTATCTAGTTCTGCTGACTTCACTTTGCATCACTTCACATAAGTCTTCTTAGGTTTTTCTGAAATCATCTTGTTAGTCATTTCTTATAGCTCAATAGTATTCTATCACAATCATATGTCACAGGTTGTTTAGCCATTCCCCAATTGATGGATATCCTCTCAATATTCTCTCTCTCTCTCTCTCTCTCTCTCTCTCTCTCTCTCTCTCTCTCTCTCTCTCTCTCTCTCTCTCTCTCTCTCTCTCTTTTTGGTTAGGCAATTAGGGTTAAGTGACTTGCCCAGGGTCCCACAGCTAGTTAGTGTCAAGTGTTTGGTCTGATGCCAGATTTGAACTCAGGTCCTCCTGACTTCAGGGCTGGTGCTCTATCCACTGCGCCACCTAGTTGCCCCTATCCTCTCAATTCTCAACTCTTTGCTACCACAAAAAAGAGCTACCATAAATATTTTTGTACATGTATGTCCTTTTCCTTTTTCTCTGATCTTTTTGGAATACAGACCTAGCAGTGGTATTCCTGGGTCAAAGGGTATACAGTTTTATATCCCTTTGGACATAGTTCCAAATTGTTCTCCAAAATGGTTGAATCAAGTCACAACTCCAACAACAGTGAGGGCTTTGGTGTCTCTATTTTTCAACAATCCCTCCAGGACTTTTCGTTTTCTTTTTCTGTAATGTTAACAAATCTGATAGGTGTGAGGTGGTACTTTGGAATTGTTTTAATTTGTATTTCAATGAGAGACATTCTGAGGGAAAAAATAGAAATGGGACTTAGTGACTGACAGGACATAAGGAAACAGCAAAAGAGGAAAGAACCAAGAGAGGATTCTGAACTTTTTAAGCATAAATGACTAGAAGAATATTGGTGTCACTGTCAGAGAGAAGTGAGTTAGATGAGGAAACTGTCTTTGAAAGGAAAGGGGGGAGAGAGAGAGAGAGAGAGAGAGAGAGAGAGAGAGAGAGAGAGAGAGAGAGACAGAGAGACAGAGACAGAGAGAGAGAGAGAGACACAGAGACAGAGACAGAGAGAGAAAGAGACAGAGATTGATTGATTTTGGTATCAACGGCATAGAGTTACATCTCATATGTCAAATAAAGGTATATTTAACACAGGAATATTTAAACTGAGAGTCTGTGAACTCATTAAAAAATATCTTGATAACTATATTTCAATATAACTTATTTCCTTTGTAATACTATGTACTTTATGTATTTAAAAACATCATTCTGAGAAGGAGTCCACAGGCTTCATTAGACTGCCAGAGGGATCTATGACACACAAAAAGTTAAGAACTCTTGGTCTGACATGAAATGCATAGAGTACTATACGGTGCCTCAGAAGAGTGGCAATGAGAGGTTAGGCAGCAAGTCTGATGCTCATAGAGAAAATCCTTAATTTCATATTTGTTCTGTTGTTTCAGTTATATCTGACTCCTTGTGATGTCATTTGGGGTTTTCTTGGCAAAGATACTATAATAGTTTGTAGTTTCCTTCTCCAGATCATTTGACAGATGAAGAAACTGAGGCAAACAGGGTTAAATGACTTGCCCAGTATCACACGACTACTAAGTGTCTGAGGCCAGATTTCAACTCAGGAAGATGAATCTTTCTGACTCCAGGCCCAGAACTCTACCTATTGTGCCACCTAACTGTCCTAATTTCACATAAAGGGAAAAAAAACCCCAATTCTCCGATGACAATCATAGGCTAACTCTTAACTAGGTCCAGCTATCTAACAAATAAACTGTAATTACTGTAAACAACCTATATGAAAAATAGTATGTTAATAGATAGGTGCTCAATACCAACTTCATTTTTCTATTATTAAAAAATTATATAAATAATATATAATATTATATAAATTATCAAGTTTACAAAATGCTTTTCAAATATTAACTCATTTGAGACCAATAACCCTGTTAGGTAAGAACTATGGTTATTACTGTGCTTATATGACTGAAGAGGAAACAGAGGTCCAGTGGAGGTTAAGTGATTGGCCCACGGTCACCCAACTCATATCAGATAGGATTTGAACAAAGATCTTCATGACTTCAAGTGTAAGCCCACTTTTCAACTCCCCACTATGTTCCCACCCCAGAAATAAATACCTTGAATTTCACAAACCATAATGCTGGATTTTGGAATTCTCAGTATATTTTATACTATCAGGTCCTTCATATGGCTCAGTAGAGAGAAGATCAGCTTTGAATTTAGGAAAACTGGGTTTCAACTCCTGTCTCTGATGTATACTAGGTGGTCACTCAACTGCTCAGTGCTTCTGATAACTCTCCAAGACCATAGATTACAGATGAGTTGCTGGACTACCTAAATTGAAAGAGCTTCCATACAGGAAATTCCCCATACTGATACTATCATAAGCTCATTCAAAAACAAAAATGGCCACACCAATTCTGGAAAAATGTTTCACGCTAACCAACACAGTGACCACATCTAAGAGTATATGCAACAATCTACAGCCATATATCCCCACCTCTCTAATGAAGGGATGGAGAAGCATTTCCTGATCTCTTCTCCAAGACCAAGAATGGTCATAATTACACAGTGTTCTTTTCATTTATATTACATATATATTCAATGTGCATATTGTTTTCCAGGTTTTGCCTTCTGGTCTTCTTATATTTCCCTGAATTCCTCATATCTATCATGAAATGATAAATTCATATACATCATATTCATATCACAATTTATTCAAACAAGCCAATCCCTGCCCTCAAAGAGCTTGCATTCTAATTTTTGTTGTTTGGTTGTTTCAGTCACGTCTTACTCTTTGTGACACCGTTTGGGGTTTCCATGGCAAAGACACTGGAGTGGTTTGCCATTTCCTTCTCCAGCTCATTTTACAGTTGAGGAAACTAAGGCAAACAGGGTTAAGTGACTTGGTCAGGGTCACACAGCTAGTACATGTCTGAGGCAGGATTTCAACTCAGGTCTTCCTGACTCTAGCTTGGCCTGTCGCTCTCTCTACTGTGCCATCTAGCTGCCCTTACATTCTGATGGGGGAAGGTAATATAAAGAGCAGCTGGAAAGGAGGAAGGGTTTGGTGTGAAGATGGGTAGGAGTGGAATGGGAGAGCAGGAACAGAAACACAGTACAAGGTTGTGGAGGGGGGAGGTGGCGATAAGGGTCACATTTGGAGTGTAGGCAGTATGGTGAGATGACTGGGAATATACATTCCTCTGTCTTTGTTTTTATTGATTTGCCTGATCTTTCCATCTCTCTATATTTCTTAAGGTCTTCATATCTGTCATTTTAAACAATGTAATCATTACTTGGATATTCTATAATTTGCTAAGCTCACACATTTCCAAAAAAGCAACAATTACTATTTTCATACATACAGCTCTTTTTTCTTTTAAGTTATATTCTTGGATATGTATCTAATAATAAAAGGATCTCTGGTTCAAAGGTCATGATCAGTTTCATAACTCCTTTTGTGCACTGCCTGATTGTTCTCCAAAAACAATGGACCAATTTGCCATCTGTCAGAAGCGTTATAGTGTTTATTCCTATAGCCTCATGAATACAGTTTTGCCACTTTTTTTGTGCAAACTTAATAGGTATGAGTTGCTATCTCAAAGGCCATTTTAATGGTTGCTTTAATTTGAACTGTTTATCATAGCAGCTGAACAATTTTTATATTTTTTGCTTCTTTTATAAATTGTTCAAATCCTTGGGTCCATTAAATCCACTGGTGATTAAATTTGCTCTTATCAACTGTTATCAGAAAGTTTATCATATTTTTCTCTCAGTTGCTATTTTTATTTTCATTTTGGTTATGTTATTTTTTGCTGTACAGCTTTAAATATTTTATACAACCTAATCCTTTTCCTTTGTCCTCAATAATTACCTCCCTTTCTTCAACAGATAAAACTGTATCTATCTTCCATAGATGAGGAAAATGTACTATTTTTTTTTCCTTTTGGGGAGAGTGGGGCTCCTCTCCTTTTTATTTTATTCATTGGAGTATCTGGTGAGTTCTGTACTTTCAAAGGTGGTCTCTGCTTCCACAAGAACTCTTTCACCCAGGGCTTTTGCCTTTAATCCCAGTCACACCCTTTGGCGTAAAATGTACAGGTATATTCACAGGTGGTATAGTCAGAACACACCTTCAGCCAAGCTTTTACTACCTGGGTGTGTATGTCTCCCTCTAGTGGAGATGCAGAGAGGACTGGTTAGACCTGTGACAAGTACTTTAACACTGGTTAGAAGCTGTCTTTGATTCAGTCAAAGAACCCACTTGAGTACATAGCCACATGTGGCCACAAGGCTGCAGGTTCTCCTCACCTAGTTAGAGCTTGTGAAAAAACCTTAGAGATCACTGAGCACAATTTCCTCATTATATAGGCGAGGAAACTGAAGCCCTGAGATGGGCAGGGATCTGCCAATAGTTTCATGGCTAGGAAATGATAGAGAAAGGAATCCTCACATTCCCAGTTCAGTGTCTTCCATTTCTACCATTCTCCTCAATATAAGGAAGAACTGGCTAACTATTAGAACTGTCCAAAAATAAAATGGCCAGCTTACTAAGATACTGAGTTCCCTCTCATGAAAAGTGTTCAAGCAAAGGCATGCAACATAATGCATGCAAATAAAAAAGAACTGTGTGGGTTGGACAAGATTGCCTCTAAGTTGGCTTCAAACTGGTACGGAAAATTATGGTACTTGTGCTCAACTCTCCTACAGCTATGCAGAACAGAGGATAGTGTGCAAGGCTTGGAGTTAGGAAGACCCAAGTTTGAATCCTGACTCTGGCACTTACAGCCCTGTGACTGTGAGCAAGTCATTTAACGTCTCTTTTTCTGTCTCCTGGTCTGCAAAATGGGGATGATTAGCCTCTACTTCAGAAAGTTGTTGTAAGGATTAAATGAAATAATATATGTAAAGCAGTTTGTAAACCTTAAAGCACTATGTGAATACTAGCTATTTATTGTTATTGTTATTATTATAGCCTCAGTAAGTACAGAGATCGTTCTCATAAAAAAATTTAAAGCATAGAGAAAATAGGGATGGTATATTTGGAGAACAGGGGCTGACAGCCTCTCAATTACTTTGACGGGGGGAGAGGATAAAAGTACCATTTGTGATCTATTCCTTTCCTCTGGAAACTTCTCTGTTTTGAGACAGCTTGAAAAAGCAATCCATCAGTGTTTTTTAAATTTTACAGTTACCCTAGGAATAGATTTTTCCTATGTATTTGCAGCTGTTCTTCAGACTTGATCTCAAATACCCAAAGTACTTTCTCATAAAGCACATTAGGTGGTAAGGTTGTGGTGTTTTTCCTACTGTTTCCAATTAGAATACAGTAATAGAGAAATAGAGGCGGCATGAAGTGACTAGATAGAAGTATGGCCGGCTATGGAGTCAGGAGTATCTGGGGTCAAGTCCTATGCCTGACACATTGGCTGTGTGATTCCAGGCAATTCACTAAACCTCTCAGGGTCCCAGGCAACTCTCCTTTAAGGCACAGAGAAGGTGCTGATCTGTAATGGTGGGGGAAGTTCCTCACTGGGAATGGGGGGGGGATGGTAGTAGACCTGATCCATTTAATGCCTATTTGTTGTCTTCTGGTTTAAACTATGAATATGCTTGGGATAATCTGGTTTGGCTGTGTCTCATTAAGGTTGTTTTCCCAATTGATCTTTGCTGTTTTGTGAGCAGATATGGCTCATATTCCATTGTCACCCCACTCCATAAAAATCTCCCAAATGAGCCTGTACTCTAACCAGGTGCTATACTTTGTGTCTATGTCTTTCCCTTTGGCAAGGAGATCAAGTGTTTTGGTGGCTAAGGTGGTTTCTGGGCTTTTTGTTGCAGCTAGTGTCTTGTCACTGGTCAAACTTCTATTAAAAATGGTGGTCATATGAGTGAATGTTCTTAACTTCTGTCCCATTCACCCTTTTCTAGAGTTGACACTTGGCCTAGGTAGACCAGCTTATAGCTTCTACAATGGCCCTCAAACTGAATAACAGAGTTTTAATTTTGTCTTCTAAGTTGATATTGGGGGTTTTTTTGTTTGTTTTCTTACTCTGTTGTATCCAGTCAATGAGTTTTTTGTAAATAGACTTTACCAACATTATGATGAGTGATTCTCTCTATTCTCTATAAACACTCTGTAAATATATTCTATGTATTTCAAGAAATTGGTTCTTGGATAGCACATCAAGTCTGTCACTCAGACTGTACCTGTGCCTTTCCAGCCTGGTAGAATCCATCTTCAAGAATACAGAATTACCTCTATGCTAGAACAAGGCATCGGAATAGGACCTTTACAGAAAATCAACTATGAAGAAGCCTAATTATGCTGCTCCTAGCTAGGAAGTTCATAGACTCAGAATTCTGAGCCGGAAATGATATCTCTTGAAATAGAACTATACATGGTAAAACTTTTGATAGAAAATAGTCTATAAGATGGGTATTCTGCCAACACTAGCAATTTAAATGTCTTTTGGATAGTGAATTTTGGTATGTTCAGGATTACATGAGAAAGGAGGTTTCATTATGCAATCTAGAATCGAAGGCCTTGATCTGTGACCCTATAGATAAGTCTCAATTCACCTCTGCATGCTTCCTTTGCCTCATTTGTAAAAGAAAAAAAAAAGAAAATACCGACCTACTTCACAGAGCTGTAGTGAAGAATAAATGAAAATTATTTTGCTTTTTGTATCTGTTTCTCTATAATGCCAGATGGATGCTACATATTAATAATAGCCAGGATTTGCCTCCTTCCCTTGAGAACTGCGTGCTTATTCCGAAAGAACAGCTGAAAAGGCGGTTCAGTCACGAAGGGGAATATTCTATATTCTGCCCACTCAGAATATCTAGGCTAACACTTACAGAAATGGATGCCAGCTCATTTTTACAAATGGAACCTACAGTCCTCAGAAGCGATCACTGAAAGAGTCAGTCATTTTCCAAGGACAAAACTAGATGGGCTCTCTCAGACTGTCACCATGGGAAAAACATTCTCTCTGTGATCAGTGAATAAATACAACATTATTGAAATCTAGAGAAATCCATTTAGGTTTTCCCTCCCTCTGTGGGAAAGGCAATTAAAAACATTCTGTCCAGAATTAAACAAGAAGCAAACATTCCTATGTTTTATGCATTTTAAATGTTCCAAAAATTGACCAAAAGGCAATAAAATGATACTGATTACTTTAAATACAGCAGCCTGGCCCCTTCCAACTTACAAATAAATGTGAAAATTCTCCCTATTCCTATCCCAAGTTGAATTCATTTTTCAAACATCCAAAAACCTCATAACGATTAATGTACTCTTTAAGATAAAAGAAAAGTGAAAGATAGTAAGGCTGGGAAAGGGGGAAAAATTAAATACTCAGATCTAAAAATAGAGAATTTTAGCAGAGATATATCCTGTTAGCTATTTGAGGCACATAGTCTAGTGATAAAATAAATATTTATTGCAGAAAAATGATCTAAAATATTTTGACAGTCACCAACAGACATAAAGCTCAGTTGTAACTAACAATGTATGTTTAAGTGAAGGGATAGGATGCATTCCAGTTACCAGAAATTTACTCCAGCATTTTCAGAAAGATTGAAGGCTCTTTCACCATTCTGAGGGTAGCATTCAAATGAATACACAGTTTTGCAAGTAAGCCCACAACTCTCTCGACACTGTAGCAATTAATTGTGCAGCCACACCAAGCCCAACACCAAAATATTCAGGACAGAAATACAGGGAGATAAGAGGAAGCCCCTTTGCTACATGCAATGCATCACTCCAAGCCTCCCCTCCCAGCTCTAAGCTCTTAGTCCTTCACTATCTAGCCTCCAACAATAGCCTTATGTTTATACAGTAGAGCATATGAGGTATACAAAGCACGTTAGTATAAGAGTCATTATTCCTACTTCACAGATGGAAAAACTGAGAGGTCATGAGACCTGTCCAGGAGGAATCACACAATTTGTAAATATAAGAACCTGAATTTGAACCCAGTTCTTTCCAGACTCCAGGTCCAGGGTATTCTTTCCAGTAACTGCTGTCACTGTTATCATCATGAGCCAGGAGGGAAAAAACAGCAGAAACAACAATCATACAGTAGGAAAATCAGCAAGAATAGTAATTCCAGATGAAGTCTCTGACCTTAAAATTTGTCTCAGTGGTGGTTAGAATCTATAATTTCCAACCTGTTTGGGTTAACGCTGGCCAGGTGGCAACCTTTAAGAGTTACTAGGCGGGTTGTAATATGAGTGTGCTATGAAATGCTGAGTAATTTTCTAATTTTTTAAAACAGTCATAAAAAAATTGTATGTAAAGTGCTTGCTGATGCTCCATAGGCATGAGTCATTCTTTGTGAAGTGGGAGGTTCTCAGATCAAATGCATTCTGTATTATGGGTTTCATATGTCCTTTGATTTTAACACCTCAATTAGTGTTAATAGGAGTTACCTGCACACCATGGAAAGATAAATCCCCTTTACTTAGTGGAGCTCCAATAAATGATTTGTAATAAGCAATGTAAAATGCTTTCCAATTTTCTTTCAAGTAATGAAACACTTCCCCAGGATAGCCACAAATTAAACATCAGATTTCATGGGATGGAGGGGAGGGAGTGGAGGGTGAAATAAGGATGGGGTGGGGGGAGAGACAGAGACAGAAATACAGAGACAGATGGAGAGACAGACACAAAGAGATAGCGAGAGGGAGAGGGAGAGTGAGAGAGTGAGAGAGAGAGAGAGAGAGAGAGAGAGAGAGAGAGAGAGAGAGAGAGAGAGAGAGAGAGAGAGAGAGAGAGAGAGAGAGAATGGGGAAAGGGGGGAAATAAATGTAAACAATTCAGGTGACATAGTCCATTATGGCCTATTCCAGAGTTTGACAAATTTGCTCTGGATCTATAAGCCAGTCCTGCAATTTAGAAGTCAAATGAATATTTTTAGTTTTCAAGGACAGATGAGTGAAAGGGAGAGACAAAGGCAGAATATGAAGGCCTCTGCTAGCCATCAGCCTCTCACATATTTACCTTCCTCTCCTGGAGTAGTGACAAGAAGTGAAATTGGAGAAGGAGCAGATACAGGTGTTGGTGTAGGTGTGGTGACAGAAGAAAGCCTGAAGTCCAACTAGGCAAATCTCCAATATCTCTCAGACTAAGTGATGCTGTCCAGTATATGAGGTGGAAGGTGTGGAAAGATCAAAGAGTTCGACACAGTTTTAAGAGGGAGCCCAAAATACTAAGGGGCACATGGAACTTGTTAGATGCCATGGAGCCTGGGGTTTGTTGAGCTGTGACCTACACTTTAGCTCAAGTGTGAAGAAGAATGAATGTATACAGTGATAAGAAAAATGGAACTTGTCAAGATAAGAATGAATATGATGAAAGAAATTTTTTAAACAAAATTATTAGGTTTATTATACTATAAAACTGGAATCATTATTACAGTGCCACTATCTGTCATATTATTTTTTGTATTTTTTCAGGGGATTTTAATACCATTCAGTGGCTTCCAAAAATATATACTAAACTGAAATAGGAAATTAAGTTCTGAGGATGATGCAGCAGAATAACCAGTGAATGGATTATTTTGCAGTTATACAAAGTGCTGCTGCAGATTTCTTAATTAAGGCTGAAAATATATTTTATGACCTTTCACCCTATCACTCTTAAGTTCTGCATTTCTCTCCTGAATATTTCTCTTCAGGAGACAAATAGAGGATTAGTGACATCCATTAGAAGTGCAGAGGTGGAAATAAAGTCTGAATGTATTACGTGCATTTATCTTTTCTGAAAAACATTCAGCTGACTGACAATGAATGTTCTAAAACTCTGAAGATCTGAAATCTCACATAACCTAATATGAAAAATATTTGCTAAATATTTACTAAAAATTCAACACATCTCCAAAGGATTTAACTTATTGGTTTCAAAATTTACAAGTCATACTCCATAATGCTGCTTTTCTAAAAATAAAACTCAAGGAGATTAAGCTATTGAAGCTTAAAATATCACTAGGACTTTGGGGCCACCCTGTAGAAAAGGGGCAACAAGGTCAAGAAACTACTGTAACAAAGAAATCTGAGACAAAATGAAAACCGTTTTTCTTACTTTCTCACACCACAGTAGTCATGTGCAGGATAAAGGACTGTGTTTTAAATTGCTTTTAAAACTGGGATCAATGACTCTACATATCATCTCCTAATGACATTAGAAAAACTATATGGAGGCAATGTAGTACTGTGGAAATAGCAGTGACTTTGTAGTTATAAGACCTGAGTTCAAATCCCAGCTCTAACTCTTACTACTTGTTTTGTTACCCTGGAAAAGTCATTTCACTTTACTTACTGGACCTCAGTTTCTTCATCTATCAAATGGGCGGAAAGGCCTCTAAGGCCTCTTCTAGCTCTAGACTTATGATCCCATGATTTTATGAATCAGTCTCTCACATGTTTACCCTCCTTTCCTGTAGTAGGGACAAGAAGTGAAATTGGAGAAGGAACAGGTACAGGTTTTGGTATAAACGCAGGCCCCAATTATGGGGCACTAAACACCAACCCGTTTCTAGAATTTGCTGCTTTTGCAACATTACATAAATTTTAAAACACAGCGAGGTGCTCTAGGTCAGTGAGCTCCAAAGTAAAGACAGTGGAGTGACCACAAAGGGTATATGTTTAATGAATCAGATGTTGAGAGGCTGGGTTGAATCCCACTCTCCCCGCAATAGCTAATCATGGGGCTTGTCTTCAACACAGCTCCCAAGTCCTTCCCTTCTGAGCCAGGCACTGGCCCTTTAGGGAAACTCTTTTCTAATTTCTACTACAGTACTCAGAGCAAAAGTTGCACAAATTCTACTGGGAAAATCTTCCACTTCCTGCCCCACCATATCTCTTCATAGCTGTAGCAACCTTTTAGTTTGAGTTCCAGGGAGAATTACCAGAAAGATTTCAACAGACCCCTTTTTTCATTTTTTGTGTGACAGCGAGTCTCATAGAATGAGCTAGTATGGTGATTAGGTTTCAATCTGCATCACAGAGCTCAGTATACTATCTTTCCCCTAGAATCTACTCTTCTGCTGGGCCATCTCCAGTTGTCCTGATCTATATCTGGCCACTGGACCCAGATAGCTCTAGAGGAGAAAGTGAGGCTGGTGACTTTGCATAGCCCTTCCTCATTCAAATCCAATTCATTTGCAGATCATTGCATCATCTTCCTGATGTCATGTCCTCTTTGAGAATGAAGGACAAACCACAACCCCTCTCCTACAGTTCCTTATTTCTACTGAGCATAACACATTCTTCTAATCTCCCAGGTGAAGAATCATCTAGAATTTCTCACTCTTCCTCACTTCCCATATCCACTAAGGTGCCAAATCTTGTTATTTCTACCTTCTCAACATTATTTGCATCTGACTCCTTACCTCCAGTCACACAGCCACTAGCATAGCACGGGCTCCCATCACCTCACTTCTTATTGGACTCACTATTACAATGCTTCCCTAATCAGTTTCCCTGACTCAAGTCTCTCCCAAAAAGCCAAAGTGCTTTTCTTAAAGTGCGGGTCTGATCATATTCCCCCCCCCCTTCTCAATAAACCACAATGGCTCCTTTTGACTTTAGGATCAAATATTATTTTAAATGTATCTCATCCTCCTAAAACTGATATTTTTGCTTCAGTTTTATAATGCACATAATTTTTAGTACAGTAGCAATGTATACAATTTATATAGCAGTAAATATACACATATTGGGGGAGCCATGGGAGACAACTTCTCTAGGTATTTCAATAGTAACTGCTCTGTAAGTGATGCTGTATGGTTATTGAGAACAAAGTAGATTGTTAAAAGGCTTTGACTCTCATCTGCAGACATCTTCTATACTTTTGTTGGAGACTGTAGTAAAGAAAGGATGAATGAAGATCCCATGAAGTAGAATGTATCTCCAGAGGGTCTCTAAGGATACTCCAAAGGCAGAGGTGAAAAAATGCTTGATTTGAGGGGAATCTGGAGTTGGAAAAACACTGGAATATTAAGATTGACCCACATTTCTCAACCTCGCCAATTTTCAATTTTCCATGAGTGAATCATCTGATTATCTGTAGCATTCCCCTAAACATCACTCAGCTACCAGGGTCTTTGACTATCCACAGTAAGGCTGGACTGAGAAAGCACAAAGCCAGGTTTATAAAAAATAGGAATGGATGAAAGACTGATGATAATCCAAAGCCAAATAGAAAGCTATTTGGATTAGCCATTGCTTTTTTAAAAAAAAAATAACCCACCTGTATTCTCTCACTAATTCCTCACCAATATTTCAAGGACCTGTAATTTCATTCACGTAGTCTTCCCTACAAACTGTAGTTCATCTATTAATCAAAAAAGCCTTTACTGTTGACTATGCACCAAGTATTAGGGATACAACTACAAAAGTGTGACAGTCCTTCCTCTCTGAGTGCTTACATTTCACAAGGGAGATGACAACATAAGTAGTTACAGGATGAATAAATATAGGACATCTACATGTAACTTTTACATAGTCATGAAGAGGTGGCACTAACAAAGGGGAGAAAAAAGAGGTATAGAGACCATATGCTAGAGTATAGAGACCCTAGCAGATGGTCTCCATGACTTACTGAAGATAAAGAAATTCATCCCACTGTGGCCGAACCAGTCATGACCTTCACAATGTACAGTTAAGCTGATCCTCTTATGACAGACATAACAAAGAGTTTGTTTATGCAAAGATTTCTCCACCTGTCACTACGTGAGCTCTGCTGGCTAAAAGCCTGAGAATCCAGTTACCTTCACGGCATCATGAAGATCCAGTGGAGAACTTTAGCAAAGGCCTCCCATTAACAAATACTTCAAATATGTCCTAAGTCATACTGTATGGATTTTCAGAGATGCCACTTTTGACACTCTCCTTTTGCTTCTCCTACAACAATTTGGCATAGTTGCCATTCAATGACAGTGGAACAACAATCTATCAACAAATACATTTTTTAAAACATTTAAGTGCCTATAATATGTAAGGAACTATGTTAGTTGCTATTGGAGGATGAAAGTTCTATAAAGTCTCTGACTGCCAAGAGCCCATAAGTCACTTGCTAGTGCCTCCTTTTCTGGTTATATCCAATTTATCCTATACATATTTTGTTTGTACATGTATGTTGGAATGTTGTTTTCTCCATTAGGCCATGAGCTCCTTGAGGGCTGAGGCTATTCTTCCCTTTGTATACCGCCAGTATTTAGCAAAGTACCTGAGATTTTGTTGTTGTTCAGTTGTTTTCACTCATGTCCAACTTTTCATGACCCCACTTAGGGTTTCCTTGGCAAGGACACTGGAATGGTTTGTTATTTCCTTCTCCAGCTCATTTTACAGATGAGGAAACTGAGGTAAACAGGGTTAAGCAACTTGCCCAGGGTCACAAAGCCAGTAAATGTCTGAGGCCAGATTTGACCTCCAGGCCTGGTACTCTATCCACTATGCCACTTAGCTGACCCTACCTGACACATAGTAGGTGCTTAATAAATCCTCGTTGACTTGACTTGAAGAGACAGACACAAGTAGAGTTAGCTAATAATATGAACACAGAACATCTGATGGATGTTTAACCTGGATAAAACACTAACTATTTAAGGAACTATAGCTTAGGCTAGGAAGCTAGTGGGTAAAAGAACAAATGAAGACTAGAATCCCACATCAGTTCCTCCTGATACTACAAGAGTGAGAAGAAAGCAATTGAGCAGGCAAATTTTATTTTGGTTTTGCTTTCCTAACATGCATGGGTTCTATCAATTTCCAACACCACCCAAAACTCTTCAAGCAACCCGCACATAACAGAATATGCCTCTCCCCTCCATCAGCATGATCAACAAAGTGATGTCTTTGATTCCCTCCTTACTTTTTAACTCAGAATGCTGCTTTTATGCAGGTTTTTGGTGGATTTTCAGTTCTTTCCAATTTAAATGGCCTTTCGGATGGTATCATTTATTTGGCTCCTCAAAAGGTATCACATCAGTCAACAAACTAAGAAAAGTAGATCTAAGGTTTTTTGTTTTGTTTTTAATTTTTAAGTGTTTTGCCTAAAGTCTGAGAATGAGGTTTCTGATAATTTTTAAAAACATTTAACGGTAGTATGAGTAAATCTCTAAGAGGGTTTATTATTCTAAAGGTATATTGCTTTAGAACAATAGTTTAAACAATTTGTCAAATACCTTCATGTATTTTGTGCTTTAGGGAACATTTTCAGTTGACAGTTGAAAGAAGAGAATCAGAAGATTTTAGACAAAGGACCTTGGAGATCACCTCATTCAACCCATTCAGATGAAGGAACTGGAGGCCAAAGGTTAAGCATGCTGCCTATAAGTCCTCACGTGACTACAAGTGACAAAGCCAAGAATAAAGATTAAGCCAGGGGCTCACAGATTTAGAACAGAAGAGACTATAGAAGCCCACTTGGTTAAACCTGCCCATTTTACAGAGAAGGAAACTGAGGGCCACAGGTTAAGTGACTTGCCCAAGGTCATATGGCTAGTGAATGGAAGAGCTGGGTCTAGAATCCAAGTTTTCTGATCCCAAACCCAACACTCTTTTCACAACATTACCTCTCCAATCTATCATCAATGAAAGTCAGCAATAAAATAATTTTACAATATCCATTCATTCAACAAAGAATTGAGTACCTAATCAATAGGCACTACATAGACAACTGAACATCACACAAGCCATCGTGACTAGTAACAGTTCCATGTCCAGCACCATGCTAGGTACCTGGCGAAGGGAAGAAATAACAAATGGTCCCAACTAAGATGGGGAAGGTATGGAGAACAGCACAGAAAATTTGAACAGGGGACACCACCTACAATTTTGCCTGGTATTATGTTTGAGGGAAAGAAAAAAAAAAGAAAAAGAAAGATTTGCCAAGTGCAATTTAATCCTCGTTGCAAAGAACACAGACATAGAAACCTGGAGACAATCTGAGAAGCTTCTTAACTGACCTTGCTGCTTCTAGTCTCTAATCCATCCTCCACACAGATGCCAAAATAGTATTTTCTAAAGCACAAATCTAACTCTGTCAACTCCTCTACTCTAAAATCTTTAATAACTTCCTACTGTCATTAGAATAAAATTTAAAAAACCTTGCCCTGACATTAAAGTCCTGCACAGCCTGCCTACCGCCCACATTCCTAAACTTATTTCACATTACTCACCTTTCATGCACTTTATGTTCCAGCTTAATTGACTGACATGCTACTCTCCAATCTCTGCATTTCATCTCTCAGAAGCACTTCGGATCTAATTGGGGCAGCTAGGTGGTGCAGTGGATAGAGCACCGGCCCTGAAGTCAGGAGGACCTGAGTTCAAATCCAGCCTCAGACCAAACACTTGACACTTACTAGCTGTGTGACCCTGGGCTCTTAACCCCAATTGCCTAAAAATAAAAAAAATTTTAAAAAAGCACTTCAGTGCTTTTGCCCCATTTCTAGAATGTGCTTCTTCCTCACATCCACCTTTGAGATGCCTTAAACTTCCCATAGAGGCTCAACCCAGATCCTAACCCCCATGAGAAAGCTTACTCAATACTCCTGCTTCTTAGAGCTGTCTCCCTCCTTAGATTATCTTACGTCTACTTAACTGTTGTACATGGTATGTCGTCTCAATACATACATATAGCCTTTAAATAATGATCATTTTTAAGGTATACTCCTTGAGGGCAAGGTCTGTTTCTTTTTGGGTTTGTCTACCCAGAACCAGCACAGTGTGTTGTCCACAACAGGCATATTATGAATTTTAAATGAAACTGAACCTTAGAATACCTATTTCTCACAGAAAAGACGTCATTTTACTACAGTGTTTAAAAATATGGAGTTCTCCATTAAACACTACAAAACATCTATCATGCTGTGAATGGAACAGACCACATGAAAAGCAAGTAAGAAAAATGTTCTCTTTCTGATAAATGACCCTTTCCCCTCCAACATAGTTTCCCACACACTCAGATTGTTATAGGGGATGTTGATGGCTGCAGTCTATATTCAACCAGGGATAACTGAAGCAGCAATGTCTCCCTCTCAGATCTATGGCTTGGGAAACAAGCTTCGAATAAAAGTGCCATGAACCTGAAAAGGAAATTTTGTCCTTGCACATTTCAAAAACAAGAGATATCTCAGGACATATCCGGAAATGCCAAAAAAGGGTTTTGTGGACATATACTGGAGAAACAGGGAAAAATCAACCATTTGTTCTTTAACATCACTCCGCCAATGCTGATTGATTTCTCAGGGGAGCTGGGCAAATACAGAGCTACAAAAAATGCAAACTTGATACTCTCTGATACTACTTCTGTCATCAAGAGCCATTCTTTGTCTCCATGTTGGACACTGTAGAGACCACTCACTGCTGGCTGTACTATTTGGCAAGGGGAGTATACCAAATCCCTTTCCCACTGCTTTTTAGCTCTGCTTTTGTCCTAAATCAAAGAGTGCCAAATTTCCCTACTATGGTGCAGGTAACATAAAGAACCAGCAGCAGAGCTCCTTTTCATACTACCCAGCTGCAAGATTTTAGAAAATATCTAGTTCACCCAAGATGCCGTTCCCCCCATGGCAAGAGGATAGTTTAAATTTTTTAACCTCCAAACAAAATCTTGGAATTAGAATCCCATTGTCTGATGGAACATGAATGACATTCAACCCCTAATGTAGGGGATACATAGGTAGTATTTATAATAATAGAGAAAATGAGGCTCTCATGTGTTCTAGTTTTAGCTATATTTTCATCAACGGTTACTAACCTCTGTGGACATGAGAAAGGACCACTCAGCAAGTTGAGGGCCAGATCTTTAGCAAAGATCTTTAGATTTGAATTTTGGCTCTCCTACTTCCTACCTGTGAGAGCTTGGGAAATCATTTAAACCTCTCTGGTCCATTGAATTCTAATACGAAAAATGAGGGGGTTGGAATGAATTACCTCCAAGGTACCTTTCTTTTGTCTTTTCTAATATTCTGTAAAACACATTGCTGAATCAACAGTGTTAACTAGATTAATTAACTAAAAAATAACTACAACCTGAGTCCTAGTTCTAGACTTTTAGAGATACCTTCAATCTCTGAGACTCCTGGTTTTCAGGGGCTACTTAGGTTTTAGCTCAATCTGTGCTCCAGTGCCCTTACTAAGAGTCTTTTGATTATTTGAATATACTCTATAGATTTAAAAACTCATGCTGGTACCCAGGATACCTGGTATCATACACAGGATTTTCCGGTGCCAGTTGTCAAATTTTACAGTGGGAAGAATCTAAAAAACTCAATTTGAGCTTATTGCAGCATATTCCACTTTCCTCTCTTCTTGACCTTCTCCAGTTCACAAGAAGAAACAGCACTGCACCAAGTTGAATTTCTGGCTACTGAATGTGGGTCAACAATGACTCCAGGGGCCATTAAGCAGGTCATTCTGATTTCAAGTGCAACATCTAGATGGAGTTGAAAGCTTTGCCCCTGGAGGAAGAGGGTAAATGGAGGGGAGGGTGGGGGCTGAGACTTGTTTCAGTTGGCATTAAACAAATGCTACTGATAGGGAGATATCTATTTCTCCTTACTCCCAGGTCTTGCTGGACCTAAAAAGACCTGTGGGTCCTGAACCCTGCCTGTGTCCAGGGGAAAGAGAATGACTGATGTGATGGTATTCTACATAAGATCATCCTTTATTGGAATATCCAGCACAAAATGACTGAAAGTAATGTGTCTGTGATGAAGACACATATCACTGCAAAACACATGATGAAATTGTCTGGGAAAGCAAAGCACTCAGGCCCTATTCTACCACTGGTTGGATTTTATGAAACAGATGTACTAATATCACCTGAATACTTCTTGAATTAAAATGAATGAAAAGAAGTTTGGTTGAAGAATTTTTTCTAGAATCCACTGAAACATGTGGAGAAATCCTGAGGTGCCCCCAAATGAGAATTAGGCATCACTGTCCTAGAAGGCTGTCATATGGTACTCATCCATCATACATCTCGCCAAGTCTATTCCTAAGGGAAGGGTAAATACTTAGCTGGAGTGATGACTGGGCTCAAGCGATGATGGAACTTACTCAAATTATTTATTAATTTCATTCAGGACACTGTTTTCCAACTTTACCTTCCTCTAGTCGAAGTATTTTCTTGGCATAACGCAAAACTCTATTCGTAGGTTTTCCTTCATTAGAGAATTTGCATTAACAGAGAGTTTATTTATAGATTTTTTCCCCAGAGAAAGATTGTCAAATTTTGGATAATTACATTCCATATCTTGAGGAATGAGCAGAGTGGACTTGAGGTAGTGGTGTCTAGTGGAGAGAGTATTGGGTTACAGTCAGGAAGATTAGGTTCAGGTTCTACTAAGATACTAGCTATGTGACTCCAGGCAAGTCATTTAATCTCTATGGGCCTCATTTTCCTCAGCTGTAAAATGAAAGGGTTGAATTTGAAGACCTTGAAGGTTCCTTCCACCTCTAAATCTACGAACCAAATAATGCTCTGGATATGGATCTATGTTTTAGTAATCCAAAAGAATTTTTCCTTAACTAGATTGGGGTTAAAGACTTTTGATGGCAAGTGTGTGACATTGATATTCCCCCCCCCAAAAAAAACCCGAAATGGTTTACGTGACCAACCATTGCATTCTAGCTCATTATGTACTGGGGCTGATTAACAATGCCAACTCATCACTCCATCTGGAAACAGTTAATGATGATGTGGTAAGCGGAGAAATTAAATTCCTTTCAGAGTGTTAATTTTTACTAAGATACTGTGTTTTGGAGATAGAGACTGTTTAATTTTTTGCCTTAGCACAGAGTAGTGGCCATTTAATATGATGATTTTTAACTTTGGATTTGTGAGAGTTTTGCTTTTTTAAGTACTCTGACAACTGTATTTCAACATAATTGGCTTCCTCTGTAACACTATGTACTTTATTTTATGCTTTTAAAAAGACTATTCTGAGTAGGGGTCCATAGGCTTCATCAGACTGCTCAAGGGGTCCATGACTCACAAAATGGTTAAAAACTCCTGACTTCATGTTTGGTGAAGTCTTCCACTAGAGACCTCTTCTAATGCCTCCTTGTGGCAGGGAGATTTCTTTTGCCAGGTCCTAAATGCTGTGCAGCAGAGACCAGACTCTAGTAGGTTCAGTAAAACTAGAAAGGCACCAAGGATGGACATTGATATAGACTCTATGTTTGTTGTTTGAGGTCTAGTTTAGCAAGTTTCAGTCTTATCACCAGAAAGCTGCACCGTGGGTAACCTGGGATATTGTAATGATGCCAAACAAGTCAAACCATATACTGGATTCCTCCAATAAAGCTCACATCAAGTCCAAGCTTCAGTATGAGGCCTTTGTTAATTCCTCTAAGTCCTCAGTCAGTGTCTTCCCCCACTAAGGCTATCTTACACTAATTTAGTAGATACCTATATGTTTGCATGTTTTTTCTCTCATTAGAATACAAGTTCTTTGAGGGTAGGGATTAATTTGACTGTCTTTGTACCCACAGGACCTAGCCCAGTGCCTGCAAACAGCTTGTGACTGATTGATCTGCTAAGAGTTAAAAGGGTTATTACGTGGATTGATGGAAACATGACCCATGGTGATGAAATTATGGATTCTTGAAGTATCAATGATGTATAAATTATTTGCTATCTGAGGCTTCATTTCAATCCTCTTGGATAGTCTTCTTGAGGGGGAAATCTAAAAGAGTCAAAGCTATAGAATCTAGGCCTCTTTCACTAGATAACCATTTGGAGGCATCTCAGGTTCAACCCAACTCAGGGGTGGGGAACCTTCAGCCTCAAGGCCACATGTGGCTCTCTATGTCCTTAAGTGCGCCTTTGACTGAATGCAAACTTTACTTGAGGACCTAGAGGGCCACATGTGGCCTCGAGGCCGAAGGTTCCCCATCCTTGGCCTAAATGAAAGCCAGCACATTCTCATGTCTGCTGAATTATGAAGTTATTCACCGTCAGGGCTCTTCTTCTTAGCAGTAAGTTATCTACTGATTTCCTGTGGTAAAACATGTTATCCTATTCAGAGCTTCAGTTCCAATGATATATTTGGACACAAATGGAAAAAGAGTAAATATTAATGAGTATTTATAAGTGACCATTTGACTTTGATGCTGTTCACATAGTTAGAAAAAAAAAGATGCAATGTTGGCCTTGGAGTCAGAAATACCCTTGCTTCAAGTCTTATCTTTGACATGTATTAGCTGTGTGACCCTGAGAAAGTCTCTGTGCCATCCCTCTATGCCCATAGGCACAGAAACTATAAATGACAATCTGCATAGGTGGAGGGAGTGAACATACTCCCTTCACATGTTTGCGTCCCCTCCTCTCCTCTTACCTCATCCCCATCTGCCTGGACTATTGCAACAGTTATCTGGTTGGTCTCCCTGTCTCACATCTCTACCTACTGCAAATCCATACTCCACTTGGCTGTCAAATTAATCTTCTTAAAGAGCAGGTCTGATCAAGTCATCCCAACCCCACCTCATTAAATAAACCCCAAAGGCTCCCTATCAACTCCACTTGAGACTATAGTACCCATACCAGCAAAATTTCAAGTATAGAAAAAACAAAACAAAACAAAGAATTGGTAGTTCTTTTCAATGTTTAACCAAACTGACCTTTTTTTTTAAAGCTTTCTAGTTTATGTTTTTTTCCCCTAATCCCTACACTAAAGTTCTATTTCAATGCTTCATTGTGGCATATTTCAGAGGTAGGTGATCCTGGATTTTCAAATTCTCAATAGAGAACAAATTCTGATAGGTCTTATCAAGGAACAAGTCAACAAATATTTATTAAATGATTACTATGTGGCAGGCACTGGGATAAGTTCTGGGATACAAAGAAAGGCACAGACTCCTTGTTCTCAAGGAGTTCATACTCTAGTGAGGAAGATAACACATAAATAACTATGTACATGAAAATAGAGAGACAGAGACAGTGACAAAGAGACAGAGACAGAGAGAAACAGAGAGAGACAGGGAGAGACAGAGAGAAAACAAAGACATAGACAGAGAGGGGCACAGAGACAGAGAGAGGGAGGTAGAGAGAGACAAAGCCAAAAAATGCTTGATAACTAATTTCACTGACTAAAAGTAGGCTTCCCTTTTAAAAATGATGATGATAATGGTTAGCATTTATATAGTGCTTAAAGGTTTGCAAAGCACTTATTATTATATCATTTCATCTTCACAACAACCCTAGGAGATACAATTATCCTCATTTTACAGATGAGGAAACTGAGGCAAGTAGACATTAAGTGACTTGCTGTGGGTCACAAAGATAGTATCTGAGGCCATATTAGAACTTAAGACTTTCTGACTCTTATGACTTCCTGACTTCCAGCCACTGGGGCTGGGTAAACTCTAGGAAGATTCCTAATCCTTATCTTAAGGGTACCTTACTTACGGAAAGTGGCATTAAACATGACTTTTGAGGTCATCCTACTGGTATGATGGCTAAAATGCTGGACTTGGACTCAGGAAGACCCAAGTACCAATCTTACCTCAGACACTTGCTAGTTGTGTGGCCAAATTACTTAAAACATCTCTGGACCTCAGTTTACTCATCTATAAAATAAAGCTGATAAGGTCTCTTCCAGCTCTAATGCCATAATTTCACATCTACTTGTTAATTTTCTTCATGTTACACACATTTATGGAGAAACTTTTTCCCTGAGGTCCTGATCTCCACAGAGTGCTGGGCCAGGAATGAGGAAGACCTTAGTTCAAATCTAGCCTCAGACACTCACCAGCTATGTGACCCTCGGTAAGTCACCTAATCGCTGTCTGCTCAAGTTTCCTCACCTGTAAAATGGGGTATAATAACAGCATTTAACTCACAAAATCAAATGAGATCATATTTGCAAAAAGCATTTAGCACAATGCCTGGCACATAGTAGGCACTTATAAAATGCTTGTTCTCTTACACCCCCCCCCCCGGAAAGCCACTTTAAAAAGGATCTTAGCCATGCATGACTTCACTCAGGCCTGTATCAATCTCTGGATACCTCCTCCTTGTCTTATGCTTTGCTCAGGCACTGGTTCACTCCTTTCCTACTTCTAGCTCCTCTATACATGCTATCTTCCCTTACTAGAATGTAAGCTCCATGTGGGTGGGGACTATCTTGTTTGTATTTGTATTCCTAACACTTCAGATAGAGCCTAGCATATTAGTAAACACTAATATAAGATTCTATCTATCTACCTACCTACCTATCTATCTATCTATCTATCTATCTATCTATCTATCTATCTATCTGTCTGTCTGTCTCTATCACCTATCCTATCTATCTATCCAACCATCTATTTATCCCTGCCTGCCTTGTGTGGATAAAACAGCCCTTTGAGTGGTTCAAATAGTCTGGCACATTTGGGAGTTGGGATGTCTTCATGCTAGTCCTAGCAATCCCATTAAATAAATGGCAACAATTGATTTTATTTCACTGCAGATAAATTACTACAATCCAAATCTCCCATGGATAATTGTGGCTACACACAAAAAGTTAACTCCAAAAGAGTAACAAAAATAAGGTAAAATAGCTTCTTTAATCAAAATCTTACCTGGCTTCCACAACACAAAATGGAGACCTTCGAAGATAAATAAACACTCTGATCTGAAGATTTACATTCAGAGTTAAAGGAAAGGATAATGAACAACAGCAAAGCTAATCAACTAAATGCTACTCTCTTCTGTCACCATAATAGGTCCAAAAAGGGCCCTTCTGTTGTCACTGTGAAGTCCGGAACGCTTCTGTGATTCCTAGAAGACCTTTATTGTTAATATTCAGGGGTCACCCAGACTAAATTAAATTATGATGGTAATCTGTCATGGGATGTGAATGCCTGTTGTTGTCAATCTTGTGAAAAAACTATGTATTTCATGGCAATGGCCAGGGAAAACATTCTTAAGTTATCTTCTACATGAGCAGTAAATCTCTCCAATAATCCAATTCAATCTCAAAGCCTTTCAAGTCACCCCCGTGTTCCTCTCAGGTTTGGACCTCAAAAAAATAGGCCACTGCTCCATTATGGCTACTTAAAATAAACAAACAAACAAACAAATAAATAAATGAAAAAACACACACCTCCTTTCTAATTTGTCAGTCATAGAAAACAACTGCTGTCAGACTCACTATCAGGTACTTTACATCTAAATAAAGTTTCATTCACTTCAGATCAGTCATGTGCTGGGTGCCATATTTGAAATGCAGATTTCAGCAAAACTGGTTGGATAGCCCTCCTGCTAGCCACAATCAGTTGCTAACTTGTTTTAAAATATTTCCACAATGTATTAATTGTTCTCCTTCCACTATATAATTGTGTGGGACATTAGCAAGTGATGGCTCCTCAATGAATAAAAGTTTGTTTATCAAAGAATAATTGGAGTTGCTTGGCACTGGGAAACAGATTCAGATTAGCACCAGCTGATGGATCTTACAAACAGCACTGCCCTCAGTCTTCTGCAACTAACCAATCAATCAATCAGCAAGTATTTTTGTGTTTGCTGCATGGAAAAGTTACCATTAATTTTTAATACTCTGTCCTCAACTTCAGCAACATGGGCTACATTGAGACTCCTCATGTTCTGAGATGTGGTTTGAAAGGAGGAAGGGAACAATCATTTAATAAGTGCCTACTATGTGCCAGGTGCTACACTAACTGCCTTACAACTATTATTTCATTTGATTTTGTTTGAGATTCTTTGTTGGCCTCTGACTTACCTAGAAGACAAAACTTGAGAATACAAGCAGAAAGACTTTAATTTTAACTAAATTCATTGCACTTAGATGCAAAAGTGAAGTGCTTTTAGATATATCATGATACAGAGTAACAGAAATATTTTCTTGCTGTGCATACACCATAGTGTTCCAGATTCTTGAATAAAGTATTTAATAATGTATTATACACAAATACTATATTATATAGATTGAGAAATATTTGGTCCTTTTTAGGGGAATTATCCCATCTTAATTCAATCAAAGAGCACTTACTATATGTCTAGACTGGGCTAGGCGGTATGGGAAACATAAAAATGTAAAAGGCAGCATTGGATTTGGAGTCAGGGCCTGGGTTCAAATCCAGTTCTGCTTATGGTTACTACTAGTTGACAATTACGTAGTGCTTTCATACAATCACTTTGCATACATTATTACAATTGACTTTTCCATCAATCCTTTGTGGTAACTATAAGCAGCACCATCTCTATTTTTCCACAGGAAGAAACTGAGGCACTGAGAGACTATATGACTACAGTATGGTTATTCAGCTAAAAAATGCTGGAAGAAGAATTCAAACACAGGATCCTCCTGATTCCAAGTCTAGTGCCTCTTCCCCTACCTACATGACCTTGGCAACAGGGAGTTGAACTAGGTTCATTTCAGCTCTAACTTCTGTGATCTTAGCAGAGGGGAATTCTAGATAGTTTAAGCCCTCAAGGAGCTTACAATCTAGCATATTTATGTGTGTATGTATATTGATGGAGAAATGAGCAGGGTAGGGAAAAATTACAAGGCACAAAATATAAATGCCATCAGAGTGCTCTCAAGTGTTTTGGAAATTCAACAAGAGGGAAAGGCCATTTTTCAGAAAGAAGCTTAAGGAGATGGGAGAGAAAAGAAAATTTCTCTTACATTTTTTCTCAATCCAACGTTTGTGTCCTATTGGTGATCTGCAGGCTTATCTCTTATAGCATTAACTAATGGTTACTATGAAAAATACCTCCACGGATATAAATTAGTGATCTATTTATGATATTCAATAAAACAGGTACCTCTTTATTGGCTTTTAAATAGCAAAATCAAAGTTCAAAAATATATTGATGTGATAATAGATTAGCATAGTTATCTAGTGTTTGATAAACCAGTAGACCTCAGGTTTTGAGACAAGAATTCACTATTTGACAAGAAACTACTGGGAAAACTGGAAAGCAGTTTGGCAGAAACTAGGCATAGACTAACATCTCACATCATATATCAAGATAAGGTCAAAATGGGTACATGATTTAGACATAAAGCGTGATACCATAAGCAAATTAGGGAAGCATGGAATAATTTACCTGTCAGATCTATGGATAAGGGAAGAATCTGTGACCAAACAAGAGACAGAGAACATTATGAGATGTAAAATAGATAATTTTGATTATATTAATTTTTTAAATCACACAAACAAAACCAATGCAGCTAGGTGATGAAGTGGATAGGGCACTGGCTCTGGAATCAGTAGGACCTGAGTTCAAATTTGGCCTCAGACACATAACACTCACTAGCTGTGTGACTCTGGGCAAGTCACTTAACCCCAACTGCCTCACCTAAAAAAAAAAAATAGGACAGCAGAAAGCTGAGGATTTTTTTTAACAGCAAATGTCTTTGATAAAAGTCTCATTTCTCAAATATATAAAGAACTGAGTCAAATTTATAAGAATACAAGTCATTCCCCAATTGATAAATGGTCAGAGGATATGAACAGGCAGTTTTCAAATGAAGAAACCAAAGTTATTTATAATCATATGAAAAAATGCTCTAAATCACTATTGATTAGAGAAATCCAAATTAAAACAACTCTGAGATACCACCTCATACCTATCAGATGGCTAATACGACAAAAAAGGTAAATGATAAATGTTGAAGGGGATGTGGGGAAATGGGTACATTAATGCATTGTTGCTGGAGTTGTGAACTGATCCTATCATTTTGGAGAGCAATATGGAACTATGCCTAAAGGACTATAAACCTGTGTAGTCCCCTTAACCCAGTGATACTACTACTAGGTCTGTATCACAAAGACTTTTTTTAAAAAGGAACTATTTGTACAAAAATATTTATATCAGCTTTTTTTGTGGTAGCAAATAATCTGAAATTGAGGGGATGCCCATCAATTGGGGGAATGGCTGAACAAGTTGTGGTATATGATTTTGATGGAATACTATTGTGCTATAAGAAACAATAAGTAGGATGCTTACAGAAAAACCTGGAAAGACTTACATAAACTGGTGCAGATTAAAGTGAGCAGGACCAGAAGAACATCATACATAGCATCAGCAATATTATACAACGAACAACTGTGAACGACAGCTATTTTCAGCAACACAATGATTCAAGACAATTCCCAAGGACGCATGATGAAAAATACTATCCACCCCCGGAGAAAGAACTGATGGAGTCTGAATGTAGATTGAAGCATATTATTTTTTACTTTCTTTATTTTTTCATGGTTTGTTTTGTCTATGTTTTCTCTCACAATATGACTAATATGGAAATATGTTTTACATGACTGCACATGTATAACCTATATCAAATTGCTTGCTGTCTCAGAGAAGGGAAAAGGGAGTCAGAGAGGGACAGAATTTGGAACTCAAAATTTAAAAAAATCAATATTAAAAGTTGTTTTTACATGTAATTGGAAAAAAATAAATATTCTTTAAAATGAAAAGAAAATAATGATGTGGGGCTATCTATCTCCTGAGAGAGAGGTGATGGACTTGGGTTGCAGATTAAGACATACATACATTTTTTGGACATGGCCAATGTGGTAATTTTTTTCTTGCTTGATTGTGAATATTTGTTACAAGGGCTTTGTTTTTCTATCTTTTGTAGTAGAGTGGAGTGAAAATAAGTTTTTGTTAGTTTGTTAAGCAAAATAAATTTAAAAACAAAAACCAAGCAAAAAAGATTATAATATACACAAGTACAAACATATATGTATCTATGTATACATAGATATATACCCTTAGTGCAATTTTATGCTTTAATAGCTTATATACATGCTTTTTTTTTTTAAACTAGGAAGATGATCCTAAACCATCAGATGAGAGTTAATAGGGATAAACATAAAGTCCTGTCTATAGGTGTTTTTTTTCTAATCAGCTATATAAGTACAGGAGCTGGGAATTGACTGAAAGCTCCATATAGGTCAACAGTGCGATGAGGCTGCCAAAAAAAGCCATTGTAATCTTAGACTGCATTAAGAGTCACAGTGAATTCTGTGTAAGTTCCAGGGTTGGGGAACCTGTGGCCTCAAGGTGGCGGGGTCCCCACCCCTGACGATTGTTAGACTGTAACTGAAGAACTATTTTGAATGCTGACATCCTCTATTAAGAGAAGTAGTGATCAACTATGAAGCAGAATCACACAGTTGAAAGAGACAGAAAAGGACATCAGGTCCAACCTGTCCCGGTACAGTAGTCTTCTCCACGTTCCCAACAAGTGATCATGCAACCTTCATGTAAAGACCTTTGATGAAGGAGTGAGGAACTCCCTACATCTCTAGACAGCCCTTCCCACTTTGGGAAATGCAGGTTTCTCCTTATATTGAACCAAAAATCTAGTTCTGCACTCTGTAGGACAAGGAAAACAAGTTTAATCCACTTTCCTCAGGAAAGTCCTTCCAATATTTGAAGATAGCAGGCAGGTTCCTCATTCCCATTCCAAATCTAAGCTAAACAACCCCAGTTCCTTTGACTAATCCCAGTATGATACAGTTTCCAATCCTCTCACTTCCTACCTGCTGATCTCCTTCCTCTGGATGCTCTGGCTTATCAACATCCTTTTTAAAACGAGGCACTCATAACTGAACAGAGTACTCTGGAGGTGGTCTGACCAGGATAGACTATAGCAGAACTATGACCTCCCTAGATGTGGACAATATGCTTCTCAAAGTATCCACAGGAAGAAAAAAAGGCGAAGAATCTCAGAAAACATTGCATGAGAGTGGTTAAAAGAACTGAGGTTCATGGTTGGCCTGGAAAGAAAATACTTTAGGATTTGTTAAAGGAAAAGGAGGAAGATAATAAGACCTTATATAGCACCTACTATGCATATGATATTGTGCTAAGCACTTTTTACAAATATCTCATTTGAATGGATGTTACACATCTTCAAACAGCTAAAGGGCTGTCATTTGAAAGAGGGATTAAATGTACTAGGTAAAAGAACCAATGGAAGTCAATTTAAGGAAGAACTTGCTAGGAAACAGAATTATCTGAAAATGGAACTGGCAGCCATGTGAAGTGGTGAGCTGCCTGTCACTGACAGTGGGATAGAAACCCACTGTAAGGGATGTCACAAGTGGAAAACTGGACTAGGCGACTTCTAGACTTCCAGCTGGTCCTCATTATGATTCTTGGGTGTCTCATAAATATGGTACCAGGCAAGTTGCTGATTTGTTTTGTGATGGCAAGCAAGAGTAGGCAGAGGTGGTCTGCAGAGGCAAAAGGTTTCAGACCTATGCCTCCATCAGTATTTTTGGCACCTGTGTAAACAGTAGGTTTAGAAGACACCCATCAAGGACAGGTAAAACAGTACATCTATTGCAAAGACATAGTTTGAGCCTTGAAGTGTATTCACCATCAAGAGTTCTTGTCACCAAAGTGATGCTTGGCCCTTCCAAATAGTTCAACATCCAAAACTGCTACGATTTATCAGTGGAAATTAAATCAAAAAAGAGGCATTCATCCTAAGTATCTTCCATCTGACTTGAAGCAGAAACTTCTCATGTGTCATCTTTCCCTTTAGAACATGGGCTCCTTGAAAGCATAGACTATATTTTCTATTTGTATCCCTTGTGCTTAGGCAGCTAGATGGCACTGTGGATAGAGCACCGGGCTGGAGTCAGGAAGACTCCTCTTCCCAAGTTCAAAACTAGCCTCAGACACTTACTAGATGTGTGATCCTGGGCAAGTCACTTAACCCCATTCCTTATCTGTAAAACGAGCTGGAGAAGGACATGGAAAATCACTCTGGAATCTCTGCCAAGACAGCCCCAAGTGAGGTCACAAAGAATCAGACATGACTGAAACAAGTGAACAACAACAAATACCCAGTCTTTAGCCAGTGCTTTGAATGTAGTAAGCACTAAATGTTTCACTCATTCATTCATTCAAGACATTTTCATTGAACTAAGCTGTGTAAGTTGTCCTTTCTTGATGCAGGGAAAGCTTTTTTCTACTAGTTGATTTAAACCAATTTAAACCAACTAGTTGATTTAAATCAATTAGTTGCTTAGAACTTGGGAAGGACTGTCAGAGGAGTCTGTCCACTGGGATCTAAAGGAGTCCCTTTCTTTGTATGTGCCTTCATTGTGCTGTTAGCTACAGAGAATCTTGCCTGATGGATACTGTCTATCCAGGTATTGTATGTTAGAGAAAGGCAAAGGATTAAAACCATTCAACAGCCTTCAGCTTGAGAGGAGTCTTTTCAAGCTGGACACTCCTCCCAGGATTGGTCAGCTAGAAGCTCTGGGTTATTTCTAGTATGACCAAGTCGCTAAACCCTCTGTTGACTTCAATTTCCTCATCTGTAAAATGAAGGGGTTGAAGCAGATGATTTATAAAGTTCCTCCCAGTTCTAATAATCTGTGATTTGTGGTTTTTGTCAGGCAGGCATGGAGGCAAACTTATTTGGAAAAAAATTGCTCAAAGACTTAGTTGCCAACTAACTAATGCTAGATGTGTTGACCTTGGAGTTGGGAAAACTTGATTGTAAATCCTGTCTAGAAAACTGACTAGCTGTGTGAGTATGAACACTAGTCTCTTCACCTCTCACAGCCTCAGTTTTCCCATCTGCAAAATGGGAATAGTAAAAGCACCTATCTTACAAGGTTTGTTGTAAAGACCAAATGAGACAGCATATGCTAAACACTTCTCAAACCATAAAGGCTATATAAATGCTAGCTGTTATTGCTATTATGACTGAAGGGAACTATGCTGGATAGAGTGCTGGTGTCTCCAGGGAAATGCTGTCTATGATTAAAAGGGGCAGGTGGTAGGGATCCCAGGGCTGGTGAGCTGTGGAATGTAACAGGGAGGCAGCAGCAGATGGCAAGGAAATAGGAGCATGGCGTGTAGAAAGCAAAACCTGAAGATGCCATCACTGGAGGAGATGTGTTGGGGCCTTCATGGCAGAGAAAGATGAGTATTTGGCAGACCTGGATCTGTCTCCTGTGCTATCTATAGACAAACCATTCATTGGCTCAGTCTGTGGGGTTTTGAGGGAAGAGAGGTTGTTCTAAATGGTTGCAAACACAATTCAAGTATTTAGGATTAGGATAGGGACTGGATCCGTCCTTTGATTGGTATAGCAAACTCCCACGTCAGGAAGTTTCCTCTACCAATGCAATGAATATTATTAAGCATCTACTATATATGCCAGGCACAATGGATCAACACATTCTCTACAAGGTCTAGTATTAGAGCATTCACTAGAGAAATAAATGGTTAAATGACTCCTTGTCCCAAGGTCACAGTCGCTATGCAGCAAAGAGAGGATTTGAAACCAGACCTTCCTGGTTTTGAGGTCTCTATCCGCAATGCCACACTACCACCAGATTATTTAGATATACTAATGAGAATGTCTATCACACAGTATACCATGGACTTTAAAAGACTGTCCGAAATCTGTTTGGAAATGAATGTGTTTCCTATTCTGCAGAGCTGGAACATCAGACATTTTTTTGGTGGCTATGTGACTTCGTGAGTCATAAAAGCATGCCATCACTCAGAAAGGAAGCTGGGAAACAGGTCTCCTACCAGCATCGACTTGGAGTAAGTCACTTAGCCAGTCACAGTCTTAAATTCCTCATCTATAAAATGAGGCGAATATCTCTTGCCAATCTCAGAGCAGTATTTGGAGAATCAACTAGGGTCTAAAACACTTCAAGATGGTTGGATGAAAGACAATACGATCCTATAAAACAGTTTTATTTGAGGCAGATAGACCTGCTCATAAAATACCTGAGTATACATGAGTACATCATGATTGCTCATATTTATAGGTTAGTATAGCTCACCACCCTCCACAAAATTCTATTCCAATGCCTCATCACAGCATAGAGGTGATGCTGGGTTCCATTCATTTCCCATCTCTGTGCCTTTGAGATGGCTATTCTCCATGGCTTCTGATACTTATTATTTGTGTAACCTTGGGCAAGTCACTTAACCTCGAAAAAAGGAGGATAGTAATAGCACCTACCTCCCAGGATTGTTGCAAGGACAAAATGAGAATATTTGCAAAGCACTTTGCATATGTTAAAGTGCTATATAAATGCTAGTGATGATGATGAATAATTTAATCAGCAAAGGAGCTGGAAGCCACTGAACATGGTGAGCAATGAATAACATCACAAAAAATGAAACTGACTCTATCTAAAGAGACAAAATGACTGGTTACTGAAGTGGGGAGTCACTGAGATCTGCTCTCTGTATGCAATCAAGACTTTGACTAGTTAAAGTTCAAAATCAACAGCAAATCAAAAGAGGATGAAGATGAAAATAAGATTATGGGGTACAATTAAAAGAGCTCCAATCTGAATTACTTAAATGTACATCATCAATAGGGGAATGCAGGTTGCCATAGTACTAGAAATATTATATTTATATTATATTATATATAAGCAAATTATTATAAACATTATTAAATTATACTTAAACAAAATATTATATTTATAGCATTAGAAATATGCTCAAGAAATAGAATTAGAAATATGCTACACTCAAGAAATGGCATAAGGGATATTGCTGAGGAAATGTACAATCCAAAAAGAAGCAAGCACAAGGGGTAAGAGAGGGACAGCCTGAGAGCTTCATTTTTTACCCTGGAAATGTAAACAGACCTAGAGAAATTCCTCAAGCACACTAGACAGATTTTCTGTGGAGATCTATGGGCGAGCACAGATAAGAATCCCAGAGGATGAGAAAGCATGGGTGAGTTGCAATCTGTACCCATGGAGAGTGTGCTCACATCAATGAGATAACAGAATCACTGAAGTCAGGAAGTTCTGACTTGGGGGAAAAAAAAGGCATGGATTAAAAAAAAAAAAAGAAGAAGATACCAACATAGACTAGCATCATTTCCTATGGAAGTTTAACTGAAATATAAAGTAATGTCTACAAAGAGGTATAGAAGAGAATCTCAAAACTATCTCAGCTGGCAGATACTGGATCTCCTTGCCAAGCAGAAACATAGCAGGTAAAAGAAATACCAGCTTATAACAGAAACCCATTTTCAAAACCTTCTGGGAAGACTTCAGGACATAATTAGGGGAAAGACTTCCTATTCAACAAGAATTGCTAGGAAAATTGAAAAGCAGTTTGAGAGAAATTCGATGTAGACCAGCATCTCATACCATACACCACAATAAGCTCAAAATAGATATGCAAAATAAATGTAAAAGATCACATAAAAAAAGGACAGAAGGTGGTACTTTTTACAACCATATTTAGAGGATAATTCACAACCAGAACTAGGAGACAGATTGTAAAAGGCAAATAGGTAATTTTAATTATATAAAATTTATAAGCTTTTACATAAAGAAAAAACAAAATAAGAAGAGCTTTCAAGTAGGGAAAAAATCTTTGCATCAAATATCTTTAACAAAAGTCTGATCACGGATACAAATACACAAGAGTAGGAGCCATTCTCCAAGAGATAGCAAAGGATGTGAATAGTTTTCAAAAGATGAAATACAAACTATCAATAACAGTATGAAAAAAAATTTCCAAGTCATTAGTAATAAGATAAATGCAAATTACAACAACTTTGGGGTTTTACCTCACACCAAACACTTTGGCAAAGATGATAAAAGAGAAATAGTCAATGTTGAAGGACTTGGGGGAGATGGGTACTGTTGGTGGAGCTATGAACTGGTCCAGTCAGTCAGGGAAAAAATTAAAGTTACATGAAAAAAGATACTAAACCCTCTGACCTAGTAATCCTACTAATAAGCATGTCTATACCCCAAGGAGGTAAATCACAGAAAGAAAAGTCCCCAATGCTCGTGGCAACACATTTTTATAGGAGAAAAAATTGGGAAAAAAACATTTGGCAAATACTGCTTGGGGTAAACATTGCCTGGGGAGTGCTTCAACAAAGTATGGCATATGAATATAATGGAATGCTTGTATAAACTTACCTACTTAAAATTATCAAAGCTAAAATAACACATGATGAGAGCAGTGAATAGGGCACTCGCCTTCACGTCTGGAAAACGTGGGTTCATATACTGTCCCAGATACTTACTAGCTATATGAAAGCAAGCTGGAAAAGTCACCTAATTTCCATATGCCTCAATTTTCTCATCTGTAAATGAGGGGGTTGAACTTGATGGTGCCTGAAGTTCTAGCTGGCTCTAGATCTATAATCTTAGAATTCTATAGAACCACAATAATATAAATGAAAACAAACCTAAAAGATAAAATGAACTCATTATCGTTTCCTCTAAATCCTCGTGAAATTCTTTGTTTGGCAACCAATCTTTCATAACACTTCTTCACTGCGTAAGCCATTACCAGCCCCCTCCCCCTCAGCCACCCATCACCTTTGTACTCTTCTTACTCTATAGACTCCTCCCCTCCTCTTTGATCCAATGACACTGAACCACCTTGTTGTTTGCCTTCTCCGGCTTCCTTCAAATTCCAAATAAAATCCCACCTTCTACTGGAAGATTTTCCCAATCCCTTTTAATTCTAGCGATGCCCCTTAATCATTTCTTATTTATTCTGAATATAGTTTGTCTGTACATGTTTGTTTAATTGTAGTTTCTCCAGTAGATTGTGAGTTCCTTGAGGGCAGGTCTGTCTTTGCCTTTATTTTTGTTCTCAGTGCTTAGCATAGTGCCTGACACATTAAGTAGGTACTTAATAAATGCCTACTGACTGACTGAATATCAGATTAATTTAGTAACCAATTTTGGTTTCAGATGACTGCTGATGAACCTAAGCCCCTTCTCTAGCTAGAGAGGTTGTGGACTATGGATATAAAATATTGCATATACTTTCCACGCATGGCCACCTCATTTTTCTGAACTATCTTTCCTTGTTTTAAGAGAGAGGCATAATATGGGGGAGGGTTATTAGGAACTGACTATGATATAAAAGCAAAAATCTTCAGTAAATTAAAAAATATATAAGGTGAGGATGATGGAATATTCTGAGCTGTATCAGATGATAAAATGGGGAGAAGCAGTAGAGAGACAAGCAAATTTTCAGCAATCTTGGCAAGAGACATAATTAAGTCAGATGCTATCAAGAGCATTTAAAGATTAAATTGGAAGGAAGACAACAAACGGATGAAAAATTGAAAAAAAGTCTCTCAACAAATCTACAACAAATCATTTTCTTCATCAATTGTAGTAGAGCCTCCAAATTTGGAATCTAGCATCACAGTCCTCAATGTACTGCATAAAGAAGCAGAAATGGAAGGAAATAAAATAAGATAAGAGCAGCCAAATCAGACTAAGTATGCACAGAGGACGTTTACGCTGAAAGTAACACAATTTTGAGAGTACTGAGGGACTGATTATCAAGATTTCTGAAAGAAACGAAAGGTCTGGGAAAAATCATAGGTGGGTTTCTAACCCTCCTCCCCCAAAGGTTGAATGAATGTCAATAAAAACTGATCCATATGACTACTTCTTCCCCTCAACAAAAGATTTATAAAAATAATCTCTACACCTATCAGTCAATGGCATACTTTGGTCTAACTTCATTTGACAACCCAGTCATGCCTTCTCTTGTCCATAGTCTTCTTCCTCTAGGGCTCTTGACACTGTATAAATAATAATGGAACATATCAGGTCAACATCGGTTTTACCCTTGCTTTCACTATGTGACTCCTTTTCTGGTTAAATATCTCTCTGATGATATCCTTTGTAAGACTTTCCCTACAGAATTCTTTATTGGTAATATTTTGTGGCATATTCATGCCCGCTGTATGCTTTGTAATTACCTTTTGGGTCATCCAAAACTTTATGTCCATAGAGATAATGGCATTTTGCAACTCAGAGAAATAAAGCATCACTGGTAGAATACTGATGAAGCGCTGTCAAACGTCTAAAAGTTAATTCAGCCCTTATTCCTCCTTTTGCTCAATTTTTTAGTTCAGGTCATTCTCTATCCACTAAGGCATATAAATGCACATACATACACATGTATGTAAGTATGCATAGATAGATATAAATATAACTATAGATACCTCCTTGTGCCTCAATTTTCTCATAGGTAAAATGAAAGAGTTGGGCAGCTAGATGGAACAGTGGATAAAGCACTGGGCCTGAAGTCAGGAAGATCTGAGTTCAAAGCCAGTCTCAGACACTTACTAGCTGTGTAACCCTAGGCAAGTTACTTAGCCCTGTTTGCCTCAGTTTTCTCATCTGCAAAACGAAGTGGGGAAGGAAATGGCAAACCACTCCTGTATCTTTGCCAAGAAAATCCCAAATGGGGTCACAAAGAGTTGGACGTGACTGAAATAACTGAACAACAATAACAATAACATAATGAAGGGGTTGGACAAAGGCCTCCGAGACCCCTTCTATCTCTAAAGCAATGATCCTATGATTCTGTAACTACAATAATATAAATGAAAGAGCAGCTAGGAGGTACAGTGGATAGAGTCCAGGCCTGGGATCAGGAAGACTCCCTTTCATGAGTTCAAATCCTGCCTCAGACATTTACTAGCTCTGTGGCCCTGGGCAAGTCACTTAACCCTGTTTGCCTCAGTTTCCTCATCTGTATAATGAGTTGGAGAAGAAAATGGCAAACTACTCCAGTATATTTGCAAAGAAAACTCTAAATGGAGTCACAGAGTCAGACATGTCTGGAATGACTGAACACCAACAAAAATGTAAATGAAAATAACACCAAAAGGCATCAACATTTGGATGAACTACAATGTCTAGATGACTGTTGATAAAACATACTTACTCTTCCTCTAGTTAGAGAAGTTACAGACTATCGATGTGTACACATATACATAAATATATGTATGTAAACATTCAAATGTATATTTCTATACATATATGTATAGACATGTATATGTGTATAGGTGGCTACAATACATGTGTGCACACATAGAGATATGTGTGCATATAGACACATATCTAGAAGTATATAGAGAGCGGCCCAAAAGTCTTAATCGAGTAGGCTTTTAGGATACCACTATGTGTGTACATATGTATGTGTATAATATACATATATGTATGTATACATTAATCGACCAGCTCTAAAGACTGTCCTTCTAACTACATATCCCAATCTGAACAATAAGGATTCTTTATTCATTTAGTTTTTCCTGGCATCCACATGTTAACTAGTTTAGAAAAAAAAATCCCAGAACATTGGGAGGAAATACTCAGAGTGATAAGCTCAGAGATCCATTGACATACGGAATTATTGCTTCACCACAACTTTTTTTCCTATTTCCTCAGAACCACGTGAATAATTTAAATCTGAAGTAATACACCTACGTGGCATGTCACATTAGCATGTTCTACAGTTATTTCAAACCATCATCTCAATGCTTTTAGTTGTTTCCAAGCCACAAAGTTGGCTCTGTACTTTTCAAATCTGAACAGTTTGCATTTTCCTCAACTCGTAGGTTGGCAATCATCAGAACACGTCTAATTTTCTGCTGGCCTAAGTTCAAAATGCCTGCTACCAAACTCCCAGTGAACTATGTATTTTCTCATTCAGTTGCCTTTTGCAAAGGCCTACCATAGCACAACACATGGCAGATATTTGACATGCTATAGGAAAAAACAACAAATGAGAAAAAAGGGTATACAAAGCAACAGCCAGGGGAAATGACCCTGATTCATAAAATGCCCACTGTCCAGAACATTCTTATTGCCTTAACCTCATTTAAGAATCAGGCCTTGTCTTGACAGAAAGCCTAGACACAATCTAGGTTAAATCTTGTTAAAAATGAACACTCAAATGATGTGTTAAGACTTCAGTCCTACCAAAGTTTGCTTGAAAAAAGGGATAAGTTTAGAAATCTTTTCATTATATTGGAATTTTCCATGTGAGGAAGGTATGATTTACTGGACAGAAGATAGTACAATTTGGGTCCAAGTCCTGTCTCTGACACATACTGGCTGAGGGGACCTTGAGTAAAACCTTTAACCTCTTAAGAAATTCTCTAAAAACACAAAGTATAGAACAGTTGTTGTTCTATACTTGTTAAAGAAAGTTTCTTCTCTGGAGGTCTCTACACCCAAGAAATCACAGGTCTGGAGAAAAAAAAAATTAGCACCACCATGCCACACTTTTCATTAGCTAAGTAATCATTAGCAGTTCTTGTCTGTGAGATTTTTAAAGAGTTCAAGAAAATCCCAAACTGCTCAATGATGTTCTTATTGCAAGCTACCAAGACAAGAAAATGGATGTGGAGATAGATACCAATCAGGTGAACTTTTAGAAGGGGCTCTGGCTTGATAAACTGTTTTTTTTTTTTAAGTTTTGAGGACAAGGAGAAGGAGGGAGAGAAATAAATCAAGTGATAATCCATTGATGAGACTTCAAGTTCACTCCAAAAATGAAATGAAGAAACAAAACATAAAGACAGAAAAGAAAACATTTCTCAGCTGGGAACAGGAGATGAGCTTTCAGAAGCTCCTGTAGAAAGGTGAAGAAAAAGCAAAAATCATAAATCAGTGAAGGTCACTTTTGACCTTCTCTTTGAATGGAACTATAAAAGGCAAGAGAGAACAAGGCATCAGAATTGGGAAAAAGATTGGTACAACCTGAATCACAGAAATTACGTATATACAGTATTCAATTAAGAAAATACAAATCACTTACAGATAGACCTTTTAACAGAAGACAAGACCTTCAGAGGCCTGTGACTCATAAAGGAAGTCAACAAACATTTATTATGAAATGGCCTCATATGATGCACTATGCTAGGTAATAGAAATATAAAGGCTGTTGAATTTAATAGAAGAGATAAAGCATGGACAGAAATAATTACAATACACAGACAGAATATGACAAACAGAGTGGCACAAGGTACTGGAAGTAGGAGGTAGGGATCACTTGTGACTGAGCAGATAAAAGACTTCCTATACACACCTGAGGGGGCCTTCAAACATGAAAAGGATTTCAAGGGGCAAGGATATGAGGAAGGGGTCAAGGATATAGAGTACAGCTTATGCAAAGGCACAGGGCACAGTGGAAGGCAGGGTGAAACTAATGAATAAGTTATTTGCTAGGATTTAGAATATGCAAAGGGGAATGGTGTAAAATAAGGCTGGAAAGGTAGGTCAAAGCCAGCTTATGGAAGGCCTTAAAATGCTAAGCTAAAGAATTTGTATTTTATTCCATAGACATTGACAGTAATCACTGAAAGATTTTAAGTAGGGATGTTGGAAGTTATGTCATTAGATCTGTGTATTAAAAGGTTGGGGTTGTCATAAAGATCAAATGGGATCATATCCATGTGCTCTGTAAAAACAACATAGAGTATTTGGGGGGGGTGCGAGACAATTGGGGTTAAGTGACACTTACTACCTATTTAAATATCTTCCCAACTATTAATTAAATTTGTCATTATAATTTCTGAATCTATAACACATAACAGATTTACTAACTGAGGTAGGAACAACAGAAATGTTTATGGTGTTAATTGTTTGAAATTACTTTCAAATTACACCAATCTTCATTCTTATAAAGAAATGATTATACAGAAATGAATGTCAACAAAAATAAATATAAAACATACCTAGCAAATGAGTCATGTAAAATAAATCTGGGTAAATCTTTTTAAAAATTATGTCCATTCATATATAACTAAACATATATCTTTTGATGAAATTAGGAAGCTCATAAAGCTAAATGACACTATAGAATGCAAAATTTTAAAGGAAGTTAATATGATCGCAGTCATGGACTTTGTAGATGATTATCCCTCATAAGTGATTCTAACACTTTCCATATTTATTCAAAGAATAACATTTAATTATTAAGTAAAGTAAAACTAGTGTTTTAAAGTCCTATACATCAGACCCAGGGGGCAGATTTTACTCTGGCTTTTAAAAAGCTATAAAAACAAATATTGCTGGATTAATTTCCTTTTTTCTGGACTTATTTCATTTCTTTTAATCATAAATAATATTTATATAACATATTTTCTAAGAGGATCTGATGACCTTTACAGAATAATTTATTACCATCATGACTGAGGTGGTAAATTTAAAAATTCTCCCTCATTTTAAATTGGGAGGGGGGGAACTGGAGGATTCATGATAATGGTAGGTAATGCTGCATACTGAGTCATTGTTCTAATGTTGCTTAGTAGTAGTAGTATTTCGCAGAGCCCTGACAGTTAGGATGAGAACTTATAAATCCTCACCTAAGATGTTGTAATATTCATGATTTCTATTTTGGTGCAATCTCTTGTCCTATGATTTCTCACTTTTCATGCCAGCACTTCCCTTAACTGAGACATCTCAGGCAATAAACATTTATTAAGTGCCTACTAGATGCCAGGCATTATGGTAAGCACTGGATCCCAAATGCGCTATGCAGCCGCCTATCTGCTTCAGCCATTACAACGATTAGTTTGGTGAGGACTACCTACATTCTAGGATTGTGAGAATCTGCATACACTAATGCTTCATCTTATCTTATATTTTTCCTTATACCCCTAACTGGCATAATAATTCTCTCCTGGGCTTGAGTCTTACTTAATACAAGTCCCCTAAGGATCAGAGACCTCCATCTGTCAGCTTAACCCACAAAGACTTACCAGTTACTCAGTGAAGAAATATGGGTCTTATTCTTTATATAGTCTCCTGTAAGGCTTGATTGAGTCTGAAAACGAATAATTTGTATTAAAAACCAATCATTTCAATGATGCTTTTTGTTTCTAATCTGACATAAACAAAACCTCCATGTGTGTCTTTGGGTTCCAACAAGGGCAGTGTGAAATTAATCACCAATAGTACACTGTCTGGCCAAAACAATGTCAGCCTATAATTCTCAGCAACCTTTGGATGACAAGGAGCATGGCCAACAAATGCTGCATCAGAGTGTGTGAGCCTTGAAGAATCAGCAAACTGTAAGGTCTGTTAGTAGAGGACACAGATGAACTGTTTACTGACAAGAATTCTCTTCTGGGTGCTATTAATCTGAATTACATAAATTTGCTGAAGCATGAGTCATATTTGCATAAATTTTATTCTGAGCCCATCTCAATACATGGATTAGCCAAGTCAAGCAAGGACCATATACTTGGGTTATTTGATGTTTTTCATTGAGTTTTACAAACAAGTCAGGGGAAAAAAAAGCTAGGAAAAAATGTATGTGGTACAGTCTCTCCAAACGGCCCCAGGGATTTCGATGTTAATTTGGCATAAAGTAGAGAACTAACAGTATCAGAGACATCCAATCCAATGTACAAAGCACTCTGAATGTTCAGTGTTAAAAACCGCATGGCAGCAGATAAAAGGTGGCTCCCTGGGTCTGACCATCCCCACAGTGAATCTCATTAGGAGTATAATATTCCACCTGGTTGTGTTGTTGTTGTTGTTGTTGTTTTTTAATATACACAAGACTAGCTCGCTTACTGACCCAGCATCATCACTAAGGCAAGTGCCTTCAGCAAGTGGTGCTAGGTTTAAAGAGCTAGAGAGTGGTCAGCCTGGAGAAGAGGTTGACGGGGAAGGGGGGAAGAGGTAGGGGGGATTTTTCACCCATTTTCTCCATCCCTGCTGGAATGCGCTACCCTTTCACGTTTGCCTCTTGATACTCCAGCTCCCTTTAGAGGTCAGTTCCCATGCCACATCCTAAACGAAGCCTTTCCTCATCCTAAAAGGGGTGACTTCCTCACCCTCCCTCCCTAAATAACTTGACATTGATCTTGCACAGACTCTGTTCATATGCTGTAATCTCCTTCCATGAAGAGTAGCCATGGGGTGGACAAAGAACCAACCTCAGAACGGGGAACACCTGGTTTCAAGGCCTACCTCTGACATGTACTGCCTGTGTGACCTTGGACAAGTTATGTTAAGTAACTCTGTAAGTTACAGAAAAGCTGTCAACCTGTATTGGTAGAGAATTTCTTCATGTGGGAGATCTTCATCCCAGCGAAATTACAGATCCAACCACCTACCCTTATTTTCAGAGTAGAATGTAAGCTCCTTCTGGGTAAGGATCTTCTTGTGCTCAGTACCTTGAACAAAGCTGTTGTGGTTTAGTCTTTTTTCAGTTGTGTCTGACTCTGTGAACCTATTTGGGGTTTTCTTGGCAAAAATATTGGAGTTGTGTTTGCCATTTCCTTCACCAGATCATTTTACAGATGAGGAAACCAAGGCCAAGAGGGTTAAATGACTTGCCCAGGGTCACCCTACTAATGAGTGTCTGAGGCCACATTTGAACTCGAGTCTTCCTGACTCCAGGCTCGACACTCTATCCATTAACTGCCCCCTCAAACAAAGCAAATACTTAATAAGTGCTTGCTGAATTGAATTCAGTTGCTGTCTTCTTGCACTTGAAAGGCTGTTAAGTGGAAGAGGGGTTAGATCTATTCTTCTTGGCAAAAGGAGACAGAAGTAGAAGTAAGGGGCAGAAGAAGCATGGAGGCAAATAGAGCCTTCATGTAAGGTCTTCAAGCAGAGGCTGTACGAGAGTACTTGTCAGGTACATTGCAATGGTGAGGTTCATTCATTCATTCATTCATTCATTTAATGGTTTTTAAAATTTCATTTATTTATTTTATTCTGAACTTAAAAAATAAAACAAGCATTTCCATAACATAGTAGAATAGAAAAAAAAAGATGACTGTAACATGAAACAGCAAATCTATCACATGCAACTTGCTATTCCTTTTAAATACATAATAAAGTTATACAGTTTTGACAAAAAGCCACTGTAGTCCCTTTCAAACTGAAGTTCTACGATTCTATGAGTTCTCTTTTGTGATACCAAAAAAACCTACAAGATGGCTGGGCAAGGAATGAGAGGGTACAGTATTCATGTGAATGACTGAACTGGGCCTCAAAAGGATGAGACTTGTGACCTTGACCTTGACTCAGTTCACTTTAATACAAACTAAAATCATCTCTCTTCTCTGTCTGCTCCTCAGATGCTGCTGAGTAGCCAGCTCTTAACTGCCACGGTCATATGTCCTGTCTACCCAGAGCTGTCTGCATCTCAGCCACAACTATTTCCTGAGGGATAGAAAAAAATCAACACAACTGCAAACAAACAATAAAAAACACAAACCATGATCTCATGTTGTCATGCAGTTTCTCCTCTAAATTCTGGCATGCCCTGGGTGCGTGGATTCGAAAGCAGAATTTGATCCTCTGTTTCTCTCAGCTACTCCCCATTTCTCCTCTCCTTTCCATGGCTATACTAGGTACTTCACTAACTTCTTGCTTGCCTTTTCAAAATCTAACTTCCTTGCTTACTATTCTATAGAAACTGCTCTTCCTAAGGGCATCAGTGGCCTCCCATTGACTAATCTAGTGGCTTCTTTTCTATTTTTCAGTCTTCTGGACATCTTTTCCACTATCTCTAATACTTTAATCATCATCCCTTCCAAGTCTTCCCCTTTTCTGGATAAATATTCCTGCCACTCCCTTAACATTGTTCTTAATCATCGTATTTTTATTACCTTTAAGTTTCTGTAGCTAATTCCTCCAACCTAACATGGTTATTACCAAATTCTCTATCATCTTTCCTCTGCTCCCACATCTCTTGACTCTAACTCCCCCATGTCTATCAACGTTACAACCAGTTTCTTAGTCTTCCAAGTACAAAAACTTGAAATGAATCATTTCTGCTTCCTTCCTCTCCTTTGTCTGCTACATTTAGTCAGTAAATTCCTATTCATTCATCCTTTAAAATGTCTCAGCCTTCATCATATTATGTTCCTACTTAAAAGATATAAATTAGTTCCCTTTAAGAACAAACCCAAGTTCTACATCTTAGCAGTCAAGGCTTTCCATAAACTGGTCTCTTCTCTCACTTAATCAGGCTTTCCATAAACTGGTCTCTTCTCTCACTTAATCAGGTCTTATCTTTTGCTATCCCCCAATTCTAGTCAGGCAGCTTTCTTTTCTATTCCTTTCCCATCATTCAGTTATCCTCTAATAACACTTTCCACATGTCTATGCTGTAGACAGGAAGATTTACAGGAATGATGAAAGCATATTTTAGAAGGATAAATTATATAGGTATCTCACAGGATGGATGGGAGGTATGAGGAATTAGCAGTAAAGAAACCTGTTAGAAGGTTACAGTTACATTTCACACAGTGGATAGAGTGCCAAGCCTGAAGGCAGGATGACTCATCTTCCTCAGTTCAACTCTGATCTCAGATACTGGCTGTGTGATCTTAGTTAGACAAGTCACCTAACCCAACTTGCCTCAGTTTCCTTATCTATAAAATAAGCTGGAGAAAGAAATGGCAAACCAGTATCTTTACCAAGAAAACTTCAAATAGGATCATGAAGAGTCAGACACGACTCAAGTCAATAACAACACAATTACAGTAGTCTAGGACGTGATATAATAAAGGGTGACTGAGGATGGTGGCAACGAAAAGGAAGGTGTATATGCCAGAGACATACTGTCAGACAAATTGGCAGGAATTTGGTAACTGATTAACTACAGGGTTGAGCAGTAGCAAACAGTCAAAGATGAATCTAAGGTTTCAAGTCTCGATGAGTGGTAGAAAAATGGCCCCATTAAAAGATAATAGGATAAAAGATTTTAATCTGGAAAGAACCTTAGAGGTCATCTAGTTTTCTTATATATGTTCTGCCTAGTTGTTGCACCATACCATAGGAAAGAATGTTGGTTTGGGGTAGAAAATGTAAAAGTAAAGTTTTGGAAATTTTAATTTTGAATTGATAGCGGATAACAAATTGGAAATATCCAAGTTGACAGTCGGTAATGTAACACTGAAGCCTGGGAAAGAGATGAGGATTGGAGTTATCCAAATAGAGGGACTAGAGAGTTCACAAAAACTCTAAGAGTCAGGGTATCTGTAAAGTACAAAGTACAAGGACAAAAATCTCAGGAACATGCATAGTGAAGGGGTGGGAAAAGAAAATAACCTATGAAAGGGAGAGACGACTGGCCAAGGAGGTAAGAAAAAAACCAGGACAACTGAGGATAAAAGAAGTCAAAGGAGGAGAGGATTATAAGGATGAAGGAGGTGATCAAGGAATGTACTGGTGTCCAACGTTGCTGGGAACCTTCTGGCACTTCCAGTCCATTACTCTTGCTATGTTTCTCTTCACGGTTTCTTTATCGCATCTTTACTCCCCCATCTACCCACAGTCAAACCATTCCATATCCTCTTATATTACAAGCGTTTCTACATCAACCTCTTTGTGACTTTCAGGTTCTTGACTTTTTCGTTGCAATTGATTTTATGCATGCGTCATTTTGATCATACTGCTTGCCATCTTAGGAATGGCTTCCTAATTGCCTCTTAAAATAAACTAAAACGTTTCTCAAGACCCCATGTCACTCAGCCTCTCTCCTTTCACTTCCTGTTTGAGTCTCCTGTTATATTACAGATTTCTGCTTTTGGCTCCTTTCAAGCAATTCTCCTTTTTGACCTCTCCCTGTTTACCCAAGAGTATTTCTGCATCTAGGATCATACCACTCTCTTTAAATGGGAGGATGCCTTTCCATCAGCATTCCCTTGGGTCATGCATCCTACCTTGAAGACATTTTCAAGAATCATCTTTAATCTTTAAATGTCTTTAGTTAGGCTCTGTATTTCCTTGATTCCCCCATAAAGCCATTATAGATTGATACTGCATGGTTTTAGTCACTCTAATCACTACTATAATAACAATAATGATGAGAGCTGACATTTATCTAGCAATTTTGGCTTTCAAATGCATTTTCATAATACTTTTAAGGTAAAGTGTGTAAGTTTCATTATCCCCACTTTCTTAATGAGGCTTGAGAGGTTAAGTGATTTTGTCCCAATTTCCACAATAAAAAAGTATGAATGTCAGAGCCTGGATATGAACCCATAACTCTGCTGTAGTACAATCAACACCTCTGTATGGCTATCATTAATTACCATATTGGTATAAATATAGCCTATAGGCTAGGCTCTCCCTCTATTCCAACAACAACAACAAAACCTGGCTGGAATTAAAACCTGATTGTATGAACTTTGCATTCTTTATAACAAAATAACAATTAGAACAACAAAAAAGATGGAAAAAAATTTAAGCCTGTATATTAACTGAAAATACAACTGAGCTATTAAAAGTACCAAATAAATGAAAGCCTTACAAAATCATAAGCAGAGAACCCCAAGCTCTCAAATCCAGAGTAAGAACTGCATTTTAATTTGAAATCCAAGGTCCTGGGTTCAAAGCCTGGTTTTCCCACTGTCCTCACAGGGTTGTTGTGCAGACCAAATGAAATGACACACATAAAGGCAGAGCTGTACAACTTGGCAGTAGGTCGGGGCCAAAATTAAAATAGACTAAACTTCTTCGGGCAGCAGACAGGTTAGACCAGAGACAGATTGCCATGGTTAGTTGCCGGGAGTCACATGACAAACAGGAGAGTGTGAGATGACAACCTAACACTTTTCGCCAGCTGCTAGAAGGGGCCTGTGGGCTGTATGTTGTGTAGGTCTGCATAAAAGGTTTAGCAAACCTTAAAGCACTCTATAAATGCTAACTATTTATCATCATTATCATCATCATTGTCATTTTCATCAAGTCTTGGGTAAGTCACTTTAACCTCCCTGGGCCTCAGTTTCATCGTTTGAAAAAAAAAAGAAATTGAACAAGATGACCTTTAAGGTCCCTTCTATCTCTAAATCTAAAATCTATGACCATCCACCTCTGAGTATAATAGCCTAAGAATATATTCTAAAGGCTAGTCGTTTCATCCTCACAAAACATTATGTAGCCATGACACAAATTTGGAGAGCAGCCCATGTTGATCAGATGATAGATATTTTCACTGGTTCCTCTGTGAATCAGGGCTATTAACAGCAGAACGTCCAAGCTAAATAGGAGCTATCAGTAGTGTGGCACAAATTTTATCTGCCAAGTCTCACTTTTATAAACCTCGGCTATCTGCCTACTGAAGAGATATTGTATTATGGCACTGTTTACACAACTATTATGCATTTATGCTCCCTTTCAAAGATAAATGATACATTTAGAGAATGAATTGCATACAAAAACTATCTGGTTTGGAAGGATGCCAAAACAAACGGCTGGTTTAACCACAAGAACCCCCGGCTGCTAGTGATCTTCCCACCAAAACAAAGAGGCTTATAGACTGTTCCTTTGTGTATCTGTCAGTCTGAACATGGAAAAAAACCAAACAAAAAGTGAATAATGATTGCCCTTAGAAAGAGTTCTTAGTAATCAATTAAGTGTTCCTTATATTATATATGTGTATGTATATGTATACACACACACACGCACACACACGTGTGCGTGTGTGTGCGTGTGTGTGTGTGTGTGTGTGTGTGCACGCTTCAAAGATCCATGGTTTCACTGGTTTAGGTACTTCTTCTATTAATAATTCAGATGTCATAATTAGTGGTCTTTCCCCACCCCCCACTTAAACATTTTTATATATTAACAAGCATTTCTTTTCTTTTCCTCCCATTTAAAAGAAAAACAAAACCCTAGAAACAAATACATATAGTCAAGCAAAACAAATTCCCACACAGGCCACAGTCTAAAAATGTATGTTCCATTCTGCATCCTGAACCCACCATATTCCTAGGAGATAGGAAGCATAGTTCATCATCAGTACTCTGAAATTAAGATTGGTCATTGTATTGATCAGAATTCTTGAGTATTTCAAAGTTGTTTGTTCTTACAATCTTGTAGCTATGGTGGAATAACTCAAAAGCTATTCTTGTGTACTGTAAGAGTTCAAAAGAGCTATCATGCTGCATACTGTAATAGCTCAAAAGAAACACGAGACATGCAAATTTGGAAACATCTTCATTCCAAACGTTCACATGGACTATTTGTGCCTGACCTGTGATAGAGCCCTTCATACTGGTCTGATCAGCCAAGAATTGGACACACTGGACCTTGACCCCAACACAGTGATGTCCTTTTGGTCCTCTCTGAGCACAAAGGACAATAACCAGCCAATCAGCTATGGTAGAAACTGCTCTCCTGGTTTGCTCACCTTATTCTGCATCAGTTCTTACAAACCTTCCCAGGTTTCTCTGAAACCATCCCTTTTCATTGTTTCTTACAGTCCACTAATATTCCATTATCTTCCTGTACTATTCACCAATCAATGGGCACCAATCTCTCTTTATTTCCAGTTCTTTGTCACCACGAAAAGAGCTGCTCTAAATAGTTTTGTATATACAGATCTTTTCCCTCAGTAGGTGGTCTTCATAAATTGCCAAGGCCAAAAATGAATCCATTATCTTGTGGCCAACCCTTCTGATGATGAGCCTCTTAACACTTCCTTAGCTAGGATGGTTCTTAGATGACCAATGCACAGTTTTTCTCTGGGTCTCTGATCAAAGCCCTTTCAGATCCTGCTTCACTGAATTAGCCTTCCAGAAGCCCAGGTGGGCCAATGGAGATCTTAGAGTAGGGCTTAAGTAGATAATTAAGAATTTAAATACAGGCATGACTAAAAAGATTAGAACTGAATTCAAGTGATAAAATTTTGGGTAGTCCCAAAACTAAGGAAAATATTAAAAGTAAATGAGAAAGTTCTCCCTTCCCTCTATTTTTAGACAGCTAAAAATATTTGAAATAGAAAATATCTTTGCTTCCCCTTGATGTCCTATACACATACCAACTCTGTTGGCAAACATTTAATATGAATTTTTAAAGTCATGTTAATATAACAGACCTCAGCTAACTGTTACAAGTGTCAAAATATGTGTTTGGGTAGGAGGCACAAATTAACTAAGACATTTTAAAAGGAAAGCATGTTAAAGGACAACAAGATTCTCAATGAAAATACAAATACACCAAAGCCAATTTTCAATTTATCAGAACTTCCACAGCAAAAAGCTCTTATTCATTTGTAGCAGAACTACACTCCAAAACAAAACAAAATTAAAAACCCAACACTCAAAAATGTCATCAGAATTCTATTTTTAATCATCTGGTCATAGCACATCTCTGGGTACAGGCACAAGGATAGCCTGTGTATTAACTCTTGATGGCCAACACCACTAAATCAAGGGAAAATTTTTTAATCAACCCCACACCCCTTGAGATAATATACCAAGAACAAAGCACCAAACAGACATAAGGTAGCAAAGTTATTATTATTTCTCTTCACTCTTTCACCACTCAAGAAAAACAGGTCTTATACTTCATCTCTCACCTCCATCCATGCGTTTTTGCTGGTGGCTTCTCAAATCTGGAATGCACAACCCCTTAGAATCCTTAGCTTCTTGTAAAGCACAGCTAAGAGATCACCTCCTACACACAAGGCCTTTTCCATTCACATTCCCTCCTCAATCCTCCCCATTGTCAGTATCTTTACCTTCTGAAATTACTTTATATATGCTTCATACATCCAAGGACCTATTGTGCCATTCCAATAGAATGTAATTTCCTTGAGGACAGGAACGGTTTTGTTTTTGTCTTTGTTAACACCAGTATCTATATTGTCTTGCATGTAGTAAGCACTTAATAAACACTTCCTGAATTGAGTTAAATATTATTATTACTTCCCCAAAATGGGGGGGAAAACATTATGCTGCAAGCTTTCTTTTGAAACTTTATATTTAAATTTGTTTCAAGATGAAGTATCTATTTTTAGAATGACTCATAAGAACGTCCCATGGTGGGCCATTACTACAGAACCCATCGTAGGCTCATTTCACATTCCTCTTCTCTTCTCCATAGGGAAAGGGGCACTCTGAATGACAATGAATTCACTCCTCTACTTTCACATCCTGATTTCTCCCTTACAATCTCAGCTGGTGAGTGAAGTAAGAAGGCGTTCGTGAGAGACATCTGTATACTTTTAATTAACCTACCACAATTCACAGTGAGAACCATATATTGTTAAGAAATAAGAATGGGAATAGGTATGGCTTTTCATTATGAGGTGTTTCTTGTATAACCTTTTTTCACTTACTTCTACTTCTCCTTTTCTATCTATAGAATGTCTTCTCTTTTTTGTTCTTGACTTTCTAATTCTTGGCTTTTATTAACCTTCCCCACTTTGCTTCCTTCTGCCTTGTGCCTGTTCCTCTCAGTCACTCACTTTTGCTCAGGGTTCCCAAATCCTATCTAGGGTGGTCTGGGGTGGAGGTGAGAAGAGGAAAGCAACATGGCTGCTCACTCTACTTAGATAATCTCAGCATCACCCACTTCAATAGACTTCTAGTGAGATGTGAGGACCATCAAGTCTTACCATGTGCCCTGCCACTGCTTTATCCTCTGCTCCAAAGACATGCCCTTCAGATACCTAGGAACAGCCATTTCACCTTTTTCTGTACTCTTGACCCCTGGGCCTTACCGTCCACCCTATTACTTGGCTCTTAGGACTTCCAGGCCAGCCTTTTCATCCACCCTTCAGATGAATTGTATCTATGCTCTCTCCCCCAATTAGATTATAAGCACCTTGAGAGTAGGGGTTGTCCTGCTTTTTCTATTTGTATGTCCAATGTTTAGCAAAGTGTTTGGCACACAGTAAGTACTTAAAAATGATTTTTTTCATTAATTCATTCCCTCATTTTTTTTTCCTTAAGCTGTATTAAACTTACAACTGAACTTCACCTTTCTTTTCTCATCTCTTTCATCACACTTAGCCCCAGTCAAAAACGAATATTTGTTGTTGGCAAATATGTTCTCACCACTAAGACCAAATCATAAATTCACAGAATATTACAGTCAGAAGCAACCTTAGAGACTATCTAGTTAAACCTCTTCAGTTTATAGATGGAGAAACTGAGTCTTAGAGAGAGGAAGTGGCATCCTCTGCTACTCCAAATGAGAGAAGTGAGATTTGAACCCAGATATTTTGACCTCAGATCTGGTGCTCTTCCCACTGTACTCACAGCTACCAATGGCATCATGAAATTCATGTTTCCCCAGTCATGAATTTGCTCTCAAGTGTTTCTGATTCCAGATCCAGCACTTTCTCCACTATACCAAAGCGTCATTTGGAGTGGAGCTGGAAACCCTGTAATACTTAAGCACGTCAGAAAATTTATCTTGGGCTTCCATTTATATGAATTTCAACTGTAAAGACGTACCTATTAGCACTGCAAACCACACTAAAAAATAACCACAGACTATCTTCTCTGATGTTTCGTTATCCTGCTCATTAAGAGGTCTCTTTAGGGCTCCAAGGGGAATCTTTAATGGGACATAATGTTCAGGTGTGCCCATCGGAGGTGAATTCACCTCTTAGCTTCTAAATAAAATGAAGGTTCTGTTCCATAAGCACAGGGATCAGAAGACCATTTTCCATTTATCCATTTCTCCATCTATGTTTGTGTACAGATCCCTTCTGAAAGAGATTTAACTACCTCTGGAATCAATATCAGGGATTATGCTCCATCATTTAACAACTCTGGATTTTCTGCAACAACATGGGATCTTACAGTTCAGAGATGACATGAGAAAAGAAGAGGAAGTAAAAAAAAGAGTAAAGACTGTCTCACTGTGAAGATCATCTGGGGCTTTATTTGGGGAGGTCAGGTGCCTTTAGGAAATTATCCCTACTACTACGTTGATTCACTACTGTGTGACTTTGTCAAATTATTTAATGTCTCTGTGCTTTAGTTCCTCCAGCAGGAAAAAAAAAGAGGAGTGGGGGGGATAATGCTGTACATCACAGCACACCAATAACACATAACTCTTTCGGTATTTGTCACTCTAAATAAAATAAACTCTTCTTTATGTCTTACTCATATCCCACCTACTAGCTGTTAAACCCATTTTCTTTTGTCCTGCACTCAAAAATAAATTATGAAGCATTTCACTAGGATTTCTGTGGAAAATATGGTAGCTTCATTGAATGATGGCCAGCCAATGAGTGAGACCAAATCTCAGCACATTTTGTAAAGCCCTGGCAGTCAGAGGGAATGAGTTAGCACACTTACCCCTGAACAGGGAAGTCTCTCCTATTAATCAAAGGGTGTGCATCTGTGGTGCCTCTCATCTAAGGATCTCAGAGAGCACATGAAACTCTCTTAGCACAATAGGAGGTATCATTATCTCTGCTTTGCAGTCACGGAAGTTAAGAGGCATTTAGATAGTTTCAAAGTATGTTTAGACCTCAGCCTTTCACCAATCTCTCCCCACCCATATCAGTAAGAGGATGGCAGTACCCAGCCAAGGTCTTAAGAAACAGAGTCTGACTGATGCTTACAAATACAGATTCTTCTTTATGCTACTTATTTTCTTAAAGGCTTATCCTAATTCCTTTCAGACCCACAAGCATTTACAAGCATGACACCAATCAAGAAAGCATTTTTTATGGACCTACTATGTGCTGGGCACTATGCTAGTTGTTGGGGTTACAAAGACAAAAGTGAAACAGTACCTGCCCATAAGGAGCTTATATTCTACCAACAGAGGCAACACATACACAAATAAGTATACTGAATACAGAATATATACAAAACGAATACAAGGTAGTGTGGCAAGGAAGGGCACAAGTAGCCAAAGAGATTAAGAAATGCTTCATGTAGAAGGTGGTATTTGATCTCTATGCTGGGTTGAGCAGCAAGTCATTCTCACTACTGAATTAAGACCATTTGGGACGTCCAATCTATCGCCCATTGCGCCAGGTCATTGGTTTCTCCAATAACGTCAGCTACCAGGATCACCAAAGTGAGTTTTAGAGAAGGGATGGGGATGAGAGACACTCTCTACCAAATTAACCCTTAGAGGTAACTCCTCTAAAAGAGAACTTAATTCAGTCCAAATTCTTAACTGGTGAAAGCACTTAAAATTATCTCCAAATATCAAAGAACTATACTGGAGACTGTAGAATCATCGGCTTATCAGTTCAGACCTGGAAAGGTCTTCAGAGACCATCCAGTCCAGCTCCCCCATTTTACAGATAAGGAAATTAAGACTCAAGGTGGTCAAGTGACTTTCTCAAAGTCAAACATGTGATAAATGGCAGAGGCAGTTTGCAAACACAGTTCCACGGACTTCAGAATAAGTGCTCTCTCCACTGTATTACACTGACTGCTTCAATTAGATAAATTGACACAAGTATGGAGGAGGAACAGATTTATATTCTTTATTAGGGAAGAGTCTCTCCTTTTCCAGGAACCAGAAAACACAAGATCTTAAAATCCAATGAGACTCCTCTACTCTAAAATTTTATCCCTCTGCCTTTTCCTAGGCCAGGATTCCTTTTCTTTTTCTATATCGTAAATGAAGAGGACAATTTGAATCAGTCCAGAACTTTTCATCAGTGGAACCGCTGCTCCTTCACTCCATGCCAAAATTATGGCAAATAGCTTTGAGCTTTAAAATTCCTTCAGCAGGTTTCCTTGAACACTCTATGACTGGGGTCCTCCCTTTTCCTAACTTCCTTTCTCTGAATAACTAACCCCACCCTCTTAGTGGAAGCCTTATGAAGGAACAGCATAAGACCAACGTCCTGGAAATATTTGTTTGTTGGTTACTCAGAACAGAAGGAAATCCGGCAGTCATTTCTTCCTATCTCTCCAACCCCTGCTGCCATGCCCCTTGGACTTTGATACTGATTCACCTGCAAATCCTTCATATGAAAAGACTTTCTCTGATCATGGAAGCTCAAGAAAAGCAGGATTTACCAGAGAACTAAGTGAAATAACAGAAGTAGCCCCAAATTTAAATATATATATATATTTTTTTTCTAGGAATAGCTCTCACCAAGGGTTCTGTATATATTGTAAAAGCAGAAGCAGTATACTATATCCTACAGGATAAAAATCTCAAGATTACATATTCTTACCAAACACACACACACACACCAGACCAGACCAGAGATGAATAATGCTGGTTGCTTGGAAAAAGACAAAATCTTCTAGTCATTTTTTTTTTACCAATTTTAGGCCCCTGCTACGCAATTTAATCTTCTGGCTTCCCAATTCCCTTCCCTCATCCAAACAACTTGGCCCATTGATAAAAATACGGGGGAAAAAAAGCCTCTGAGAAAAGTCTGAACTGACAGAAAATGAAGTTAGCAAAACCAGGGAAAAAAATATACACAAAGACAACAACAACAATGGTAACAACAACAAAAAGAAACTGAGGAAGTAAAGATGCAACTCCCAGTTTTTGTAGAGAGCAGAGAGAGCTATGGGTATAGAACAGTCCACATGTTGTCAGACTCAGCTGAAGTGTTGGCTAGTTTTGTTGAACAATCCATCTTAGTTTTCTTTTATTCTTGAGGATAAGGGATGCTTTACTAGATTAATAAGAGGAAAAGGAGATACTTGGAAATGAAGGCAACACAAAATGGAAAGCTATTGAAGAGAATGAAAAGCTTATTCTTTTAATTTCATAGAAATAAAAACAAGAATCTCAAAGTTTGAAATCTGATTTCCAAATAAGCTCAAGCTTAATATTATTACCTAAAACCAGGAAAAGTGAGATTTTAGTTCCAATTCTGCCTCTAAGTAGCTAAAGACTTTCAGTAAGCCCCTTTAACCTCTCTGGGCCTCAGTTTCCTCATTGGTCCTATAGAAAAATTAAACTCAACATCTCCAAAACTAAACCCTTTATCATTCCCTCAAACCCTCCCCCATTCCTAACTTCTCCATTATTATAGTAACCAAACCACACACTTAGTGACCCCGGCTCACAACCTATATGTCATTCCTGATTCCTCTTTTTCACCTCCCTGTCTCCAATGAAGGGGTAAATCCTATCATTTCCACTTTCATAATATCACTTGTCTACTTTTCTCTCCTTTGACACTGCCACTACCCTGGTGTAGGACATCATTACCCCATGCATGCACTACTGCAACACCCAACTGGTTGGTTTCCCTTCCTCAATTCTCTCCCCACTCTGATCTATTCTTCACTCAGCTGTCAAACTGATCTTCCTAAAATGCAGATCTGATGATATCACCCCTCTAACTAAAATAAAATCCAGTGGCGCTCTCTATTACCTCCAAGATCAAATATGCCATCTTGTGTTTGGAGTTTAGCACTCTGAAAATAATCAGGCCCTTGCTAGTCTTTCTTTCTTTCTACCTTTCTAGTTTTCTTACACCTTATTTACCCCTACATACTTAGCAATCCAGGGACACTAGTTTCCTTGCTATCTGTCACATTCAACACTCCAGTCTTTCAACAGAGAATTTTCACTGTCCTCCCCAAGCCTGCAATGCTCTCCCTCCTCATCTCCACCTCCTAGCTTTCCTGGCTTCCTGCAAACTCTCAGATAAGTCCCACATCCTACAAGAAGTCTTTTCTGTCTTCCTTAATGTTAGTGCCTTCCTTCTGAGACTCTCTCTAATTTGCCCTGAATATATCTCGTGAGTACACAGCTGTTTGCATGTTGTCTGCCATTAGACTATGAGATCCCTGAGAGTAGGAACTATTTGTTTTTTGCCTTTCTTTATATCCTCAGCACTTAGCACAGTGCTTGGCACATAGTAGGCTCTTAATAAAGCCTAGCTGAAAAACTGACTGATTATTAAATAGGGAGGTGGAACCAGGTGACCCTTCCAGTTCTAGAACTATAATTCTTCTGTCTTTCTTTTTTCTACTAACCTCACAAAGACAGATACTTCATCTTGCTTCTTTTATATTATTATTCTCCACCTTTTAATTCTAGCCCCCTTCCCTTCACAACCTCAAATTAAAATCTCAACTAATAGTCCCCCTATAGGAGAAGCCCAATAAATGTGTGTTGGTCTACTGACTGAAGCAGCTTCCTAAGGCTTTAAGGAACAGGTGGAATTTCAGGAATGTTTGAGGGATGGATAGTTAAAAGGAGGCATCAAAACAAAAGCTGGGTGACATACCAAAGCAAGTAATAAATAGGGATTCTGAACTTATTCTATAGTGTTAATCCATCTATTGAGTCCCTGTGGCATATGATACTGGGGAGAAATAGGGGAAAACTATAATGGGAGAAAGAGACAGAAGGCAGTGGGCAAAGAAGACAATTTAACTGGTGCTCTGAGGACTAGCTAAGGAGTGGTATAGAAATAAATAGTTCACTAAAAAGATTTCAGCAGTCCTGATACAGATAACCAAGACTGTGGGAGCAAAGATAGAGAAGATGAAGAGATCAGAAAGCGATGTGTAACAGGTTTTGGCGATAGATTAGAGATGCGGTTTTTGCTTGTTTTGCTTAGCCCTTAAAGAGGAAGTAAATTGTAAAGGAGTTAGACTTAGGTGTGATGTAAGGGAAAACTTTCTAACATTTAGAGCTATCTCAAAATGGAATGGGCTACCCATTACTAGGAGTCTCCAAGCGAAAGTTGCATGAACACTTATCAGGTATGTAAAGGAGAGGCTTGTTTGGATTTCGTTGGACTAAATGGCCTCTGAGGTCCCTTCCAACTCTGAAATCCTGTGATTCTGTTCATCAAGTGTTTTCCAACCCCATAAGCCCCATATTTCTTTTACCCCAGTATTTAGCTTAATGGCTTCCCCACTTGCTGTGTCTGACTCTACCACCACTCCCTTTAGGAATTAAAATTCTTTGCCTCATAGCTTTGCCTATGGGAGGGACTTTGATTTTTCTTTATTTCCTCTGTTACATTTCCTGAAACAAAAATAAAAGATGTATTTTTTAAACTACTAATTATTACAGGTTTTAAGATAATATGCAAAAGAAGAGAACTACAAACTTATACAATTTTGACAAGCGTATCTCAGTCTGCCTTAGTCAGGGTAGGAATTACCAGGATGCCCTTCTTAGGATACGCTAATGACCAAAAATATCACCATCATGCTGTTTAATTCATCTTTGGATACTCAACACCTTCCCAACTCCCTAGGCCTCCTCTCCCATCTGATTAGAGGGCTGGAGGGTGGAGCACTAAATGCCTCTTTTATAAGAGGGCTGGGATCTCTAGTTAACTCTCTATTTAGCATTTGTAGTTTTGCTTGGTTTGAACTCTAAGGAATATGATATCCCTGTACTGGGTTACTCCTGGTGTCCCTCTCTCTCTCCAACTTCCTTTTATGTGCTGTCTTTCCCCATTAGAGTGTAAGTTCCTTGAAGGCAGGGATTGTTTTTTTCTTATTTGTATCTCCAGTGCTTAGCACAGTGCCTGGCACATGGTAGCACTTAATAAATGTTTATTGAATTGAATTTATCTTGTTTTTCCCCCATCCCCTGACTAACCGAACTTCTTTTAGATCAGAAGTTCTTAACTTGGGTTCCCTAGATAGATTTCAGGGAGTCCATGAACTTGGATGGGAAAAAAAAATTAATCTTTACTAACCTCTAATTGAAACTTAGGATTTCCTTAAATTTAAAAACATTATTCTGAGAAGGGGTCCATAGGCTTCACTGAACTGCCCAAGGGGTCTGCACACTCATACACAAAAAAGGTTAAGAAAACTTGTTTTAGATACTAGATTCTATCCCTGAAGCCAGCTAAGAAGATTCAATTTGGTAAGGCTAACCTGCCTCCAAACATTTTTTTGTTTTTTGTTTTTGCTAGGCAATGGGGTTAAGTGACTTGCCCAGGGTCACACAGCTAGCAAGTATCAAGTGTCTGAAGCCAGATTTGAACTCAAGTCCTGCTGACTCCAGAGCCAGTGCTCTATCCACTGCACCACGTAGCTGCTCTGAAATATTTTTTCACAAGCCCTAAGTTCATTGCAGGAACTTCTATTTCCTCATTCTCACATCTATTTCCTGCCCCTCACCCTACCCTACAAAAAAAAAAAAGTCCTCTGCGGGGCTTCAGGTGTGACCAGTACTTGAAACCCTAACCTTACTGGTTTCCTGTGGAAGAAGTGTTGTTCTCTATTGAGTCTCCAAAGGGTCTATCTCCTACACTTTCTTGCATTGAACCTCTTCAATCCTTTTGGCATGCAGGTATCTGCCTGATGGAACAGCTGTACCTGGTCAGCTGGTCAAATCAGGTAGCCCAAAATCCCATTAAAAGCAAAAAAGCTTTATTAAAGCCATAAATAAACTGTTCATAGATGAATCCCGCAGAAGGGTTGCTCCCCAATTATCTCATTAAACTGGCACGATAAAAGTATTCCAAAGATTAACAATTTTGGCAAGCTCATTTATCTTAAACCTTTTAAATTTAAGAACCTCAGAATCATATTTATAAACCTTTCATGTGCAATTCTAAAAGCTTTTAATATGAAAGGTCCTTCTTCAGTGCAAAGGAGCCCAGGTCTGTTCAGAGTCATGGTTAAAATTTGAAAGGCCTGTCAAAAAGAATTACAAGAGCTACTTTTAACTATCCATAATCCTTTTATTGAAGAAATGATGTTATCAAGTCAAACTGCTCAGTAACAATCTAAATTCATAGCCTCCTTGTGTTACTATAAATAAACACTGTACACATTCTAAACGTTTAATTATTCTTTATCTAAAGCAATACCTCTAAGGGCTATTGACTGAATCCAGAAAATGGTAGAGGATAGGGAGAATTCTTCAATTAAAAGAAAACATATAAATGTTTTGTTGATGCTCTTTAAAAAACTGGTATCACTTCCCAATCTATCTCCTCATTCTTATCCAGCAACAGAACCCTTCATTGTGTGGCCCCTTATCGGCAAAGGAGATAATGGGAAGTGTACTTTTTCTCATCTGTAAGGTGGGTCTGAAAGACCATGGCAGGGTAGAGGTAAGGGCCAAAGGTAAAAAGAATGGAAGTCTGGAAACATCCCTGAGAGGAGGGAATGAAAAGGTGTGAAGGTGACCATGAGAAGTACAGATATACACCAGCACCATCAGCTAGCTGATTGCAAGGGAAGGGCACTGCTATCTTGAACTGAATATACGCATGAGAAGTTGGAGCTTTGTTTGGCTCACTGGTCCACTTAAACAGAAGACAGAATTTGTTACCAACATCCCCTTCTCTGCAGTCCGGTGAACTGGTATCTTTTCTCCTTAAATTTTATTTATTTGCTGTCTATACTTTTAAAATGGGGTTTAAAATGGGGTATCTTTATTAAAGATAAGCTAATTTTTATTGTTCTGAATGAGTGTTTGCTATAAATGAGTGGACCACACTAGGAGGAAGGACAAAGGGGAACCTCTGGACCAATTGCCGCTGTTGTTTATCCTTCCTTTTCAAAGAGGACCAATGACATCACAAGGTGATGCCTTGACTTGTGCGTGAACAGGATTTAAGGGAGGCAGAACTGCACAGTCATCAGCCTCACTCTGTCTTCCAGAGTCATTGAACTCTAGCCCAAAACTGAACTACAAGTTTACACTGAAGTATGTTCTCTCTCTCTCTCTCTCTCTCTCTCTCTCTCTCTCTCTCTCTCAGCACAAAGCAAGGCTTCACTTGTAACAAAGAAATACATTTAAGCAAAAAAAAAATCAATACCTTGGCATGTCTATCTCACTTCACACCTATTCAATATCCACCACTTCTAAGCCAAGAGGCAGAAGGTATGCCTGTCAGTCCTTTACAGACTCAGTTGGTCATTGGCTTGATCAGAGTTCCAATACCTTTTAATATTGTCTTCCTTTACATTACTGTATCCACTCTTTAAATTATTCTCCTAGGAGCCCTTCTACATTTTTATGTCAACTTCATATTTCTTTTTCTTTTTTGTCAATTAGTATTTCTACAGTCATATATTATGATGCTTTTGAAAAGAAAGACATTAAAATGGCTTGAGTATGTCGAAATCAATTACATGGATTCTGAGGATTTCTGAAGGGCTAAATACTTCATCGAACCCTGGAGAAAAGTAAAAGAGGAAATGGGGGTTGGGGGGTAGAGGGATCACAACTTCCAGAATAGATTTGCCCTAGCCCGCATTATTAATCCAGTCCTCCATGTCACCTCACACCTCCTGAGTGTTGATGCTAGGGAGGCACAGGCGTAGCTTGGAGTGTCAGGTAAACTACAAAATGGCTTTGAGAGTGTTGCTGACCTGTTGAATGTGAATTAACAACATAATTCGTGTCACTGATGATGAAGAACAATTTCACTGGCTGAAAGAACTTTTTTCCACGGAAATCAGACGTAGCATACAAAGCAATAAATTAATTCCCCAGGAGAAATTCTGAGAGTGGGGGGTAGGGAGGAGTTGCCTTGCTAGCCAGCAATTACTATAAAAGTTCCAAGGGCTCCCTGCCTTATTCCTCCTCCCCTCCCCTTTCACCATACAAGAATTTTCCTTTTTCAAAAGGCCTACAAGCCTTGCAGGGCCTTAAACAGCTTCTTGTTCAGAAGATCCTGTGGAAGAAAGTGTAGATGTACCTTTTTTTTTTTTAAAGGAATCACAAAGTCTGGTGATTGCATAGTGTAGCTTTCACATAAAATTTCTAAACCTTTCGAAATCCATGGGAATTTGTGACTAGTTTCTGAGTTTGATTATTTGCATCTCTAAAGGTGCTTCTCCCTTAAACAAAGCCTTAAGGGGAATCATAGGATTGTAGAACTTTCAGGTCTGTAAGGAGCCTTAAAGTTCTTCAGTTTAACCCCAACATGTTACAGATCAGGAAACTGAGGCTCGGGGAAGTCAAGTCAATTGTTCAAGGCTGCAATTATAGTTAGTAGCAGAGCTAGGCCTCAAACACTTCCTGAGGAATCAGGGCCATTAAAGCTCATTTGGTTCAACCCTTATCCAGGGCATGAATCCCTTTGAAAGTATCCATAGCAAGTGATTATCATCTCCTGGCTTGAACACTTTCGGTAAAGTGGAATTCACTAGGTTATGAAGCAATCCATTTGAGACAAAGTAGCCCATTCCAATTTCAGACAGCTATAATTACTAGGAAGTTCTCCCTCGGGTTCAATAACTCAGTAAGTATTTATTAAACACCTAGTATGTGCCATGTACCATACCCGGTGCTGGGGATTCAAAGACAGAAGTGAATCTGTCTAGAAACTTACATTCTAACTGAGAAGACACTGTGTGTGTGTACACATATGTGTGTGTCTAAATATTACACATTTATAACAGTATAAATATTACATATTTATATTATAAATACAAGGTAGTTTTGAGATCAAGAGCAAAACAACAAAGAAGAAAGCTGGAGTTATAATGAACTAAATCTTGTCTCTTACAAATTCTAACCAGAGGTCTTAGCTCTACTAATTTCTACTTAGTTCTATTAAGTTCTATTCCTCTAGAGTAACTCAGAAGTCTAATCCCTCTTTCACATGAGGGTCCTTCAAATAACTTGTCTTCTTGTTTATATAAATTTTAATTTTTAACTTCCATCGACAAATACAGATATTCAAGTGCAGAAATAAGAACACAAGAGAAGAAATTAAGAAAAATATATAAAATGAAACTCCAAAATATAATCAATGAGTGTACATGTCTATAAATTTCTGTTAGTTACTGTCAAGAAGACCTGAGTTCAAATCTATCCACAGACATTTACAAGCCCACTAGTGGGCAAGTCACATAATCTGTTTGCCTCAGTTTCCTCATCTATAAAATGGGTTGTTGTTAGGATCCAATAATAAAATAACTGTAAAGCACTTAGCACAGTGCCTGGCACATACTAAGTGCTATATAAATGTTTGCCATCATCATTATTATTATTATTATTATTGTGATTGTGATTATTCTGCTTCTTAAAAGCCCCAAACTAAAAGATGTATGTATTGACTTTAACACAATAACACTCACATGACTTTTGTTTCTGTGATTTAAAAAAAAAACCCCTTTCCTTCATATAGAACATATTTTGTTTTTGGTGGGGGTGGAGATTAGGAGTAGGGTTTTGCTGCTAATGCTACCTTTAACTCCATATATTATAGTCATCGGGTTCTTTAGGTTCCACTTTCTTCACTCTATATAATTTCACATCAATCTGATTTTAATTTTTTGTATTTGTCATTTCTTATGTCATAGTATTGAACATCTACCATAATGTACATAGCTATTCCCCAATCATTGGAAACCTAATTTATTTTATGTTAATACAAAGAGTGCTGCCAGGAATGTTTTTGAATAGATAGACTTAATACTGCCAAAAAAAAAAATCCTGGGTGTACCGTCCCAATAGCATGGCATGATCACTTGGTCAAAAGGGCTTGTACATTCTTGTAACTCTCATTGTTTTCCAGAAAGGTTGAGCCAATTCACAACTCCCTAAGCAGGATAACAGGGTATCTTTTTTTACAAGCACACCAACAATAAATTGTGTCATCCTTCATTATCTTTGCCAATTTGCTAAGAGTCTGGTAGAATTACCTAAGAGTTCCTTTAATGTGCATTTCTCTGATTATCAGGTATTTTGAACATTTTTCATGTAGCGTTGATGACTTCTGCTTCTTCTTTTGAGAAGCGCTTGTTTGTCCACGTCCTCCAAACACTTATCTACTAGATATTGGTTCTTACTCTTTGAGATGTGTCAGTTCCTACTTGGAGAAATGGGGCAGCTAGGTGGCATGGCAGGTAAGAGTGCTGGCCTAGGAATCAGGAAGACTTAACCTCCTGAGTTCAAATCTGGCCTCAGACACTTACTAGCTGTGTGACCCTGGGCAAATCATTGAACCCTGTTTGCCTCAGTTTCAAGAAAACACCAAATGGGGTTCACAAAGTGTCAGACATGACAGAAACAACTCGACAACCACAACCACAACAACAACAACAATTTGGAACAATCAGTCCATCAATCAACAACTACTTAAAAATCACCTACTATATGCTAAGCATTGGGGAAATAAATACAAAAAAATGAAACAACCCTATCTACAATAAGCTTACATTCTAACGGGAAACATAAGTACCCATACAAATACATATAACATAAATATAAAGTGAATAAATACAAATAGACACAAAGTAGTTAACTATAAATTAGTTTAGAAGGGAAAACACGACCAGTGAGATCCCCCCCCCCCGCTTTTATGATGGATGCATTTATTTTTGTTGTGTAAAAGCTATTTATATTTATATAATCAAATTAATTTCTTTTCAGCTCTGGTGTTTAAATATTTAAAGACACATATGTTCACATAGACCTCTCCTTCTACCTACCTAAGCTTTCTCTTCGAAGGAATTCCTTCAATACCTCTTCCTGTGACATGGTTTCAAGTTCCCTCATCATCCTGGTCACTCTCTTCTGAAGGAGCTCCAGTTTCTAAGCAGAATAGAGTAAAGAGAGCTCCAGCCTGGGAATTGGAAGACCTGGGTTTGAGTTAAGCTCTACCCCTTAACTGTGGAATCCTGGAGAAGTAACACAATCAGTGTGAGGCTTGGCTTCCTCCTTTGTAAAATGGGTAATACTTGCATTATCTACCTGATCTTAAGTAGCTAAAATATTTGTGCTATCTATCTGATCAGACTGTTGGAAGGGAAGTAGCTTTGTAAATTAAAAAAAAAAAACACTATATAAGTGCATTATTATTATTACTAATTAATGCCCCTCTTAAAATGTAGAGCCCTGAATTATCATTTCCTTTATTTGGGATGCTATACTTTTATGATGGCAGCCTAAGTCAACACAGGCCGTTTTGGAACTCACTTTCCATTATTGACTCATAACAAGTTTATATCCTACTAACACATCCAAGTCTTTTTTAAATGAAGCACGGTCCAGGCTTCCTGATTCTCTGAGACAGAAGTAATCTCTCTGTGTGCACTTCCACATTTACTGCAGTTATTTGCGTATGCCTAATTTCCACTACTGGCCAATCAGCTTCATAAATATAGGAACAGTGTTGTTGTTCAGTCATTTCAATCATGTCTGATTCTTCATGATCCCATTTGGGGTTCTTTGGGCAAGGATACCGAATTGGTTTGTCATTTCCTTCTCCAGCTTATTTTACAGATAATGAAACTGGGGTAAACTGGGTTAAGTGACTTGCTCAGACTCACGCAGCTAGTAAGTGTGAGACCAGATTTGAAATCAGGAAGGAAGATGAGCTAGCTGCCCCTACTACATAGTAAGCACCCAATTTGTTGAGTGAATTTAAGAAGTCTATGTGAATCATCACCCTACTGAGGAAAGATCACCACATCTCTCCACCTGTGGCATCATTCCCTTACATGTGAGTTCTGTGTCTAAAGGCATATATTTTGTAAGCTATCTTGAGGTTAGGAGGCTAGATCTTTTTTTAATTTCTTTTTTAATTTTTTTTCAAAACCTGGGACAGTTTTTCATTTATGATTTCTTGAAATAGAGCTCTGAAAAAACAGGCTTTAAACAAGTCTAATGTGATTCAAATGAAGCTACTTGACTATGCCTTTAAATCCAAATCACTCTGGCTTTCATTGAATAGCCAATACTTGGCTCCTGCCCAAGCCCTTGTTGCTCATTGTTTTGATGGCTGAGCGAATGCAAATAGTAATTGTTTTCTGTTCTGGCCAGAAACCCTAAGGGTCTTCCCCTTCTTGACTGATGTTTTTGTGAAGATATACTAGGACATCTTTTGCCTCAATTCTTACCTAGCCGTTAGTCACTGAACCGGCATTGCTTCAGACAAACTGAGACCCAGTAAAGAGCTTAATTTAGAAATGCCAAGGTTCTGCACTGCATCCCAGGCTATTACCTGTTTAAGGAAACTGGTTAAGAAAAAAAGACTTTTGCCTTGCCACTGGACTCAGATGACTCTGGAGGAGTCTGATGACTTTGAGTGACTCTGCCTCACTCAAATCCAATTCATTCACAAGTCAAGACATCACCCTCATGATGTCATTGGTCCTCTTCAAGAATGGAGGATAAATAACAAAAACAATCTGTTGCTGCCCCAAATGAAGTTCTGAAATGTAAGTATAATTCTGCCATTCAGATATACGAATACATGGAGCTGAAATTTAAATACTTATTAGGAGGTTCAAGTCTCAATTTTTTTTCCTTGTTCATCAGTTACTGCTCTAAAATAACCATCAGTCTTCATGCCCTAAACTGCTAGTCATTCAGAGAGGAAACAAATATAGTCCATGACCATATCTTGGGCACAACTAGATAAAACAGAAACTAGATGGATCCTATCCTCATAGTTGCAGGTATGCTTGCAGTGTGTTTGGCCAAGTTCTGACATCACCAGGTTCAGATTAGTGCCCTTTACTGTCAGAAGGTTCTAATTAATCGTATCAGTCAACTCATGACACTATAATAAAAATAACTTTTTTTTTTTAAAGCAACAACAGCCAGTGGGCCCCAATCAGCTTCTCTGGAATAGAATGAACTTGGAATAGGATGAACCTACTAGAGACTATTACTGAATGCTAACCCAAAATAACAGGTTAAAAAAAGCTGTACCTCTGAGAAGCCAAAGTACATATACTTTTTAATGGTTTATCAATGTTTCAACTCAGTTTCTTAGGAACATCATCAAAAGAAATCCTCTCCCCAAAACATAGGTTTCTTCATCTGTAAAATGAAGGGTTTGAACAAGATGGGCTCTAAGGCCTTTTGAGAAATTGCTGGCATATGCTAAAAGGAAATAATTCTCATAATCTCTGTTGTAGAAAGGTGGTCAGAATTTTAAAAATCTCAAAATGCCTATAAAAATGCTGACCTATTTTATTTTCTACACATGAGTAACTATTAAAAAAAATACAAGTTCTCATTAAATAAGGCAGTGGAGTTGAACACACACACACACACACACCCTCCAGTGATGTATGACCCTTAGAGGCTTACCAAGGAGGAGCTTTGTCTTTTGGGGGAAAAAGAAATTTCTCTCCCAAATGTTTATGTCACTCTTTGAAGGAACTACTTCAAAGACTTTATGAAATCCATAACACTATCAGAACTAACATGGGATCAGCATTCTTTTAAAATGCCAGGCTGCTTGGTAGCACCTGTTTCCAAGTTCTGCTGATTAATGTTTAGCGGAGAAAATAAGTGAAGTAGAGAAAACTCACAATTAGACTGAATCTCAAAGAAAACCCCCCAAACCAAACCTATACACACACACACACACACACACACACACACACACACACACACACACACACACACACACACACACACACCTCTCTCTCTCTCTCTCTCCCTCTCTCCTCTCTCTCTCTCTCTCTCTCTCTCTCTCTCTCTCTCTCTCTCTCTCTCTCCCTCCCTCCCTCCCTCCCTCCCTCTCCCTCTCCCATTCTGGAAGCATGATAAAAAAAAGTCAGGAATCATGACCATCAAATCAACTCTGTCATTGTTCCTGAATTAGATGTGTCAATCTCTCCTCCTACGGCCCCATTTACCATCCCTGCAACTTTCTGGTCAAAGGGGCTCCTCTCTGGCCAACACTCCTTATGTGTGTTGTCTTTCCTCTTCCCATTAGAATGTAAGCTCCTTAAAGGCAGAAACTGTCTTTGCTTTTAAATTGGAATTCTCAGTCCTTGGCATGTAGCAAGTGCTTAATAAATGCCTTTTCACTCTTCCATTCACTCAAGATGACAATTTAATAACAATGGGAGAAGACCAAGGAAGTTGGTTAATCCAAAGGACTACCTAAAACCTGGTATCTGAGGCCCTCCATGATGGTACTCCAATCTACCTACATAGCAGTAGATAGAGCACTGGACTGAGCAGAGTACAAATCTAGTCTCAGACACTTATTAGCTATGTGACCCTAGGCAAGTCACCTACCCTTTGTTTAGCTCAGTTTCCTCAACTATAAAATGGGGATAATGCTAGCACTTACCTCCCTGGGTTGTTGTGAGAATCGAATGAGATAATATCTGTACTTAGCATAGTCCTTGGCACATAAATAGGTACTTAATAGATGCCTGTTTCCTTCTTATCTTTCCCGACATTTTATATTACTCTCATCCCCATTAGAATGCAAGCTTCTTGAAGATGAGGATTGTTTCATTTTTGTCTCTGTATTGCCAATGCCTAGTACAGTACCTTAAATACTGTAGATATTTAACGAACACTGAATTCAGGGAAAGATGAGAATTAATGAGGCAACATCATAATAGGCTTCTACTTATTAGTGAGCTCAGTCTGGTGGGTAGAATGTAGAACTGGACTCAAGGAGACAGTCTCAAATCCTGTTTCAGACACTTACTAACTGTAAGGCAAGTGACAACTCTGAGCCTCAATCTCCCCATATATAAAACTGAGACAATACCTTTAATACATACCTCACATACCTTACCTAAAATAATTTACATAAGATGCTTTGCAAACTTTAAAGTGCTCTGTTGGTTAATATTGTCTATATTGACACTATTGTCTAATTTAGACAATAAATTTAGACAATATTGTCTAAATTAGACAATAAAATTGTCTAAAATGCCAATTAAAACATAAATAATTTATGTGCAGAAAAATCTAATTAGATTTTTCACCTAGGTTCACAGAAGTGGTCCAATGATATGCCACTCTTTCAGCAGCTACTATTTTATGTATGCCACAAATTATAAAGTATGGCAAATGCCATCCAAGGGTGTTGTCAGAGCTTTGGGCTCACTGGATTTAATGGGTTCAACCAGTTCAAAGGACATAGTCAAGAAAAAGAATCCTGTCTTTTAAAAACCAATGAGTCTTCTACCATTATTCCCGACATCCCACCCTGCCCCTCACACTCTACTAAGAATTATATTTGTGCCTTGATCAACCTCCTAAGGCTCTATAAGAGCCATAGGTCTAAAGTTGGAAGGGATGTTGGAAGCCATTTAATCACTTTATTGATGATGAAACAGAGGCCTGGGGAAGTTCAACTATGTTGCTCCACGTCATGTGAGCAGGCATTAGAGACAAGATTTGAACCTAGTCCTCTCCTCTCCCTCCATACCTAGTGCTCTGGTCCAGCAGATAAAACACTAGGCCTGGTCTCAGGCAAATCCAAGTTCAAATCTTGCTTCAGATGGCGTTCAGTCATGTCTGACTCTTCGTGTCCCTGTGGATCATAGCACCCCAACACTAGCCATGGGGTTTTCTTGACAAAGATACTGGAGTGGTATGCTATTTCCTTCTCCAGTGGATTATGCTAAAGACAGGTTGAGTGACTTGCCCAGCTAGTAAGTGTCTGAGGCCACATTTGAACTCAAGTCTTCCTGAGTCCAGGCCCAGCACTCTATCCACTGAGCCAAGTAGCTGCCTTACATTACAGCAATGTAATAACACAAGAGAGTTAAAATCTTGCTTCAGATACTCACTAGCTATGTAACCCTGGGAAGGTCAATTTGTCTGCCTCAGCTGCCTTATATGTAAAATTTGGAATAATAATAGCACTTACTTTATAAAGTTGTTGTTAGGAGAAAACGAGGCAATATTTATAGAGCTTTACAAACCATGAAACACTATGTAAGAGCTAGTTATTATTGTTATTAATATTTTTATTTCTAGTATGCCACACTGCCTCTTCAAGACTGGTTAAAAATTGCTTCATTTTCTGTGGCATTGAAAATTCTTTACAAAATTCACTTTTACTCCATTAGAATTAACATCTTTCAGCTCATTTCAGGAATATTATCAAAAAGACAACATTTGGTTAAGTGATTATTTGTAATCTGGTATCCGAGTACCAAATATGGCAAAGTGTCACTTGCTCTGATAATTCCTTCTCAAGATGTAGGAACAGTAATTTTTGGAATTACAAACAGTCACTTAACCAAATGTCTTTTTGCTGGGATACAGGGAACAGATACGCCCAGATTCTTTCGATCACTCCTGCAAGGCAGAACTTTTGTTTGTGAATTGATTCTCTTATCTTAACCTCCTGGACGGCTGTTCTAAACCTTCTCTCTTCAGGCCCTTCATGTCTCATCTACAACATCCCATGTCCACCCCCCAAAAAACAGATGTCTTTGCCTCTTATTTTACAAAGAAAACAGACACCATCTGCCATGGTCAGGCTCACTTTTCTCCCCTACTCTGTATCTTAAAAGCCCCTCTACATTTTCACCCATCCGCTTTACTTTTATTCTTGTTTCTGAGGCACACTAAGTCCATCTCTTTACTTAAGGACAGCCAACCTATTTTACTTATATAATCCATCCCTCACTTACCTTCAATCTGTCTATTGACTCTTTGCCCTGATGTTTTCAGATTTGTTCATCTTGACAAACCCAAAAAAGAAAAATATTCTCCTTGACTTCTCTGTGCCTTCAAACTATTCTCCTATATCTCTTTTCCTTTCAATGCCAAACTCCTTGAAAAAAGGGTCTATACTTGCTAGCCCCCACTTCCTTATTACCCACTCACCATTCAGTCCTTTGAGATCTGGCTTTCAGCCCTATCACTCAACTAAAACCCCTCTCTCCAAGGTAATCTCACCTTTTTGTTTTTCAGTCTTCCTCCACTTTGATGTCTCTGCAGCTTTTTCCTTCCTCAGCTTTCATGACACTACTCTTTTTCTGGGTCTTCTCTTGTCTGACCACTCATTTGGTGGACCATCATCCCTCTCCTGTCCCTTTAGCACAAGTGCTCTCTAGGGCTTTCTTGTGGGCTCTCATGTTCTCTCTTTCTCCAAGCACTCTAAAAGACTTTATCAGCTCCCATATGTTCAAGTATCATCATTGATAACTCTCACTCTATATATCCAGCCATAATCTCCCTTCTGAACTCTAGCCACATGTTATCAATTGCCTGTTGGATATGTCCTGGATGACCCTCTGGATACTATTATAAAGCATTTTACAAATTTAAATAATTGAGCATTATCATTATTCACTTTAAGGTAAGAGTTATAGTGTTGAAGACGTTACACTCTATATAACCAGCTTATAGAACTTTTCCCTGACCTGGAAAAGGGAAAGTTTGTCTAAAATGCAGTTGAAAACAAACAAAAAATTATGAATTTCCACAGATAAATAAGGCATCATAACTCCTAACAAATCATCTACTGGCTAGTTGATAGATGTATTCAGCAAATGGAAAATTTGTCTACAAACATAAATGAAAATGATCACCCTTTCTACTGGCAATCTGATATTCTCAATACTGAGAAGAGAAACAAATCACCTCTCTTTCTAATCTCATTTCTCTTTTAAAAAAAAATGCTTACCAGGCTGGTAAGTCAGGGAAATACAAACATATGTATATGTATTTTAGCCAGGTGTTTGGCAGTCATTCATGACATCCTAATAGACAAGATTAAGAGAAGTGCGCTAGATGATAGATTCACAGCTTTTGAAGAATTGGACCCCAAAAAGCGCTGATTTAATGAACTGAGGTCAAGCTAGGGAAAGCTTTCTGGGTGATAGGTGATAAGCTATAGAGCTCTGGACATAGCTCTGTGTGGTCAACATTTTTTTAATAACAGATGAAGACACAGAGAAATGTTTATCAAATTTGCATAAGACAAAAATCTGGGAGAGATAGTGAATTCACTAAATGGCAGAAATGGAATTAAAATATTGATGGGGCTAGAACTAGCAAGATGAAAAGAGAAATTAATATAAAATCCTTCACACTTCTAAAAAGTCAAATTGCAAGAATACAGAGTAGGCAACACAAAGTTCATAGGATCATAAATTAAAAGCTGTTAGAGATCTTAGAGACCATTGGGTCTAGTCTCCTTATTTACAGATGATGAAACTGAGACACAGTTTCAAGTTACAGTTTTTTCAAAGTCATATAACTAATAAATTCTGAGGCAGGAACTGAACCCAGATCTTTCCAACTTCAAGGCCAATGCTCTATCTACTTGGCCATCTACAGTGTAGATGTGTAAACAGCAGTTTATTTAAGAAAGTCTTGAGGGGAGATGCAAAGGGTAAGGGAAGAGAGCACTCAATATGAAACACTAGTATGGCAGGGCTTTTAAATTAACTAATGCAAATTCGATCTGCAGTAATAGAATAACATGTAAGAGGCGTATGTCCAAATCATTTGCTGTAGTCTGTGCTGATCAAACCACCTCTAAAGTACTATGTTCTGTTCTTAAAAGGAACATCGGAAACCTATCAGTAGTTCCAGAGGATGTTGAGGATTTAGAAACTGTCACATAAAGATAGGTGAAGGGGGGTGTGTGTGAATATTTAGCCTATAATAAAGATGGCTAGAAGGAAAAACATAAGAGCCATCCTTGACACAACAGAGCTCTAGAGGACAGTAGCTGTAGGGGAAGGGGGAGAAGCAAGCATTTATTAAACCCCTGCAACGCTTAGGCATTGCACTAAGCACTTTACAGCAATTAGCTCCTAGGACCAATAAATGGTAGAGTCAGACTTTCAGTTCAATAAGAGGAGGATTTTTCTAACAATTAGAGCTGTCAGACAAAATAAGGGGATGCCTTGAAAAGCAGTGAGCATGTTCTTGTGACTAGATACGTTTAAGCAGAAACTAGATGCCCGCCTGTCAGGGATGTTACAGGAGGAACTCCTTCATACATCCAGAGGCTAGATGACTCGATTTTGGGGACTGCCTTCCAGCTTCCAGAAGCCTCTAATTTAATGATTTCATCATCTGTTCCAGCAACCCTCCTATCCCAAAAGGATACAGGTAAGAGTGAATTCACATACTCCCCCTCCTGCTCTGAGGACTTAAGAGTACCCCAACACAGCACCTCTCACAAATACAGAAGTGAACTGAAGCCACAGATGACAAAAGTTATGGCTCCACCAAGGAAAAAGAGAAAGTCTGTCTCCCATACAAGGTTTTCTTCCTGAATTCACTGGGTTTTTTTCCCCACATTTATTTATTTATTTATTTATTTTTAATTTATGGAATAAGCAAGCATTTCCATAACATCATATAATAAAAAAGATGATTGCACGTAAAACTGCAACTCTATTATGTACAACTTGCTATTCCTTTTAAATATATTATAAAGTTATCATGTAAATTTTTTTCTTCCCCCCACCCCCGCCATAGAGAGGACTACCATTAGACACAAATAAGCATGTATAGGTAGAATTATTCTATACATACTTCTATTTATCAATTTTGTTAAGGACTAAGGGAGGATGGGGGAAAGGTCCCAAAAGAAACAGCATGGAAATACTCTCCGGGCAATTCTGCATTAGCTTTAATGCAAATCTTGTTTATCTCTGCTCTTAAGGGCATTTTTCAGGGATGATGACACAAGCAAATTTTGGGCCATCCTCCATATATATTTATTAAATAATCTCTCCTTCGCATGCTATTTCAGCCAACAATAAGTCTGTCCAAGGTGGACAAGAGAAAAGATTACCACATCCACACAGCAGGTATTGTTGCAATAAAGCCAATTATGCAACTGCTTACTGCTACAGCAGAAAACCCTTATGTAAAAATAAATGTTACCCCATTGCCCCCGAGCCAAAAAAATAAAAAAAAAAGTGGAAGCTGTTCCTCATTCCCTATTGTCCTGCAGGCAGTGTTTCTCACCACCCACAGAAGAAGGTTCCCAGTAACAAACAACTTCTATCCTGTCGAGATGACAAATACTACTGTTAGGTAAAATTCAATAAAACAATTCCCAAGACTGGGAATGAGCAATGGAATGGGCCTGAGCATTAGAGTACTCTTGCTCCCTCACCCGTTAGAATGCCACTATGGGAAATCAATCACACCAGTCAGGGAGGAGGGGGTCCTGCCAAGCAGAAAGACAGTAAGAGTTTTAGAAGCTATTCCTTTAAAACCACAAGGAAAAAAAATCCTCCCACTAAGAACCACGTTACTGTTTTGACTTGTTTCCCAAGTTATGGTGAAGAACCTGCCAAACACAGAGAAAAGAAAATCTAAAATATGTAGAAATTATTGAGTAACTGTACATGAGGCTGATGTATGTAAACTTGCAGTTAGTTCAATAGTTTGTCTTCTGCTTTGTATTTTTCAGTACATGAACCTGCGGTCATGAAACTCTCCAACTACCCTGGAACTAGAGAGGTGCCACAGAGTCTGGGCCACAACTTGAGAGAGCATTCTCATTGGCTCTTGTGCACAGTCAATGGGCCAGGTGTTCAGCAACACCCTGACTGGCCTTTGTGTACAAAGCATGAACGGGTTGTGTCTGCACATTCTCTACATATACTGATGTTCAGGAATGAAAAAAGTATTGAAAGAGTTTCATCAAAGATTGTTCCTCTGTCTAGAATAGCAGAAAGAAGATGGGGTCTAGAAATAAAAGCTCAAACCCTACCTCTACCATTACATGAGATGAGGAGAAGCATCTGAGAGTACTGAGGAATAAGCTGAAGCAACATCTATAATGATGAGATTTCTGGTGATGAGTTTATCCCCAGAAGGGCAGATATTCAGGAGGAGAAACCAAGCAGAACAGCCGGGGATCAATATGTGACCTTGATTATACACTCAACTAAAATAGAATATAAGCTCCTTGAGGCAGGAACTATTTTTATTTTTGTATTTTATCTCCATCATATAACACAGTGCCTAGCCCATACTAGGCATATCATCATGATCATCATCATCACAACATTTATATGTTGTATTTATACAGTGCTTTAAAATTTACAAATAGTCTTATGAATATTATCTCATTTGATTCTCACAACAACCCTGCAATCTAATTAATAATAATAATAGCTAGCATTTATATAGCACTTATATAGCACTTATATAGCTATATAAGTATTATCTTATTTATCTTATAAGTATTATCTTATTTAATCCTCAGAATAACTCTGGGAGGTAGGTGCTATTATTATCCCCATTTTATAGATGATGCAACTGAGGCAGACAGCGGTTAAGTGACTTGCCCAAGGTCTGAGGTTGGATTTGAACTCAGGTCTTCCTGACTCCAGGGCCAGCACTCTTTCCCCTGAGCCACCTAGCTGCTTCTTAATAAGTGCTTATTGACTGATGGTGTAGTAGGAAAATGAGGTAGACTTAGAATCCAAAGGACATGGGTTTAAATCCCAGTTGGCCTTGGATAAATCACCTTCCTTCTCTTGACTTGGACAAGTCTTTTCAGTCTTCATTTCTCCCCAGCTGCTCTGCCTGTTTCTACTCCTGAATATCATACTTTTTTGGAGGGATGAACTAATTATCAGAAATCTCATCATCATGGAGGTTACTTCAATTTATACCTCAGTACTCTAAGATGCTTCTCCTCTCTGACTGGAGGGATGAAGCAAAAGATACTTCCCTTTCTAGGGGGCTCAGAATTTCCAGTCAACTCCTCATTTCTAGTTCATTCCTCATTACTAGTTCCTCTGTCTGATTGTAACTTACCAACATCATGCCCCCTGCCAGGTATAGTGGCAGAACTTCTCAGCCTTTTTCAGGTTCCTTTTGCACATTGTCTTTCTTTGTCGAATTGTAAACTCCTTGTAAAAAAAGAGGTTGTAGGGGCAGCTAGGTGGAACAGTGGATAGAGCACCAGCCCTGGATTCAGGAGGACCTGAGTTCAAATGCAGCCTCAGACACATAACCCTTACTAGCTGTGTGACCCTGGGCAAGTCACTTAACCCCACTGCCTAGCCAAAAACAAAACAAAACAAAAAAAACAGAGGCTGTTTTGCTTTTTCTTATTTGTATCCTTTAAAGTATAGTGTCTGCCTCATAGTAAATGTTTATTGACTTTGTTTGGAGGCTAGCTTAGGTCATCTCAAAAATGAAGCCTTGTAACGAAAGACTATAACTGGACTTGAAGTGAAAGGATCTAGATTAAGACTCCAGCTTTACTACCAACCATCTCTGTGCTCTTGGGTAAATCCCTGAACTTCTCTGGGACTCAGTTTCCTTCTTCCAATGAGCTATAATTTCACCGACACAGACTGTAACTCTTCTATGCTTTAGCAGAAAGATTTTGAGGATTTCTGTAATCAAAAAATTTGTTATAGGTTTGAAATTGAAGTCTTTCCAGCTTGGTAGGCTTTCCCAGAGCTTATACTCTACTGGCAAAGCTTTTGGGAACTCAAGGTCACCTTGATGCCACAATGAGTTGAAAGAGTGGGATCATAGTTGGGGCTCACTGCCTTGGGCTTCAGTAAAATGAAGGGGATGCACAAAGTGCTTTCTAACCTAAACTCCAAATTGTCTACTCCCAACCCTCTCTTCTGAGGCAGTTGGTCTTTGCAGTTCAAGGGGTTCAGGACCAGGAGTAAAAGCTTGTGAATTACTAAAAAACTGTCCAAACTGGCAGGTCATTGGGGAAGCAACAATCCAGCTGATCCCAAAGGTCCCCTTCCTGCTCCAACACTTCATAAAGACTCAAAATACAACATAAATGTTGCCCATCTGCAACTCTTCAAAACATCACCCAACAGCTGAATGCGCAAAGTCCAGAAAGGGTTTAGCTTTTATTAACTTGGTAATTCTAATTAGCAAAGGTCACCTTTTCCTTCTTAGACGGCAGAGGAGGGCATTCAAACAAAGATCCAGCCTTATGATCCAGGGTTGTATATAGAACAGAAGTGAAGTTAACAAGCTACCAGCGGTGATGAGTAACAATTATTTCCAGTCAAAGGTTTAAAAAAAAAAGAGTTTGCCCTTCAGCTGCAAACATTAAACCTCTCCCTCCCCTTAACACAAACGAAGCACCAATACAAAGCTATTTCCTCCTACCTAGCCTCAGTAGCTAGGAGAGGGGCCTACTTTCTGCCTCCTACAAGCTGTCATCTCCACTGTCCTCCTGCTTTTGTCGATGTGGGGTGAGCCCCTCTACTTTATCCTTGTCTCAAGTCCCAGAAAATTACAGGCTGGCCTGGCTCCCCACCCTTTAGCAAAATTTACAAACAATTTAGCAACATTCTTTAGAAGCAGCTACTTCCTTTGCAAGTTGGAATGGATGAGTTGCAAGATAAACAATGGAAAATGAGTATGAACTTGGGCCTGGAATACTTCATCCTTCACTCAATAACAGTAGTTGGACTGTCTACCCAGGATCAAGATCACTAAGGGACCAAGTCAATTCATCAGGATGAAAATGCCTGGTACCAAACAGGCCAGGGAGAACACAACACCAGGTAAATCTGTCAAAGAAAGTACGCTCGCGGATATCCTGTGGCACCTGGACTGGTTGCCAAATCCAGTTTTCCTTCTCTTCTTGCCCACCAGTAGGAGTTGACGAACTCTTCCGTCTTCTTATTCCAGACCACTGGTGTCAAAATCAAAGACAAAAGGGGGCCACTATTCCATACATAAGAATCCTTGCAGGCCTCATATTGACTTACTTTCAAAATGTAATATTATCTATGTTTTATTGTATTTTATTTATTTTGTTAAATGTTTCCAATTACATTTTAATCTGGTTCAGGCCACACTCAGGAATGTTGTGGGCCAGCAGCAGCTTCTGCAGGTGGTGGGGAATGATGCTAACATAAATACTTCCCATCCCAACCGCAGCCACCAGCCCTCCAACTAACCAACATGCTTAGCACTCAGTACTCCCATACTCAACCCACCACTTTCCCTTGTTCCTCCCCTTTCCGGTCTATCCCCATTCCCACAAAAGGCTGATTGTCCCTTTTTCATCCAGATGTCTTACAGGCAGAAAAGACTACTAGATTTAGAGTCAAAGGACCTGGCTTCACAGTATTTCAGAGCTAGAAGGGTTCCCATCAACCATCTAGTTAGTCCATCACAAAAGGAATCTCCACTATAACATACCCAACAAGTGGTCATCCAGCCTTCGCTCAAAGACCTCCATGGAGAGGGGTAACTCACCATCTCTCAAAGTAGCCCATTCTGCTTCTGAATAATTCTAATCATAGGAACTTTCCCCTAAATTTGCCACTTTATTTACATTACTACCTTTGAACTTAGAGAAGGAGTAAAAAGAGCCAGCCTTGGAGTCAGGAAGACCTGGGTTCAAGTTCTGTCTCTGTACATAATGGCTGTGTGACCCAGGTCAGATCACGTAACTTCTCGGTGTCTTGGACAGCTTTCTAAGGTTACAAGTTGCAGAACTGGGATGTATTAATGGATGAAATTTCCTCAACCTTGACAGACAATTCCCCTTGACCAATAAAACCACAAGTCCAGACAAAAAAGCCTTTGACCCTGGTCAACTCATTTCTGTTTTCTAGGGCTCAGCTGCTTCATGTGTAAAATGAGGAGGTTGGCCTATATAGTATTTAAAATTCTCTTCAGCTGTAAGACTTATGATCTTAGATTCCTATAGGCAGGAATAACCTTAATGGTTCTTCCATATGGAACCTATATATTTTGAGACTTCATTTGTTCAGGGACATAAAATGCTTTTTCACAATCCTTTATTAACCCCACAGTAACAACCATGGATATTTTTATCTTTTCCCTGGAGACTCTTTAGAGCAACAGACATCGAAGAATGTAGCAGTTTCTGTGAACATCCTACATTTTTACAAGCCAACAAAATCTTGGAAATATATACTTCCCTTACTCTACCAAACATGAAGATAATGTGATGCAAGGATTTTTTTTTAACCTCTTTAACTTCTCCAGTTTTTTTAAATGATAGTTTTGTTGATTGGGAGGCTTCTGGGACAATGAATACATACAATGAGCAGCATGGATAAAACTGGTTTTTGAGGCCTGAATCTAGCTTCTTATTCTACTAGGAATCAATCAATAGTCTTTAAGTGTTTACTATATGTCAAGCACTGTGCTAAGAGCAGAAGATACAAGTAGAAAGGGGGGGGAAAGGAGCTTACTTTCAAATGAGGAAGATAGAGTGTCTTTACAAAGGTATATATAACAAGATATATAGAGAGTGGATGGAAGGTAATCTTAAAGTGGAAAGCAGAAGCATCTGGGGGAGCTTGGAAAGGCCTTCCATAGCAGGTGGTATCTGAGATGAGTTGAAGAAAGATATTGCAAGAAGTGGAAAGGGAGAAAGAGAGAGAGAGACAGAGAGAGAGAGAGAGAGAGAGAGAGAGAGAGAGAGAGAGAGAGAGAGAGAGAGAGAGAGAGAGAGAGCGAGAGAGAGAGAGAGAGAGAGAGAGAGAGAGAGCGCGAGAACGCATTCTAGGCATGAGGAACTGGAAGAAGAGTCAGTGGGAATGGCAACTCTGCTGCCATTATGTATACTCCTGGAAATACTTTTCATTTATCACTAAAATAGAGGATCCAAAATACTAACAAGGCTTTCAGGGCTAGATCCTTGAGTTGCTCTGTGTTGTCTACATGATTCCTTGGATAGTTACAAGTTCCTTCTCTACTTCGGGGTTCAGATCAAACATAACTTGTTCTTCTTGAGTAGTTATAGTCAAAGTGGACATTTAAATCCCATCAATTTAAAGCATGATTTAAATGTCAAGATGACTGCTTTTGATCCATCAACTTTTTATACCACAAAAGCATACAGTCAAGAAGCATTTATTAGGCACCCATTTTTTTGCAAGGCACTGTGCTAAATGATGGAGATACAAAGTAAAACAAAAAATAGTCCCTGCTCCTAGGAAGCTCACATTCTAATTGAGCTAGAACTTCTATATCTTCTCCCCAACTGTGAGGAGGTTAGGTTTCATTTTTAGAATGCACCCTTTATACCATTTTAAAGCAATGAGTTACAGAAGCTACACACCCCTCCCTCAAAACTTCTGGGATATTTGTCCACAATTTTCTTTTATTTCTACTGCCTCCCTTTATACTTTCCTTCCTTTTCATTTATTTGTTTTGCCTCCTTGCCCAACAAACCTCTATATTTGTTTGACTTCTTGACAACATACCCTCTTAAAGAGAAACCAGATACTGATTAAGTCTTTTGTCTCTCATTTCTCTCTATATGCTGCTGTTAACAAGCACATTATTTCCATGACTAAAAATCCAGTTTAGGAATTCATTTCAGTTCAACAAGTATCTAAGTACCTACTGTATGCAAGGTACTGTTGAAGGAGCTGGGAATTCAAAGACAGAAAGCACTTCAAAGAGGTTACATTATGGGATCTAGGAGCGGGTAGAGGCCAGAATCCAACATACATAGAAATAAGGCAAACCTAGGTGAGGAAGAACACACATAGTTGGAAAGATCAGGGAAGGTTTCACAGAAGACATGGTCCCTCATTTGAGCCCTGAAGGCAGAGAAGGATTCTAGGCTGTGGAGATAAGGATTTTGAAAGTGCATTCTAGACACAGGGAAAGGCTTATGCAAATACATGGAGACGGGAGATGCGATGTTGAGTTTAAGGAAGAATTAGTTCAATTCAGTTGGAACAGAGTTTAAGAAGGCGAATGATAGGAGAATCACAAGAACTGTTTGATGCTAGATTGTCTGAGCTCTGACTTCTACTGGCTGTGGTGGTTTTCTTTAATGTCTAAAAAAACTACAAATTTTTCTTTTGAGAACCCTCAAAAATTGGTGCCTTAATACAGTTTATGTTCTGTGTGACCAAACAAAAAAATTTTCTCTATAGCTTCTCTAGATGTACTGTCTCACATGATCATCCATATTTCTTGGCCTGAAATTGAAAGCTTTATACGATATGGATCTAATCAAGCTTTCTGACTGTACCTCATACTACTCTGAAGCTGGTGGCATAGTGCATAGAGTGCTGGGCCTAGAGTCAGGAAGTCTTGAATTCAAATCTGGCCTCAGATACTTGCCAGCTGTGTGACCTTGGACATGTCACTTCTCTTTGCCTCAGTTACCTCAAGTAATCATATTACCTACCTCTCAGGGTTATTGTGAAGACTGAATGGCTTAATATTTGTAAAGCACTCAGCACAGTGCTTGGCACATAGCAGGCCCTTAATAAAATGCTTCTTGCCTCCCCTCCTTCCCTCCCTCTTCTCCCTACACTGTATCCTGCACCCAAAATGTCATTCTACCATTTTTTTTAATCAATCGGGGTTAAGTGACTTGCTCAGGGTCACATAGTTTCTACCATCTTTCAAAGTCCAGCTGAACTGCCTTTTTCTCCATGACAACTTCCTTGATTCCTTTAGCTGAATATTTCTCTACTAGCTCGTTTCATAGCTCTTACTCCTCTTATGTACTTCTATTCTAATTATCATTTCTGTGTACACATCTTCTCATCACTACTGTTTTGAAAGCTAATGCCACCATCAAGCCCTACCCCCTGCATGAACTAGCCCAACAGCCTTCTGACTTGTATTCCCTATCCCACTCTCCTGCCTCCAATTCATCCTTCATCATATCATTGCCAGATTAACCTTCCTTATGATCTGATCATATAATTCATTTCTTCAAAATACTATAGTGACTTATGATTTGTTGCTGTCGAGTCATTTCAGTCCTATTTGACTCCCTCTGACCCCATTTGGAGTTTTCTTGGCAAAGGTATTGGAGTGGTTTGCCATTTCCTTCTCCAGCTCATTTTACAGGTGAAGAACTGAGGCAAACAGGGTTAAGAGACTTGCCCAGGGTCACACAGCTAGTAAGAGGCCAGATTTGAACTCAGGTCCTCCTGACTCCAGGAATGGCTCTCTATCTATCGTGCCACCTAGCTGCCCAAGTCACTATTATTGACCAAATAAAGCCCATATTCCTTAGTCTCTGGCGCCTCTCCTTGCTTTTCCAGTCTTCTCACATAACTGCCTTCCAAGTACACCACACTCTAACTAAACTGGACTATTTCCTGTATCCCATACATGCCATACACACGGTGTCTTTATTCAGACTCTTTCTTAAGGCAGGAACACTAACCACCTGTTGAACTCTTTCAGCCCTTGAAGGTCCAGCTAAAATGCCACTTCTTCCAGGAAGCCTTCTCTAATTTCCCTATTCAGAAATTATTTTGGCCATTCTGTTGCACATGATACATCTCATATTCCAAATGATTATTAAACAGTTAGGGAAACAACTGGATCTGTAATTCTTCATAGGCATCAGAAACTCTCAGAAGAGGAAATTCTCTCTACAAATGCAGTTCAGTGCCTTCTCTTCAACGTATATTGTCACAGAGGGTTGCCTCGGGTTCCGAGAATTTAAGTGAGTTTCCCAGAGTCACTCAGCCAGTATATATTAGTGGTCAGGCTTGAACCCAAGTTTCCTTGGCTCTGAGGCCAGCTGTCTACCCACTATGCCATGCTGCTTCTTACTGACTAGTTACTGTATGTTTATGTATGTGTCATAACCTCCTTACTAGCCTGTGAGCTTCATGAAATCAGGGACTACATATTTCTATATCAACCACAGTTCTTTAAAGGCACAGAAAAAGAGTTCAATAATTAGTTGCTGAGTGATTCCACATCTACAGCCACAGCCACACCACACTGCAATAACTAATAATCATAATGAAGATCTTAAGTCATCAAGAGAAGATTTATGTTCATTTTACTCTGAATAAGAAGGCAGAGAAGTAAATTAAAAGCACATCAAAAAAAGAGACTTCCAATAAAAAACTTTAAAGAAAATAGAGATGTTTATCCTGGAGAGATAGAGAGTTAGGGGATCCTTGAGGGAAAGCTCTATTTTTTCCTTTTGTCTTCATATCCCAAGTGCCTTGCACATAGTAGGCTACTTAACACATGCTCTGTTGAATTGAATTGAGATGCTGTTTACTTCAAACCTCTGAAAAGTTGTCACATGAAAAATGAATTAGATTTATCTTGCTTGGTGATAGAAAGAAGAAGTAGGATTAGTGGGTGGAAGTCATATGGAGACAAATTTCATCTCTGTGTAGGACGAACTCCCTAACAGTCATCCAAAAAATGCAATGGACTACTTCGGGAGAAAGCAACTTCTCCTTTGGTGGAAGTCCCCAAAAGAAAGATGACTGACCAGTAGGACACATGCTAGATGGGATTCATACTTAAAATGAAGATGGTTGGATTAAATGATTTCTGAAATGCATTCTAAAACAAATATTTTGTAGAGCATGAGAATATTCTAACATTTAAATAGCCAACCATCAGCTATCAGGGAAATTTGGCTAAGAGGACTCATTCCCTTGATAGAAGGAAAGGTGCAAGGGCTGTATCTGAAATAGCCAGTTTTGCTAAAGATTGTAAGCATCTTGAGGGCAGTCCTTTCCCACCTTTGTTTTCCCCATAGCTTTTAGTACAGCATCATTAACATGTCATTCATATAACAGGGATTTAATATGTGCTTGCTCAGATGGAATAAGTAACTTCCAATGAAAGATTAATAAGAAATAAAGATCAAACTTCTCTCAAATTATAGTGTCAATGCAAAAATTTGAGCTACACTCAATTTAGTGGTTAGATATTATCTAAAGCAAATTTATTCCTATTAAAATTACTGAAGTACATTACCAATTTATTTTTCTTCATTACTTCTTATGTAATGAAAGCAACTGAATTTAATAAAATGGTCTTGCCTCAAAAATGAATGCAGAAATAAATACTTGGTATTTCAAGGTTCCTCCACGATCACTCTTAGGGGATTTGAGATATAACTGAAAACAAAGTATAGGGTCTTTCTACTTGATTTTGGAAGAGGTCAGAAATCAACTTCAAAGAATCGAAAATTAGCATCTTGGGATCTGAAATAAAGAGACCTAGGAAGTATAGTTCTTTGTGTGGGAGAGAAAAGAAGTGAAAAACAAAGACTGCTGATGCAAAGAACGTAGTCTCAAGATTCTCAATTTTAAAAGTTGGCTTTCAGTTACCTACTATCTTTTTAGCAACAAAGTTTGAAGTCACCTCACTGGGATGACAGAAATACACTAGCTAGTATTTGGGAAGGCCATTTACTTTTTAAATGGCTCAGTTTCTTCCCTAGAACGTCGTCTACGAACCATTTGGAGTCAGAGGACCCAGGGTCAAATCTTGGCTCTGCCACTTGGTCTCTGGTTGGCCTTAAGAAAGTAGCTAAGCCCCAGTGAGACTCAGTTTCCTCATTTGTAAGATGAATGGGTTGGACTAGGTAGACTCTTAGGTTCTTTTGTATTTTAAAATCTGTGATCTGTGAGCTTTGAGATCCAAAGGTGAAAGGTCTCACGAATTTTAATGAAATTTTGTTCTGGCAAGACTAAAAGCTCCTGTAATTGCCACCTCCCAGTAGAGGACTTATATCTCTTCATCTCTACACAATAGCTCATTTTATTAATGGTAAGCATATAGTGGAGTTATGATGTGTGACTGTGTTGGAATACTGCTCACTGCTTCTCTAGTTATCAGGACACACCTTCCTTATGTGAACTGGCTATTAAATTATACCCGAAACTGGTTATTTCTTATGTAAAGGGAGAGGCCAGAAAAAGGGGAGAGGTAACATGGGTATTGAACAACTATCTGGCCTCAACATCAGGAACACCTAGGTTCAAGTCTTGACTCTGGCCACGTGAGCTTGGGCATGTCACTTAACTTTCCCAGTGCCCCAGACAACTCTCTATGACAGGGGTTCTTAACCTGACATCCCCCCAGGGGTACATGGGTAGGTTTCATGGAGTCTATGAACTTGAGCAGGAAAAAAAAATCACATCTTTCTTTCAATATAAGAAGTTTCCTTTGTAATCCAATATAATTTTATTTTGTTCATTTAAAAAGATTATTCTGATAAGGACTTCACCAGAATACCAAATGAATCTATGATACAAAAAAAAGTTAAGTAGCCCTGCTCTAAACCTCTAAGTTGAGAACTATTTCATCTCTCATCAAGAATTCCCTAAAAAATAGAGTAAAGACCGGACTCTATCTACCTTTATAACTCTAATACCTTGTGCTATCTTTGGGATTAAAAAGAATTAAAATAGAAAAAAAAATTAGTGAAAATGGAATTCACTTTAAAAATCAGAAAGGTCCATAGGAACTTATCTAAATTCTTACTTAAGTCCCTCCATCCACAGTTTAGGAAGAAAAAAAAAAGTAGTTTTCATCTTTGGTCACAGTAGGAAATCCTGTCTCTAATTCGAAAGTCACATGCTCTTAGTATGAAATTAGTCAACTTACTCTTTCCACATCTAGATGAACATCCTGCTTCTTCAAAGACCTGAAGAAGAAAACGAAGAAGAAATGGTGAGAAAACAGAGAGAGAGGGAGAGAGTCACACACTCAGACACTACCAAAGAATTGAGCATTCAGTGCCTGCAAGCCACCCACAAAATAACACCCACAGAATTTCCATTTGATAGAGACACACTTGATTTGCCCACAAATTTATCGCTGTTCACACAATTTTCACTGAGCCACTCTTGCCAGAAGCACCTGCCTGCAACCAGCTTGGAAGGACTTGGTCCCAGCCAAAAACAGAGCAAAGGAAGTCAATGTTTGGATCCTATTTGCTGGATTCTGGACTCTTAGGAAGGAGGAGTATATAGCACCAATGTATGATGCCATTCTTTGCAATGGTCCCTGTCCCATCAAGCAGAGATCAGTTCGTGGGAGTGCTCATTCTCCCTATATCCAGCCCTACTCTGAGTCTTACTACCGAGACTAATACATGGGCATCTCTGAACTGATGTTACTTACCATCCACAGTTGGTATGGGCCCTTGCAGAAAGTACAGATACTTCCCCATAGAACACCAGGGTGAGGGTGGATTTTAGACTCCCTGCCAACTGCCTGGCAAAGTTGGGAATGCTGTTTCTGCTGGTACACATGCCTAATTACTAGTTAATTTTTAAAGTGCTAGGCTGGTAGATGGCAACGTTCCATCCGGCTGGTATACTCTGGCTACCTACCACCAGCAAATGATGAAAGAGTTCATGTCACTACCTCATTCATCATTTCCAACTGTGATCAGCACAGTGTCTGTGGCATAGTAGGCACTTAATAAATGTTTATTGATGGCTTGATTAATACTGTCAGAAGAGAGCGTCAAAAGAGGTCAAGGGGAAAAAAAATTAATAGGGTAATTTAGTGTAGGGAAGATAAAGTTCTGGCCCTTTAAAAAGTAGTCCTGGCTTTAACAGCATCAGGGGAAAGTCACATAAATGATCAAATAATAAAAAAAGGTTACTTAGCCTGAAGAAAAGAAGGTTAGAGGAGTGATTCGATAATAGTTTAGTAAGAAAGGCAGTGTGAAAAAATGAAAAGTACATAAGGCTGGAAGTAAGAGTACTGTATGTGAATCATAGCTTTGCCAGTAAGTTTCCACTGACCTTGAACAAGATATTTAACCTATCTGAGCCTCAGTTTCCTCAGTCATCAAAGAAAGGGGTTGGACTAGATCACAAAATCTCTAAGGCCCTTCTGGTGCATGCACTCACGCACACACACAAAATCCTTTCATTCTAAGTACAAGAACGTTGTATTAACAAGGAAGTACCAACACTCAAGAACAAGCTTAAATTGGTGAAATATATTGGTGACAAATACCAGCAAGGTGGCCAATACTGAAGCTACAGGGAAGACAAAATCTCATCAAAAGCATCAAAGCCTCTGGGGACAAAGCCAATAGCAGAAACATTTGTTAAAAGATGCTTCTGCCAGCATGCTGTTGCCCGTACACCCACCTTCCTCCTTCTGGCATGGGCTCAGAACCACAGGCATCACAGAGACTTCTCAATAGCCCCTGAGGAGTCTGGGAGCCCACAAAAGAATGGGGTGTGGCATCCAACCCTCCAGAGTAGGTGGTGAGGCTCTGTTCCTGGAGCTGGAGAGCTAGAGGGAGGTCCCTTTAACAAAATTTTACTTGTAGACCTGGAATCTAAATTTATTCATGATCCAGACTCTCTTTCCCTGAACCAGTGAGCTGTAAAATCCCACTAAGCTGCTGGCATTTGACAAGAAAGCAAGATTTCATGAAATCATCAAATTTACAAAATATTTTGAAAACTCTATTTCAATATAATTGGTTTCCTTTGTACTCCTATATATTTCATTTTTTTGTATTTAAAAACATTATTCTGAGAAGGGGGTCCATAGGCTTCACCAAATTGCCCAAGGGATCTATGACATATAACAAAAATAATATTAAAAGCCCCTCCCTGATCTACTGGGGGAAAGTTTTTTGATAGAAAAAAAAAGGTCATTTTGAGAAACAAAATAACCATCTTCAATTTTTAAAATATTCACATTCACTTTGCATATTACCTGACCAACCATCCCTCATTAGTTTCCACTTGTAATATACTAATTTTACCATTCTTTGTTCCACTAAGGATATGGCACACATAAAAGACTTGGACTAAACATAATGGAGAACTGAGTGGAGAACAACTAAACAAATTGTGGTACATGATATGTAATGGAATATGACAGTACCACGAAAATGATGACTATCAAGAATATGCCCAGGGGAGTATGGGAAGACTTCTGCGAACTGAGGCAAAGGGACATAAGCAGAACCAGGAAAACTTTATATACAGTCAACAATGTAGGTTTACAAATGTAAACATTATAAACAATAAGAATGAAACCCAACACTATGTAATCATAATTACCAAGGCTGGCCCCCCAGAAGAGGAAAGAAAACTTATTTTCTTCTTTTCTTTGTGGGGCAGAGGTAGACAGTAGCTATGGACATGGAACATTGCATATAATATCAGACTCAGGTGTTATGTTAGTTTTGCTGACCTGCCTTCCCACTGCATTCCTCATCCCCTTTCTTTTTCATTCTTTGTTATAAAGGATGGTTCTCTGGGTACGGAAGGAGAGAGGAATATATGAAAATGATACAAAAACAAAAGATTGAAAACACTATAAGAATTTCTAGCCTTTAACAACTGTACCTGGAAGAAAAAGGCTAGAACAGTAAATGTTTCTGTTTGTTATGTATCATAATAAAGACTCATTTAAGGACAACAAAATGACCTATGTCACCTCAAAGTCACTTTCAGACTAACAATCTGGGCTACCTAGTCACTTTAAGAAAACAAAAAATTATAAATTTGCATTCACTTCATGTGTGCTTGGATAATTTTACAGCTATAGACTTGGCATGTCACCCCTGGCTCACCTGTCATTGCAAGGGCTGTGTTTAGAAATTCAAAAACAAAGGAAAAGCAAAACACACCCAAAATAATAAGCTCCTGAGACTCACTGCCATGATCTAAGCAGGGTGTTCTTGGCCAAAGCTATTTTGAGTACATGACTGGTATCAAGATTGATCACCTAGGAGTCAGGAAGCCTGGCCTCTAGCCTTGACTGTGCCCACTTCCTACAAGCCATGTGACCTCAGGCAGGTCACCTCAGTCCTAAGGGCCTCAGTTTCCTCAATCATAAATAAGAAAGTTGGATTAGCTGATCTCCAAGTTCCCCTCTAGTTTCAATACAACACTGAGGTTGTGAGTTTAGGGATTCTAAACTGAGAGCATTCCAAGTGAAAATTTAGGCCTAAGGAAGCTAAGGTAGAGAAGCAACTGAAGAACTCCTAACAAGTGGTTGACAAACTTTTTTTTAATATGGTCATTCTAGCACCCTTCCCACTTGCCCATGATTTATACCTCTACCAAAATAAAACAAAAGCAAACACCCACAGGAAAATAATCCCCAAATAGAACACAGCCTGAGAACGCTGACCAATAGGCAAGTCATCAACAACCAATTATTCCGTATAGCTCTAGTCTAAGCAAATTAAATTAAATTTAACTTAGCTTCTCAACTAAACAAACTGATCAACTCCTAACCTCTCCCAGTTGCTAGTCCTTTCCCCACCCCACCCCTTCAAAAAAATAAACCACCTTGAATTTATTTTGTATGTATGTACATATATATATGGAAAGAGAGAGAGAGAGGGAGAGAGGGGGAGGGAGAGAGAGAGGAGAGAGAGAGAGAGAGAGAGAGAGAGAGAGAGAGAGAGAGAGAGACAGAGAGAGAGACAGAGAGAGACACAGAGAGAGACACAGAGAGAGAGAGAGAGACACAGAGAGAGAGAGAGAGAGAGAGAGAGAGAGGGAGAGAGAGACAGAGAGAGAGAGAGACAGAGAGAGAGAGAGAGACAGACAGAGAGAGAGAGAGAGAGAGAGAGAGAGATGTCTTCCTTCAGTTAGACATAAGCTTCTTGAGGGCAGGGACTAGTTCATTTTTATTTTCATATTCCCAGCACCTAGCACAGTGTCCATTAGATTGCAGACGCTTAATAAATACTTATTAATTGAACAACCATTTCAAGAGCAAGGAACATAAACTTTCTGGTGACTTCTTCCTCTAAGAAATGCTGCCCAAACACATGAAGAGAGTAGATAGAGAAGAGCATTGGATTTGACGCCAGCGATCTAAGATCAAATCTAGAGTCTGCTACTTTCCATAAGTGCGTGCGTGTGTGTGTGTGTGTGTGTGTGTGTGTGTGTGTGTGTGTGTGTGTGTGTGTGAAGTGTGTATTTTCCCCTGCTAGCCAATAGACTGGGGTCTATATCCTCATATGTTTTAATGAGGCAGATTTCCCTTTTGTGGAAATTTTAACTCTTAGCAAAGAAAAATCCAATTTCTGGGACAATTTTCACCAAGGAAAGAAAACCATATTAGATCACATAGATTTAAAGGTCACAATGTGGGATTCCTGATCCCACAATTAGGGATGGAAAAGAGAGTCCTTCATTTTTCTTTTTTCAGAGAAACTTCAGACTGTGTTCCTCTTGAGACAGATAATCTGGACTTGCATTTTGTACAGAACTTCAGTGACATGGAATGCCCATTTTATGAAGGGTATCCAAAGTAATGATTCTCTGCTCAAGTGTACTTTAACAACTGGTACCAACAACAAGGATGAAAACATGTTTGGAGGGGCCAGCTCACTATTTCGCAAGGTGTCTCATACATACATTATACATATACACACACACCCTCAATCCAATTTCTTTTTCAGTCTTCCTCAACAGATGGAGTTAATTAGCAAAGACAATGCATCTGTGTATCACATTGTACCCATAATGTGCAGATCAAACCCAAAGAGGGATGCCACGGCTTTAACTTCAAAGACATGGCAGACACGCAAGGCTTGTGATATTTTTAGTCATCAGCTCCATTATTGCAGAAAGGATAAGGAAGGATGAAAATAGAATTGCCCTAATTAAAATACATATGTCAGTCCCTGTTAAGAATGGAGAGTAGTAATGTTTGTTATAAAATCAAGGGAAGGAGTATCTTTCTTTATTCAATGGATATGTTCCTGAAAAGTTGTATGTATATCACTTTTTTTCCCAATAGAATTCTATTTTTAAGTCAATTAGGGGCACCCTCTATTGAAAGGACTCCTATGGGGAAATGTGCAAAGAATACTTTTATAAGGTAAACAGCTATCTTCTCTTTTCTCCTTCTTTCTCTTCTCCTCTCCTTCTCCCTCCCCCCCTTCTCTCACCCAAGTATAGAGATTGCTTGGATGAGGCATAATATATGTGTATGTATGTATACATGTGTGTGCATATATATATACATAGATTACATATGTGTGTATATAGCTATATCTCTATATGTATACACACACCAAATCTCCATATATAAAGATTGCTTAGGTGAGACACAACTTAATTCTTTTTTCTGAAAAAAAAAAGTCATGGTTTTATTATGGTGAAATTCTGTTGGTACCTCAAACATAGCATCCTGTTACATCAAACACAGCACTGTCCTGACCTCACTGCCTTCTAATCCTGTCATACAAGGAAATGAGGTGAATCTAGCATGAACTTTTCTTGATGAAGAAACACTGGCTATTAGTTACCATTACTTGCTTTTCTGGATGCTCATTAATCATCCCTTTAACATATTCTATATTTTGTGAAGTCAAGCACCCTGGCCTATAGTTTGCAGATTCCACTCACTTCCTTTTTAGTTCATTTGTTTTTCAATCAGAATAGCATTTACATAACTCAAGTTCAGTAGCACCTCTTCCATTCTGCACCATCTTTCAACCATCACTTACAGCGGCATAAAAATCACATTTGCTGATTCTTTCCAGTACCTTGGGATGTATTTGTCTGGTCTTGGTACTCTAAACTCACTGGAGACAATAAGGAGCTCTAATTTTCTCATCATATATTTGGGTTTCAACTCCCTATTAACAATTTTATTTTGTCCTTTTTAGTCAAAACACCTTTCTTTTTGATAGCAAAAAAAAGGAATAAAATAAAATAAAATAAAAGTTGATTAGTTTTGCCCATTCTGTCATCCATCTTTATTTTCCTATCCATCCTAATCAGCAGTCCTGGTTCTTCTTTGATCCTCCTCACTTTCATCAATATTGCTACAAAAGCCCTATTTGTTGTTGTTGTTCATTGCCAGGCTCAGGTCGTTGCAGATTTTTATGCTCCAGACCTGTTCTTACAGGACCTGTGCTTACAGAACTATACAGGGCTCTATTATAATCATCCTGCATCACTGGGTCCTGCTTCCACCTTCTATGTATCTTTGAAAAAATCTAATTTGGTATATGGGTTCTCTGTGCATCCACATTGATCTCTTTAGACAATTCTGTCCCTCTCCAGCTCTTTCATCATAAGAAGAATTTCTGATTTTTTTCTTCAAAATTTCATTCTTGAGAACTTCCTCTCCCTTCTATGCTGACTTTTTAGACCATGGAATCTTAGCTACCCTCTCTCTGAACTCTTTGAAATCTCTCCAAAAATCTGGGGTCCATGTCAAACTATGTTATGCCTGATTTTCGTCTCCTATTAAAAATATTCAGATAAAGTCACTTCTCCCCTAGATTACTATCATTTCCACTTGAACAACCAGTTCTTCCTCATTGGTCAGAATTAGGCCCAGAATATAAGATCCGTTCAGTGGTGTCTCTACCTTTTGAAGGATAAAATTATCATTAAAAGTAAGCTAAGAATTTATGGCCCATTCTGCTAGAGACATGGCTCCAACAGAATTCTAGATAATTGAAATTTCATATCACTATTTCATATCTATCCCAGGGTTGCTATCTGTTTTTCAAATTCCCTCTTATTTCCTGCTTCAGTCCAGGTTGTCTACAGTATACATACATGGTAATATGGCTTCTGTTACCAATTATTAATCTTCCCTTAGATGTCAACACATATTTCCCCTCTCTGGTTCCTAGGATTTCCTCATAGATGTATCTTTTCAATATATAATTCTATACAGTCTTTTATCTATTCTGTTTCTTTTCAAGAAGGTATGTTCTACCAGAGCCACATGCCAATCATGGTACCTCTTCCACTAAATCTCAATGATAAACATGAGATCAAATTGTTCTCCTTGTGTCAGAATCTCTAGTTCATCTTTCTTATCACTCATACTTTGTATATTTGTGTATAGACATCTGAACCATGGGTTTTATTAGGGATCCCTTTCTTGGACTCTTTTTCTTGGGTAACTCTAACACTATTCTTCTTACTCCATTACAGCTGTTATGGTCCATGATATCTAACTTGATGCATATATACAAGCAATTTCTTCCCACCCATCAGATATGCAAGTCTATAGGCAAATAGTTTGGCCAGCCCTTTTTAGGTATACAACATCTCTGGTCAAGAGCCCTTCACCCCTGTGATTTAAGCTGTGCTTTGTAAATCTAAATCATGTTCTTATATAAGATCTTCTTAAGCAGCTGTTCACTTCTCAAGTTAGCCTTTTTTCTTCCAAATACCCTGCCTTCAATCAACAATAGTGATAAAAAAAAATACTGGTGCCTCTAAAGTTTTCAATTTCTTGGCCAAGCCTTTATAATCCCCAGCAATGTTTCCTAGGTTCTTCACTATCACAGAATCAAGATTTAGAGCTGAAGGAGATACTAGAGTCCATGTAGTTTAATGTCATTTTACACATGAGAAAACTGAAGCCCAGAGAGGTTGCTTGATTTATTCATTAAGCTGCAAAAACAGAATTTGAACGCAAGGCCTCTTACTCTAAATTCAAAGCTCTCTCTACCATACCATATTGCTATCTCTACATAAAACACAAAAATGGAGGTAGTGCTCATCAAATCTGACAAGTTGTAGAAGGCTCTGTACTATGTCCAGGAAGACGGCAGACTCCTTTAGTAGTAAAGTTCCATAGACAAACAGCTACCTTATAAGGTAGGTAGTTACCAAAAACCACTACTAGGTTTCTTCTTCCTTGGCCTCTTACTGGATTATCGCTTTCTTCGAGTTATCTATGGATCCATATCATCACTCAAGCTGCTGCTGACATTACTTATAGTATCTAACTTCCCTTTCCATGAGGAAATAGCTGCTTACCTATTACTTAGCTCCAAATGTTCAGTGTCCTTCTTCCTCTATTTTCCTGTACTAATTTTTCAGTCCTCCAACCTTCCAGCACAGGTCATGATCCCTTTCTGCCTTGACAGAACACTTTTACTCTTTTTTTTTGTTGTTTTTCTCCTTCCCTTTTTCAAGGGGCACTTCATTCTTCCTGATAACCTGGAGACCGGAATGACATTCCTTCAACCCCTTTTTAACCTCCCCTTCTAGGAGAGGAACCAATCTATGAGCAGAAAACATTTAGTTGGCCATAGCTGAAAGACACACACTAAACAACTTATGCAGGTCACTGCAAAATTCCCCTTGAACTCCCTACTTATACAGAAATTATCTCCTTAGTTCTCTGTCACTTATGGCAAGATGATGCTGTGGTAGAATTGCCTGTTGGTTATGCCTGTTCATTTTGTTGGGGGCTCACTCGATGAGGCATTTAATTATTGCATTCTTCCTGCCTTTTTCTCAAGAGATGATGCTAGCTTGCTCACCAGCCTTTGATGGGCAATTAGGAGCTTCCTGCCAGAGGCCCAAAGGATTGTCTACCAAATGATGTACTTTTTTTTTTTTAGCTACAAGAACTTACGAAGACTAAACACTGAGGTCAGGAAGGGTTCGTCAACTGATAAAACTGATAGAAATCCTTAATATATTTTAGGATGTATACACATACATACATATGTGTATATATGTATTTATATGTATATGTATATATATTTATATGTATTTATATATAGTATGGTATAGTATAGTTTAGTATGGTATGGTATATTAGTCTGAATATAAGCTACCCTTGAATACAGACCACACAACTAAAATGTGATCTCTTGGAAAGGAAAAAAAAGAAGTACGAGTATGTACCAAAAGCTTACATTTAGAAATCATATAATGTAGTTTTAGGGAGACAATGTGGTATAATAGATAGAGAGCTGGCCTCAAAGATAGGAAGACTTGACTTCAAGTCCCCCACTTCTGACACATACTGGTTGTAGAACCCTGGCAAGTCACTCCATGTCTCAGTGCTCTAGGAAACTTTCTAAGTGTGTAAGTTACAGGATGGTACCTACCTGCACTGGTATAGGGCAGGGGAAGAATGAGTAAGTATTTACATCACACCTACTACATGCCAAATTGTGCTAAGTGCTTTATAAATATCTCATCTGATTGTCAAAATAACCCAGCTAGGTAAGTGCTGTTATTATCCCCATTTTACTACTGAGGCAAACAGAGGTTAACTGACTTACCCACAGTCACACATCTACTAAGTGTCTAAGGTCACATCTGAACTCAGGTTTTCTTGACCCTGGGCACAGTGGTCTATCTACTAAGCCACCTAGCTGCCTCAGGGAGGCAGGGAGCTTTCTCTCCAAGCAGCTCCCTACACCACTTATATCACAAATTCAATCTCTAGCCCTAATAAGATTTGAGAGGATGTGTGGCCTATATTTGAACAAATCTGTCAAATGGATGTGTGTGTACATATGCATAGGGTATCCCAAAAGTCTTAGTAAAATTTAATACTGCAAAACCATAAATAAACCTTCCTCTTTAAATTTATATACGTTTGTTTAGCTATTAGTAAATGACAATATACTGATCTAGACATTTAAAGGCCAAATCACTATTCGAGTTTTCCCTTTTTGATTTAAAATACACAAGAGAAATACACAAACCCCAAGTGTCCACCATCTTTTCCGTGTAAATAAAACAGAGACCTCAGGTATACATAAGAAGAAACCAAGTCATCATTCAGGATTTTTGGGGCAGGGGCAGAGGAGGGGGAGGGGTTGATGGGGAGAAGAGCTAGCCAATGAGGCATATTCACTAATCAATGTATCTTCTCTATTGCCATTTGAACTCATTTTACTCTCTTCAAAAGATCTAATATATTTATAGACCAGTCAGAAAAGCCTTCATTACGCCAGGCACGTCTTCACATATTCTGAATGGCCTCTTTCTTACTCCAATTCTCTTAGCTCTATTCATTCACTACTACAGGGAGGATTATAGAATTCAACACACTGTAATGTAAATGATGTCTGTGAATAAACCAGCCATTGGGCTAATATGACTTGTCATACAGTTTTTTACTGAACATTCCAACAGGACATTGTGACTTTAGTTATTCCTCCTTAGGTCACAGGAAACAGATAAAAAAAAAAGCCAGAGTCTGCTATAATTCAGAATAAAGAGTGAAAATGGGATGGGTGAAATAGATGGAGGGGGGAGGGCGAGGATGATCGCATAGCAAACATAGTAACTCCTCAGTGCTTTCTTCAAAATAGGGCAGACAAGGGCTTCCTGCCCAAAGACTGGGGCACATGCATAGTTTCATAGAAAGGCTCTTCAATGGCGGCTGGTGCAGCTGCTGGATAAACAAAGCATTGTGGCCTCCCCTATACATCCAGTGTCTCTGGAGCATCCTGTGTGTCCAGCAGCTGGGAGGGGGTGCTGTACAGACAAGCATAGAACCTTTCCCTAGTTCCTCAAAATATCAAGGAGCTGCTATCCCTATGATGTGTACTTTACTCAATGCTTCCTTCAGGACTTCAGAAAGTAAGTTATAGAATGAATGAAGCTACTTACCTCAGCTAATAGTGAACCTACATTAGCTCTGTACCTACTATTATTCAACCTCCTTGGGACACATCCATAGCTCTTATTCAGTCACAGAGTTCTATGCCTTTTTCTTGTATCATTTTCTTTTATTTATGTCAAACCCTACTGGTGTTTTAGGAGCAATGGAGTAGGCAGTCACAACAGCTGTGGTTATGGAGGCAATTCTTTCTGGCACAGCATTTTTGCCTCAAATTTTTATAGAATGTTTCCTTCTGGATCATTTCTGTTCCCCTAGTACTCTCTGTCTGGTATTATCTTTATCTGTTTACATGTCATGTACCTCCCAGTAAAACGTAAATTCCTTCAGTGGATGGGTAATGTCAATTTTAATCTTTGTGCCCCCAGCATCTAGCATGGTGCCATATACATAGCTGTCACTTAATAAATGTCTGTTGAATCAATATATGGTTCTTTCACCTATCATTTACTTTAAAATGTAGGAGACAAGAATAGTAATGTTTGTAATACAGTCAATGGAGCACTGGATCCAGAGAGAGAGGAGGACCGAAGTTCACATTTCACTTGTGCGACCTGTGTGACCTTGGCAAACTCAAGTTCACTGCACCTCAGTTTTCTCATCTATAAAAGGAGACAATAGGACTGTGCTGACCTCCAAGGTCCCTTTCTAGCTCAAAATCTATGATATTTTTTTAACCCATTCAGCTCCAAAGATGTAACTGGAGCAAGACTACTGGGGCTTTGTCCCAGAGCACTGAATTTCCGAGGACCCTAATGAGATGTGTAGCAGCTAGACGGCTCAGTGGATAGTGCACTAAGTCTGGAGTCAGGAAGACTCGAGTTCAAATCCAGCCTCAGACTCTTACTAGCTGTGTGACCCTGGGCAAATCACTTTTCCTCTGTTTGCTTTAACCCACTGGAGAGAGAAATGGCAAACCAGTACAATATCTTTGCCAAGAACACCCCTTGGACGGTATGGTCCACAGGATCACAAAGAGTCAGATGTGACTGAACAACTGAACAACAACGGGACTTGCATTCCTTTAGTAGACAGAAACAAATGAGGTTAGCAACTAGTTAGCAAGAATAATTAGTTACAAGAGAAAGTTTCCAGATGGCATGCTTCCTACTCTCCATAAATGCACTTCAGGTAAGTTCTTCCCCAGTCTGGCTCTACCTTGTTTCTTTCCCTCGGAAGTGACTTGACCAGTAGGAGCCTCCTGATGTCTGAGTCTATCCTTCCTTCATGGATCTTTGTGTACTGAGGTCTTCCCTCCCCCGGCCCACAACGAAGTTTATCTTAAAAAGTTAATTTCAAGTTTTTTTTCTTTTACTTTTTTTTTTTGGTGGTGCTTTTGCACGGTGCCAGACTTGCTGGATATGAATTTGGATGGTCTCTTAGCAGAGATATATAGCAACACAGAAAAAGGTAAAGATTCTGGAAAAGGAAGAAAATCTAGAAGGGGAAAGCAGAGAGCCTGGCACTGCAGATGGTGGTGATTTCTTACACACCCTACCCCATAAGCTTACTTTTTGCTGTTCAAACTGATGATCCAACATCTGAATGGCAAACAACATGGGGAAAAAAATCACTAAAAATCTGAGCAGTTAAGCTGATAAAACTAACATTATAATAATCTCAGTGTCTATTTTCAACCACTAAAGAATAAAATTTAATATTATATACCACCTGAAAGCAGATCTCATCATTTTGTGAATTCATCACCTCAACACAGAATTTTGGCCTGAGAAAGGTAAGAATTACCTCTTATAATTCTTTTCCTAACGCTGCCACAGACTTTAATTGCTGGGTGATTTGTCTAAAAGTCATGACTCTGATAGCCTGCTATGGTAGTATTATAGATAAAAGAAATAAAAGTATGGGTTTGGAAGTCAAAACATTTAGGCTAAAGTCCGGACCCTGATACTTACTATCTAAGTGAACCTTGGCAAATCACTTAACTTTTAAGCCTCAGTTCCTTTATCTGTAAAATGGAAATAATACTTATACTCACAACCACATAGGACTGTTGTTAGCAGAGCATTTTGTAAACCTTAAAGTGCTATAGAAATGGGAGTTATGATGATGATTATCCACACTCCCCTTGGGGTTCATTTGAGGAGATCAAAGTGGTTTTTATTATCATCTCACAAAATAGTCTGAGACTTGAAAGGATGTAATCATATATGGCTTCATTTTTCAAACTCTATTATACACACACACACAAACTGTCATAAATGGCACTCAATTGGTAGAACTATCTTAGATCCCCTCTCCTAGTTATGCTGATGCATGTTAAACTCTTGGAGAAACAAAATGAATAAACCTGAGGTTGAGTTCAACAAACACAACAAGACAAACACTAACCAAAGGAATGGTGTCAGCTAAATATGGGACAGTGTGGGCTGCAGTAAAGATTTTATGGTCTCACGTTTAGGAGCAAGTTATGCAGGTTTCCATTAAATAAGTAGCCAATAGGATACAAAAAGCTCAAACTTAACTCTGCTGTGCATTGTCCTGTGCTTTATGCTATGACACTTCTGTGTTTGTCCTTTTTTAGACTCCCTCCATCGCAGCCTACCCTCTTTGAAATACATTAGTCACCATGGAAACAGTATCATACTGGATAAAACCATTTACTGTCCTTGGAAAAGCATTCAGGATAAAATTGAAAGGGAGAGTGTCTAAAGAGGAAAAGCAATTTTGTGGAACTATATAGAAACACAACTAGGTCTCCAAATTCCAAACTGTAACTATTCCTTCAATAACACCTTCATCTATGACCTTGGGACAAGTTTTATGTCTGGAGACAAGTCCATATCTCCAAAGGACATCTCCAACCCTTGTGACTCTTGGGTTCTGATTCATGAACATTTACCGTATCTTGTTCAGCTTTAGGACAAGCCTACCACTTCCTGGCCATCTCCATGTCATGTGCTATAATGTTCACCACCTGTGTGACCTTAGGCAAGTAATTTAACCATCCCCTGGGTCTCAGATTCTTCTGTAAAATGAGGGGGTTAAATTAGATGACCTCTAAGATTCCTCCCAGGTTTAGATCCACAATCTAACAATCCTATGACTTTGGGTGGTTCCAGGTGGGAAAGATCCTACTTAAAACAAGTAATCAGGGCTTAAAGTGAAAGGCAAAGAAAGAGGAAAGAGAATGGTTTCTGTATATACTAATACCTTGGCTAATGAAGGTGCATTTCAGGGTTTAACTTCACTATCAGAAACTTCATTACCAGAAGCAGAAATAACATTAGACCACCAGATCACAGACCTGTAGCTGAAAGAGAGCTTAGAAGTCCCCTTGTGCACACGCAGCCCCAATTTACAGGTGAGAAATCAAGGGATTTTACAATGGAACAATTGGGACAAACAAAACCAATATAACTTGTCCCAAGATCATAGACAAAGATGTTAGTGAAGGAATCATCATAATTCGGAATTTTGGAGGCCCAATTGTGTTTCTATATAGCTTCACAAAATTGCTTTTCCTCTTCAGACATTCCCCCTTTCAATTTTATCCTGAAATCGAGGTCCAGGGATGTGAATGGTGGGCCTAAGGTCACATAAGGAATAAGCAGCAGAGTCCAGATTTGAACTAGGTTTCTTATACTCCCTCCACTCTGTAGCCAGGATAGGTCCCAGCCTTGGGCAGGACTGAGATTTATAAAAGGCTTAATACCTAGGATTAGAAAAATGGGATGGGAAGACAGGGATTTGGATACAGACACTTTAGCCTTTCTTGAAGCGCTCCTACTTCTTTTTGTATGGTCCCTCCCTCACTTAGGGACTAAGAAGCTACACATGGCTGCTTACTTAGAGATATTTCCCTCTCTCTACATGCAATGGTATCACAGGAGTGTAAACTCTTCCTTCCTTTTGATCTAGGGCACATACCTGAGCCACTATCTATTCCTCAGTCACCACTGACCTAGGTCTCAGGGGACTAGAACATCCCTCAATTCTCTCCATGTCTAGGCAGACTTACTAAAAGCAATTGATTCATGTAAATCTTCTCTAGTAGTGGATACAGTGCTGAATTGGGAGATAAGAAGGTCTGGGTTCAAATCCTACCCTCAGGTTCTTACTAACTCTATATGAGCCTAAGCAAATCACTTTACCCCTGTGCCTCAGTTTTCTCACCTGTAAAATGAAAGGTTGGACTTAATGGCTTCTAAGGTTTTTTCCAGCTTTAAAGTTAAGATCCTACATATAATCTAAGCATCACTGTAGTCTTCCATTGGTAAATATAGAAGCAGGAATATCTAACAATAGCCATCCTTGAGATAAACCACAAGACCCTATTTTTCCTAAGAAACAGTATCCTTTTGAAATATCTTTTTAAATGCAGAATCTTTCTCCTATGACTATCAGAAACGCCACATGTAAAGGGGCCAATAAAAAGAGCTACCCCTACTCCCTGTATGCACATACTCCCTTCATTTGAATGCTCTGGCAACTACTTCCAAATTATACTTGGAAATTAATCCTTTCATAAATAGATGCTTTATTTAGTACAAGGGAACTGAATATAGATGAAGAGAGTTTTCTCTTATATTCAGAGACTGTAATTTCTTATGTTTCATCCTAGATCCCGGAAAGGTACGTTAAAAATGAAAATTTGCTTCCAATCTCTGGCATGCCAGTTGAGTTTTGGCTTATGAAAATCTGAAAATCCTCATGTTTTTCCTCTATGTCTTCTTCATCTGAGGTATTGCAGATATTGTTGTTACAACTAAGAATAGTCAACAGATAAAATATTACTAAAGTAAATCTAAACTAAAAATATATATACTCCCAAGACTTTAACCAGAGAACTACCAGCATTTCATCATTGGAAGAAATTAAGAACTCTCCCTGTAGCAATGAATTCTTGAATAGCGGGGTCACAAGACCAAAAAGAAAGAAGACTAGACATTTCTCCTATCTTCACTGTCTTCTCTAAAACACAACACTAAAAAAGATGGATTATGCACCAAATGTATAGCAATTACAGCTGTCTCCACAGGACAAGAAATCGAGCAGCTCAACAAAGCTTTATTAACTTGAATGAATTAACAGTGGAGAATATTATCACTCAGAATCCCTCCCCCATCAGCCTCATCACCCATCCAGGGGGCATAAACTGATCCATAAGCCTGTGATCTGAAATGTACTCAGGAATTTTCCTGTGGCTGTATTCTCTCTTGACACAACACTGCTGTTTCTCTTTATCCAGAATTCACTGGACTGCAACTCTGCCCAGTCAAGTGTAGGGAAGCGGGGAGGCACAAGAGGGCAAGACCTTGCTCTGCACATGACATCCCCCAGATTAGGGAACCCAAGATGTCAAATACTCTGCCCAGAACACCCACTCTACCATCTTCCAAGCCTGCAAAACTTCCTCAACACCCAGCCAGAGAATTAAATAAATGAGGGCAGGAGCCAATATGTGAGGCTACACCAAGCCAAAAGGAAAAGGGACTGGAATTCAGCTTGGGCCAATCCTTTCCACCCAGAAATTACTTGGGCAGGGACTGAGGTCAGTGGAAAGTGAATTCCCCAAAGTGGGAAGGGGCTGAGACAGCTCTGAGGTCTAGCCCTAGGGATAAATCTACCATGAAAGAAGGAGTCAGAAAGTAACAAATAGAAGATGATAAAGGAAAAAAGACTAAAACCACCAAAGATACCAGAAAGAAGAAAACTCATTTTAAAACTAAGCATACAACCAAAGAAATTAAGAGGGAAGATACTCAAGTCAGAAGGGAAAATGAATAATAATACATCTAAAAGATTGCAAATGTCACTAAATAAATATTATAAGACAATGAAAATTTTAAAAACACTTGATGAAACACAAAATCCTTTGGATTCCCAAAAGAACTTAGAACCACAGCAAGATGTTCCAGAATATTTCAAGAGACAAACCAGAACCTTGAGGAAAGAATTTAGACAGAAATAAATGGCAGAATATGTGGCATACACAACAGAAATAATTAATTATTAGCAGAATAGAAAAACTTGAATGCACAGTAATGAGTCTCTCCAAAGAAGCAAAAGAGAGAGCAACAGATTGGGAGTTCAAATATCCTGAGGTGAAGGACAATCTGGAAGAAGAAAAACAAAAATCAATAATGTTAAAAGAACATATGACCTACATAAAAGCAAAACACATTGATCTCAAAAACAAGATAAATAACTACAATGTAATGATCATAGACCTTCCAGCAGAGCACAAGAAGTCAAAAAGCTGACCAGCATAATGCATAAAATAGTGTAAAAACTTCTTAATACACAAAGAAAAGTACCAATCAGAAGAATCCAAAGATAATCTCCGGGAAAAGCAAACAAATGAAAATTATGCTTCAACCTCCAAGACTGTGATTAAATTTCACAATTCCAATGACAGTCAAAAAGTCTGCAGTGGCCAGGAGAAAGATATAAAGGTATATTATAAAGGAAAGGCTATTCAAATAACACAAGACTATTCTACTTCCACTTGAAACAACAGAAGGGAATGGAATAACATATTCCAAAAAAGCAAAGGAGCTCAAAGATTAGTGGAGAGACTAAATTAATTTATCACTGACATAAATCTGGACTTTCTACTATAAGTATGATAAACCATTTTCTTATATACAATTCCTAAATACAATTCCTAAAGACCTTCATCTTTACTTCGCTTAAGCTACTCATGGACACTCAGAATTTGCTGTTTTATCTTCTCATCACTTGAGGCTACTGACTTTTTAGTTCGTAATGTCTTAACATAAATGCCTTACTTTCAACATCAAATATACCCTAATACCTGCTTTACTTGCTTACTCCAGTCATCAAGACTTCTGGTCTCTTTATCCCTTCTCTTCTGATTTCTCTTGCTTCCTGATGTCCACCATTTAATGCTGCTTTCTTTAGCAACCTAGAAAACCTTGTTGCCTTCACAAATTTCTGCTGTTCTATTCATGCCAATCCCAAACCCTGGGTAATCCCCATAGTCTGCTTTCCACACTCCCAGGTGGCCATATGTTGCTGAAAAAAGTCATCAAACCCAATCCAACTGGAGCCCCATGGCTACTCATCAATCTTTTTGACTTGCAAATAAGCCTATAAATATGCTCAGATCTCAGCAATAAAAACTTTTTTTAACCCTATTACCTTCATTAAAATACTAGCTCTTTCATTTTCACCACCAAACATCTCAAAACAACAGTGTCTACACTTGTCATTTCTATTTTTTAACTACTAATTCGCTGTTTAATCCTGTGCATCTGGCTTCACCACTCACCTAAAATTGCTCTCATAAGGTAACCAATGACTTCTTAATAACCTAAGCTGACCTTTTCTCAGTCCTCATTCTCTTGACCTGCATGCAACATTCAACATCATTGACTCCCATATCCTTGAAACATTCTAATCCACTGGTCTGTTGTACAGTAGTGTCCTGGTTCTCATTTCTTTGCTCATTCCTTTTATCTCTATTGGTGATTTCTCTACCTATTTCCACCTCATTACATCCTTAGCTCTCCACTCTTTTTATACTTTCCCTTGGTGATCTTACCCATTCTCCTAAATTCAACTCTCTCTTCTAGAAGAGTCCAGGTCTTCTGTTTTTTCTAGGTCTTAACTGTCTGCTCATCCTAGTCCCTTATCTCCAACTATTATAACAGACATTTATGCCAAGAATTTCACTGGCACCTCAAACTCAGCATTGTACAACTGAGATCACTTTAACCTTTAAACAACTTCCTCAATCCAATTAATTCAACAAAGGTTTATTAGCCACCTTCTTCTATGTGTAACTTACTATGCTAAAGGCTAGGAGTACAAAGACAAAACAAAAACTTTCCCTGTCCTAAAGAAGCTTACATTCACTAATTTTTCCAGTTACAAAGCTACTTCCTTATCTTTTACCACCAACCAGGGCCCCTATGGAATGCACAGAAAATAGTGACCCCGGAACAGAGAAAGAGAGGGTGGGCACTGGGTGTGGTGACAGGGTGGGCAATGGCCCTCCCTGCTTACATAGTTCTTGGCTTTTTTGGTGTCTATAGACTTTGGGGGAAAGTAATCTTCTCTACTCTTAAACCATAAATCCGAAATTGCTACACAAATGCCAATTATTATTGTAGCAGACTATTGGATTTGGGGTCAAGAAAGATACAGGTTTGAATCCTTCCTGCTCACTCTTACCAGCTGTGTACTTTGCAAATCTAAAGTACCCTAAAAATAATGCATTTCACCCAACAGTCCACCCCCACCATCTCCTTGCCATCTGTCCTGCTGCAGCTCCCTCTGGACCACTAGACCTACGGAGACCATTTTCTGACCTGGGTAACTTAATCCACTCAGTTTTAGAACCACCACCCTGGGGCTGTGCTGTCTTGACTGCTGAGTCAGCCAGCACGAATGCACATAGCCAGCCCAGATCCCAGAATATGCTTCACATGTTATCTAATCAGCCATCTCTGCATTTCCTAAAATCCACCCTGCCATTTTGGATCCAGCTTTCTATCCACTGCATTATATTATAAGGTCTTTAAGGGAAAGAAAAATGTTGGTTATGTTTGTCCCTCTCCCTTCACCTCCCTCCACCCCAACATTGACTCACCCAGTATTATCTGCATATTAGGTGCTCAATAAATGTTTTGTTTTTTTTTAACAAATGAAATTACAATTCTCCTAGAGTTAATGGGAAAAGTAGTTCATAAAGACTTCTACACTGATAGTTTTATTCATTTTCCTTCTTAGGGAATAAAGTTGAAAGGAGATAGAAACTTATGTGTCTATGTGTACAGGGTGGAGTGGGGGAAAATGATGGGTGGTTGTAGGCAATGATGTTGAGTGATTCTCCCTTATTTTTGTGTGGATGATTGGTCCCCAAAGCCCCACAGATGCCAAAGGCACATACACTTGCAACAAGGCAGATCTGTGACTTGATAGAGCCTAGCCTCTACAGAATGCAAGATCCTTGAGATCAGGTCCATTTCATTTTTATCTATCCTCAGCACTTAGCACAGTGTCTGTGCATATCTGTAAATCCTTAATAAATGTTTGTTGATTCATTAATTGGATACTGATAATCTCCCAGGTTGGCCTCACTATTACACTTAGGTCTGAAGTCAGATAGCAAAGTGATTTAGATTGCCATTAACTCAGGTCTTTGTTTCAGACTTAAAAAGTAACTAGCTTAGAACCAAAACCTTTTTTATGGCGTCCAGTTCAACCACAAATGGATTTTCCCATAGAGAAAAGAATGCTTTTTTTTATGATTCCTATCCCATCATCCTAAAACTGACTTTTATTTAACTATCTTTGCCACTAAAAAAATAAACTCCATTTCACAGCAGTCTGAAATCAAGAATCTGCCTTCATTTATTACTCTGTTTATGGCTACTTAACAACATAACTGATAACATGACAATGAGACTAGGAGAAGTCTCTTAGCATGGCAAAAATCATAAATGTGCCCTACCTTGCTAGCAGATATGACCCCACAGAATCATCAGCTTTTCAAGCAAAGAGGCTATAGGCTATTGCTGTAATAAAAAAGTAATTTCGACTCCAACCTCGAGAATTCTTAATTCCTTCAGTGTTGGTATTCCCTTCCCTGACGCAAACTGCAACTTCCCTGACTTGGGAGAAGGTCTTCAGGAGTTACCACGGCCAAAAAATTCCTACCCTGCAGCCAACTTGGGCGATGAGACTCCTGAAAACTTGACTAGGCTGGTTCTCAGACCACATATAGACCATCCATCACCAGGACTGTGCATGAAGTCCTTCTAACTTGGAAGGACCTGCCAGAGCTGGGACCCCACTGGCATAGACTTTGAGAAGCCAGGGTTGCCTCTGCACCATGATGAGACACACTAAGGGAATGATAAGCATCATACTCCCCCAAAATAGGCATGACGAAATAAACAAAAAAAAAAATGAAGGGCCCAGCTCTAACCACATCGAAGAAACACAGGGTGGCTCCTCATAAGGCATCCCATACCACCTGGCATAGGCAACACAGGGTGGGAGGCCTCCTCAGAATGAAAGCAGAAATTCATCCCCAGAAATCATTTAATAAGCACTGATCTGAGCATGGAGCTGTCTCCCCTACATGAGGCAAGTCAAACAAGTTCTTACTGAAATAAAACAAACTAGATAAGTATCATGTACAAATACATTACATGTTAATGTCATTACCAGCAAAAGAGAAAGTATATTTCTTTGCAAGGTGGCAAGTGGGAATAAGGGGGTTTAAGCATGAAAGGATTATAGAATAATAATAACAACAATAACAACAGAAGGAGGAGAAGGAATAATTATTAGTACTTATATAGCACATGAAGGTCTGCAAAGCATTTTACCTATGTTAACTTATTTGATCCTCACAATAATCTTGTGAGTCAGTGTTGTTATTATTATTATCCCCATTTTACAGATGAGAAAACTGAGGCAGAGAGATTAAATGACTTACCCAGGATCATACAACTACAAAGTATCTGAGACAGGATTCAAACTCAGGTCTTCCTAATTCCAAGTCTACCCACTGTACACACATTTTAGATTGCTACCAGGCAGAAATTGCCATTGCTTTTCCAATAATGGCCTAGGCCAGGAGTTCTTAACTGTTTTTGTGTTATGGACCCCTTTGGCAACCTGGTGAAGCCTATGGATCCTTTCTCAGAATCATGTTTTGAAATGCATAAAATAAAATGCATAGAATTACAAAGGAAAGTAACTATAGTGCAATAAAGATATAATTTTTTCTTCCATCTAAGTTCACCATCATCCTCCCCAAAAAAGGTCCATGTTAAGAACCTCTGGTGTCAAAGAAGGATTGGATAAAATGTTCTTATTTCTTTCTTCCCATTGTACAACATGAAGTCTGGTATCCAGGAGACAGCAGAGCTTGGTCAGCAGAAGCAGAAAGTGAGTCACAGTGTAAAGCTTAGGAAGACTCTTAGCAAAGGGACTGACAAACCCAACCTAGTGCGTCATTTGTTACTGAGATGACTTATAAAGTCTTACTGTTTTACAAAACTCAGAGGACATTCCATGAAGTATATTTCCAACATAGCCCTCCCTTTGAAGAGCTAACCTGTCGGTAAGCATCTACAAATCAGAGAATGGATGGATGGCATTAATGACTCTATGTCAAGGCCTTAAGTTGAGGGCAGTGATGAAACTCAAGCCAGGGAACCAAAGGGGTTCTCTACCCAGCACAAGGGAAGCTGTGTGTAAAGAAGCAATCACTTCCATACCCAAAACTGGAACTTAACTCTATCATCTGTGACCCGAGCAAGTAAGCAATTCACTGAACCTCTTCGAATGAGCCCTGGGTTCCTCATCTGTAAAACGAAGGGGTTGGACCAGATGCTCTCTCGGGTCCCTTTCAGCTATAAATCTAGGATTCTATCATTCTCGCCAAGTTGAAGGATGCGGCAGGAAAAGGCAACCCAAGATCACAACATAAATTCATTTAAAGCTGTACAGAGAAGGATGGAGGACGATTCCGCACAACGTCATCTCATAAAATGGAAAGGAATGGTGAGAAAAATAAGCTGAAGGAAAATTTGGTGAAAAGATCCAACTAAATCAAGTCATCCCAAGGATATTCACAGACAAAACTGAAAAGACAACAGACAAAAAATGGAAAAAGGATGTAACAATTTTCATAACAAACATTTTTCATTTTCAAAGACACTGGAAGCACTGTAATGCACAGTGCCTGGCACATAGTAGGCGCTAATAAATGTTAGTTATTAGTCGTAGTAGTAGTAATCATTAGTGGAAGTGGGATTTGAATCCAGGTCCTCTGCCTCCAAAGCTGATGCTTTCTCCATCATACCACAGTGAGGCAACCTTCAACTCAAATCAATTTGAGGTCTGATTTCAGGGCCCTCTACATGACGTGCCCTTGATTCCATCCCCTGCCATCCTTTCTTGCCTTCTGTCCCCTCAATCATCCCCCTACTCTCTCTACTCTTTAACATCTCTCTGATTTTTTCCCCTACTCTTTTCAAGCATTCTCAAGTCTTCCTCACCCATAAAAACCTTCATTAGACCCTATCATTCCCTCAAACTATCATCCTGTATCTCTCTCTTCACCCTTTTTCTGGTCCATCATCTATATCACATTCCTTATATTGTGGGTGTTCACCAACTCTCTATTTCGGGCCCCCTACTCCTTTCTCATTTCGCCGTCACTCAATGAAATCGTCATTTCCCAAGGCTTTAATTAACAACTCTATGTCAATGACTCTAAGATCTCTATATATTCAGTACTATTCTCTTCCAAGCTTCAATCCTGAATCACCAATTGTCTATTATATATTTCAAACATTGTCCTGGAGACATTTCAAACTTAACATGTCCAAAACAGAGTTCATTATCTTTTGCATAAAACCTCCTTTTCTAAGCTTCGCTATTTCTGTTGAAAACATCATACTTCCTATCTCTCGGGTTTGTAACCTCAGCATCTTCCTTGATAGCTCGCCCTCTTTCATCTTGTAAATCCAATAAGTTTCCAAACTGTGCTATTTCTAGTTTTCACAACATTGTTCAAATCTAATTCCTTCTATTTATACCACTACCACCATTGTTCAAAAGCCCTAATCACTTCTTCCCTAGACTACTGAAATGACTTCTTAATTGATCTCCCTGCCTCAAGTCTCTCCCCATTCCAATCGATGCTCCTCTACACAGATGTCTAAGTACAGATCTGATCATGTCATTCTTCTCTACTCTAAAGACTCCAGAGCGTCCTTATTGCTTGTAGGATCAAATAAAAATTCCTCTGATTGTCTGTTAAAGTCCTTCACAACCTGACTCCAATCTACTTTTCTGACCTTACTAGATAGTACTCTTTATCAAGCACCCTACAGTCCAGGCAAATGGTTTTCTTTCTGTTCCTTTCAAAGAGTACTCGATCTCCAATCACCAAGTCTTTGCAGGGCAGTTCCTGAGCATGGAATGCTCCTCACCTCTACCTCAAAAATCTCTTTCTTCCTACAAAGTGCTGCTCAAGTGCCATTCTCTGCCCAAAGCCTTTTCTCCCTAATTACCTTGTATTTATTCTGTATCTTTATACTTATATACATATATGCTTATATATGTATGTGCCTCCCCTGATAGAACATATGCTCCTTGAGAGAAGAGATGGTCTCTTTTTTTTCCTACTTTTATCATCGGTGTCTAGGACAGTGCTTGGCATATAGTAGGCACTTAATAAATGCTTCTTGATTAACAGACACCACATTGACTTTAGGGGAAGATATCAGAAGCTTGGTGGGGGGAATCTCAGACCTTATTAATACCCTCAAAAAGGTGACAGTGTAAATCATTAACTACTAACTCACAGATTACTTTACCCATATGTATAAAATATTTATTAGAATAATCTAAATACATGTTGAGGATTCCTTGACGAAGCTATTAGCAGAGAAGAGGCAGGCTTTTGCAAGTGATATTTCACAGTGGATCACATCTTTACAATCACCTAATTGGCTTCTTTTAAGTCCCAACTAAAATTCCACCTTCTACCAGAAGCCTTCCCTAACTCCTCTTAATTCCAGTGCTTTCTCTCCTTTAATTAGTTCCCGTTTATCCTGTATATAGCTTGCTGTGCATATGTCTGTTTACATGTCATCTCCCTCATTAGACTGTAAGCTCCTTGAGGGCAGGGAGCCTTTTGGCTCCTTTTGCATCCTGCACAGTGCCTGACACATGTTGTTGTTCAATTGTTTCAGTCGTATCGACTCTTTACGACCCGATTTGGGGTTTTCTTGGCAAAGATACTAGAGTTGTTTGCCATTTCCTTCTCCAGCTCATTTTACAGATGAGGAAACTGAGGCAAACAGGGTTACATGACTTGCTCTGGATCACTCAGCTAGTCTGAGGCCAGATTTGAACTCACAAAGATGAATCTTCCTGACTTTAGTACTAGCACTCTATCCACTACACCAGCTAGCTGCCCTCATGGTAGACACTTAATAAATGTTTACAGAATTGAATTGAATTGAAATGAACCCAACTGACTGAAAGGTGCAGAGAGCACAAGATCCCACTGTGCTTATCATTTACTGGCTATTAAAAAACAAATAGACATTTTATTCAAAGGAGTAAGTCACCACCTTAAAGACCCTCTCCCAGCAAGGTGCCTCCCACATGCACATCAAAATCATACATGATTCTTTCAAAGATGAAACAAAATCTGTAACTTTATTCACTGTCCTTCTTTTTATTAATATTAAAGGAGACACAAAGGTGAGAAGTAGATGCTTACCTTGCCACTGTCATGGAGAACACGCAACACAGACAAAATCATAGATCAGGGATTCTTAGAGGTCCATACAGTTGTTTTTTTTAAATTGATAACTGTATTTCAACACAATTGGTTTCCTTTGTTGGCCTGTATATTTTATTTTATGCATTTAATATTCTGAGAAGGGATCCCTATGCTTCATCAGACGGCCAATGAGGTCCAAGGATCCACACAAAAATCTTAAGAATTTAAGGCCCAGACAGAGATATCTTCAAAATATTCCTTTTTGTGGGTAACTGTGCTGATTATATTGGGCCCCACAACACAGTATAGTCTTCTAATTTAAAGAGGATGCTTAATCACTTAAAAGAAGCTAGACTACCTACCCACCAGGAAAAACTAAGTGGGAAAAGAATGCCTATTGTCCAAGACCATGATATACAGTTGGATGGCAACCTATAGAGATTAATTATGTGTGTGTGTGTGTATATGTGTGTGTGTTAGATACTGCATGTGAGCAATCAGTTTGGATCAGAATTGAACAGGGGAGCAGGATCTGATTGCCTTTAGGAGACACTTTTTAGGACACCCCCCCTCCACGCACATACACACACAAGTTTCTCCCTAAAATAAAGGCCTTTCTTAATACCAGTATTCTTCTCATGATGCTATATGGCTACCTGTTAGGGAATATTCCAGTCTCCTAAGAAATGAAATTGAGTGTCACCCAAAAGGGCAATGGAAAAGTGTACAGAGGACAAGAGCAGTGATATGAAGGATGTCATCAGAAAAGAGTATGACTGGAAAAAAATCAGGCTCAAAGACTTAGAGCTGAAATAGGCCTAGTACACACCACCTCTGCCCTGTCTGACAAACGTGAAAAGTGAGGCCCATTAAAATTAAGTGACTTGCCCAAGGTTACAAAAGTAGTAAGTAGAAGTCAGTTAATCAACAAGCATTTATTGAGTGCCTACTGTGTGCAAAGCCCTGTGCTAACGGGACTTATGTGCCTACCTTCTGACCTCAAATCAATGTGTTGTTCACCATACCTTAGCTATGTCATAATAAGAAGTAAAATAAAAGGACAAAAAAATGTGAGCAAAGTTCTTTAAGAGATCTGAGAAAGCAGCAATTGCTTCTGACTAAAAGGGATTAAGAAGGAAGGCTTCATAAAAGAGGAGGAGACATCTAAGTTAAGCTTAATGGGGAACCCAACATGTAAATAACAATGCATGAAAAAAAAAATATATATATATATACAGAGAGAGAGAGAGATACATACACACACACACATATATATATATATACACATATATATGTATATCTATCTACATCTATCTATCTATATCTATATATAGGATAAATTAGAGATAATCAACAAAGGAAAGGCACAAGCATTAGGGATTGGGAAAGGCTTTGTATAGAAGGTAGGATTTTAGCTGGGACTTGAAGGGAACCAGAGGAGCCAGGAGGGCATTCCAGGCATAGGGGACAGCCAGTGAAAATGCAAAGATGTTGGTAGATAAAGTGTCTTCTGTGAGGGATAGTAACGAGGTCAATATCACTGGGTCATGGTGTATGTGTAGGCAAACAAGTATAAAAAGACTGCAAAGGTGGGAAGGAGTCATTTTATGAAGGGCTTTGGATGAGGATTTTACATTTGATCCTAGGGATGATAGGGAACCACTGGAGTTTATTGAATGGGGGAAATGAGAAAGGACATGGTTGGATCAGTGCTTTACAATGATTGATTTGAACTGAGTGGAGGATGGACTAAAGTGAAGAAAGATTTGAGGTGGGGAGGTCAACCAGGTTACTTCAGTAGTTGAGGCATGAGGTGATGAAGACCTACTGCAAGATTGTGGTAGTGTGTGTGTGTGTGTGTGTGTGTGTGTGTGTGTGTGTGTGTGTTGGGGGGGGTAATACAAGAGTTGTTATGAAGGTTAAAATAGGCATTGGCAACAGATTGGGTATGGGAGGGGAGAGAGGGGAATAGAGGGTGACACCCAGGTTTTGAGCCTGAGACAGAGACTGTAAGACTGAGATGATGCTGTCTTTGACAATAATGGGGAAGTTGAGAAAAGCCAACACTTTCAACAAGGCTACCTAACTCCAAATCTAGAATTCTTTCCAACGTGCTACATTGCCTTAAGAAGGAAGGATTGGGGCAAGTGGGTGGGGTGGTAGATAGAGCACCAGTCCTGGAGTCAAGAGGACCTGAATTCAAATCTGGCCTCAGACCCTTGACACTTACCAGTGTGATCCTGGGCAAGCCACTTAACCCCAATTGCCTCGAAAAACAACAAAACAAAACAAAAACAAAAACAAGAATGATGACAGATTTTAAGCCTGTACACTCCACTGATATCCATGCAATATCAAAATAACATGAGGAAGGCCCCCAGAGTTTGGGTGGTTCCCATTTAGTAGTTACATGGACAAAAATTGCACAAGATGGGCAGGCACAAATAGGCTGCAATCTGCACCACTGGAGGGAATAAATACACAAATTTATGAGATCACAGTTTCACTGGGGTATTGAAAGAAAGCCAAAGTACAAAAATACAACAAATAATAAAACACCTCCTATCTTTCACTAAATTAAATTGATTTGAGTTTTGCTCCAACAATAAGTGACTATTTTGTGCTGTAATTATAATAATAACAGTTCACATTTAGGTATCCCTTATGGTTCACAAAGCACCTTTCTTACACAACCTTATGATACCAGCCTTGCCATTATGAAGATCCCTATTCTGGACATGAGGAAACAAACTCACAAAGGCTAAGTATGTCACCCATGATCACAGAGCCACTAACTGTCAGAGCCAGGACTCAGAGCAAGGTCTGAGGACTCCCAGTACAATGCTCTTTCTATATGTTGCCTCTGACAGATACTGTACTACCCTGCCCTCAAGGAGTTTACAATCTAATAGGGGAGAAAAGAAATATATAACAACAATAATAATGGTCTATACTTATGCAGAGTTTTAAGAAGCATTTTAATACTACTAAGTCATTTATGTAGTACTTAAAGGTATACATTTAACTCACAACAATCCTGTGGGGGTAGTAGGTCCAGCAAATATTACTATCTACATTTTACAGATATAGAAATGAAAGCTCAGAAAAGTTGCCCAAAATCACAGCCATTAAGTGTTAGAGCTGGGACTTATAGCCTTACCTCCTGGCCCCAAATCAATGTGTTTTTCACCATATCATAGCTAGATCATAATAAGAAGTAAAATACAAGGACAAAGACGAAGTGTGAATAAAACTCTGTAAGAGATAGGAGGAAGGAACAATTGCTTCTGACTCGAAGAGATAAAGGAAGTCTTCATAGAAGAGGAGAAGCCATCTAAGCTAAGCCTTGGAAGACCAAGAAGATTTCAACAGAGATGGAGGAAGTGTATCCCAGGCATATTGGAAAAGCAAATTTTGCTCTGTTATTTATTCATCCATTCAGACAATAGAAAACATGACTATGGGGACTGTGACACTGATTTTTGCATGTCCTAGCACAATATCTTGCTTATAGTAAGTGTCTGATAAATGTTCATCAAATGGAACAAATAAATTTGTTCAGCCAATTCTTTGGTAATAAAACTTAAAATAAATAACAACTTTATAGCCCTTTAGTAGCACATTGCCACCAAAATTGATACTACATCCCAGTGGAATAAAGCAAATTGTTTATTTGCCTTTTATTTGCCTTTTCAATTGAATTCTAATTGGGTAAGATTTCATAGGGTCACATATCCAGTAAATTTTTCTGGTTGTTTGCTGGAAGAAAGGATTGGGAAGTGTGCCACTGGTTTAGAAGTAAGGAAGGAGAGCTGCTTCATTTTTATTTGCCGCCAAGCCCTATTTTTCAGTAAAGCAGACGGACTCCTTATGCAGCATCATGGAAAGCTTGCTATTTCTGGCTACCTCAAGGATGAAAGCTATGAAGAAAACGAAAGTGATTGAATTCATCAAATAAAACCCCACCAGCAAATTCAAAAGGGGCAGGTACTTAGAAACCTTTTAAAACAGAAGTTAAGAGGTCTTTCCATGATGGATTTATGGTCTTCAGCCTCCCCTCTGGCATCTCTCTCTCTCTCAGCTGATTGATATTTCTCCACCTCTTTACTACCTGATGTTAACAGCTTCAGTTCCAGAGGCACTAGGTTTCCCTTTATTTCTTTTCTTTTCAAAGTTGCCTCCTGCTCGTTTGAGTCCAGGGCTTACACAGCCAGGCTCAACAGCCCAAAGGTGGTTTCGTTTTTTTGAGGCCTCACCTCGAAGCTGCAAACTTTGGCAGTGAAGCCAGCTAAAGAATGCCCTTGAAATACTCAAAGTATCCACCTTCCTCCATCTTATGCAAAGTCAGTGGACAACTCTAAGGCCCCATTCTCCTTATGGAGAATGGAGGTTTCTTTTACTCTGACAACAGAATGTCCTGGTATGACAAGTGTAGAAGCTTTTTGGTATGGTTACAAAGGTCTTCTAGCTTGGGGGAACACTGGGTTTAGCCAACGAAGAGCATGATGGGGTACTGTCCAAAGGTACAGGCTATGAGGGCATAGGTAAAGCCTTCACAGTTCTCTTCTATGAGGAACTGATCCACCAGTTGTAGAGGTAGGTGGCTCAGTGGATAGTGCCCTGGTCTTGGAGTCTGGGAGACCAGAGTTAAAATCCTGCCTCAGGTACTTACTAGCTTGTCTGATCCTAGATACGTCACTTAACATTCCCTTTCCCTCTCCCCACCCCACCCCAGCCTCAATTTCCTCATCCCTAAAATGGAAATAATAATAGCATATACCTCACAGGGTTGTTATGAGGATAAAATGAGATCATTTATTAAAGTTCTTTTCGAACTTTAAAACTCTGTTACTAGCCATGGACTGAACCTCTCTGTGCATCTAATCTGTAAAATGAAGTCAAGACTCAATCACCTCTAGGGTCCCTTTCAGCACTAAATCTATGATCCTATGGCCACAACCTTTTCTTCACAAACCTAAATGTGAGCACAAATAATCCATGATCACTTCCTGGTATTGAACAGAGACAATAATGCTTCCTTGACATTTAGCATTTACTGCCTTTTTCTACTCCTCCCTGAGGACTGCCCTAGGTGTAAAAGAGCACAGTAACTGGTCAGGTATAACACTATAATTTTCACCCATTTTGTTTCTGGTTACATGGTAAATAGCATATTGATCGACGCTTCAAAAGCCTTCCAAGTAGGCACCAAATCTTACTCTGTAATGAGAAGACAGGGCAGGATGGTAGAATAGGCTTTGAAGTTGGAGGATCTAGGTTCAAAACTGGGGTCGGTCACTTGATACCTCTATGACTTTGGACAAATCACTTAACCTCACAGGGTCTAAGTTCCCACATCTATAAAAGTTGGGGGTGGGGAGACAGAAGACCTAAATGATTTCCAAGGGCCCTTCCAGTCAAAGATCTATGATCCTATGAAAATGCAAGCTAACTCTGAAGCTTAGACATTGAAGCGAACACAGGAAAGAACTCTCATCCAAAGATTATGATGCAGTAAGATACAAATACTGTTAAAGTTTCATGAGGCAGCGGACATTATCTTTTCTTCCCACATTTTTATTAGGCCATAAATCCAATTCAATTTTTATCTTTCCAGGATTACTCTGTTCTAATCAAGTCCAGTGTCATTTAACCCAAAGGTCTCCTTGTACTATGTACCACCCAAGACTGTTTGGCTAGAATTACTGAGGCTCTTATGTATTCTGGTTAAAAAAAAAATTAACAAATTTAGTAAACTAGCACCTCTAACTTAATGATCCCTCCCCCCACCCAATCTGTTTACTAAGACACTGCAAATAGTCTTCTTGCATAAGAGCCACTTGCAGTACTTGTGGGGAGGGAGGGGAGAGAAGGGAGGATTTATACTTTTATACTTTTACTGTATCTGCAGAATTGATTCCATGTTCATAAGGAGTCCAAAAAGCCAAATCCAATCAATTCACATTGAAACAAAATTAATGCTCATTATCACCTGACTAAAAGAATTGTTCTTTAAAGCTACTTACAAATATTTGGCTCCCGGTTCCAGCCCAATCTCCCCCCCCCATAATGTTTTCCTTTTTAAAGAATTCAAGAAGACTGGATTTCTTAAAACGAGAGTCGGACTCCTCCTTCCTCACCTCTACCCCTGTCATTTCACAACCATACCTTAGAAACTACTTCCCCACCTTTTACAAAAGATCATTATCTCCAGTTCACCAGGACTCATTGTTGCTGTCCCAAGCTCTACGGTTCAGACAAGATGAATAAAATTTTCTTAGTGACACACTTGTCTCCATCATTCATGCCTCTTCTCTAACCTTCTGTCCTTAAAGGACAGTTTCTACTAATCTCTCACAGTTTCTGCTTGTTGCTTCTTAAAGATTATATATTGTTATTCCAGAGAGTACCATAAACCTCAGGAGAAACTCTCCAGTGATACCTATAAATTAGAAAAAGATTTTTAAATTATGTAAGACAATTCATAATATTAATATACCACCTTAAATATACTACTGGTACTGCAGATGGCCATAAAGACTCTTGTAGAGAATAATTCAGGGTTATGCATAACCAACTGAAATACATTCTTCTACCTCCAAGAATATTTACTAACTACCTACTCGAGGATAAGGAGCCTACAAAATTTTTGTGTCTCAATCAGTCAAGAATTTATACCATGGTCCAGGCCAAGGGGATAAAATATAAGTCTTTGTCCTCAAAAAGCCTACATTCTAAAGCCAAGGGAGACAAAACAGATACAAGGTAATCTTGGAAGGGCATGGACAGCTAGGGCAAAAAGAAAAGCTTCATTCTGAAGGGCAGTTGAGTCTTAAAGGATGCCAGGCATTCCGTGAGGAATGGGTAAAGGGGAGCATTCCGGACATGAGAGGCAGCCAGTGCAAAGGAACAGAGGTGGGAGACAGAGTGCCAAGTTTGAAGAACAGCAAGTAAGCCAGTATGTCAGGACTTGTAGGGTGGATGGTAGGGAGTAAGCATGAAAGAAGGCTGGAAAGGTAGGTTGGTAGTTATGTGAGTGGACAAAAAGGGAAGATATGTGAGATATGTTGTACAGATAGAAATGACACGATTGGACAACTAACTAGCTGAGCGGTGTTCACGAGAGAGGAGTTGAGGATGATGTCAAAGTTGCAAACTGTGGTGATGCCCTAGGGAATAATTACAAAGTTGGAAAGAACTCTGTTTTAGATATAGTGCATTTGAGATGCCTACAAGACATCCAGTTCAAAATATCCAACAGGGAGAACTAATAAAGTGCTTTGTACAATAACCTTACTAAATGTTTTTTTAATTGAACTGGTAGCAATGAAAACTTGTCAAGTTACTTTAGACTAGAGCCAAGCAAAATAAACAACCTACTGCCCAGGTGAGAACCAGCTATGCTTTAGTTTCAAGAACTAGCTAGTACTCAATGCCTGCATGCTTTACATATGCTCTAATGGGTTAAGATTTTATTATCCTTACTTTTCAAGCTGAAGGCAATTCTGCTTTGTCACATAAGTGGCACAAATGGTTTGTGGGACCTGGACAGGGACAAGGAGCATCCAAAGACCATCCTATCTACTATAGAAGACCCAGTTTCCATGTAAGTAAAAACACAGTTATGTATACAGGTGTACTCATTAATTAACTAATTTGTTCAACAAACATTTAACAATTAATATGAGCAGTGTAGCATGCTAGGAGGGATATGAAGGTAAATAAAACAAAGCCCTTAGCCTCTAGCAGGTGAGGGGGGTTGGGAGGACTGGTAGTTAATATTGCTGGGAAAGATAAAATACATTCACAGATGCCTATAATAAAAACTAGAATATGATATATACATGATGTTACTATAAAATGATGAGATATAAGGAAGGATGGGGCAGGAAGAGGGGAGATCAGACAAGGCTTCATTTAGGAGACAGTACCCTGTGCAGGGCCTTGAAGGTTACTGTAAGTAAGTGGAGCTAGAGGAAGAAGATGGCCAGTTCAGACCATTTTGTCAGTTTGGGCAAAAGAAACAAAAGCAGGAAAGGCGTTGGGGGAGGGCAGTTTTAGAGACAACAAATAGTAGTTTAGCCAGGGTAAATGGAATATCTGAGGGAAAGTTATATACAGTAAGGCTCAAAGAGTAGGCTGAGTCAAATTAGATTTTTTAAATGAAGATAAAGATGTTTCTTCAGGTCAACTAAAAATAGCAAAATAAATCACTGCCTGAAAATGTAAAATCTTTTCTAAAAATGAAAGCTATGTCTTTGGGTTATAATAGCTATTAAGGTCATATCAAAATAGACATATATTTTTGTGGGATGTATAATTCAATAGAGTCCACCTGACTAGGGATTTAAATAGTTTTTATTTTAATCAAATTACTCCCTGGCAGGACACAAAAAGATTTCTCTTTTTGATCTTGTGGGTCATAATAAATAAACTGCTAGCATCTACTTGTTTGGTTTTCCCACCAGCAAAACAACTCTCCACCAGTCTTGCTATCACTAAGTACTAGTGAAAAATACTACTGAAGTAGAAAAAGGGTACTAGTGATTACTCTTAGATCCTTCAAAATGAGAAGAAAAAAAACCCTTTTTGATAGGAAGAAGAATATTTTCTTACTTCAGCCCTCACCAGATGGTAGATAGACTTCATCATCAATTTTGGCCTAAAAAGAAATTGGAGGTACTCCTCCCCACCCCATGTCTGCTGCTAGACTGACGGCAAGCCACCCTAGGGCTCCAACCAATATAATCTGGCACCACAAACTGAATAGAGGCCCTATCCTTATGTTGACTGATCCTACTTCAATCTGCTTGTCGGTCCTGACATGCTTTCAAAGCATTGTGACCTCGAAGCATTGAAATATGTCTTAGCAGCCCATCTGGAAGCTCTCTTCTCAAAACTATACAAAACAACTGAAATCTGATGCCATTCAGAGCCAAATAAGGGAGGGAACATGTAATATAAAGGGCCCCCTGGGTGCTGGTCACAACTCTGCCACTAACAAAGCTGTATGACCTCAGCTGTGTCACCTCAAGACCTCAGTTGCCTCATCTGTAAAATGAGTGGGCTGGGTTAGATGACTGGTAAGGTTCCCTTCCCTGATCTAAGAGTATACAAAAGACTATGCTGAGATAAATTCACCTAAGAGTAAAGAATGGAATGAGCCAATTACCTTGCTGTGAAAACAAAGTGGAGAGAGGATGGAGACAAATTCCTATATTATATGAGCTTATTATGAGATTTTGAGAATTGAATGATTTTGAACATGTAAAAAAGTCAACTTAAAGAAGCCACAAGGATCTAGAAATGTTCAAAGAAAGTAACAGAAACACTATGATGAGTAGCTTCAGAATCCAAAGTATGGGGTTTTGTTCAAATTTGATTTTGTACATGAAGCCACTTTTGGTTAGACAACACAGAGTTTAAGCTTAAAGCCCACTGACTGCTCTTCTAGATTCTAGAAACAAACCATCCTTTGTTTCCAGAAGTAACTCCATTAACCACATTACTTTTTCCAAATAAAAAGTTCTCACAATGAAAGCCTTCTAAAATTCAAATATGCACGGATGGGATCTCAATTATAACAAAGCTTTTATTTAAAAAAAAAAAGGATTCTTTAAGAATTAACTTTGGGAGACTTTGCTTCACATTTGTATTGATTTGATACCAGGCTCTTAATACTCAAGTTTAGCCATCATAAACTTGGCATACAATGCACAAGAAAGTAAGCACCAAACTTTACATAAAAGTTTCCTCCTAGAACAGATCTCTCTCTCTCTCTCTCTTTGTCTGTCTCTCTCTCTCTCTCTCTCTCTCTCTCTCTCTCACACACACACACACACACACACACACACACACACACATACACACAAGCTGAGACTGTCCACCTTTTCTATCATGAATTGCCCATGATTTCTTTCTCAGAATAATGTTATTAAATATATAAAATAAAACCCACTGGATTACAAAGAAAATCAATTATATTGAAATAGTTGTCAAAACATTAAAAAAAAAAGTTCACAGAGCTCAGATTAAGAACCTCTTTCCTAGAGGTTGTCATGAGACAGACTTCTGACAGAAGACTACATAGAAACTTCTACAGTTTGGAGCTAATCTCTCCTCCAAGTTTTAGATATTTAACAAACCACTTCCTCTGAGAGTTTCTGAACCCAACAATCTTCACCTGAATAGTGGGCATACATGGGGCAGGATCTAGGGGTGAAATGGTAGAACATAAAGAGTAGAAAATACACCAGCAGTGAGAGGAAGGATGTGGGAGTAAAAAAGGCTAGACAGAGGCAGGAAAGGGACAAGGTTTCCAGAAGGATTTCCAGAGACACAAGTCTTGTTGCCTTTCACAATGGTTCTGAGCACTTTAAATACAAAGCTACACCAACATCCACTGAGAAAATTAAAAAAAAAAAGATTCCATAACAAAAGACTCTGCTTATACATGACTGGAAAGAAATGAAGTCTTTCTGGAAGCTCAGTTCTCTCTCATTCAGTTCCCTCCCCTATCACTAAGAAATGGATTAACCTATTAATTTCATTCTCTGATTAATAAGTAAACTACTCCTGCTTGGCACACCACCAACACAGCCCTAACTCCAGGCCCCTAGCACCCTCCCCACAAAAGGAAGGAGTCAGGAAAGAAGCCATCTAATACAGAAAGGCAACTTCTCAAAGCTGCTGAAACCTTTTAACACACACACACAACCACCACCACCACCATCACGAGAAATGGTCCAGTTCCAAATCACCTACAGGTCCTGGGACACTGTTAAATGCTGGCATTCACAAATTGGCATTTGGTGCCCTTTATCTTTTCCCCAAATGTGGAAGGAAAGGGGATGTGAGAGAAGATCTACTGCCTCATCTGGAAAGAGAAAGAGAAGCCCCAGGGAACAGAAACAAGCAGGAAACCCCACCATCCTTGGGTACTTTGTGTGTCTCTTCTCTAGGAACTGAAAGGACCCTTTGTATGTACAACACACACACACACACACACACACACACACACACACACACACACAGAGCCTGTGAAATTTATTTGAGGGAAAGAAGAGGGAGGATACTTTTGTTATTGTCCCCCTCTCCCTTCCCCTCTTCCTTTTTTGCAGTTAGTCACAGCAAATAAACGCCCTGTGAGGAGTCTTAGTTGCCTCTTTCTGGCTCACTACCCTCAGCCTGTGGGCTTAAAGATAAGAGAAAGGAGGAGACAAAAAACAGCAAATGATCTGGGGAAGTAGAGAGGAAACGCAGGGGTGGGGATGGGGGGTGAGGGGGAAGGTGGAGAGGGGTATGAGGGTGAGGCAGAGGAGGGAGGAGAAAAAAGCCTGAGGGGAACAGAAAGAGAGGCGGAAGACGGGGGAAAGCAAAAGGAAAGGGAAATTGGGGGAAGGGAAAGAAGAGTGGAGGGGAAGATGGGGGAAGTAGCTTAGGGAGGTGATGGAAACCGGCAGGAGGATGGGGATGGGAAATCATCAGCTATAGGGACCGCGAGAGGATGGAGAGGTGGAGGAGTAGGCTAAAGGGGGGCGGGGGTAGGGGGGAGAAGCAGCAAGGGGCCAAGCCCCGGCTTACTGGGAATCATCAATTATTAAATGATTACATCATCCCTGTCATTATAGCAACACACACCGCCAGGGTCCCCCGGGGTGGGGGTGGGGGGGCTCCACAAGGAAGCAGGGGCGGAACCCACTTCTCCCTCCAGAGCCCATCCCCAGCTTCAGTCCAGTCCTTCTCGGGGTGGGGGCGAAGGAAGGAAGCAAAGGAAAGGAGCTGGGGGGAAGGGAGGGCGGGGGTACCCTGCCGGCTCCGTTTTCCCCAGTGACTGGTCCGCCGCGCTAAGGCGGCTGCAGGAAAACCCATGCCGCGCGGCTGTTTGCGCTTGTTAATAAGAGTCAGGCTATGGATAATGCTCGCGAGCTGCCGCGAGCGCGCTAGTGGATCAGCAGCCGCAGACTGCGGGAGCAGCAGCGCAGCGCCCGACCCCGACAGGAGGAGATGCAGGGGGGTCCGGTAGTGGAAGAGGTGGAGGAGGGATAACCTAACCCCGGGTGCCAACAGCTGCTGCCGTAGTAGCAGCAGCATCCTCTCCTCCACCCACCCACCCCCAGCCCTCTCCAGCTGCCTCCCCCGCCCCGCTTACCTGAGGCTTGGAGCCCCATTCACATGGTGTTCTCCCCGCCCTCCCTGTGCGGTGGTGGCGGTGGCAGCTCGGGCTCCGGCTCCTCCTCTGCGGGCTCCCGGGGAGGCAGGCAGGGGACCCTTCCGAGGGGGCGGGCGCAGGAGGAGGAGGAGGAGAAGCAGGAGGAGGACAGCGCCAGGGTCTCCCCCCCACCCCGGAGCGGCCGGCTTCCTCCGGGTACCAGCGGCAGCTCAGGGAGGCGGCAGCTTTTGTGCGGGAGCTCCGCAAACCACCCCCACCACCCTGGGGTGGGTGTCGGGAGCTAAGCGCAGCGCCGCCCCGGCTGGCAAGGGAAGGCGGGGGCTGTAAGGGGCCGTGGCCTCCCCTTTCCTCGCGCGGCGGGCGAATCTCGGGCTGCTCCTCTGCACAGCAATCCCTCCTCCTCCTCCTTCTCTTCCTCCTCCTTCTTCTCTTCCTCCTTCTTCCTCCTCTTCCTCCTCCTCCACCCCCTCCTCCTTCTCCTTCTCCCTCTCCTCCTCTTCCTCCTCCTCCTCCTCCTCCCCCTCCTCCCCCTCCTCCCAGCCCCGCTCCTGACAGATGGCGCAACTGCAACTACGCCGCGGCTGCTCTCCCGGCTTGGCTACTCCCCCTGATGCTCCGGCCCCTCCAGCTTGGGGAAGGGAGAGAAAGAAAAAAGGGAGGGGAAGGGCGGAGAAAGAGGGAGGGCCGCATCTTGAGAGCGGCAGGCCCTGCAAACCTATCACCGGAGGCCTAGCCTCCAAGAGCGGCGGTCATTGGACCGGTAGCGGGGGCGGGGGCAGGAGTGGGTGGTCCCGGGAGCTGGTTGTGCTTCGCCGTATCAGTGGGCAGCCCGAAGGGGAAAAGGAGGATTTGAGTTCCCTGAGTGGGGTGTGTGAGCAGGGAGGCTTCTGGTGAATTTTTTTTTTTCTGCAAAAAGTTGAGGAGTGGGTGGAGTGTGCTGTGGCTAGTTGAGTCTTCAAGGGTTACAAGTATTTCTTTTTTGGTTTTCCAGCGCTCCTTTCAGTACAGTTTTAGCATTTTCCCAATCCCCTCCACCCTTAAAACCATGGAAACCTGTTTGACAAAAGTAGCGTCTTGCCCTTCTGGTGTTTCAGTGTTTGAGGGGTGGGAGGACATGATAAAATATTGGGGTACTGAACGCAACGTTCTTTCTGAGAGGTGTGTGCTCTCTACACAGTCTGAAGAAGGGGTGTGTGTGTGGGGGGGGTACTGTCCCCGAGATAGAAATTGTGACCTTATGGGGAAGACTATATAAAAGAGGAAGATTCAATGGCAGCATTTTTTTTTAATAGAAATTATTCCTTCCACCCCAACGTGGTCAAGCCTGGTGGTGATTAGAGTTAGAGCTTCGTGGAAAGAAGAGATATTCAAGTGTGTGCATCCCATAATCATAGGGTAGAAGCTTATGTTTGCACATTTTTTCAAAATCATGTGTAATAGTAGCCGGGGGTTGTCTCTCCAAATGTTGTCTTTGGTTTCGGATGACATTCAAGCTTCCCACTCCTTTGCCCTCCGCTGCATGTTCTGTAATTCAGACTTTTCTTTTTTTTTTTTTTTTGGTGGATGAAATGATAAGCCAGTGTTGTGTACATTAGGGGGTACATTAGTCTTTATTTCCTGTCATCCAACTTTTCTATGATGAGATGCATCTATATGAAAAGGAAAATTTTTCCTTCATGATTTTCTTTATAGTTGTTTACTATTTAGCTGAAAGTTTTACTTTAAGGCTTACCTAGAATTCATTCGTTTAATAATAACAAATTGCTCTTAGTGCTTTGTGCAAGAAAACCTCTCCCCATTCCGAATAAGCTTTAATTCTAATGACATAACTCAAAGAGAAAGGAATGCATCGAAGGTATTACTAAGTCTGCCTTCTCTGGCACAGATTTGGTTGGCTTACAACAGAGTAAGATGGACCTACAGTCCTACCATATAAAGACTTCATAGTTTTAGAGCTAGAAGAGACTTAAGAGACCCTCTTCTCCAATTCCCCCAAGAACCAAGGCTAAGAGAAGGTCAGTGACTTGCCAAGGTCATCAAGTGGCAGAGATCCTCTGACTCCAAAGCCACTGCACCCCGATGACTCTACGATCTGTATCCTCCTCCTTCATAAAGACAAATCAGAACGTAATAACCTCCCCATGAACACTTTCATTTGGCCCCTTTAAAAATACCTGCAAGAAGAAAAGAACACTCTGATGCACTCACTGTCTTAGAGAAGACATTTACATTTATCCAAAGGATAAGATAGAAAAGCAGGGATCGTTTTGAAAATACTTCAAGTACCCCAAATTCTTCAGCTAGGAATTGTTAATTCTCCCTGTCTATGGGTTGTTTCCATTTGTTCCACAAAAGTCTATCTTTAAAAAGATGTAGGAAGATAGAGAAGCTTCTTTCATCTAATAGGTAACTAGGAGATCATAGGGTCATAGCTTTAGAGCTGACCTTAAAGGTTATATGATCAAAGCTCTTCATTTTACAGATGAGGAAACTGAGGCTCAGAGATTTTAAGTCCCTTTCCAAAGGTTATCTAGATAATAAGTGGCAGAGTCAGGATTCTGGTCCTTTGACTGTCAAGTCAACATTTTGTACTGTATCACACTGCATGTGCAATCCAAAGTATATATTGACAAGCTGCCATCAAGAAGGCATTCTGTCTTATTTCTTTTAATACCTTAAAAATCCTATTTACTGCTTCCCTCAAATGTATTTGGATTCCTCATGAGGGTTTTAGACAGTTGAGATGAGTGGATCAAATACTGCAGAGACTCTGGATTATTTTATTAGTGGATATGTCATTAAAGATGATGCATTACCATCTGCTTTACTGCTCTTTCTCATGAACAATGGGACCTTTCCATTGACTTGCAGCAGAAACTTCCTATGTGTGTTGTCTCACCCAGGCAGAATGTTGAGTTCTTTGAGAGCAGGGACTGTCTTTTCTGTTTGTATTGCTAGTCCTTAGCACAGCTCTGTGAGCATAGGTCTGACCATGTCACTGTCCCATTCAATAAACTCAATTGACTCCCTATTACCTCCAGGATCAAATATAAAATTCTGTTTGGCTTTGAAAGCCCTTCAGACCCTGGCCCTTTCCTACCTTTCCAGTCTCTACCGTACTCCCACATAATTTAATACCCAGTGACACTGGCTTCCTTGCTAATTCTTTCCCATGCCTCCCTCTCATCTCTAGACTCCACTCATTTTTACTGTCCAGAATTGTCTCCCTTCTTTTCTCAGTCTTCTGGCTTCCTTTAGGTCTAAACTAAAATCCCACCTTATGCAAAAAAAAAAATCCTTCCAGATCCCCCTTAATGCTAGTGCCTTCCCTTTGAAATTGTCTTCAATCTACCCTTTACATATCTTGTTTTATATATGTTGTTGTTGTTGTACAGTCCTGCCTGACCCTTCCTGACCCCATTCGGAGTTTTCTTGGCAAAGATGCTGGAGTGGTTTGCCATTTCCTTCTCCAGTGGATCTGTTTTGTCAGGCAATCAGAGGTTAAGAGACTTGCCCAGAGTCACACAGCTAGTAAGTGTCTGAGGCTGGATTTGAACTCAGGTCTTCCTGACTCCAGGCCCAGAGTTCTATCTATAGAGCCACCAGCTGCCTCTATTTTGTACATAGTTATTTGCATGTTGTCTCCTGAATTAGATTATGATCTTCTTGAGCACAAGGACTGTCTTTTGCCTTTCTTTGTATCCCCAGCCCTCAGCAGAGTGCCAGGCACATAATAGGTGCTTAATAAATGATTATAGAAGCAGTGAATAAGTATTTTCAGCAATATAATGATCCAAGACAATCCCTAAAGACCCATGCTGAAAAATGAAATTCATCCCCACCAAAAGAACTGATGGTGTCTGAACACAGGCTAAAACATATGATTTTTTTTTCTTTCCTTCTTCCTTTTGTTACTTCCTTTCTTTCTACAAAGTGACTATTACGGAAATATATTTTACATAATTGCACATGTATAATCTATATCAGACTGCTTACCATCTCAGGGAGAGAAGAAGGGAGGGAGAGAGGGATGGAATTTGGAACATCAAAACTTAAAAAAAAAAGAATGTTAAAATTGTTTTTACATGTAATTGGGGAAAAATAAAATATTATTTAAAAAAATAAGTAACTGTTGACTTAACTAGTAAGTGCTTAATAAATACTTTTTCATTTATTCATTTATGTAGTCTACCGTCGAAAATCTTTCATGAAAGTCTGAGTCTCTGTCTCATGTTTTCATCTAGTTTACCCTGGACAAAAATGTTGGTCATTCTCATAACTATGTTATGAAAAAGATAAAGTAAGAATATGGGTGGGTAATTACTGATGCCCTCTTGATCACTTTTTTGAAGTGGTAACTTTGTCCATTCTTTTGACATCTTCCCCTCCCTAAGAAAACTTATTAAATGATCCTCAAGGCTCTCAAAGTTGTGCAGTCTGCAACACAGAATTTGTTGACTTGGACTGGTCCAGTTATCTTTCCCAACTTCATTTTAAGTACCATTTCTGCTTCCTAATTTCACCATTAGAGACTGATTTTAAAGACTTCAAAGTACTATCTATGAATGTAAGGTTATTTTATTAATTAATACCCTAATAAGTCAATGGCTAAAAATTTCTATATGGAACATTTTTTTTCTCTTTATAAAATGCTTTACTAGGATGACACCCAATGTGTTATAAATGTTGCAAGGTAAGGCATCATCATCATCATCATCAAAGCCCTTTATTAGACAACTATTGATATGTTGTGTTATACTAGGTGTGGCATACAGACTGAATTAAAAAATGTTTCTTTTCTCCAGCAATACTACTGCTAGGTCTATATCTCAAACACATAAAAAAAGGGAGGACCTATCTCTACAAAAATATTTATAGCAGCTCTTTTTGCGGTGGCTAAGACTTGGAAATCAAAAAGATGCCCATCAATTGGGAAATGGCTAAACAAGCTGGAGCATATGATTGTAATGGAATATTAATGTGCTATAAGAAATGACAAACTGGATGATTTCAGAAAAGCCTGGAAAGACTTACATGAATTGATACATAGTGAAGTGAACAGAATGAGGAGAACATTTACGTAGTAACAGCAATATTGTTTGATGAAGAATTGTAAAGGACTTAGCTATTCTCAGCAATACAGTGATCCAAGACAATCCCAAAGGACTGATAAAGCATACTATGTGCCTCCAGAGAAAGAACTGATAGTGATGGAATATAGACTGAAGTATGCTGTTTTTCACTTTCTTTCATTTTTTCTTTTATTCGAGTCTTCTTGTACAAAACAACTAATATGGAAATGTTTTACATAATAGCATATGCATAATCTATAGCTGATTGCTTACCATCTCAGGGAGAGGGGAAGGAGGGAGAGAGGGAGGTATAGAATTTGGAACTCAAAACTTTAAATAAAAATGTTAAAAAATTTTAAAAAATGCTTCCTTTCTTTTAAAAGCTCTCAGTTTAAGATCTACCAGATGTGTTAAAATGGAAAACTTGAAACTAAATACTCTGATAATTAAAAAGACTGCATTTACTTTTATTCCTTTTCAGCCACACTTACATTAGACAAAATACACAGTAGGGAATTGGGAATTAGGATATCTCATTGTAGTATTTCCTGGGTGAACTCAGGCAAGTCAACTCCCCTCGAGCACTTCAGTTTGTAAGTTCTTTGAAGGCAAGGAAGGTTGCATTTTGGTCTTTTTTATCACAAGTACCTAGCACATAGTAGGGGCTTAAGAACTGCCAAAATTACTATAAAATTACTCACATTTTACAGAAGAGAAAACTGGATCAATTAATCAATAAGCGTATATGAAGCACTTACTATATATACATACACACTCAGATATTTTGAGTTCCCTCCTGCAAGATTTAATGGTTAAAACTGCTTACTTTTTTTTCCAAAATTGATCACATTTACCACGTACCAAATGAGAATATATTTTCAATCCTTTCACAGAGCCACCAAAAATGTCTTGAGATCCTCTGAGATTTTGCCCACCTTAAGAGTAATAAGTTTTATGAGGATGTTCAGCAAATAAATTGAAGCTGCAGAATTTCAAGCTGTAGTTTCTGTAGAATATTGTATTGAAAGGCAGCTGTGGAAATATCTTAGCAACTCAGTGTGAATAACAGTTTATATGGAGAAGAAAAGATCAATTCATTCATTTTATTACCTCTTGGAGTAGTGTTTAAAAATTGCTAGAGCTGGTAAAATTTTAAAATGTAGTTACAAGGTTGAACTCAGGTGCCTGAGGTTACATTTTGTACCCGGAAGGATGTTCCATTGTGTGTACATGTATTAAAGTCAGTGCTTACTATGTGCAAGGCACTATGTTAGGCACAAAGGCTATATAGATATATACAACAAAGACTCTATTCTCAAGGAATGTACTATCTAATGGGGTGAAAATGTGTGTACAAATAACTAGGACACAAGGAGGGTAAGGTAAGGGCAAACAGGAGGCCTACACGAAGTGCTATAAGAAATTCAGGAGGGAGATGTACCTTTCAGTGTGCAGGCAAGGTTTCATGGAGGAGGTGGCACCTAAGTTAGGCCCTGAAGGCAGCGAAGAATTTCAACTGATAGAAATGGGAGGAAGGGGAATGATTTCCATCATGGGGACCAAGTGAATGAAGATTGAGAGAGGGAAAATGTAATGGAAATAATACTGGATATGGTATCAAAGTACTGGGTTCTTGGACACTTGCTTTCTGTATGGCTATAAAGGCAGTCAATTAGCTTCTTTCAGACTCAGTTTCCTCATCTATAAAATGAGGATAATAATACATGCACTAGCTCATGGAGTTTTTATGAGGAAAGTGCTTTAAACCTGTAAATGTAAACTATGATTGTTTTTAATTCAGGATAAAAATAATATATGTGAAGAAAAATGAAGAATTCAGGCACACAAAAGGTGGCACCTTCACAATAAAATGTCCTAACCAAGACACTGTTCTGTGGCAAAAACTCAGAAGCTGAGTTTAACACTATTGAGGAGAATTCTGCCATGAGAAGATATGGATTATATGTACTTTATATAAAATCATCTCCCCCAAAATAGATTAATAGCTATAACCACATAATATAATAGCACTAAAATGTAGGACCCTACATTTTAATGTAGTTAATTGTCTTTTCCAAGTATTTTTTTCCTCACCGTAGCAAATGACCTCAGATAATAATAACTAAGTATATATAGTTCCCTAAAGTTTGCAAAGCACTTTACATATATTATCTTATCCTTATAATAACCATGTGACATAGATGCTATTATTATCCCTATTTTATAAATGAGGAAAAGTGACTTACTCAAGATCATGTAACTGGTTATCTGTGGCAGGATTCAAACCCAAGGCTTTCTGACTCCAGTGCAGCTCTCTGTTATGCTTCATAGATGTTTAGCAAACTGTCAAAAATGGATGTCTTATCTATTTCTGCAGCATAGTGAATTCCTCTAGCTATCTGCTATAAAGTTTCCCACAAAAAGTAGGGTAGGAAACTTTACTAACTCTCTACACCAGACAAATCTGATAAATTATAAGGTCATGTTTTGGAGTGGGAAGGGACTTTTGAGGTCATCAATTCCAACCCCCTTATTTTATAGGCCAGGCAACGGAGGCTCAGAAAGATTAAATAAATCACAGTGTCTGAGGTGAGATTAGAACTCTGCCTTAGTCGTACTCCAAGGACTTCCTTACTCCAAGCCTCCCACTTCATCCAAAATACCATGCTATGCCCCCTAATTGTTTATTTTTTTAACTGTCATATCAGCTTGTGGTTGGCAGCATTCCATATACCCCACAAAAAAGCCAGTAAATCCTGACTAGATGAACAATTTTGGTTTGTAGCCAAACTATTAAAACTTCAATGCAATCTCAAGACTCCTGGAACTTTTACATATGGCTGCTTATATCCATTAAACGAATCTATCATTACAACCTTTAAAGGAAAAGTCAAAGAATCCAGACTATTCCATACTAAAAGCATTTACAAGGTGGTGACAAAAATGCCTTTCTATATACCAAGCATTAGTCAGGCAGTGTGGTACAGTGGGAAAAAATGACTCTCAAATTAGAGGAGTGAGGATCAAAGGTTACCTCTGACTCTACCTGTGCAATCATGGGCTAATAAATTAGTCAGCCAATAAGCATTTATTAAGAATTTGCCCTTACTATCAAGAACTTATCCTTACTCTACTATCAGGTCCCATACCCTTCCTAGACCTCAATTTCCTCTTGCAGCTCTAAATGTGTAATTCTGTTACAGCCTTAGAATAGTTCTGATTTCAGGCAAGATTTTTTGTGCTTTACTTTCCTAATGCTTGATAGGAAGGCAGAATTTTATAGCAGACAAAGCCATGGGGTTCAGCCAAGCAATAGTTTTCAGGATTCCTGAGACCATAGATTCTGGTGCCAAAGAAACTTCAAGATGTACAAATTAGTGAAGCTATGTGTTTATGCAGAAGTAAATTTTTAAAAAACAAAAAAAACCCCAGTAAAAGTGTTACTTGAGCAAATGGACAAACAACTACAGTATAGAAATAGGTATGGCCTTGTTAAGGATAAACATGTATTTCACTATATCACTTTAATAGGGTCATTTTCTTCCTCCTTAAACTTCTTTTTTCCTCCACCCCCAACTATGCTAATTTACTCTTTAATAGGCATCAGAGTTCTGCTTATATCTAGTAAATCTTTGAAGACACAGGATTGGTCCAGGATTTTACACTTTTGAAATCTATTAGCAAAGCTTCCTGTCTGTTCACCCCATGGGGGGTGTTCTTTTGTTTCTTTGTGTTCCCATGTTCCCCCCCTTTTTTTTCCTGGGTCTTTCAACTAGCATGACACAATGGAGGGGAGAGTGAAACTGGCCAAAGAACTTAGAAAATTGGAAACCTGGGCTCATGCCAAAAGTATGGTCATCCTGATTTCCCTGCCCTCCCCCACCCACAACCCCACCGCCCCCTGCTCATTTCGTTGCCTAGGTCGCTGAGGACTAGGAGAGCCAGAGGCAGCCAAGAGATGTGAGCTTTTTTTTTTCTCTTTGACAATAGAGGCATGCTGAGTTACAGGGCTGCACGTTTAAAACAGTTTCTTTTCAATGGGATTGAAGTGAAGTGTCTTAAATCACAAATCAAAGTAAATTTATATACATAGAAGCACTTAGAAAGCATTATATTTGAAGTGAAGTTTTTGTTGTTGAGTGTTGTTTTTTGTTTTTTGCTATTTAGAGAGGAATAAGCCACAGATGTTAAATTCAAATATCATTTGTGTACGGTAGCATCTTTCTGCATTTACTTCTTACCTTGTAATGCTCTCTTGTGTATGTTTGGGCTGGAGAGGGAGAAGAGGAGAAAGACTTATCCCTCTTGGTCAGTACAATAGGATTTGAGTTTGGGATTTAACTGAAAACAGATCAAAGCTGATCGAAGACTGGGATGCTGTCCCCAGTACAAAGAAAAATGGATTCCAAAGGGTCTCCAGACAAAACACTAGTCTGGAAATGGTCAGATTTGCATATTAGCTAGGGCAGAAATTTCCAAAACTGTGCTTCTCCCTTCTCTAGGGAAGGAGGTGGCCCAGAATGGCTATTTTTGCTTGCCTCATCCCCAAACACCCTTTTTCCTTTACACTCATCCTAGTGAGCTAGGAATACAGTTGCATTTCCCACCCTTCCCTGGGAGTGGAGGGTGGGTGTATATAGATGAACAGATTCTATTGGGTGAGAACAAGCAGGCTCAGGAATGGCTATATTTGCCAATAAAATATTAGGTGACTAAGAAACCAAGGGGCTTCTAAAACAATACAGACTTTAGCTTAAAACGATTTTGTTTTGATTAGCTACAATAATTCCTAACATAAAATAGAGAAAGGAGTAAAAATAAAAAGATGGAAAAGAGAAGGAAAAAAGATTGCTTTTATCTCTTAAGCTAGGACACAAAATGTCAGACAGCTTCCAACCTAGACTCTTGCTTTTACTGTCACCAATGATTGGGTAGGAAGGTAAAAAGTATTGTTACATCATTTAAAAACAGATGCTTTTTTTTAAAAAAAAGTAAATCTTTTTTATATCATTTTATTTTTTCCAATTATATGTAAAAACAATTTTTAGCATTCATTTTTATATGATTTTGAGGTCCCAATTTTTCTCCCTCCCTCCTTCCCCTCCCCTCTTCCTAAAATGCAAGCAATTTGATATGTTATATATATGCAAACATGTAAAACGTATTTCCTTATTGGTCACAGTCGTGAAAGAAGAAACAGACTAAAAGTAAAAAAACAATCCCACAAAAAAAATAAAGGAAGTGAAAATGGTATGCTTCTATCTGTATTTAGAGTCCATCAGTTCTTCATCTGGATGTGGACACCATTTTCTATCATAAGTCTTTTGTGATTGTCTTGGATCATTGTATTGCTGGGAAGGATTAAGTCACTGATCATCACATAACGTTGCTGTTACTGTGTACAGTCTTTTCCTGGTTCTGCTCACTCCACTTTGCATCAGTTCATAAAAGCCTTTCCAGGTTTTTCTAAAATCTTCCTGCTCATCATTTCTTACTGCACAATAGTATTCCATTATATTCATGTGCTACAACTTGTTCAGCCATTCCCCAATTGATGGGTATAGTAAACCTTGATACAATGCCACTGACATACAAAGATAGGTAATACTATTGCTTTTCTTTTCTTTTTTCTATCTCATTCCTTCCTTATTGGCTTTGTACTTAGCTCAATACCCTTCTCAGAGCGTGACAATTTTGTGCCTTTCCTTCACAGAACTCTCTTCCTATAAAAATTTTCCAGAAAAAAGCTCAGGAATTTCTATAATTTTCATGCTTAAATTTCACAGTTTCCTTTTCCTCAGTTAGTGTTATGTTTTTAAACTGGAAGGCATGAATAACTATTATCATGTAGGAATGGGCAAGGGACAGGAATAAAAATGATTAGAGAAAAGAAAGGACTCAGTATTTTGGAACTCTCTGATAATAGAAGAGTCCAGCCTTGAAGAAAGAAGGATACTGAAGTTGAGCTATAGAAGCAAGAAGAAAATTAAAAAGATTGAATTAATGTTCATTTTGATGTTTATTTTTAAATGGTTCATTTTTAAATTTAGAATGGAAAATTTTATTGAGCCACATTTTCATTCTCCCCCCAAAAGTGTGAAAGATCAAGTCCCTGGGTCCACCAGGTTGTGTGAATCCAGGAGAGCCAAACTTGTAAAGCCAAATTTATATACCAAGAGGGTTGATGCTTGCGTGCAGGACTTTTCTACCTAGAAGAAGAAGACATAGAGACCTTAAACTTAGAAGAGGAAGGTCGGACATTAGATGTCATCTAGGTTCTAGTCCAACTTCTTCAATTTACTGAAGATTAAGTGACTTGCCTGAATTCATAGTGGTAGTATCAGAGCTAAGAAATAAACCTAGGTTTCCTGATTCCAAATACAGCACTATTTCTCTATATAACATTGCCTTGTAGGCCTAATAAATAGTGATATTTCTCTAATTGTATTCCACATGATGGGTAGATTCCATAAGAGAATTTTGGTGCTATTAATATTTTCCCCTATAAAATATTGTATGTGGAAATTATGTATCTATCAAAAATATAATATGCAGCAAATTTTATGTCGAAATTGGCTTAATTTTCTCGAATTTTCTCAACCCTCCTTTAACTCAGGAATAGTCCATACTACCAGAATGTAGTTACATGGTCTGTCAATATATATCAAGCTCCAAAGCATTCCATGGTGCAATTGATTTGGGAATTGTTTATATAGAAGACTCTGTACCTTGAACAAGGTCCTTAACCACTTTAGATCCTAACTTCCTAACTCTCCTAACCCACAAATATGCTTAAAGCAGGGATTCTTATCTTTTTTAGGGTCAGGGAAAGCTTCTGTGCCAATCAATACTGGTATTGGGTCCATGAGTATCTGCTGCACTTCTAGCTAGCTTTGGTGAAACAGGAAGATGCAGTCTCAAAATAGTGAGAGAAAGAGAGAGAGAGAGAGAGAGAGAGAGAGAGAGAGAGAGAGAAGAGAGAGAGAGAGAGAGAGAAAGAGAGAGAGAGACAGACAGACAGAGAGACACAGATAGAGAGAGAGAGAGATGGTGAGGAAACTGTTGAAGCCTGGAGAAGTTGTCAAGTCGGAAGTTTTTTTTTTAAAGATGTATATTATTTTTCCAATTATGTGTAAAAATTTTTAACATTCATTTTTAAAAATTTGAGTTCCCAATTCTCTCCCTCCCTCTCTCCTTGAGAAGGCAAGCAATTTGGTATAGATTATATATCTACAGTCATGCAAAACAAATTTCCATATTAGGGAAGGCATTATTATTGATGACTAACTTGATTGAAGTAACTTATATAAATGAAGAGTCTATGCTATTTGCCTTGGAAAGAATGCCGTAGAAGCATAGATTTAGAATGGAAAGGATTCAGGATATCATTTAATCCAACTGTCATTCTACAGATGAAGAAACTGATGCTCAGAGAGATTAGGTTACACAGGAAGTAAGGACAAAATCCTCTGTCTCTCAATCCAGTGTTCTTTCCACTATACTACAAAAAGAATTGGGTTGTAAATATGTTTATACAGTAAAAAATAATTTATTAAGCAAATAGTTCCTAATTTATCTATTGTGTAATTCTGATTTTCAATGAATCAGTTTTCTGTACATAGTAGACATTCAGCAAGTGCTTGTTAAATGAATCTAGTGTTCTTAAAATAAGGTGTCCCAGTTATGGTGTTTTATTTAGAAAGTGACCGGAATTAGTTCTTGAAAGGCATTCAAAAGTTGTCAGCACAGATATGACCAATTAGAAAAGAATTAGAAGTACTTCTGTTATTCTGCCAGAATTGAATTATTACTGATTTTTCATGACACAGCACATTGTTACAATATTTGGCATTTGAATATCACCTGTGGAGCTCTACAATTTTTTAGCCAATTCTTATTTAAAAGAAGCAAATAGTGAATATTTTCTGGTCAGTGTTCAAGTTATTTCTTATTAAAACATATTCACAAAAAAACCAAAAACCAAAACATAGACCTATTCATGGTATTGAGCTACATAAATGGGAAGCTATTGATCAATTGGAGAAGTCAAAGAGGTACAATATAAAGGTTACAAGGTATATACATTGAGGGAACGATTAAAATATTTTAATAAGCACAGTATAGAAGAATGGTAGGAAAATAAGGGAATACCATATCAAAATAACTAAAGAGGTGTTAAAAAATAAAGGTAGGAATAACTTGGTGTGATCAGAGAAATTAAGACAAGTCAAGCAAGTTGAAAAGTTATAGCATACTAGACCATAAATACCTTAGCTGGTTTATCGCTATAATTGAACAGCATTTAAAGTAAATAAATAGGAGCCTTTTTGAGTAAGATGATTCACACAGAGATTGGCATTTTTGTATTTACATTTTAGAAAATGGACTGATTAGTTTTACTTAATCCCTTGTTCTTATTTATTTTGGCTTTTAATAATAATAGCTGGCATGTGTGGAACATTTTTGTTTTCAAAAGCTTTAAATACGTTATCTCTTTTGAGTCTCACAAAAACCCCTTGAAGAAAATCACTAGTATTGTTTCCCACTTTACAGTTGGGGAAACTGAGGCTCAGAACAGTTAAGTCTATGGTCACATAGCTAGCGTGAGAAGCAGATTGGACATTAACTCTTCCTAACTCCAAGGTCAGCAATCTATCTATCCAGTGTGCTAACTGGCCTCAATTTAACACAGTGATCTATGAATACAACATTCATTTTCTTTTTTTAAAATTTATTTTTATTTTGTTAACGACATTCATTTTCAAAGTGCTATGAAGAATGTCTCTCCATTTTCTTTATATTCAGGCTTCATTTAAACTGCTTAAATTGATGGCTTTTGTTTTTGTAATACTTTATTTTCTGAATATATTTTCTCTCCCATTCTTCCCATTCCCTACTCACCAAGCCATTCCCTGTAATAAAGATTTTTAAAGAAAGGGGAAAAGAGGAAGTCAGCAAAAACAGCACGTCAGCTGTGCTTGGCAGTACATGCAATATTTTATACCCAAAGTTCATTGACCTATAGCTAGAAGGGACCTCAGAAGCTGCTTAAGCCAACACTCTTATTTTATAGATGAAGAAAATGAAGCCCATGGAGATTAAATGACTTATCCAGCGTCACACCTCATATTCAGAGACCATATCTGAATGCAAGTCTTCTGACATGAGAGCCATGGTTATTTCCACCTGCCTCCTGGCTAGCTCTTCTTTATACTCACCCTCGACACCAGCTGTCTTTCCCTCTTGCTGGTGTCCTCGCCTCATCTATCCATCCCCCCTGAGAATGTAAAGTCCTTGACAATAGGGAACAGTCTTGTTCTCTTGTTTTTGTATTTCCAGAACTTAGCACAGTAGCTGGCAAATTATTGCTACTGTGAACAAGTCCTGTCTGACTCTTTGTAATCTGGATCACAGCATGCCAAAACTGACAAGATTACTGGAGTGGTTTGCCATTTCCTTCTTCAGTGGATTAAGACAAACAGGTTAAGTGACTTGCCCAGGGTCACACAGCTAGTAAATGTCTGAGGTTGGATTTGAATTCAGGTCTTCCTGACTTCAGGGCCCAGCCCTCTATACACTGAGACATCTAGTTGCCTTTGCCTGGCAAATAGACAATAAATGCTCACTCACTCACTCACTCTATCTATCCATCAATCTGTCTATCATTATCCCATGCTGCCTTCTCTCTAATGAAGGGAGAAAGAGGTTCATTTTCTCAACTCTTTTCCAGGGCCATGTTTGATCATTAAAATTATACAGCGTTCTTTCAATTTGCATTGTTGTTATTGTGTGTATTGTTTTTCTAGTTCTAGTTCCTAGTTGTGTATAGTGTTTTCCTAGTCCTGAGATGAAGATACTTCAGAGGACCCCTAATTCAACACCTCATTTTACAGGTGAAGAAACTGAGACCCAAGCAGATAAAATGACTCCCACAAAGTCATAGTGGTAGTCAGCATCAGAAGCAGGAATTGAACCCAGATCCTTTTACTCCAGAGCGGTACTCTTCATTGCACCACTACTGACATTTTTTCTTTTCATTTTCATTCTTTCAATTATTTGTTTTTGTGGTTCTGCTTACTTTGCTCTACTTCAGATATCTTCCCATGCTTCTCTGGATTCTTTACACTTCTTTCTTATGGTGTGGTAATATTCCATTACATTCATGTAACATAATTCATTTAGCCATTTTCTAGTCAATAACACTTTCTAGTTCTTTGCTACTATAAAAAGTGCTACTACATTTGGTGCATATGGGAAATTTCTTTTTTGATACTGACCTCCCTGGGGTATGTGCCTAGCAGTGGGTCTGTGGGTCAAAGGTAATGAATGTTTTATCAGCTGTGCTTAAATTCCTAGTCCTTTTCTGTCTCAATTCAACTCAAACTTTATTAAGCCCCTACTATATGTAGAATGTGATGTGGGATTTTTATGTGCTATGCATACTAACAGTAAGTCTCATGTGATGGTCATATCCTTTTTTTTTAAAGTGTTAGAAAAATGAATAATTAAATAAAATCTTCTAGGTCGTTTTCTCCATTGGAGATGGAAATGCACATTGCTCACCAACAACAACGAAGAGTATTATATCATAGAACTTTAGAACTACGAAGCACATGAGAGATCATCTAATTCAACCTCTTCATTTTATAGAGGCAGCTCAGTGGCATAGTTGGTAGGATGATGATCCTGGAGTTAGGAAGATTGGAATTCAAATCCTGCTTCAGACAAGCTGTATCCTTGGTAGAGTCATTTCATTTGTATTATGTCAGTTTCTACATCTACAAGATGGGAACAAAGTGAAGACCAAATGAGATGATAAAATATGTAAAGGGCTTTGTAAACCTTAAAAGTTCTATATAAATGATAACTATTATTATCATAGATAAAGAAATGGAGGCCTGTGGAAGGACACTGATGAGCCCCAGGTCACTAGATATGGCAAAGCTAGGTTTCCTGATTTCTTAATATAGTATTTTCTCAGATTTTTTACAATTTTGTTAGACATTTTTATTTTTAAAAAAGCTTTCTAATTTTTTAATCTTAAATTTTTTGAGAAAGAGCATGCATGTATTATTTTCTTTATGGATTCAGCAACAACTGGGATAAAGGGAATGATCCAAGGGATTTGGGAATCATTTCTGAAAAATGATCACTTAGCCCAAGCATCAATTACCCTGGCATTCCCTCAATATCCATAGGTCATTAATTCTTCTCCCAGCATTGTTGTTGAAGCTTGCTTCAATCTTCTTAGCCAGGCTTCTTCTGTCAGCCAATGGAAGTGTAACCAGCAGTATCTCTCTGATATGAAGAAATTGTATGTAAGGACTTGAAGGAAATCTCTTTGTAAACCTTAAAGTGTTATTAAAAGGGATTGGGCAAGGCTTCCTGTACAAGTTGGGATTGAAGCAGGCTAAAATCCCACCTTTTACAAGAAGTCTTTCCTAATCCCTCTTAACACTAGTCCCCTCCCTCTTTTGAAATTTCCTATTTATTTGGCATTTAGTTTATTTGTACAATTGTTGCATGTATTTACTCTCTCCCCTCTCCCCCATTAGATTGTGAGTTCATCAAGGGCAGGGACTATCTTTTGCTTTTCTCTGTAACCCCAGCACTTAGCACACTTAGCCTAGTGCAGAGGAGGCAAATGTTTATTGACCTACTAACTCTTGAAATGTGAGGAGCTATTATTATCATTTAGGCTACTTTTCCATTCATCTTTAGTACGTAGTCTTTCCTTTCCTGTTACCTTGGAGAGAATTTTAAGGCAAAGATTCCACACACACACACACACAATGATCTTTCACTAGACATCTTGGTAAAAGGGTAAGAGCACTGATTCTAGAGTCAGAGGCTCTGGGTTCAAATCTCACCTTTATTTGTTTCTTCCTCAATGAGACCAGTTAACATCTCTGAGCCTCAGTTTCCTGATCTGTAAAACGAAGGGCTGAATTAGATGGTCTCTGAGGATACTTCCAGTTCTAGATCTATGGTTTTCTGAAATGAGTAAAGCTATTTACCTTCATAGTCAAAAATTAGGTAGTGTGGTAGCGGAAGAAATACTAAACTCAGAGTTAAAATACCTGTTTTTCAGTCTGGCTTTACCTTTGACTCACTATGATTTAACTCCTTTGTGTGTCTGTTTTCTCATATGTAAAATGGGTTCATGAATGTCTATTCTAATATACTTTATAGAGTCTTTATGAAAATAGTGTAATAGAAGTAAGAGCCCATTAAAATGTAAAAAAATATTAAATTAGTAGATAAGGTTATGATTATTGATAGTCACATTGAGAGTTGTTGACTCTTCTTATACCATCCTAATACTTTCTCTCTGTAATTGATGCAGATTCTGTGTTCCATGGCCTAGAATTGCGGGGTCTAAACCAAGCACTTGTAAAAATTCTTGAGAAGATGCAAAGCTCTTTGCTTATGACAATATTGGCTTAACTTCCAGCCACTTCTGCAGCCTGTGCTCATGCGGAAGGGAGTTAGCCTTCTGACTGAGTGAAAATACCAAACCTGCTTTGAAACTTTCAGAATGTATTACACAATTGCCCTCCCCCGCTTATGCCTCATATCTAAAAAGTGCATGTTCCCCTCGTTAACAAATGACAAGGATTGTTAGCACAACAGGGAGAATTCATTGACTGTTATCCAACAACTGCCAAGGGCTTGCCAAGGTAGCTTGCCAGGAGATCTGACTTTGACATTTGTGCACCTGGAAAAGTTGCTATGGCCTGTTCAGTGAACTACCCCAGGTTCTAGTTATTTTCTCTCCAAACTATAGCTCATGAATTAATTGTTTTCCTTTTTTTTTAACCAGACAGATGGCATACTTAGTTCAAACAGACATTTTGATCAAGTAACATTGTAGATAAAGTAGTAATATGACACATAAACTCTAACACGTATACTCTCCCTCACTGGCACAAAACCTTGAGTTCATTAGTTCATTCTCCCACATATCTGAATATTGGACCTTCATAAGCATCACACATGGGGCATCTACTCATGGTGAACGCTTGTGGCCAGAGCAACTGTGTGGAGGGATACACGTGTATGATCAGCATACATGTATATGTGAAGGGGAAACTCACACCTCCAATACTGCAATGTTGCCAGTGTCTTCTCCTGATATCATTGTCACTCTTTGCTGGACCTGTTCCCTGCCAGTCACCCTCCTAAGGCATTTCATCTCAGCCTTTTCACTCCAGAGTGGATTTCCACTGCTTCCATTAGGCATTGTTCTTTATTTCTCTCTACCTGGTTTTGTACTGTGTTGTGTTCCATCAGGTATTACCATCCATTTGAGGAGGGTTGACTTCAGTTATTTGTTTTTTGTTTTTTGGGGTAGGTTTTTTGGTGAGGCAATTGGAGTTAAGTGACTTGTCCAGGATCACACAGCTAGTAAGTGTCAAGCATCTGAGGCCGGATTTGAACTCAGGTCCTCCTGACTCCAAGGCCAGAGCTCTATCTACTGAGCCACCTAGCTGCCCCCAACTTCAGTAATTTGTGTGGCCATTTTGTATCCCTAAACAATATCCAATGGGAATGCTGTGTTTAGAGCTCATTTACTGGAGGTGATGGGGAAGGAGGGGATATGCTTTGGTCAGTTAACTGCTCTCAGGCAGCTCTATCAGCCTGCTTCTTCAGTGCTTCACATAGATTCTTTAGCTGAGGTGCTCTCATTAGAACCATTGGCAACTCAATCCTGCCATGTATCTGAGGTGCTATGATTAGTAAGCCTTTCCTTGCAACTCTCTTAAGCCAACACTCTCAGCCAATAGCTGTGAAATTTGCTTTAATCTTGAGTCAGGCTTCCTTCAGCCAATGGCTTTTAGTCAAGTTGCACCAGGAAATACAAGATCCTGTGCTGGGTTCATAACAGCTACCTTTGACTTCCTCTTAGAATTCTGTTAATTGCTTTTCTTCTTCAGAACTTTTCTTAGTCTTCTTTCTCCTCTTTTGTCTTTGTATCCCCAGCACCTAGCACAGTGCCTGGCAAAGAATAAATGCTTATTAGATGTGACCTTCAGCAAAGCATATCACTTAACCTTTGTCTCAGCCTTAGTTTCAACACCTGTTAAATGGGGATAATACTAGCACTTCTCACATTGTAAGGAGAAAACAAGATTTTATATATAGACACATACACACATATGTGCATATATAATACATACACATACAAATATTTACCTGTGTCTAACATAGCTTTAATATAATAATATTAATATTAATAATAATAACACTTTGCAAACCTTAAAGCACTATAGAAATGCTATTATTATTAAATTGATTGATTGGCTTTTCTTACCTCTGAGACCAACCGAACTACAATGCCCTCCCTTGTGTCTCTCAGTTCTACTGTCACCAACTTTATTTTCAGAAGCCCATTTTAGGATTTATCATTCCTCTTGGTTAAGGTAAATCTCTCCAGGGATCCATTTCTTCAACAACAACAAAAAAAGAGGATTAAGGAACATTGTGCTAAGGAAATTGTTTTAACCTCACCCCAAAAGCCTCTCTGTTCTATGCAGAACAGTAAGTGCCAAGCTGTCTAGAGAATTCTAAATGCTGTTCTAAACAAATAGCAATTGCTGTGCTGGCTATAGAATCCTGAGAAACTCGGTGACCTTTCTCCTACTTCCCCCATGAACACATCTTTCCTGGGTCTCTCTTTCTCTGACCTCTCAAGGCTTAAGCCATCTGACATTTGAGAAGGTCAGTCCGATGGACATATTAGCTATCCATTCCTCTAGATTCTCTAAATTGCAGAAAGCAAAGTGTCTGATCAATCAGTAAGTATTTATTATGTGTCCTCTTATTCGATAGACACAGTTGGATGTGCTTGGGATACCATGACAAAGATGAAATGATCCCTGCCCTCAAGGAACATATACAATACCAAGAGAAACATGTGTCCCATGATCCCATTTTCTTTCAGTTGCCTGAAGATTCCTTCATTGAGTTAAGATTCACTATAATTCCCCCAATCTTATAATAGGGATTCATGTAAGAATCAATTGTATAAACAGTGTTTCTATGTCTTCCAAAGCCATTGTAGAATCTATTGGCCTTTCTTCATACAAAAATACACAAGATAAATTTTTCCTTGAGTTCATTTCAAAGGAAAACTTTTTTGCCTACAGATTGCATGTTTTCTTTTGTTTTTAGAAAATGAAAACTTTATAATCCAATGGACTTTCTTATTTACCTTAAACTCAGAGCCAAATAAAATACCCACTTATAGAAAGCTGCTTCTGGTAACATCTATACCTTTTCTACTTTAGATAGATGGTCTCCATTCTGTTCCTACTCCTAACTGTAATATTTTGTGTTATACTTACACTTCAGATCCTTTTGAAAGTAGTTAGTGGGGATCAGCTAGGTGACACAGTGGATAGAGCACTGGCCTGGAGTCAGGAGGACCTGAGTTCAAATCCAGCCTCAGACACATAACACTTACCAGCTGTGTGACTCTGGGCAAGTCACTTAACCCCAATTGCCTCACCAAAAAAAAAAGTAGTTAGTTTATCAATCCTGAATAAATGAATACAGAAAACTACTATAGTGACTGAAATTATGCAATTATGACTCTGGAGCCCTCTTGAAAGAATACACCTAAGCCTAGTACAGCCCTTATAGAACGCACATTTGCAAATGTGAATAGACCAGTTGAAGAGTGCTTCTGATAGTTCAGACCTTTCTCCTTCTCTGTAAGTCAGAATGTCTGGGGATGAGGGAGGAAGAGAAGAAAACAAGCATTTAGGAAGCTTAACCTATTACGTGCCAAGCACCATGCTAAGAACTTCACAAGTATTATCTCATTTGATCCTCATAACAAACTTGGAAACTCGTTACTATTATTAGCCCTGTTTTATGGTTAAGGAAACTGAGGCAGAGAGGTTTAAGTGAGTTAACCAGTCACATAGATAATGTCTGAAGTCAGGTTTTGAACTCAAATCTTCCTGACTCCAGACCCAGTGTTCTACCTACTGAGCCACCGTGCTACCTCTTGAGATGGGGAAAACAAATGTTAACAAAGATTTCACTCCCTGCTCTGCTCCTGACTCTCAGGACTTCTTTTTCCATCATGATCCATCAACCTCCTTCCCCTGGAAGATCAGTCTGCCCTGTAACCCCTTGCTCTGATTGGTCAGTTACTTCTAGACTCTTCCTTTTTAAGGAATCCTCCCAGGCCAACCATATTCACTCCTTCATTCCCTTTTCTTTTTTAAAATTTATTTTATTTTATTTATTTTTGCTTGGCAATGGGGTTAAGTGACTTGCCCAGGGTTACACAGCTAGTAAGTGGTCAAGTATCTGAGGCCAAATTTGAACTCAGGTCCTCCTGACTCCAGGGCAGTGCTCTATAGATTGTGTCACCTACCTGACCCCTTCATTTCCTTTTCCAGCTTCCTTTTATGTGGTATCTTCTCCCATCAGAATGTAAGCTCCTTGAGTGCAGGCACTATATATATATATAATATATAGATAGATAGATAGATAGATAGATAGATAGATATAGATATAGATATAGATATAGATATAGATATAGATATAGATATAGATATATAGATATGTAGATTTTTTTTGCTTATGTTTGTGTTCCCAGAGCTTAGTACAGTGCCTGGCGCATAGTAACAGCTTAATAAATGCTTATTGATTCATCAGTGTAAATAGACACCCCAACTTAATGTTCTCCCATCCTCCTCTCAAGTTTATTTAAAATCTACTGGTTTTTTAAAACAGTTGTTACATAGTTATTACCAATCACTGAAATTTCTGACATAGCATCTTTAGAAAGTAGAAGAGGTACTTAAGTCAATTCAACTAAGTACCTACTATGTGTGAGGCACTATGCTAGGTCCTCAGGAGATGAAGATGAAAAATGACAGTCCCAGGCTTCAAGGAGATTGCTGTCTAACAGGATTGATACTTGTAGTTTTTCTTTGTTTCAAGACTAGAAAAGTAGGTCTGGTCCCAGCAAAGATAGGATCTCAATCTAAGTATAAAAGAGTTAGATTTTGGACTGAATGCATAACACATGGACAAATTAAATCAGGTAGAGGCCTAGAGACACCATAATACTATTGGGAATAGGGAGTTAGGTTAAGCGTTTGTAAATTGTGTGCTCAATAACAACAAATGTAACCTAAGCCTAAATATAGGATAAGATCGACAAAACCAGTCTCTGGGAACCACGGGAGACATGAGAAATTGGTGCCCAGTCAGGGCATTTATGAATTAGATGTAAGTATGCATGACCAGACCCAGACAAATTTCAAACATGTTTCCAATGATATATAGTTTCATATTTCCTCCCTATTAACTGAATTGAATTTTTATGGGGGATACCAACTCTAATTTGTAGTGATGATGCAGAAAAAAAGAAAGAAAGAAAAAAGAAAAGAAAAAAAACCAGGCCATCAATAAAACAAAACACACAGAAGAGAGCAGAACAGAAGGGGACACAGATAAACTTGGTACTTTTGCTACTACTGAGTTAAATTTAATATGCACTTTAAAAATAATCTTTCTGTTCTTTGTTGTCATATTGAAATGTTCATGTTTGTTGATGTTCATGAAGTTTGTAATAAAAAAGAGAATTTATGTTTAAAATGAAATACAGCATTGGCTGCTTGTAGTCACTACAAATTAATAAATGAATTAATTGATGAAAAAGCATTTATTCAGCATTGTAATGTCTAAAGAACTGCACTAAATGCTGAAGATACATATAGAAAAGCAAGATAGTCCCTACTCTCAATGACCTCACTGATGGGGGAGACAAGCCCACCCATGAGGTTTCAGTAGCAGGTCAGATGGAAAGGTCCCATGGTCCTTGGAGTGCATCAGCAAGGTAGGTGGTAATATACCTTTAATGTCTTTTCCACTGATAAAGCCTTATCTATTTCTAATAGTGGATATTAGAAGGTGCATGAGAAGGTACACAGGACTTTGATACCTAGAACTTTCTTTTTCTGAGTTTCTAATAACTGTGGCTGCTGAGGTAGGAGCTGCAGCATATGCAGAGGAATTTGCCAGTTTGCTACTCCACAAGGGTTGCTTATGGTAGGCATAAGCAGACCCCAATATATTTTATTTTTTTAATATAAATTTTCTTTTTTATTATGGATTTTTCATCCACTTTGTTTTTAATATATGGATTTTTCGGGCCAATCTCTTTGAATAGCGATTTTGCTGAGGAAATCTCATGATATTCTGGGACCTGATGCAATTAGCATAATTGTTGCTGTTTAGTTCGTTTTTAGTCACGTCTGACTCTCTCTGACCCCATTTGGGGTTTTCTTGGCAAAGATACCGGAGTGGTTTGCCATTTCCTTCTCCAGCTCATTTTATAGATGAGGAACTGAGGCAAACAAGGTTAAGTGACTGGCCCAGCTAGTAAATGTCTTAGGTCACATTTGAACTCAGAAAGATGAGTCTTCCTGACTCCAGGCCCAGCAGTCTATTCACTGTGCCCCTCAGTTAGCATAATATCATGCACAAACAACAGCACTGGAGGATGTCATCATCAGCAGAGAATCCCTTTTCCACTTGGATCTTTTCTACACCTTCCATGACAATGGCGGACACTTTAGTTAACCACACTTTTTTTTTCTATTTTGCACCACACTTGTGGTTAATAATTATGGAGTTTTTGAATAGCAATCTCAGAAGTTGCCTCTATCAAGGAATCTTGCATGATCTTAACATATGAATTTGAGACTTCTTGTTGGAAGACAAAATCTGTGATAATCCCAGGGCCTTGCCACCATGGTGTGACACTCCAATGAGAAAGTGTCCCCACCTCCCCCACCTTTACTCCAAGTAATCCTTTAAGGCTATATTTTTTCCTTTCTAGTCAAATACCCTTTTTATAATAAAAATAATGATAACAATAAAAACATTGTGTAGTCCTTCATTCTCTACACCTTTCACCTTGAAGGAGAGATAGGAAGCAGGTCATGCCAGGTTAATCAGACCACCATCCCTGCCACCAGTTCCCCTGAGATCCAGAAGGTGGCAAACTAAGATCTTGATCCCAGAGCCTTAGGAATAGGAGGACCCACATACTATAAGCCTTGTTTTCAGCCTGGGCCCAGTAGCCACCAATTAGAGGAGAATAAGTGTGGAAAAGGGGTCTAACCTTCCTCACCATAGCCAATAACAACTGTTAACCAACTGCCATCAATCGAACAGACAAAATCAAGAGCCCTAGGAGTGGCAGCACCCTCCCTTAGACCACCGGGGCTACTTCCAGGTGAGCCCTCACAGCCATCATCCTGAGAAGCCACCCCCAAGGAGATGCTATCTGGCAACTGCTTCTGTGGCTGTTACAGCCATAGCTATGGAAGACCCAGAAAATACTGTTCTCGCTACCAAAATCTTTGGCACTATCAAATGGTTCAACATCAGAAACTGATGTGATTTTATCGATGGAAATGTCATTAAAGATGATACATTACCATTTGCTTTACCACCACACCCTAAGCAATGGTACTTTTCGATCTGACTTGCAGCTAAAACCTATATGTTTTGTCTCCTCTATTAGAATATTAGAATATAAACTCTGTAAGAGAAATTTTCCACACTGAGTGCTTAATAAATGCTTTTTCCTTCACTTATTCATCCATGTAGTTTACAGTAGAAAATCATTTATGAAAGACTGTGTGTGGGTGTTCTCATCTCATTGTTTCATCTGGGATCTCTGAATGAATACCCTATTGAGAATATAAAGTATATAGGTCAATAGTTACTAATATCCTCTTTTTGGGGGTGTTAATACTGTCTGTGACTTTTTCAATTCTTTTGGCAACTTCCTCTCGCTAATATAGCTTGTTAAATGATCCTTTAGTGTTTTCAAGGATGTATAGCTTCCAGTACATATTTCCTTGGTGTGTACTTGAACTAATTCAGCTACTCTTTGAAACTTCATTTTCTTAAGTACCATTTCTACTTTCTAATTTAGCCTCTGGAGATGGAGGTGTCCCCGGCTAAAGAACTGTTGTTTGATTTGAGGGCTGGGCCACTGGGTCCATTCCATTTCCACCAAAGCGTCCATCTGTTCTGGAACCACATGCATGGTTCAGATGAGGTTCAGTCCTTGAGAAGCCTTGCCTCTAACAAGAGATGTTAGGTTCCCCGGTGTCACAGTTGTATCTTTCCCTGCCCTGATGTTCTATAGAAAAATTGCTTAAGGCTTAGGTTTTGGCTTATGTCTATGTCTTCCCAAAGGAGGTAGTAAAAAGGTATTAAATGTACAAAGAACTTTAAATAGAGGTACAGAACAGATGTTTACTTCCTATACATACACACACACTCCTAAAAGATACAAAAGACTCACTGCACATGTTGACATCGCAATTTAAAGCAGGATTCTTCTTTAAATGTATCTGCTGGGATGCTAATACTTAAACCTCATTTCAGCATGAAGCATTTTACATTGTACCTTAGCTATATACTGTCTCCTTCAAAATCCATGTCTTTTGGCAAGCCAGGCCAGGGAATTTTCTTGCTACCTAAGGAAACACAAAGCAGAAAAAAAAGCAACCAAAGCCAAGGTACAAGCTCATCTAGTTGAGTCCATGCCCTCATAGTTTAGAGACAGAGGACTCACTGGAGAATTGAAGCAAGAGAGTTAGCTGGAAGGCATCTCTCTCTCTCTCTCTCTCTCTCTCTCTCTCTCTCTCTCTCTCTCTAAGGTTCATTGAGTCATTGGTTCTTCCAGTTCAGGCAGCAGCTACTATAACTCATGGTTGCCTACTTACTGATAAGCCAGTCAACCATTATATTTTCACGAATGGTGAGGAAGAGCATTGGTCTTAGAATCAGAAGATTATGTCTTGAGTCTTGGTATCAACTATGTGACCCCTGGGCAAGTAGTTCAGCCTCTCAGAAGCCTAGTTTCTTTATCTGTTAAATAGGAACAATATTTGTAATACCTACTTCACAGCATTATTCTGAGGAAAGTCTTTTGGAACCCTTAAAGCTCTGCAGAAATTTAAGTTGGCACTATTGTTATTGTTATCATTATTATTGTTGTTATTTAAACCTTCACAACTAAATTGTAAATGACACATCACCATGTTGAAAATCCCAGCCTGTGTGATAGGTTGGTATTCAGCAAGAACTGCAAGGGCTTATTTTCTGTGTAGGTACTTTTTAATTTTGCATTTATGTTTAAAAAATCTCTTAGTTGACATCTTTTGAAAAATTCACTCTAAAAATATCTAATTATGAAGAAACGTATAACATAGTAAGAATTTTAATTGCTTCTAATTGCTTGCAAAAGATGTCAGCAAATTTAAAAATATTTGAATATGTTTTTGAAAATACTATAATTATTCTCTCTTATCTCACCCTACACTCCCTTTTCAAATGTTCCTTAAATGTGTTGATTATTGTTGTCATTTATCCTTCTTCTTGAAGAGGATCATGACATCAGGGAGGTAATGCTATGACATGCAAGTGAATTGGATTTAAATGAGGGAGGGCTCTGCAAAGTCACCAACTTCATTTTCTCCTCTAGAGCTAGCATCTTGGCTTGTAACCTACTGTTGGCCAATCAATGAGAACCAGAGTGATTTGGATTTAGGTCCTGGTCTTAAAAAAAAGAAGAAATGGTTTCAGTGATCACAATTTACATTCCTTTTGGCAGAGCACCCACAGGTAAGGGTATTATACCCTACGTAGACAAAGAAAAGAAAAGAAAAGAAAAGAAAAGAAAAGAAAAGAAAAGAAAAGAAAAGAAAAGAAAAGAAAAGAAAAGAAAAGAAAAGAAAAGAAAGGAGCCAAGTTGCAGGACTGTCCAGTTCCAGTTGGGTCCCCAGTGGGATAGCTCCTCTTTCTACTCCCAGAGGTGGTTTGTCCTTCTTGAAGCAGACCATGACATCAGGGAGGATATGCCACGACATGCAAGTGAAATGGATTTAAGTGAGGGAGTGTGCAAAGTCACCAGCCTCACTTTCTCCTCCAGAGTCATCATCTTGGCTTGGGACCTATTGTTGGCCAATCAATGGAGAGCCAAAGTGATTTGGGTTTAAGGACTGGTTCTTAAGGAAAAAAAGTTCCAGGGATCAAAAATTTACATTTCTTTGGGCAGAACACCCACAGGTAAGGGTATGATACCAGGAATGTATCAGTAACTGAATGGGAGAACAGAACCTACCTCCTAAGCCAAATCTCCCTTCATTTTGTAAATCCTCTTGATGGTTGCATTTGTATTGCAAGAAATAATTATGGTGTCATCAACTCTATTAAGGACAGCTATAACTATCTCTTTAACTAGATACAAAAACTATGAGATTATAGCCTTAGAGCTAAAAGAGATCATTAGATCATTTAGGTTATTCTCCTTATTTTACAGGTAAGGAACCTGGGGCCCAGAGAGGGGGAATGATTTGTCCAAGGTCACACAGGGAATAACTTAAGTAACAAATCTAGGGCTAGAAGGGACCTCAATCACCTAGTTCAACCCCCTTATTTTACAGATGAGGAACCTGAGATCCAGAGAGGCAACATGATTTGTTCAGTGTCACAAAGGGAGTAAGTGGCAGAAATAGGATTCAACCTCATTTTTAAAATTCCAAATCCCAGACTTTCCACAACACCCTTGTCTCTCAAAGAACTGCTATATTAGGCTAGCCCCAAGGTCCATCTAGTCTTGAGTCAAGTCAATAAGCATTTGTTAAGCTTTTACTATGTGCCAGGCAGGCATAGTACTAGGCACTGGGAATATGAATACAAGCAAAAGATTTTTAAAAAGACTCTTTGTTCTCAAGGGACATATATTCAAATAGGGGAAAACAACATATAAGTGAGAGCTGAAAAATAGGAATGGGGGTCAGGGTTGGTGGGAGTGATACTGTGGGCATGGTAGTGAAATTCAGAGAATGAATAATGGAGCTCTTCCTCAGAATGGAAGTTTGGGGAGGAGCTCACCAGTAGAAGAAGGGGCCACATGAGTGACGGGAGAAGGCAGCTGAAGTCTAGTACATACTCATTCTCTGACATCCAGACAAAGGGATGTGTTGTGGAAGGGAGGAAGGCATGGTTCTTCTAGATGTCAAGGTGAGGATTATACCCAGGCACATTGGCTTACCCTGATTTCCTTTAATAACACGTGGATCTGTCATCTATCAATTTAGTTAAATGTCAGTTTGCTTATATTTTTCAACAAGAATGATCTAATAATCTGGAAGTATGAAATCATTTTGAAACGAGGAAGTATTTCCAAATAGATTTCCTAAGGTAAGATTCTTCTCCTTGTTTTAGTCTCCTTCACAGCCCATCACAATCTTATGAAATGATATGAACTATTTACAAAACATTTCCTTACCAGTGATTGAGCTAAAATCCTGAGACATCCAGGTTATTCTGAAAACTGCCATTTTAGTTCATCCATTTAAATGTATATTTTTATATGCCGCTCAAGAATTATAAAAAAAAAGGTTTGTATTTCCTGCCAAAATCCTGCTATCATAGGAGGATTTCTATAAATATTCACATACTCCATAATTACTTGTGCAACTATGTGTGCCCTATATGAAGAAGACCTTGTCAGGTCTTTGATGACTCTGGAAGAGAGAGTAAGGTTGACAACTTTGGACAACTCTGCTTCACTTAAATCTAGGTCATGGCAATTCAAGACATCACCCCATGATGTTATTGGTCTTTGAAAATGAAGAATGAACAACAAGATGGAGGGGAGAGAATGAGCAATTATAAAGCACCGAGTACATGCCAGGCAATGTGCTAAGTACTTTACAGATATTGTCTCATTTAATCATAAGATTATAATATTCAGAACTAGAAGGGATTTGGAGATCAATTAGACCCTGTATTTTATAGATTGAGAAATAGAGACCAAAGTAAAGTAATTCTCCCTAGTTAATAAATATAGATCTAGAACTAAAAGGGGTCTTAGAGATCATTTAGCCTATTCTCCTTATATATAGCCAGAGTGACTTGCCTTAAGTCACATTGTTGATAAGTGGTAGAATGTGGCTTGCACCATAAAGTACCATGATTCAGACCCAGGCAGGTCTTTTGATTTGCACTGTTCTTTCTGCTCTACTACCATTGATTTTTGCCATTCCAGGTTTAATTTTTCAAAGAGCAGACCTGGGGAAATGAGATTAGGAAAAAATGAAACCCAAATGGCTATGGCTGAGAAACAGAACTAGTTTCATCTCTTGTTTCCTCTTCTTTTGGCAAATAAAATCTATCCCTGCATGCTTTACTCAGGAAAGCTCTCTTTTTAAATTAAAATTTTTTAATCAGCAAAAATCTGACTTCTCTCCCTCCTACCTCTTCCCTCTCCCTCAACCTCCATGAAAAAAGAAAAAAGCAACAACTGGTTACAAACACATAGAGTCAAGGAAAACAAATCCTACGAAGCCCCCCCACCCCCAAAAAGTCCCGTTTTTTCACTCTGAAACTTTCTTCTGTCAGAAGGTGGGTAGCAAATCACGCGTCCTATGGAATCATGGTTATTTATTATGCTGATCAGAATTCCCAAGTCTTTCAAAGCTGTTTTTCTTTACAATATTGTTGTCATTATTGTTTCCTTATTCTGTTCACTTCATTCTGTGCTAGTTTATGTAGGTCCACTCAGGTTTCTCTGAAACCATCCCTTTTATCAGGTCTTTTATTTTTTAATACGATATTATTTTGTTTTCAGCTCTGAATTATTGTCCTCCCATCTCCCTTAAAGCAAGACAAACAAAGCCTGCTATAAACATATAATGCACATAATAATATGTTATATATTATTATATATTATATGAATCATATAATGCATAATAACATATTATACATAATATAAAATATATGTACAATATAATAAAAGCATGTAAATGTATAATCAAGCAAAATAAATTCAAGTATTACCTATGAGCAAATATATGTGTCATATGTCAAATATAGTTCAATTCATACATATATACATATATGTACATATTGTGTGTTGCATATATATTTACATGTGTGTATGTGTATGTGTGCATACATCTGGGTTTCCTGTCCTGATTATTCTGCTGCCATCTAGGTGCTTTAAATAAGACTTTGCTCCACACCCAGTGTTTGAGCCACATAGTTTCTGCCTGCTTTTGAACTTGTTCCTTGTTTGGTACACATCCTAGACCCCCATGACTGCTCCTCGTCTTGGAATTCTACCTCTAGCATTAGTTCCTTCTTGTCAGCCCTGCATCTGGCTAATGAGCAACAGAGTTACCAGTTTCCATCTATTCCTTCATCCTGTACAAGTTTAGTCTCTCTATGATGGATGAATCTGGGACCTCTTCATGCCTTAGGGCACAGTCTCATCTTGTGTTGGAGTGTTTTGTGTGGCCATTCCTGGCCACAGCTGAGCCCTAGTGTCCACAGACTTCTCTGTGGACTGACTTGAGCTGGACAAATGACTCTAAGTGACTTTTTCCCTAGGATTTCCCTATTAGGATTCAGTTTATTCATTTTCTAGATCTGTTTGGAGGTATTAGGGGTGGAGGCAGCTGGCTATACTTCTTCCTGCTTCTACACCATCTTGGCTCTAACTCCAAGAGAGCTATTTAAAAGAAAGCTATTATCTCCTTGCTTCAAACCATTATTGTGAAATAGACACTAACAATTTTATGGTATTTGGTTACAATAAGACAAAAATAAATGCAAATTATATCTGTTTAACTTTTATTTTAGATCATCTGTTGGGATGCTGGTCATCCACTAGAAGCATAATTATGCATCAGATAACAGTCTAAGTTAGAAAGATTATAGTTATATAATAACCTTTGGCAGAGACATAAAGGCTGAACTTGGTGTTGGTTAAACCAACAAAACCAACAGAGGACAGATGGATATATAGGGTGCTCAGGGCATTAAACCTAGAAAGCCAGTGATATAGAGTGCTGGGTCTAGAGTTAAGAAGATCAAAGTTTAAATCCATTTTCAAACACTTCCTAGCTGTGTGACCCTGGGTAAGTCACTTAATCTCTGTTTCCTCTGTTTCTTCAGCTATAAAATGGAGATAATACTAGCACCTACCTCACAAGGTTGTTAGAGAATCAAGTAAGCAGTGTCTGGAACATAGCAGGTACTATAGAAATACTTATTCTCTTCCCTTTCTTTTGTAGAGCTCAGCAAATATCTGTCCTGCTCCGGATCATTATTACCCACCAAAATCAGTAACCTGCAGAAGGAACTTAGAATAAGAAGCCATTTTCCCTTCAAATAATTGGTTTGATTTATGGTTAGGCTATTTTAGGGCATTTGAACATTTGCCTAATGGTTTTAAAGGTAACCTGTCTGTCAGAAAGGTGAACAAGGAGGTACCCTTCACTTATATTTGAGCATACATTTCCCCTTATAGACCATGGGCATATACACTGGAACCTTGTTAAGAGGATAATTGACAATTCTTGATTGATTTCTAGTCAGCCTGCTGACTATTGTATTACATACTGAAAATCTTCAAGTACAGGCTAGACTACCCCTTATTGGAAATCTTATAGACAGGATTTGTGATTCAGATAGGGGTTGAACAGATGTGCTCTGAGATCACTTCCAATTCTGATAGTCTATTTTTATGTGATTGTACTTCATCAACAAGGGGGAAAACCTCACAATGATCTTGCTGTGATCAACAGTAGGGCTCCATAAGCTGCTATATACCAGATGCTATCTTTGTTAAATCATGGATCTGTTGAACAAATGTCTGCATTTGTGTTCCAATTCCCATCCGAGGATTTTTTTTTTCAATTTGAAGATTTATTGTGGTGGCTTGAGCAGATAGAGACACATGCTCAGGGTGCGCTGGAGCCAGATCATGCCAGCTCTCAAAAGCTGATTGCTAAAATTTCCATATGAGAATTTATACTTTGGAAATCTGCAAACACTAAAAACCAGGGTTTGGTTTATTGTTTTGCTGATTATCTAAACTTCAGAAAATGATGGAAAAATGTTTAATAGTGCAGATTAAAATTGTTATATATACATCACCTCTAGCATCTTTGCCAAGAAAACCCCAAATGGGGTCACAGAGTTGGATACAATTGAAATAACTCAACAACAACAACATTTATACAAATTTTTCTCCAGAGAGCTGAAGTTAAAACATTTACCAGAACATCTCTGCATACTCCACATAAAGTTGGCCCAGCCATTATCGTCATTTTACAGTAATCTTATTAATATATTGTAATCAACCTCCTCACAGAAATGGAACCTCATTGTAACTTTTTTTTGTATACTTGCCAAAGTTATAACATTTGTAAAAGTTATAATATTTAAATTATAGTTACTATAGAAATGCCTCCTCTCCCTTACCATTGTTTCACCTAATATCCCATTTTATTAAAACCAATTAAAGATGTTAGTCAGGGGATGCCTGTTGTGGATGGATTAAAACGTATCTGTGAAATCATGGGAGCTTCTCCACTTAGAAGAGCTCCAGCTGTATTTTCAATATTTAGGGTAATTATACATTTAGTTGTACGGGGTATAGACATACTCTTGCTCAGCACTGTCTCTTACTGACTTCAATTCAATAGAACAAACATTTATTTAGCACCAACTATGTTCAAGGCATTGAATACAAAGAAAAAATTAAATAGTTCCTCCCTTCAAGGAGCTCATATTCTACTGTGGCGATACAACATGTACACAAGTAAGTGAATACAAAGTATATGTAGCACACTTTTCAGACTCTCAACTCACTTTGCCACTGGCACACTGGGTCCCCAGAGGGTTGGCTGTTACTACTCCCAGAACTCTAGGGATAATCCTATGAGTGACTATAATACTAAATGCTAACCTTTGAGGCCCCATCTGTGTGTTTCCCTTTAATCAGCTAGTAGACTCAATGCTTTAGTAAAATTACTCAAATAGTATAGCAAGGAAAGCAATTACAAAACATTTGTCCCAAATACCAGGAGAAGACCCTTCCCCCGTGTCCAAGATGGGGGACGAGTAGGCATGCACCTAAAGTACAATGGTAGTGAAGCATATATTTAGGGGACACATAGTCAAGGCAACTGACAACTCCAATACTATAGGGTCTCAGTGTTCTTTGTCTTTCTAGAGGGTCCTGACAAAGTTCACTATGAGGTGCTCCACTGTCCATCTGGTCTGGCTCTTTTCAGGGCTGGCTGTTTACATGGCACAGTGACTTCACTGTACTGACAATCCAGCTGGGCAGGTCTAACTGCTGGTTTCCTGGGCTTGATCTTCAATGAGCAGCTGAATTCCCCCCCTGCCCCATTTTTAGCCACTGGGCAGGCAAGGTCCTAAGAGTGTGTGTGTGACTATACTCTTCAGCTGGCGTGCTATAAAGCTCTTTTAGGGTAATGACCACTGGCTTAGGATCAGCAGAAGCTTCCTCCCTTTGACTCCTGATCATCAGCTCTGAGGTTGTTTGTTACATCCATGCAGGAGATGAGAGAAGGCTTGTCTCTCCTTTCAGCTAATTTCTTCCTTGCTCAGAAGGTCCTTCCCTCCTTAAGCTACTTCAGGTTGCCTTAGAGTAATTAATGTCAGTTCAGTCATTTGTACCTCCCATGTGATGTGGATGAGTGACTAGGAATAAAAGTATGAATGAAGGCTGTGGCCTCTTCATATGCAAAAAATTCACAACTGGCACTCTGTCTAGGATGGGATTGTCTATTTTGTATCTGAAGGCTTTCCCCATTACCTTTCGAAGTCTCTGTCTTTGAACCTCTGAGGACCTGGAGCTTATGCTGGTTTCACTGGGGCACCCCCCCCCATTTGTGTGTGTATACATATGTATGTACATATAGGTGTGTATGTATATATGTATACACACATTTTTTCTTCCTTACCTCTGCCTTACAGACTCCCTTGCTTTATTCAAAGCACAGCTCAGGTGCTGTGTGTATGTATACACATGCACATACATACATACATACACACACATATATGTATAAACAAATATAAAGTAATGCCAAGAGAGTGAGAGTGCTGATAATTGGGGTGTGGGGATGGTGATTAGAAAAGGCTTTAGCATAGAAAATAGCACCTGAGCTGTATTTTGAATGAAGCTAGGGATTCTACCAAGCGGAGATAAGACAGAAGTACATTTCATTCTGCCACAAATCATTGTTATCCCTTAGCACTGGGCTTCAAACACTGAATGGATGGCAGGTGTAGCAGGGCTCAGTGGGGCACTTTATCTAGGTCTCCACTGCTCTCTACCTCCTCTTTGTCCTCTTCCTGCTTCCTCCCATCCTGCCTCATTCTGCACCAGCGTTTCACTCACACTGTCACACGGTTATTTTTGTAGAAGCTTTGTAGAGCAGATGTCCCTGAGTGAGCACCCTACTTCTCACTACTGTAGCGTCTTTGACACAAACAGCCAATTACATTGCTGAAGTGCTTTTGTATTAAGGGAGGTAGGAATGGGGAGCAGGAGGTAGGCTAGACACTGGGGGAAGCTGAATCCTATCAAAATCTTCGTGTTCAGCTTTTCAGGCAATTGCATTTCGGCCTTCACAAACGTGGACACCCACCCTTATTTATCCTCCCCACGTCCCGCCCCCCCCACACCCAATCTCCCTCTTTGCCACTCCCAAACTTGTGTCTGCCAGCTGGTGGCTAGACACTTGAACAGACTTCACCAATTAGTGAAGTCACATTTATTGGCTGCAAGGCAAGTTATTGTGCCTCAGTCTCCAGCAGAGCCCCGTATGGCCAACGGGCAAAGGATGGCAAGGGAGGTGCCAGAGAAGCACTAGAAAGCATCCTCCCTGCTATAGCCAGTAACATCAGGCTTATTATGTTTCCTGTGGAAGAACAGTTTTTGAAAGTTTCTCCAGGTTGGAGATGCAAGAACATTCCACTCTGGCTTCTCTCTTTAATATAACTTTAATCCCAAGTCACTATGTTTGATGTAGGGAAAATGCCAGTAAATTTTCCTTGTGAATATTAAAAGAAAATGTTCCCTGGTCCTCTTTGCCTTCCCAACCCTGCCCCCCCACCACTTCTCCCCTTTGTTGGACTCTAAGTTATCACCATTTTATACCCAATGGATTCAACAAAGATGAAAAAAAGATGCTCTTTCTGACAAGGAAAGAGAATGCATAGTAGGAAAAGGAGAAACCATTTCTTATCTAGACTTTTTATCTTATTGTTCCATCATATTTTAAAATGTACCTGCTCCTTTCTTGCTTTATTCTATTTTATCTTTTTCAGCAATTTTCATATTCCCCACTGTGGCTCCTCATTCCTATGTCCTCGTCCACAACCAAAGCAGTAAAGAAAAAAAAAAGCTACCCTTTAAAAACAAAAACATTTTGTTTGCTTTTGATGGTTGGTAGTGTTCAAAGGAATTCTTGTTCCAAAGGCCTCTTGACTGAAATTTTTGTGGGAGTTACTGAGAAATTTTGCTTAGGTAAATTCAGCAGAAGCAGATCCCTGGAAGGAAGCTATATAAAACTATCCAAAAAGTAACAAAAGATTTTTGTAAATAAATTTTCTTGTTTATGGGGAACCGTATTTGTCATTTCCTTACACTGTACCCCGAGGCCTGCACTTATCATCAGTAATAGATGAATACATCATAAGCTGTACTACTTGGATCAAAGTCAGGCATAGACCTCATTAGAGAGGTAGTCAATTTTGGGACTGATTTCATCTTCAGTAAGGAATAATACATTAGTAAAATGAGCAAAATGGAGGATGAGTTTCAAAGCTCATCCACTGCTTCTGCTAATAGAGTTTCAGGCTAAGAACATTTCTAAACAGCAAACACCCAGACCATGTGTCAGTGATTGCTAATTTAAGGAGGAAGTAGAAGATTGTCAGAATTGTTTTGAGGTAGGGCTCCTCAGCTTGCAAATGTGCTCTTTTAATGATTATTTGATTTTTTTTTGATTGGGACCCATAATTATGCGGAGTTTTTCCACTTTTTTGTGTTATGGGACTCCTTTGGCAGTGTGGTGAAGCCTATGGACCCCTTCTCACAATAATGTTTTTCAATGCATAAAATAATTTTATATTTTGTTTTTCCCCAATTACATGTAAAAACAATTTTAACATTTGTTTTCCAAAATTTAAGCTCCAAATTCTCTCCCTCTTTCCTTCCTTCCCCTCTCCCCTCATTGAAAAGGCAAGCAATTTGGCATAGGTTATACATGTGTAGTCATGCAAAACACAGCAATGCAGAAAATAAAATACATATAAATTGCAAAGGAAACCAGTGGTATTGATATCAGTTATCAACATATTAAAAAACATGCTTATGGATGACAATCTTAAGAAGAAACTCCTTCTACCAATACTCTGCCAACTGTTCTGAAACTTCTAGTCTTGAGAGTTGATCGAGGCACTGAAAGGTTAAATGACTAGCAAGCCAAACAGTCAGAAGATCTCCAAGGAAGTACTTGAACTCAGATCATCCTGACTCTGAGGCTGTCCCTCCATCCACTACATTATGGCCTAGGTGTTGGTGTGTGTATGTGTTCGTGCAAGTATAAATAAAATAGAAGCAATGTAGTGGACATTTTTGTTCAGATGGTCTAAGCTGGTATCAATAAAGTATTGTCCTTTATGCTGGTGGGGCACACCATCTCAGATGTATTAGTGATGTCTTTTAACTTTTAAGGCAATGAGGTTAGTCTCTCATGATTTGTTCTTGAGGAAGTCATGTTGGCTCTTCATAATCATTACTTTCTAGATGTTCGGCAGACATCTCTTTCATGATCTCTTTCAGAATTTTCCCAAGATTGTAAGTCAAGTTTGCTGGCATACATTTTTCAGACTCTGGTCTCTTACCTTTTTGGAAAGTTGGAGCAACATTTGCCCTTTTCCAATTGTTGATACCAATCCTGTTTTTCATGATCTTTCAAATATCTCTGACAGTGGTTTAGTCATCACATATGCCCATTCTTTCAGGACCTGAGGACATACTTCTCCTAGGCCAGATGATCTGAATTCATCAAACTAGGTCTTCTCTTAGCATCTCCTTACTTATCTTGGGTATTGACTTCCTGTTATACTTTTTTGTTCTATCATTTCCATTTAAATTTTGCAGTGAAAACAGGAACAAGACAATCAACTCTGACTTTTTTCTCTTGTCAGTTATCATCCCATCCACCCTAAGCAGATATCCTAGACCTTTTTTGATCCTCCTTTTTCTTCCAATATAGCCAACAAACAAACAACCTTTTTTTTTTGTTGTTGTTGTCTTTAACTTCCTTTGGCAAGGAAGTACTATTTTTTAGCTCTTTCTCTTCTTATTCTGAATTTCAACATTCCTAAGATTTGACCTAATGGTTAAGACTATGCCTCAGCTTTTAATAGACCAGTTTTCTGAGGTGGGATAAATGAGAGAAGCCTCTCTTGAATCAGCTAGGTGGTACAGTAGATAGCGTGCTGAGCCTAGAGTCGGGAGGATCTGAGTTCAAATCCAGCCTCAAGTACTTCCTAGCTGTGTGGACTAAGTCACCTAACCTTTTCCTGCTTAAGTTTCCTCTTCTGTAAAGTGGGAATAAGTGGCACTACCTCCCAGGCTTGTTATAAGGATAAAATGAGATAATATTTGGAAAACAATTTGTAAACTTTAAAGTACTAAATTAATGCCAACTATTATTATTCCCACTTTATTGATGAGAAGACTCAACCTCAAAAAGGTTGGGTAACTTGTCTCTTCCCCTTTTTCCTTACCTCCCCTCCTCCTAGAACTCTAGGCCACCCAGACCCCATCTGATGGCCTGGTGGGAATAGCAATATAGCTGCTGATGCCAGTTAGATGATCCTGAAGTCACCAATTACTGTCCTTTTAGGAAGATAGAGGACCACCAGGTCTTATCACTGACATGGCCTTTATGCCTGCCAGAACCTTGAAGGCATAAAAAATCTTTCTTCACCCTAGGAGCCGTTCCCTTTATTGAATTTGGCTCTAAGTCCTCAACTTCAGAGCTGAAGTCTTCCCTCACTCGGATGGACTGTCTCAGCTGAACTCAGTGATAAACTGGTTGATATTTTATAAGTTGGCTCAATGAGTGTGACTGGTTGTCTTGGCCAATCGCATCAATTTCTTTTTTGTCTTACAGAGATTCATGCTTCGTAAAGAGATCACAGGGTATAAGCAGTTTTATTTATACATCAAAAACTTTATCAGTCTCTTGATTGATTATAGTGAAAAAGGAACCTTACCCTCAAATATATATATAATATATATACTACACATATTTGCATATAGGTATATAATATATATAGGTCAGTCCCATTTTCTCCCTTGAGAGGATCACATCTCCAGCAGGATATTATCTAGAACTATCTTATTGGTAATCCAAATTCAATGTGTACAAAATTGAACTTATCATTTTTTTACCTAAGACCTTTATCTTTTCCTAGTTTCTTTTTCTGCTGATGGTGCCATCTTATCAGTCCTAACTAAACTGACATCACTTTTGATTTGATTTGATTTGATTTGATTATTTTCTCTGACTCATATCCTCATCGGGATCCAGCCTTATTATTACCTCTATAATATTGCTTGCTTCTACTCCTGCTCATACTTCCCTAGTTTAGAACCCTACTACTACTCTTCTGGTCTAATGTCTAGGAGGAGAGGTTGTCAAATACTGAGAGATCAAGAAGGATGAGGACTTAGAAAAGACTGTCAGATTTGGCAAATAATAGATGACTAGTAATCTTGAAGAGAGCAGTTTCATTTGAATGACAGGGTCAGGAGCCATATTGAAAAGAGTTGAGAAAGGAGTAAGAGGTGAAAAAGTAGAGGAAACAAGTATAAGCAGCTTTTGTAGTAGTAGAATTTGATGTATAAAAAAGTGGGGGGAAGAGGGAGCTTGATAACTTCAATTTTTTTCAGTGAAATATGAGGCAAGGTCATTGGCTGAGAGAGATTGGGATGGCATTGGTGTACCTGCACCATCACATGAGACATCAGAAAGGGCTTTAAGAGAGAAATTTGGAAGAGACATTGGGGAGTGTGGGATAGAGATTTGATCAGGGAAGAACAAAAAATTGGTATCCAATAATGGGAGCCCATTTGTAGTTAAGTAAAATAAATGTGGAGTGAACAGTTAGCATGATTGGGTGACTTTGTAGGATCAGAGAAGAAGGATGATGGGAATACTGTAGATCTGAGTAGCCAAAGGGCAAGAGGAAAGGGACACAAGGGTAGAAGAAAAAAGAATAAAATCCAATGGGTTGACTATAAGAGCAAGATTTCAAAAGGAGGAAAATGTAACACCTCCACTGCAAAGGGGAGAAGGGGCCTGAAATAGATTGCTGCAATTCATCATTTTCCTTCATCTCCCCCAAAAGGAAATATCAGATGGGTTGGAGATGGGAGTGGGATGGGACTTCGTTGACACAATAATCCTACGAGGTGGGCATACCTGGGCCCACAGCAACACTTATAGCTGAGGGAGGAGAAGGTGTGCTTAGTACAATGACACCATAAACCAGTGGCTCTTGGGTGGGGTGCTCATGGAAGACAAACTTGCTTGCCAGCACCTGATGCAGTTTCCTGGTTTCCTCTATAGCGCTTCAAGAACAACTCTGCATTGATGCTCCTATACAGCAGCTTCTACTAATGTCCCTACCTCCATTCCATAACTCCTGCCTAACCTTCTGAATTTACTGATTTCCATGTACCCTTTGGCCTTGGTCTTGGTTTGGAATACTGGTTAGCCTTTTTAATGACAGCTTGGGCCCTGCCCTTTTCCCCTCAGGCATAATTTCCTTTGAATCTTGCATACCTGACCCTTTCTTACTTTTCCAGTCTTCTTACTTATAATCTTCCTTCGTTAATTCTTTCACCCACCTGTACCCACCCATTTGCTGTTTCTTTAATATCCTGTTCTATCTCCCTTCTCAGTATCTTTGAACTGTCTGCCCCCCATGTCTGAAAGTCTACTTCCATTGCTTAGACTCCCTGGTTTCAGCCACTATTGATTTCCCCTCTGAAGTTAATATGTGTATACCCTATACATATCTCATATATCCATTTATTTTCATATTGTTTCCTCCATTGGAAGGTAACCTCTTTGAGAGAAAGGACTATTTTCACTTTTTTCTGTGTATCCTCTGTGCTTAGCACCAATGCCTGAAACATAGTAGGAACACAATATATTTGTTGATGGGTCGATTGATTAGTCCCATCCCTATAGGAACTGGACACCTGACAAAGAGAGCAGGTATTTGCCATGGAAAAATCATGGGTTCTGGAGTCTGAGGAGCTGGGTTTGAATTTTGCTTCTGCTATTTATGTCCTGTGGTAGGCAAGTCACTTAACAGCTCTATCTGGGTTGTTAAGGTAAGTACAAGCTGAGTCAGTAACCAATTCCAAGAGACAGAGATGAGATGTCAAAATCAAGGGAGCAGGCATGAAGAGAGTATGAGATACTAGTTGGGTGGAGATCTATATAGGTCAGCCAGAATGCAGAGAGAAAGACAACAGAGAATTTGAAAGGAAGCCAGTACTCGGAGAATCAGTACTCTTTAGGAGTTCATAAAGCTCAGGACAGTCATACAGAAGATGAAAAGTTGCTATGTGACAGCATGTAACTTCATGGCTTCCTTCTGATGGCAAGTTGAAACATATCAACCACATATACCCATGTGTCTTAAAAGAAAATGGCTGATTGAGATCTAGGAATTGGATACACTTCCCCTCCTACTATGAGACAAGTCATTCTATGGTTCTGGTATTCACTTTCTTCTTGTGCAAAATAAGGGGTTAAGATCAGAGATCTAGAGTTGAGAGGGACCTTAGAGGTTTTCTAGTCCTACCTTAGTATTTTACGGATGAAGAAACTGAAGCCCAGAGAGTTTAAATGACTTGCCCAAGGTGATAAACTTGTATGTGTCAGAGAAAAGATTGAACTCTGGTCTTCTGATTCCAAAGCCAATATATTTACCATTGTACCGCATGTCCATATTCCTAGGAGGCTCATTCTCCTGCAGGATCACATCAGCCTTGGTGCTCACATTTCATTAGTATCCTCTGTCCCTCTGTTTGGAGGGACGAATGAAGAGCTCCTCCTAAAAACTCCATTTAAGGACCTGCCATCTCTTCATTTCCTATCTAGCTGTACTCTGTTAGACATCCCCATCTTGGTACCTCTCTCCCATCTACCCTAACCCCACTCCTTTGAGATTCCTTCTGTGTGTTGTTTTCACCGATTAGAATGAAATAGTAAGCCACTTTATGGCAGGGATGGTCTTTCTTTTTTTATATTTGTATCCTCAGCACTTAGCACAGTTCCTGCAACATAGTAGGTGCTTAACAAATGTTTTGGGCAGCTAGGACTGGAGTCAGGAAGATGAATCTTCCTGAGTTTAAATCTAGCCTCAGACACTTACTAGCTGTGTGACCCTGGGCATGTCATTTAACTGTGCCTCAGTTCCTCATCTGTAAAATGAGCTGGAGAAGGAAATGGCAAGCTACTCCAACATCTTTTCCAAGAAAACCCCCAATGGGGTCATGAAGAGTTGGACCCGACTGAACCAACTGAACAACAATGATGTTTATTGACTGACTTAGACTGTGTGATCTTCCAGCCTTAAATCTATGATCTGCAATGGTGATCTATTACTATCTGTATTTAACAGAAGAGAAAATGGAAGCTCAGAGAAGAAAGTGAAAGTCACAGTTAAGTAACTTGTGTGAGTTAATGCAGTTAATAAGTGAAAGACCCAGTGACATTAGCTTCTAACTCTGGGACTCTTTTCACTACAGGTAACACAAATAAATCCCTACCCCTAATTCCTTGTGCCCTTTTGGAGGTCTGCCAGTTTCTAGCTCAAACCAGCTTCTTAAAGTAATAGCAAGGAAAGCCTTGCCTTAAAACTTTTGAGCTTATTCTAATAAGCAGAATCTGGGACCATTTCACATCACAGGCTGGTTTCCTCCATGAACAGTTAGAAGGCCAGCTCATACCTCCAATGACTCCCACAACCTATGCACAAATGAGACAAAATACATCCCCAGTACTGGGGTCCTTGGCTGTATCTTCCCCTTGTGTCCCCTCCCCTCCAACAGACAGGAGAAATCTTTAAGACTCCAGATTTCCTTCCTGTGGAAAAAAAGCAGAGAGAATTATAACTATTTGCACATAGGAATAGAAAAGAATATATTTCTCCAAGCCATCAACAATATAGAAATTCCCTTGGGTACTGGCTGTTGGCCCTATATCCTTACCTACAAATCCACTGCCACATCGCAATGTAATAACTGTTGCCACTAAGTGGGCTGGAATAAAGATCACTAGCATCCAGTGTGTTTCTTGCTGTCTTAAATAGCCCTGCTCCTAATGAGTAACCCTGGAGAGATGGTAATTAGTAGTGGCAGCTCTTGCTGGCTGTCCAGCAGCTGCACTGAACTTATTTCCCTACGTCCTGTCCAGCAGAGGATTGGGCTATCCACTTTAGGCAACTCTGACCATTCTGCTTTAGAGGAGTCCCAGTTGATTTCACCTTGAAGTGAAATGTAGTGGATTAATTCTGGGGGCCCTCTAGTATCAGATGTGCTGTGCTTCTTTTGCATGTCAGATTCTCCCATGTCTTTTCCTATGTTCTTCAAGACTCTTCCATAAAAGGTCTTTGTATTTATTCCTCTAATGATTAGAGCAGACTGTTTTCTCACACTCGAGTGGTATGGGAGAACTGAGCCATCAGTCCATTGCTCAGGTTGTTGCCTCAGGAGTAAAGAAGTATCAATGTAGCTTCCGAAAGTGCCTGATGTTCCCAAGGGTGGACCTTCAGCTCCTGGACAATCTGGCTTGTGTGGACGCCTGTGTGTCTATTTATACACCACCATTTCACATGATTTTATTAGTGGGAGTACTCCCTCCATCAGTGCATATCTCGATCCCCAGTGACAGAGAGGATATGAGTCTTCTTATCTCTTCCTTTCCATTTAGAGAGCAGGCCTAAGTCTGGACTTTTAAGGAGTTAGACAAATATATGGATGAGTATACTTGGCTTCCATTCTCAGTCTGGCCACTAACCAGTTGTTTCATCTTGAAAATAAACCAGAGTCTGAAAAGGGCATCAAAGCTCCAGAATGGAATGTACCCAGAAAAGAAATACTATTATGTTATTTCATTACCATTGTTGTTCAGTTGTTTTTCAGTTGTATCTGACTCTTCATGACCCCATTTGGAGTTTTCTTGGCAAAGATACTGGAGTGGTTTGCCATTTCCTTTTCCAGATCATTTTACAGATGAAGAAACTGAGGCAAACAAGGTCAAGTAATTTGCTTGGGGTCACATAGCAAGCGTCTGAAGGCCGGATTTAAACTTAAGAAGATGAGTCTTCTTGACTCCAGGCCTGGCATTCTACCCACTGTGACACCTAGCTGCCCCCTCATTATCACTGGTTGCTGCAAATGACAAAAGTTCCTCTTTCCTATCCTAGGAAAGTAAGCTATCTTTTTTTCCCTTTAACTGTCCCCAAACAATCAAGTTGTAGTTTACATTAGGCAATGAAAGAGGTAAAAGACTATGGAAGCCTATGGTATTCATCATAGATTTTTCCCCTGCACTGACATAAGATATATTGATTTACATTTTAATTACGCAGCAGCTCAGAAGACAGGAAAGGCAGGATAACTTTACTAAACTCTTTTCTGTTGTTGGACTTTGCTGTCTAAAAGCCAATTAAATAAAAGTTATATAAAACTATAGCCAGTTTCTTATTTTTGCTCTAATACTCAGAAACCATTCCTAATAAATCATGGCCTGGCTGTTACTTTCACTGGTCACAGAATAACTACTTTTTACCCCATTATCACCAGATTGATTTTTTAATGATCTTTACATTAAAAGGAGGAGATGTGTGTCCTTTATTGTTCTCTGCCAATTTGCTACTATGGGTTAACAAAGAAATAAGAGGGACTCATTCACCCTACAATACCATTATCCTGATATTATGATGCAGTTTACCTCCCAGCCAGATTTTGCTTCTTAGTTATCAGTTACGAGCTCTTCTTTTCACCAGATAAGATAGTTCCAGTCAAACAAGTTTACATTAGCATGTTAATACTTCTCTCCTCTCTCTCTCTTTTTTTTGAAGGAAGGAATGTCTTCCTGGAGATGTGGGAAGGAAACCTGCTCTAATGAGATAATATTTGTAAAGGGCTTAAAACAGTGCCTGGCACATAGTTGACATTTAATAAGTGTTTATTTGCTTCACTCCTCCCCCGTAATGTCATTAGTATCTAAAAATTAACATTTGTAATTGATTGCCCAACAAAGAGTCCATTGGTTGTAGGAGAAAAACTCTCAAAAACTTTTTTCGCTATGAACTTAACATCATCAGCAAACATTTCAATATCAAAGATCAAAAAAGAGAATTATACATGAAAGTGTGAACATTTGTTACATACATTTTGTTTTTTAAAGTGTATATTAAATTTAGCAAGGTAATAAAACAGTTTCCCTGTCTACCTCCCCTTCTCAATTTGTTTTTGTTTTCTGCTCTGTTTTTTAAATGTTTCATTTTCTTTTTCCCCCATCTTAATCTATTCTCACAATGCACACACCCAAAATAAACACAACACAAATCTGGTGCTGCTTAGCTCATTCAGTAGTAATGAGATAATGATAAGCATGAGGCAAATGAAAGCAAACCTTCTTGATAAGAATTGGTGGGAAAACTGGAAAACAGTCTGATAGAAATGAAGCTTAGACTAACATCTTACACCACATACCACAACAGGTTTAATATGGATGTGCCACCTGAATATTAAACAAAATGCTACAAACAATTAGAAGACAATGAGATCAGCTACCTTTCACAGCTATAGTCCACGGAAAAGTTCTTAACCAAACAAGGGATAGAGGCTAACACAAAAGATCATAGGACTGCAGATTTCAAGCTTGATGGGACCAAAAAGATCATTGAGTTCAATCTTCTCATTTTATAGATGAGAGAATTGAGTCTCAGGAAGTTTAAGACATTTGCTGGGATCATCTTTGTATTAGATTTCTCCAATAAGGACCTAATATTCAGTATGCATAGAGAAGTAACATGAATATATTTGACCGAAAACCAAATTCCAATGAGTAAGTGGTTGAAGGATATGGACAAACAGTTCTTAAAAGAAGTGCAAACTACTAACAATTATATGAAGGATTACTATTCCAAACTAATAATGAGAGAAAAACAAATAAAAACAGCATTTGATTTTCTATTCACACTCAGAAAATTAGTAAAGATGAGAAGAGATGAAAATAGTGCTGGAGAGGCTATGGAAAGATTGGAACATCAACATGCTATTGGTGGAATTGTGAATTGGTTCAACTACTTTAGAAGGCAATTTGAAACTATTCTAAAAATTACCAAAATGTATAGACCTTTTGACTCAAAGGACTACTTCTGATCATATTTCCAAAGGAGATGGAAGACAGAAAAAAGGCCCTGTATACATCAAAATATTTATAGCTACACTTGTTGCAGTAACAAAAGAACTGGAAGCAAATGCCTATTTGTTGGGAGATGGCTAACCAAATTGTGGTACTTGAATATAATGGAATATTACTATGTTATAAGAAACTGGGAATGTAAAGAATTCAGAGAAGCATTGGATGACTTATATGAACTGATGGCAGTGAAATAAACAGAACCAGGAAAACAATATACACACTTATTTCAATATATTCAAGGGAAAGAGCAAAACAAAAACAAAACAAAAAACAAAACTGAATGCTGTTGAACAAGAAGCTTGACCCTGGAGAACAAATGAAAAAATATATCTCCCTCCCTTTTTAGAAGAGGTGGAGGACTATGGAAGTGAAACATTGCATATACTGTTAAACGTCAATGTGTTGATACATTTTATTGAACTTCCTTTCCCCCATTTTTATTCTTTGTTTATGGAAATGTTCTTTTTTTGTGTTTTCACTAAATTCAGAATGAAAAAGAATTTCTTTTTTAGAGAGCAATGTTTTTTCACACTTACTATTCCCTCTTTTTGTTAGGTTAAGTGCTTTTCTCACAAATGGATTCCTCTTGATACCTCCTTTCTCCACCTCTGTTATCTAATCCATAAAATCCATTGATGTCTCCTTTATCATGGCTTTTTCAGGCTTACTAGAAAAAACACTGGACTATTTTTTGGACTGAAATATAGGTGGCCCTGGTTCAAGTCTAGGTTCTCTTGATGACTATATGACCTTGGGGAAATAACATCCTTCTTCTTCCTCAGTTGTTTTTTTTTTTAATCTTCAAGGTAGATATAGTAATTAATATCTGTCCCCTATTTCCTTGCTAAGAATGTTTTAGGAATGACTAAGATAATTGTTGTTAATAAATCAACCAAAAAGCATTCATTAAGATATTTCCAATTTATCCTGTATATAACTAGTGTATATAATGTTGTTTTCCTAATATCTCCACTAATAGACAGTGAACTCATTAAGGGCAGAGAATATATTTTGCTTCTCTTTTTATCCCCAGTGCTTTTTTCGTAGTTGGCCCTTAAATATTTGTTGACTGACTTACTACCAGGCACTTTGCTAGATACTGGAAATACAAAGACAAAAATAAAACACTTGAACTGTTTTGAAGGAAACTAAGAATTCTCTGAGGTCCTTGGAATCATGACAAAAATAATGGCTGACTTTATAGCACTTTAAAATTTGTGTTTTAAATGCATTATTTCATCTGGACCTCACAGCAACCCTATGAAGTATGTATGAGGGCTATTACTATCTGCATTTTACAGATGAGGAAACTGAAGTTGAGGGGGTGGTTTGCCCAATATCCCATAGCTAGTGCCAGAGCCAAGACTCAAACTCAATTCCAGGGTTCTCTTCCCTAACCCAGGCTGTATTATTATTATTATTATTATTATTATTACTACAAATTTAAAAAAAAAATCAAAATACACAGGCACCTTGAGTTTGAAAGCAAAGTGATAGAGCTAGTGATACTACCTGAAGGAAGACAAAATAAATCGAGATGTGAGATTTTCCTATCCCAGAAGATCTCATTCTGTTTTGGGTATTTTAATGCCTTATCTTAGTTGTCTCTCTTAGGTCTTCGGCTCTCTTAGGTCTTCAGCTCTCTGGAGAACAGCCTCCTTTTCTTCAACATTTGGTAGAGCATCTGATACACTACTAGCAGCTAGCTTGTTCAGTGGATAGACTGCTTGGCCTAGAGTTAGGGAGTTCTTGAGTTCAAATCTGGCATCAAACACTTATTAGCTGTATGACCGGGGCAAGTCACTTCATCTCCATCTGCTTCTATTTGTTCAGTCATTTCAGCTATGAAAAACTCAACTTGGGGTTTTCTTGGCAGAGATACTGGAGTGGTTTGCCATGTTCTTCTCCAACTCCGTTTACAGATGAGGAACTGAAGCAAACAGGGTTAAGTGACTTGCCCAGGTAGTAAATGTCTGAGGCCAGATTTGAATTCAGAAAGATGAGTTTTCCTGATTCCAAGCCTAGTCCTCAATCCACTGCTCCACCTAACTTCCCCCAGTCCAGGAGTAGCTAAGTGTGCATAAAGCTCTGGACAATCACCCAGAAGACTAGTTGCCAAGGGACATCATGTAGCTCTCCATGGCTTTATTCTAATGGTGAGTTGAACCATTCCGACCACAAGACACAGTCTTGTGTCTTAAAAGAAATGGCTGACTGGGATCAGGGAATCAGACACCATTTCCCTCCTAGGATGCAATAAAGGCTTTGATTTGGTAAGGCATTACTAATGGAATGTTGATGTTTTCTAGGTTTGGTTTTCTGGTTCATAGCCTATCTAGGCACCTAGGTCCTAGAGATATCCCTCTCAGTGTTGGGAGGTCAAGATAGCCTTTTTCTTGATCTTGAACACTCCCCCCCCCCCGCCCAAATCAGAGCTTGAGTTGTTCAAGGAACCAGGGCACAAGGTTTAGGGTCTAGTTATCTTAGAGGAACAAGGACTGATGAATGGCAGGGTAGATGAAGAACAAGAGGGAAAGTAAAAGATTGGACGCTGCAAGATTTGCTACTTGCGTTATTTGGAACAACCTGCTATAGTGGTCCTTGAGTTCCCACAAGAACAGTCAAAGTAAGTGTTTCAGATGGAAAACCATACTTGAGAGCTTGTCTATAGGCGTCCAGTGCTGGTTAACTGCTCGTTTGTAGAATCAATGGCCTTAATTTCTTGTAGTGTGGCATTGAGGGCCCTACTGGTTAGATTAGTAGCTAGGGATAATAATGCCAGGAAGTGAAGCCAAGTTGTCATATTGGAAGGAGCAAATAGGAATGGCTACCAAAACATAACCTAGAACAAAACAAGATGAACAAATCATTTTTAAAAATATCTAGAATGACCAAAAAATGAGCAGTAGGGAGCCAACTGTCAGACACACAAGAGTCAATGAGGAGTATATGAAGCTCAGAGCAGTCAGGCAGAAGAAGATATTTTGCCATGCAAAGGCCCAGGCCTTTCTTGTTTCCTTTGATGGTGAGTTGATATATATTAGCCACAAACACTCTCTCTTTCTCAGTCTTGTGTTTTAATAATGATTCACAATTATATAGCATGTTAGGGTTTCCAAAGTGCTTTCTTCACACTTACCTGATTAGATAGATAATACAAACATTATTATCACCATCTTATAGATGAGGAAACTGAGGCTCTGATTTGCCCATGATCCATAACTGTAAGGTGGCTATGTTGGGATTCTAATCCAGGTCTAGTCCTCTTTCTGTAATATTATATTGCCTTGTAATGGGACAAGCCTTTGAAGAGAATTAGATGGATTCATTATTCCATCAGTGAAGGCACTCCCTCCACTGACGTACAATGGAAATTGTGCGCCTCTTCCTCCAGCACCGTATATATATATATATATCTATGTATATATACACACATGTACACTATATATGTATATGTGTGTATATATGTGTGTGTGTGTATATACATATATATGTACATGTATATACACGCACACACATTTGTGTATGTGTGTGTGTGTCCCTAAATCTTCCAATGTGTTAGAAGTCTTCCTTTGGCTCTTTTAATACCTAGGGAACAATAAATTCAATAGTTTAGAGAGAAATAAAAACAAATACAATGATATTACACATAATAATAAATGCTTTTTGACTGACTGACAAAAAATTGTATATGTCCCCTTCTTTCCTCTGATACTGATACCACACTGGTACTGGCCCTCATCACCTCACTCTTAAGTTATTGCAATAGCCTGGTGGTTGGTCTCCCTGTCTCAAAACTCTCACCACTCCAGTCCATCCATACTCAGCTGTCAAAGTGATCATCCTAATGCATGTCTAACCATGTTACCCCTTTACTCAATAAACTCCAATGGCTTTTGATTACCTCCGGTATCTAATATAAATCCTATTTGTCATTCAAAGCACTTGATAACTTAGCCCTACCTTTCCAGTCTCATTCCGCTGTGCTCTTATTATGTACTGCTCAATCCAGTGACACTGACCTCCTTGCTATTACTTGTACACTCCATCTCCTCAGTGGAGACATTTTCACTGCCTGTCCTCCATGCCTGGAATTCTCTACTTCCTCTCCTCCAACTCCTGGCCTCACTGGCTTCCTTCAAGTTTTAGCTAAAGTCCTGTCTTCTACAAGAAGTATTTCCTAATCCCCTTTAATGCTAGCATTTTCCCTCTATTGATTATTTCCAATATATACTGTTTGTATATAATTGTTTGCATGTTGCTTCTCCCATTAGATTAGAAGTTTCTTGAGAGTAGGGATTATTCTTTGCCTCTCTTTGCATTTCTAGTGCTTAGCATAGTGCCTGGCACATAGTAGGTGCTTAAAAAAATTCTTGGTGACTGATTGAAATAATGTGGCTTTGAATAACATTTGTTTTTCATCAATGTTGTCAATGAATTATTATCAAACCTATTAGTAATGTAATTTAGCCTCACTTTTCATATAGCTCCCTCCCTTTTCCAGTCCCCCTTTATGTCATCCCCCATCAGTATGTAAGCTCCTTCCCATGTAAGCTGAAAGTCTAGCAGGCTTTTATTTGAATTTCTAGTACATTTACTACAATGCGTGGTACATAGTAAACGCTAAATAGATGCTCTATGTCTGTCTCTCTTTCTTCCCAAACCTCCCCCCCAACCCCCGTTTATCCATCAAATGCTGACACAGTCTTGACCAAGCCTCTGTTTCTAGATGTACCCAGGACACTTTTAAAACACAGAGAGACATACATGCTAGTTAATCTTTTTCTCTCTCCTTGGTCCTACCTATTGAGAAATCCAGGGAGTAGAGGAAAGTTGTGGGTAGAGGTTTAAGGAGAGGGAAGAGTTGATATCACTATCATGATGATTATATAATTTCTATAAAGACATGCAAAGTTTTTATGGTCAAGACTTAGACTATACAAATACATACATCACATTTATAGCATTGTTCCTATGGAACTAATTGTTACTTGTAATATACTTTTGCCTAATTTTTGAAGAACAATTTAATAGCTTTAGACCTAGAGATATGTATGTATTAGCATGTGTGCATGTCATAATACAACCAATATTTGAATCTTATCATCATACTCAAATGCACATGAGTATAGATAGGTATATATACATTTTAAGGATCTGTAATTCCATTATTGTTGGGTATAGACTCTCTATGCCGCAGGAGATATTTTTAAAAATTATTGTGGCTAAAATAATTCACCCCAGATGACCTCTGTCATAGCTTAAACATTCAAATAAAATAAAGAAATATTTATTAAATACCTACCACATACAAAGCACTGTACTCAGCTCTGAGGGGGGTTCAAAGATGGATAACTCATGGTACTTGCCCTGAAGGATCTAATAGCAATGAGAAAAACACATAAATAACCATAATTCAAAAGAGAATCACTGAATCTCAGAGCTGAAAGTGAATGCCAAGATCATCTAGTCCAGCTAATACTAGAACAAGAATCCCTTATCCGACTAGCTGCTCTTCACCTGTACCGTCTCCTGTGTCTCAGCACCTTTACACTGGCTGTCTGTCATGCCTGTAATGCTCTCTCTCTTCACCTGTGCCTCTTTGGAATCCTTGGTTCCCTTCAAGATGAAGCTCAAGGATTACATTCTTTGTGAATCCTTTTCTAATTTGCCTTTCCCCAGCTCACCTCCACCAGCTGCTGGTGTCATGTATGTCCACCAGCTGCTGGTGTCATGTATGTATGTACATATATTTGTTGTCTCCACATTAGACTTTAATCTCCTTAAAGGTAGGGACTATTTTATTTTGTCTTTGCATCTTCAGTTCGGCCTGGAACAGTGTCTGGTATATAATAGGCACTTAAAAAATGCTTACTCACAATTGATTACAATATACTTCATAGATGGTCATCAACTTTGCTTGAAGGTCTTCATTAAGAAAGAAGCTACTGTCTCCCAGGTAGCTCATTCAACTTGTGCACAGCTCTAATTGTTAGGAAGTTTTCCCTGACATCAAGCTCAAATTGATTTCTTTAGGCAGAAGTGAATTATGAACAAAGTAGTAGTATCTAGTGCTTATACTGTGCTGTAAGGTTTTCAAAGTAAATTATATATATTATCTTACTTGATCCTCACAACAACCCTGGGAAGTAGGTACTGTTATTATCCCTATTTTGCAGATGAGGAAAGTGAGGCAAACAAGTGAAGTGTCTTAGATATCTGAGGCTGGATTTAAACTCAGATCTTCCTGATTCCAAGCCCAGTGCTGTATTCACTGTGCCACCCAGCAGCCCTCTAAATCTTCTGATTCTGAAAAATCTGTTTTAATTTTCAATTAAAAAATGTTTAAATTCCCAAGGGTTCGTCTGTGCTCATTTACAACCTTCTGGTTAACTATCAATATTTAGACCAATGACTTCCAATACTGGATTCTGTGGCATCTCTTTTCTGGAGTTATTTGTTTAATTCTTCCATTCTCATGTCCTGAAAAAAAATCTGCATAAAGCAAATGGAGTTTTTTTTTTCTTTTGGTGAGGCAATTGGGGTTAAATGACTTGTCCAGAGTCACACAGCTAGTGAGTGTTATGTATCTGAGGCCAGATTTGAACTCAGGTCCTCCTGACTCCAGGGACCTTGCTCTATCCACCAAGCCACCTAGCTTTAAATGAACAAATCTAAATTCATCTTATTCAAGACATTTTATGAAAACCCTTGACAACTTTGTTCATGCCCTGAAATATTACTGAGCAAAGGTTGTTAATGGTTGGCTTAGTTCTGAAAATTATACTTAGATATATGGTAACATCAACTTGATAAAAGGAGAAAATTAAGAACTCTGACATAAGCATTGTTCATGGTGCCTGCTATCATCCCCACTCAGCTGTCTTCCATTAAAGAGTGGTATGGTGGAAGCTGTCCACAGCTGTAACTCATCTGAAAGAACAAGGCAAGGACAACGGGATTAGGCCCACAACTCCAGGCTTTAAAATGTAATCATCAAGCATAATAAAACTACACACACACACACACACGTATGTATATACATATATGTATATATATATACATGTATATGTGTATACATACATATACATATATATATGAAAATTTCTTGCTAGAATTAGAACCCTGACCCTCGTATCTGCTATTTGCTGATTCTTGTTTATCCTGCTGATGATCTTCTGCCAACTATATTGGCCCAGTTTATGGACATTTCTCTTGTCTCTGCCCCCTGCGCCTCTTTGTGGACATTCTATATGTGCTTATGTGTTAACTGGCCTCTTTTGTTATAAGCATCATCTATAAATTTACAAAGTTCTGGTGGAGAAGTTGGAGAGATGTGGAGTACAGTGCCTGGCACATAGTAAGAGCTTAATAAATGTTTATTGATCAGATGAATTCAGAACTGCTAGGAGGGCTGACTCAACTAGTAGTTGTTGATGTTCAATGTCAGAAAGCAGGAGACTGGGGGTGGAGCCAAGATGGCAGAGTGAAAGCAGTGACTTGCTTGAGCTGTCCCCTAACCACCTCCAAATATTCATAAAAAATGGCTCTAAACAAATTCTGAAGCAGCAGAACCCAAAAAAAAGACAGAGTGAAACAAATTTCCAGCCCAAGACAACTTGGATGATCAATTAGAAAGGTGTATCGCGCTGGGCTGGGAGCGCAGCGCAGTGCGGCTTGGGCCCGCAGGCCACAACAAACCTGGAGCGGGCCTCAGAGGACTGAATCGTGGGCAGCTGTGGCTGTTTCCAGACTCCTCAATCCACGAATGCCAAAGACAACTTAGAAGGTCAGTGGGAAAAGTCTGTTTCTGTGATGCTGAGAGAGGAACACTAGGTCTCAGCTCCATTCCCCAAGAGCGTGGTCCTGGAGGGGGAGCTGCCTCCTGAGCTTCCAGCCCATAGACTGAGGGGGAATCAAGTGGCTGACCCGAGAGGGATTACAGGGATCTCTTTGCCAGTGCTGAGGCAGGAATCTCTTGCTTTGCCCCTGTTTGGATCGGGGTCACAGTTCTGGGCAGCGGTCCTGGGGCGAGGAGGAGTGCTGGTGTGGTAGAGCTTGTAGTAGTGGTGAAGGGAAAATCCTCCTCACAGTTACAGGACAGAAAGGAGTATTTGTGGTCACAGGCCAGGAAAGGAGTAAACACCTCGCCCCTTATCATACCACCTTGGAAGAACTGAATATTTACAGGTCCCTACAAGAATCTCTGAAAACAGCTACACAAACCCCTGAAGCTTGGGACAGTACACTCTCCACATTGGAAGCAGACTCTTACCTTAACAAAGAGTTTAAAATTCAAGTAATTGGCCAGGATCATGAGCAAGCAGCGCAAAAAGAGTCAGACTATATTATCTTACTTTGGTGAAAAAGAAGATCAAAATACACACAACCAGAAGAAGACTACAAAGTCAAAGCTCCTACATCCAAAGCCTCCAAGAAAAATATGAATCAGTCCCAGGCCTTGGAAGAGCTCAAAAGGGATTTTGAGAAGCAAGTAAGGGAAGTAGAGGAAAAACTGGGAAGAAAAATGGAGGGAACCAAGAAAATCATGAAAAAACAAGTCAACAGCTTGCTAAAGGAGACCCAAAAAAATACTGAAGAAAATAACACCTTAAAAAATAGCCTAACCCAAATGGCAAAAGAGGTCCAAAAAGCCAATGAGGAGAAAAATGCCCTAAAAAGAAAAATTGGCCAAATGGAACAGGAAGTCCAAAAGATTGCTGAAGAAAATAGTTCCTTAAAAATTAGAACAGAGCAATTGAAAGCTAGTGACTTTATGAGAAATCAAGACACGGTAAAACAAATCCAAAAGAATGAAAAATTAGAAAACAATGTGAAATATCTCATTGGAAAAACAACTGACTTGGAAAATAGATCCAGGAGAGAGAATTTAAAAATTATTGGACAATCTGAAAGCCATGATCAAAAAAAGAACCTAGACATCATCTTTCAAGAAATTATCAAGGAAAACTGCCCTGATATAGTAGAACCAGAGGGCAAAATAGAAATGGAAAGAATCCACTGATCTCCTCCTGAAAGAGATTCCCAAAGGAAAACTCCTAGGAATATTATAGCAAAGTTCCAGAGTTCTTTTGAAGAGTCTGAACAAAACAACAGAATTTGAATGCTATGGAAGTTTGACAAGCCTTGGCCCCCAACACCTTCTTTGTAGAGATGGGGTACTATGGGCACAGAACAGAGCAACACTGTCAGACTTTTTCAATATGTTAGTTTTACTGAACTCTTTTTTTCTCTGTATTTTATTCTTTGTCATAAGAGATGGCTCTCTGGGAGGGACAGAGAGGGAATATACATTGGGAAATGTGGGATATAAAAAAATCCATGAAAAATTTATAAAAGGCATTTTATGTAGCACATACTCTGAGGCTGCTATACCAACTGCTGATCAAACTTTTTAGTCTCATTGAACATGACTTCCTTTTCCTCACTCTTCCATCCAGCCAAACTGGCTTTCTCCCTGTTTCTTATTCACAACATTCCATCCCGGGTCACCTGCCATCTCCCATAACTAGAATGAACTCTCTCCTTAACACCACGCCTCCCCCTTTCTAACTCCTCCACACGCCCTTTCTGCACGAAGTCTTTCCTAATCCTCCCAACTGCTAGGGTATTGCTCTACTCCCAAAAAAGCTTGTATTTAATAACTCTATACTTTTCTTTTTTTCCAATTAAAAAAAATGTTTTTATTCAAAGTTTTAAGTTCTATTCCTCTTTCCCTCCTTTCCCTCCCTTCCTTTCCCCCTCCCTGAGACAGTAAGCAAATATAGGTTATACATGTGCAGTTACGTAAAACGTATCTATATTACTCATTTTGTACAAGTAGACTCGAATAAAAGAAAAAATGAAAGAAAGTGAAAAATAGCATGCTTCAGTCTGTATTCAAACAATATCAGTTCTTTCTCTGGAGGCAGATAGTATGCTTCATCACTGGTCCTTTGGGATTGTCTTGCTGAGAATAGCTAAGTTATTCACAATTCTTCACTGAGCAATATTGCTGTTACTGTGTACAACATTTTCCTAGTTCTGTTCACTTCACTATGCATCAGTTCATGGAAGCCTTTCCAGTTTTTTTTTTCTGAAATCATCCTCTTCGTCATTTCTTATGGCAAAATAATATTACATTACAGTCATACACCACACCTTGTTCAGTCATTCCCCAACTGATGGGCATCCCTTTGATTTCCAATTCTTAGAACTCTATGCTTTTGCTGTATATATTTTCTATGAACTTGTAGTCTTCTTATTAGAATGTAAGCTCATTGGGGGTAGATTGTTTCATTCTTTGGGCTGGTATCCCTAGAGTCTAATAGTGCCTGACACATAGGAGATTGATAAATACTTTTTTGGCTAATTTAGTACAGCCATTAACTGTGCAAAAAAAAGGAACCTTAGAGCCATAGAGACTAAATGACATGTCTAAGGTCATGTAGTTGTTTTCAATGCTAGGACTAGAAGCCAAGGTTTCTGCTCTTAAGTCCAGTACTGGGCAGCTGGGTGGTTCAGTAGATAGAGTGCTGGACCTGGAGTTAGGAAGATTCCTCTCTGTGAGTTCAAATCCAGCCTCAGACACTAGCTATGTGACCCTGGATAAGTCATTTAACCCTATTTGTCTCAGTTTCCTCATCTGTCCAATGAGTTGGAGAAGGAAATGGCAAACCACTCCAGCGTCTTTGCCAAGAAAAACCCAAATGGGGTCATGAAGATTTGGACATGACTGAACAATGAGTCCCATGTATTTTTTTAAAAAACTATTTTGTTGTGTGGTAAAAACTTCAATTATTTAAAAAGCGCTATTTAGAAATTGTTGCAATATATAATTTTTGTTTAATTTTGTTTTTGTTGATTTTATAATTGGTATGTAAAATAGCCCACATCTGTATGATGCTGTAGGGTTTATAAAGTATTTTCGTTTATACCTTTAACTCACAACGCTTACATGAGGATGTTTTACATATAATTTATCAATACAAATAACTTATATTTTACTTTTGGGTTCAGGGTGTGCATACTCTCTAGGAACCCTAAAGAGAAACTCTTCCATAGGTATCTTAAAAAAAAAAAAGCTCAAGTAGAACACTTCAATCAGGTGTAGTCAGGACATGGTTGGATGCCCAAGTGTGGGGCTTGAGGCAGTGTAACTTCCCCCCAGCCTCTGGCTGGCTGCCCACAGTAGAGCCCAGCACCCTTACTGAAGCTACCAGTGTGGCTCCCTGCCAGAGGAGGGAGAGAGCCAAATGGAAAGGCTCAGGTGCAGGAAATTAGCTCAGTTCAGAGCACTGCAGAGAGGGGTGTATGAAAGGCAACAGACCCAAAGGAAGGGCTCCCAGACCTTACTCCCTTTGTGCGTGTTTGAGTCCTCTGCTCCCAAGAAATTTTCTAGCTGTGTTACAATGGGCATGTCTTAGTCTCAGTTTTTTCATCTGTAGAATGGGATGGTGTAAGCCCCTACTTCACAAGATTATCTTGAAGCTCAAAGGCACTCATAAATGTAAAGTACTTTGCAAACCTTAAAGCTATTATTTGACACATAATGGCTGTGTGACCCTGGGTAAGTCCCTCTTGGTGTTCTAAGCATCTTTTTATGACTATAAATTGCAGTGAAAATGCCAACTTGCGTTGGTAGCAAACAAGGGAACAAACTAAAAATTATTCCATCTGATCCTCAACACTGGGAAGTAGGTGCTATTATTATCCCCATTTTAGAGATGAGGAGACTGAGGCAGACTGAGGTTAAGTGACTTGTCCAGGGTCACACAGCTAGCAAATGTCTGAGGTCAGCTATTATTAAGGAGTTGGGAAGAGAGCAGGCATCGGGGAGGACAGTCGTAAACTAAAACGGCAAGGTAAAGAACATGACTGGCCTTCATTTAGTGGGCAAGAAGAGAAAGATCAGAGATCAAAATCAGGAAAGAAGTCCTTTGGAAGGAAGTAACAGAGGTCAGGGGAGGAAGGAAGAGCGACCACTGAGATGTCTGCATGTAGGAGGGCTATGAAAAGGTCCCAGACAGAAATTCTCTCTCTGATGGTATCTTGTATAGTGAAAGAAGCAGCTTGTTTTCCTTTAGGTGCAGCAAGGATGAATAGGGTGGCACTTAGGGATGGAACTTACAATTTCTTTGGTATAGTGAATTCCCATGTAAGGAAATTCCCACTCCGGTGGAGCAGTGAATAGAGCACTCTCGATCTGGAGTCAGGAAGACAAATATGACCTCAGACATTTGCTAGCTGTGTGATCCTGGACAAGTTACTTAACCTCAGTCTGCCTCAGTCTCCTCATCTCTAAAATGGGGATAATAATACTACTTCCCAGTGTCGAGGATCAGATGGAATAATTTTTAGTTTGTTCCCTTGTTTGCTACCAACGCAGGTTGGCATTTTCACTGCAATTTATAGTCATGAAAAGATGCTTAGAACCCCAAGAGGGACTTACCTAGGGTCACACAGCCATTATGTGTCAAAGTTGAGATGTAAACCTATATCTTGGTTGTGAGGCCACCTTTCTACATACTATACCACACTGCCTCTAGAACAGGGTGGGATTTGAGAAAACAGCTACAGCCTGCGTGTAAAACTGTCTGTATCCCCAGGCTCTAGGCTTGGGTTTAGGGTTTAGACTTGGATCCCTTCCCCCAGGCCGCTCAGATTTGGATCTTCTGTGAGACAAGAACCAGGAAGAAATCTTTCACCTTGGTTACAAGTAGGGTGGGATTATGCGGGTGGGGGAAGAAGGGTGAAAACACGACCAAGAGACAAACTAAACAAGTAAGAGAGGGGTAAGGGTTACCCCAGAAACCACAAAAGGGATGTGTGTGTGTGTGTGTGTGTGTGTGTGTGTGTGTGTGTGTGTGTATGTGTGTATGTAGAGGGAGGGCGGTGGGCATCTAAAAGAAGGAAATTTTGGGAAGTTGCTAAGAAAATATCATTAGCCAACAGGCTGCTTTCCACCCATCATCCTGCCAGCCAAGTCTCTCTTATAATTAGGTACATTTGGATAGAAACCAGCCGATTGATTCCATTTGTCTATCCCTCTGCTCTTGGATTCTACTCCCCATCCCCCTTATCCTCATTCTCTTCTAGCTAGTTTCTTTTGTGTGTAGGAGGCCTAGTTAAAGAGCTTTTGACATAAAATAGAAAATAAATAATAAATCGGAAGAATTTCTTCCCGTTAAGACACAGCACAGACTAGAGTGCCAGTCTGGAGTAAGCAGCAGATCTAGCATTGAGGGACTGGGGTGCAGATCTGGGCTCAGCCCCTGGCTGCCTTTGTGACTTTGGATTTGTCACTTTCCAGTTCCCTCATCTTTAAAAGGAAAGTGTTCCAAATAGAAGACTTCCAAAGCTCCTTCCAGGTCAAAATCTGTGAATCTGAGTTCCTAGGAAATTAGCTTTGGTATCCGTTCATGGGAGCCTCTTCCTTTCCCCTACCCAAGAGAGACAGTCCATTAAATGCTTTCCTATTTCTCATATCTTTGTTTCCCAAAGCATCCAGACAATGGACTGCCTCTTAGGACAAAGGAGCTGTTGCCTAGTAAAATGGCGGAATAAAAGCTCTGTACTCTTTTTTTTTTTGCCATTATCTTTTTGTTCATTTCTGAGTTAGAAAGTCTCTCTGTATACGTGTGTTCCTTGCTCTTTAAAACAGGGACCACCACCCCAGCGGTCTCCTTCACAGTGGTTAGAAACCTCTGCATTACTAGTAGACTCCTGGCCCAGGGAAGTGATGTAAACAATGCTCCCCAGAGTTTGCTATGGCACTGCAGAAGGCCAGGGTAAGATTCGTCAGCCCCCCCACTTCAGTGTCTTCAGGCTCTCTCTGCTCTTTCTTGAGGTAGAACACACTTTATTATTAGCAGTTGATTTGGCTTGGAGTTTGCCTTCGATGTCTCAGCAGCTCTTAGCCTTGCTCAGATCACAGACTTCCCTTAACCATTTAATAGGCCATGTGTGTGTGTGTGTGTGTGTGTGTGTGTGTGTGTTCTGACACCTGACTTGCCTCCCTCCTCTTTCTCTGAGTGCTCTTAGATGGTCTCACTGGAGAAAAGTCATTCTGACCCTTAGGGTTAATGCTTTATGTGCTCCAGGGTTCTGTCAAGGAAAGCCTCTTTACTTCTTTACTTCCACATATCTAGCTCATTTAATTGAGAGCAATGATACCATGTGCTTATGGATAGTATATTGTGCTCTCTCTCCGCACTATCTTCCCTCCTTCCTTCCTTCCTTCCTTCCTTCCTTCCTTCCTTCCTTCCTTCCTTCCTTCCTTCCTTCCTTCCTTCCTTCCTTCCTTCCTTCCTTCCTTTCTTTCTTTCTTTCTTTCTTTCTTTCTTTCTTTCTTTCTTTCTCTCTCTCTCTCTCTCTCTCTCTCTCTCTTTCTTTCTCTCTTTCTTCTCTCTTCTTTCTTTCTTTCTTTCTTTCTTTCTTTCTTTCTTTCTTTCTTTCTTTCTTTCTTTCTTTCTTTCTTTCTTTCTTTCTTTCTTTCTTTCTTTCTTTCTTTCTTTCTTTCTTTCTTTCTTTCTTCCCTGTGCTTTGATTCAGTGTAGGTGGCACCCTGTAAGAAGATTCCTCTTTCAAGGGAGATGATCAGCTGTCCAGATTAAGTGGCTTGCTCACCATCGGTATGTATCGGAGGTGGAAATTGAATCCAAGGTTTTTTTTTTTAACTCTAAGGCAAACCCTTCATCTACTATAAAGCAGCTAGGGAAAGTAGTAGACAGAGTGCCAAGCCTGGAATCAGAAAGATCTCAGATATTTACTATCTGTGTGACCCTGGGCTAGTCACTTAACCCTATTTCCTTCAGTTTCCTCATCTGTAAAATGAGCTGGAGAAGGAAATGGCAAATTACTCTAGTATCTCTGCCAAGAAAATGGCATCACGAGGAATCAGAGATGAGTGAAAAACGACTGAACCACAAAATGCTCGCTACAATGCAGCCAAATTAGCATCAGTGTTTCTTCTACAGGGAGCTCTATCTCTGGTCTCCTTGCCTTTGCACTGGCTGTTCCTGATGACTGGAAAGCACTTTGTCCTACCTTGGCCTCTTCAAATCCCTAGTTTCCTTCAAGCCTCAGACTAAATGCTAACTTCTTCCTGAAACTTTTCCTGCTTCCCCAGATGCTGATGTCCAAAATTATCTTTGGAGGGATGGGGTCAAAACCACCCACGTGGCTCCTCCTTAAGGGGATGCTGATACTGATTGTCAAATGATATGAGCTATTGCTGCTCTTGTGGGTGAAATGCTGATGCCTCATGTGATTAGAAAAAGAACTTAGTTTTTAATACATACTGCTAATGTTGAGTATGAAGAAACACAACATTCAGATGGCATCTGGACAATTTCAGAGAGAAAATGATCTGTACTGTAGATATGAAGACCTGAATCTTTTTGTCAACAAGGTAGAGTGAAGTCTTACTTGTGTGGGAACAGTTTCATGTTATAAAGAAGCAGAAAAAAGCTATTTCATATATGAAAAACTAGAGAAATGTGAGTATAAAGAAACAGAGTTTCAACAGCACCAAATAGGCTATGTGAACACTTGAGAGTTGAAAATCATGGTTGTTGAAAATCAGACAATTTGTACATACATGAATAAAAGAATAGAACTAAAAAGTGAGAAATCATATAAATATCTGAAGACTGAATTATATTTAAGAAAGACTGTCAATCCAATAGGGCAAATTTGGGGAATTGTAGCCTGAGACACTAATTAGCTGTATGGCTCTGGGTAAGTCACTTAACCTTGGTCTGCTCAAGTTTCCTCAACCATGAAATGGGAATCATAAAATTATCACTTCCTTCCCAGGGTTTTTGTGAAGACCAAATGATACATTTGTAGAGAGCTTCGCACAATGATTGGCACATAGTAGTGTCAAGATAGTATTAGTTTTCCAGAGTTAAGTGCCCTGACCTTGGCATAACAATCTTTTGCTCTCACCCTCTGGATGATCTCAGCCAGAGCAAAATCCCAGAACTGTTTCATATAATTATTGTGTTTCTTTGACCAGCACCAGGTGTTCTCTGAGCTCAGACAAGCACCTGCTGTATTCATGTTCTGGTCATGAAGCCCTGCTATGAATCAGACTTGTCTCGTTGTTGCTGTGATTCCTCATTGTCAGGGCTACAACTCACTGCATAGCCATTGGTATGAGTATTAAGATCTGCCTACATTAAAGCCGGTTCCCCCACTGGGGAGGGGGCGGCATGGCACATGTTTCTAGTTTGCCTCTTTGCTTGCAAGCCATTTCCCTCACTTTGAAATTAAACTTCTGTTTGATTCCTGATTCTCTTGCTGCAGCCTGCTCTGTTCATCTCTGGCCGTTCACAGATTAGGGGCCAGTTTGATCCAGTTGACATTAAGTACTTGATAAATGCTCCCTTCCCTCCCTTCCGCTTTCCTGTGTTAGCCTTGGTAGTTAGAAGCAATCAATTGATAGAAGTCTTCATCTGAATGATTCTTCATTGGTTGGAAAAAGAATTAACTTCATTGGTCAAGAACTCCAGTGATAGATGTTGCCCTGAAGTATCTATCTCTTAGAGACAGAGAAAAGAGAAGCTTTTCATAAAGGCTTGTTGCTCTCTACTTCCACCTCTGGTTTGATAAGGAAGAGCAGATACAGCTTTTCAGTTGTTTGGTTTCATAACGCAGGGAGCTAGCTCCATTCTGATTGGATAGAGTAGCATCTGGGTCAGTGAATATCTGGCTGGTCTGGTCTATATCACTCAGAAATAGCCAGTTTGGTGAGTTTTACGGGTTTTTTTTGTTTTGTTTTTTATGGGGTTTTTTTTTTGGCTTAAAGAAATTGTTCTTCACATTAAGAGTTAGCACTTTCTAAACATCCTTTTAAGGGTAATGGATAACTGAAGGAGTACTGAGAGTTTTATATTAGAATAGAAAAGAGAAGAGGATTTTCCCAGATGAAGAGTAGTGAGGATCAATGACCAAACCATGAACAGAGAAGCAGTTTTGTGGGGTGCAGATGTTCCTGAATGGACCAATGACATTAATGCCTGTGGTCCAGAGTTGTAAATTACCCCAAGCACATAAATTTTCCTCCATTATGTGTTCCCCTGACAGGTTCTTGTAAATATGTGCTCACTCTTCACCATAGTTCTGGAGAGCATTATTGGGAGAGTGTGATCCAGGTTTAATGTGAACATTGTGACATACTTTATTATTTAAATGTTTGCTTAAATATATTACACTCTATAATATTATTTCTTTTGCTTTATTGTTAAGTAAATGGTTATGTTTAAGAGCTTGAAATATCATTATTGTGAGTGGCTGGTTGTGTAAATATCAGCCATTGTGTGGATGTGTTTACCTTCTGAGTGGTTTGTTATATAGACAGGAATCACCTTGGGTGGGGGTCAAGAGCTGAAGTAGTAAGTAGGGGAAGTATGTTTTCCCTCAAAAGGTTTACCCTGAGGAACACTGAAAGATTTTCAATGTAACAACATAGTGGAGATTTATGTCTGAGAGCAGGGTGAAATGAGCCAGAAAAACCTGGAGAGAAGTAGGGTATTATTGGTATGCCTAGGTAAGAGGTATGAAACCACTACTTAGTATAGGTTTGTACTATCTTCAAATTTTCTTTAGACTGCACCTATAGCACATATTTTGGCTTTTGTTTAGTTGTTTTTCAGTTCTGTCTGACACTTTGTGACCCCTTTTGGGTTTTTTCTTTTTTTTTTTTTAGGCAATTGGGGTTAAGTGACTTGCCCAGGGCCACATAGTTAATAAGTGTCTGAGGCTGGATTTGAATCCAGGTCTTTCTGACTCCAGGCCTAGCATCCTATACATTGCCCCATCTAGCTGCCCCTATAGCACATATGAAGCATTATTATTTTGGGGTATTTGACAAAGCACCAAGAACACATTATTTGTGTTACATTTAAATGTGTATATGTTATCTTCACATTTAGATTGTAGGCTCCTCACGGCAGGAATAATTTTACTTTTGTGTGAGTACAATGTCTGCTTAATATATAGGAAGAAGGAAGGGAAAGAAATGAGCATTTATTAAGTATCTATTGCATACTAGGCACTTTTTATTGTTATTCAGTTGTTTCAGCCCTGTCCAGCTCTTTGTGACCCCATCTAGGGTTTTCTCGGCAAAGATATTGACGTGGTTTGACATTTCCTTCTCTAGCTCATTTTACAGATGAGAACACTGAGGCAAACAGGATTGCCCAAGGTCACACAGCTAGAAAGTGTCTGGGGCCAGATTTGAATCTTCCTGGCTTTAGGCCTGCCATTCTTATCCGCTGTGCAGCCTAGCACTTTATGAAATGCTCTACAAATGTGATCTCATTTGATCCTTACAAGAACCCTGGGAAGTAGGTGCTATTTTTATTCCCATTTTACAGCTGAGGAAATTGAGTCAGGCAGAGGTTAAATGATTTGTCCAAGGACATACAACTAGGAAGTATCAGAGGCAGGATCTGACTCAAGACTTTCTGATTCCAGGCTCAGTGTTCCATCCACTGCCTCTCCTAGCTGTTTTGACATGCTTGTTAATTGAATTTGTTTCCCTCTTTTGAAAATTATCTGTTCACATACTTGGCCATTTACCCATTGTGTCTTGACTTACCCATTTTGTAGATTAGGAAATTGAAGGTCAGTCAAGTGGAATGATTTGCCCCTAGATCTGGAACTTGAAACCAGCTCTTCTAATTTTGCCTGTTTCATGATGCTTATCCTATCAGTCACAGTGTAAATAAAATATACAGGATATGTCTATGAGTTTGGGGAAATATTGGTAAGAAGTGGGGAGGAAATAGCATAGCTTTTTCTTTCATTTAACGTGCTTAAAAAAAAACAAGCTTAGAAAGGAAAGAAACATCATCTAAATGAAATTGGCAGATGTAGCTAAGTCAGAAGGTGATGCAAACACCGGGGAGAAGAGAGAAATAATACCATGGACCTAAATAAAAAATGTAGCTAGGAAATAACAGAGATTTACTTTGGAAAAAAACCAAGTACTACATCTGGGGGAAAATAATTTGGAACACACAGCCGTGTAAGGGTGGGAGAAACCTGGAAAGCGGCAATGCTGAAAAAGACAGTGAGCACTGAACAGAACATAGAACAGGGAAATTCTGTACTTGAGGCAGCATGCAAAATGGTAGCAACTTGTTAGGCTAAAGGGGATAGCTCTCTCTTTAAGAGATGGAAAGAACAGGGAGGGGGAGCAGAATGTGAAGCCTCTTTTGGGTAATGTAGGTCAAGAAGATGCCAATATTAAATGGGGAAAGCAACCACAACCATGCAGAGTTTGTTCATTCAATCACATCTGACTCTTTGTGACCCTATGTGGGGTTTTCTTTTTGCAAAAATACTAGAGTGGTTTGCCATTTCCTTATCCAGATCATTTTACAGATGAGAAAACTGAGGCAAACAGCATTAAATGACTTGCCCAGGGTCACACAGCTAGTAAGTATCTGAGGCCGGATTTGAACTCAGGTCTTCCTGACTCCAGGCCTGGAGCTCTGTCCGCTATGCTACCTAGCTGCTCCTAAATAACTCTACTACGAAATAATAAATGAGAGTGTTAGAGACGTACAAAGTGTTTTGTGGCACCCAAATGGTGATAGTGGGGGAAATTATTGACAGTGAGTATCAAGAAAGGCTTCAAGAGAAGCCTTTGAGTTGGGATTTAAAAGGTGGATTCAAGAGCTCAGCAGTTGCAAGGGCATAGGTAAGGGCATTTGAGGGATAAGGAAAGGTGTGAACAAAACACAGAGGCAGGAATTACTGCATATGTAGGAGATGTCAAGCAATCTAATTTGGATGGAGTGTAGAGTATGTTGAGGGGATCAATGTAAAATAAGACTGGAAAATAAGGTTGTGCCAGACTGTACAGGACCTTGAATAACAATTTAAAGACTTTGAACTTTATTCAGCAGATAATAGGGGAGCTACTGAAGGGTTCTGAATGCATAATGTTCTATATACATAATGGCAGACCAAATAGATGCATAAGATCTAGCTTGGGAAGAAGAAGGCAAACTTAGAAAATCTGTTAGGGGGTTATTGGAACAGTGCAGGTCACCTCCTAGGCTAGGGTGGTGTCAGTGGGGATAGAGAAGATGATAGGACCACAGATCTAGAGTTTGAAGTGATACTCTCGAGAGAAATAAAGTCAAGACTGTTTTTAGGGAAATGATAGTTTTTCAGGGAAAGATAGTGACCTTGCTTTTGAACAGGTTGAGGTTGAATGTCTAGGTGGAGATGTATTATAGGAACTTGGAGATGTGGTCTATTGCTGAGGAGGAGTGGTAATAGTTGTAGATATTGCTTAAGGATCATCTTCAGAGGGGGAAGATGAAGCTCTAGTAATGAGCAAGATTGTTAAGGGAGAGAAGGCAGAGAAAAGAAAAGACAAGATAGGATAAAACCATGAAGATTATTCATCTCAAGGGAACTGGAAGAAGACAAAGAGCTAGAGAACTAAGGGTTAGAGGGAAAGGAGAGCTGGGAAATTTGGTTTCTCTGAAGACAAGGAAGGAGAAAATTTCTGGAAAGGAAGTGATTGAAGGTGTTAAATGCTACAGAATGGTCAAGGAGAATGAAGACTGGAAAAAAGGCTATTGAAATTTGGCAATTGAGAGGTGACACTGGAGAAGGTAGTTTCAGTTCTGCAATAGGGATAGAAACCGGATTACAAAGGGTTAAAGAGAGTGGGTAATGCATTAGAAGCAATGAACGTAGATGATTTCTTGTCAAATACAAATGATAGTGAAGTGTGATTTATAAATGTTGATCCAAGTTGAGATGGATGGCGATGGGAGAACATAAATTCAAGAAAGAATTCTCAGCTGGGCATCAGGAACCAAATTGGTCTTTTGATTGTTTCTGTAGAAGTTTGCCAAAGTTGGTGTATTCCAATCAGATAAACCCAGAGAAGGTATGCTATAAGGAAAATATTCTGTATTGGTATCATATGTATGTGTAATCTGACATGTGTTTTTAGTTAATTTGAAAGGTATCGCTCAATGCACAATTGTCTGGACTTTGGCAGAGCTTCCTTGTATCAATCAGTCAACAAGTATTTATTAAGTGCTTACTACATGCTAGACACTGTGCTAGATACTGGGGATGCAAAGACAAAAGCAAATTAGCCCCTGCCCTCGAGAGGCTTACATTCTATCATAGGGACTGAAGCCTTTGAGTCTATTGCCAGTTGTGATGTGACTGGGATAATCCAGGAGGCATGACAGAGAGAAGGCCCATGATATATTTCTGAATTTTTATCTTATTTTTATTGATTTATTTTGGTTTTTATCACATTTGTTTCAAAGTATGTCCCTCTTCCACGTCCTACTTCCTGAAAATCATCTCTTGTAACAAAGAATAAGGGGGGGAAACCTGTCTAGCAAAACTAACCTATACATCAACCATGTTTGAAAATGTATGTACTATTCCATACCATGGCTTTGGTGTTAGGAAGACCTAAGTTTGAATTCTGCCTCAGACACTTCATAGTTGTGTGACCCTTGGCAAGTCCCTTAACCTCTGTCAGCCTCAGTTTTTTCATCTATACATTTTGGATGATAATAATTGCATCAATTTCACAGAGTTATTGTAAGAATCAAAGGAGATAATCCGTGTAAGTGCTTTGGAAAGTTTAAAGTACTATATGAATGCTACTGATGATGATGATGATGATGATGATGATGATGATGATGTAATGTGTAATGAAGGGAGGGAGGTGCATTTTCTTAATTTTTTTCTTGGGTCAAGTTTAATCATTTAAATTACACAGCCTTCAGGTTCCTTTTATTTACTTATTTTTGTTTGTTTGTTTTTTGTTTACATTTTAAAGTCATTGTATACATCATTTTTCTGATTCTGCTGACTTCCTTTGCATCAATTAATGTGTCTTCCTGTGAACCTCTGGATTCTTCTATTTGTCACTTCTCATGGCATTCTAATATGCCATTACATTTTTGTGCCACAATTTGCTTAGCCATCCCTCAAATGATGCACTTTGTGATTTATTAAAATATTATGTCAGGAAGGCTGTCTGGATAGGAAGATCTATCTTAATCAATAATGATTAATTACTAAGTAGTCTCCCCCAGTCAATCAATAAAACTTTATGAAATGCCTACTATGTGCCAGGCACTCTGCTAAGTGCTAGGGACCAAAAGAAGCAAAAGACAGTCAGTCCCTGTCCTTGAGGAGCTTACAATCTACTGGGGGAGGCAACATGGAAACAAATATATACAAAGCAACATATCACACAGGATAAATAAGGAATGATTAACAGAGGAAAGGCACTAGAATTAAGAGGGGTTGGGGAAGGCTTCCTATAGAAGGTGAGATTTTAGTTTGAACTTAAAGGAAACCAGGGAGGTCAGCAGTCGGAATGGAGGAATGTGGAGGAGAGCCAAAGAGAATGCCCAGAGTGGAGAGGTGGGAACATCTTGTTTGTCTAATGGGAGAGTAAAGTGTTTACTGTGTTGGGACATTGCTTCCTAGAAATCTATTCCACTTTGCATAGGATGGACTTATGATGGATGCTATTGATAAATTAATCTTCACATGTGTGAGTTTCTTGCAGATATTTGAATTTTAAAGAAAACTTTCTGCTTTGCTTTTGGAGGATGTCTAGAGCCACCAGGAGATTAAAATTTTCTAGAAATCCTCTGCTATTAAAAATTAAGATAAGGCACTACTCTTTCCTATGAAATTGAAGCAACAGTCTTTAGTTTTTCTTTTTTAGAACTGATTTTGGTTAGAGGAATGAGCTCTGGGGGAGAAGGACTGGGTCTATTGAACTTGTTCTCTATAATACTTAGCTTAGTATATTGTACCAGGTGGTGCCTAATTAGTATTGCTTGATGTTGAACCAAGAAGAAAGGTCCCTTCCCTCGATTTCTTTAGCCTTTGTCCAATCATCTGTCAGTTTAAAGTCTTCATCTTTTCCTAGACACCTTGTCTTGATTTCAGCTTTCAATGTGCCCATTTCCCATCCCAGGCTCACTGCCAAGATCTCCTTTGTCTCTTCCCTGGCCTTCAGTCAAGTCTTCAATTCTCTACAAGAACTTCTTTCCTTCTGTCCTCCCATCTTTCACTCTCTTCGTTCTGTTTTGTCAGCTTTCCCGCATTATCCTTTTGGCTTTACTCTTTGCTCTTCCTGCCAGCCCATCTTTATTATCCCCCCCCCTTTTCCCATTTCCTACATCCCTCATTTTCTATATCACCAAGTTTTCTGTGTTAGTAGGTTCTTAATAAAAGGGAAGGTGAACATTAGTGTTACCAAAAAATTAGAGTTACGCTAATAGCTAAATTTGAGACAGCTTGATCTGGGTCAGCAGGCTGATTTCTCAGGCCAACTCAGATTTCACCTTCTCAGTGATACCTTCTCTTCCCATTTGAAATCCTAAACGGTCTCATTCATTGTTCTCTAAATTTTTGTAACACTTAGGATCTTTATCATCACATTGGCACTTATTGCAGTTTTTTTTCAGGGAGGTGGGGATATGAACCCGTGATTTCATGTACTTAGCAAACTCCCTCTACCAATGCATATTGGCAACTGTTCTGCACCTTCTTATTCTTAGAGGGTTACCTGGGGCACTGAGAGGTTGAGAGATTTGCCCAGAGCCACACAGCCATTAGATTGTGAAGTTTATTAGAAGATGACTCCTTGAGAGGAGGGATTTTTTTTTTTGGAAGGGGAATGCTTTTTTTTTTTGTTTTGTATCCTCTGTGCTTAGCTCAGTGGCTGGCACATAGTAGTAGCTTCCTATCAAAATATAAAATCCTCTGTCGTTCAAAGCCCTTCATAACCTCATACCTTCCTCCTATCCCCCATCTTTCCAGTCTTATATCTTAGACCTCCCCTCTACACATACTCTGCAATCTATTGACACTGACCTCTTTGCTTTTTCTTGTACAAGACACTGGCTATCTGCCATATCTGTAATTCTGTGTCTCCTGGTTTCCTTGAAGCCCCTCCTAAAAATCTTACCTTCTATAGGAAAACTTTCCCTAAGTACTATTTTCTTCTCTCTGTGGATTTTCTCCATTTTATTCTGTCTATAGCTTTTTCATACATAGATTTTTGCATGCTGCCTCTCCCATTAGACTGAAAGCTCCTTGAGGTCTGTCTTTTACCTTTTTTCGATTCCCCAGTGTTTGACACAGTGCCTGACACATGTCTGACACTTAATTAATGTTTGTTGACTGACTTGACAGCTAGTTTTTGTCAGAGGGAGGATTTGAACCCAGGTCTCTGAAGTCGGGAACCATAACTGTATATATATCTTTGTGTATTCAGTACAGGATACACTCAGGAAAACTTTATGATTGTTTGTGAGGGAAACACTTTCTAAATCATAAAGCGATATATAAATTCTGGTTGCCATGGTCATCTCTTGAAGCCCTCCCCCAAAACTCTTCATTTAGAAGCTTAGAGGTAGGCCTCCTATTAATGAACTAAAACTTCATTAATGAAAGCAATGGCAAAGGGCATTTAAGTGTTTCACACATGTACACTCACATAAATTGTTCAGAAAGAAGAAAACAAGCATTTATTAAGTGCCTATTATGTGCCAGGAAAGTTATGGTCCACAAATATTATCTCATTTGATCCTCACATCAACCTTGAGAGGTAGGTGCTAATATTCTTCCCATTTTTGAGTTGAGGAAACTGAGGCAGAGAACAGTTAAGTGACTTGCCCAGGGTCACATAGCTAGGAAGCATCTGAGGCCAGATTTGAACTTTGCCACCTCGATGCCTCCAAACTATAAGGCCACAAAACTACAATAAGGTGAAACCAGTGAACTTGGAGGCTCAGGCCTTGCTCTAGAAATTCCAATGGGCTTTCAATAGAAATATATGGTTTGGAATTGCTGACATTGTCATGAGGATTCGTGCACTGGACTGGGAGTCAGACTAGAGCACATGTGGGGAACCTTAGGCCTTAAGGCCACATGGGGCTTTCTAAATCCTTAAGTGCAGCTTGTTGACTGAATCCAAATTTTACAAATCCTGGACTAGAGCATTTCTCTCGCCCCTTCCAATTCTATTAGAATGTAAGCTCCTTGAAGGCAGGGACTTAATAGTTCCTAGTACTCAATATAATATATAAAGCAAACCTTCATAAATGCAGGTCCATGGACTGTTGATTCAAGAGCCTGTGATCTCTGCTTTTTGTTGAGGAGGACTGGACCTTTGCCCACGTGTCAGGCTAGAAATCAATCATGTGGAATAATCCTTTCCCTCCATTTTCCCTGGAAGGTACATGTTGCCTTAAAGGGTATAAAACAAATGCCCAATTATTTTTCATGGTAGTTTAACTTTATAGGTCTTTGTCCAGGGTCATGTGGTGTAACGTAATGGTTCTCAAACTTTTTGGTCAAAGGACACCTTTACATCTGAAAATTATCAAAGACTCCAAAGAGCTTTTTTTGTTTGTGTGGGTTATGCTATCAGTATTTGCCATATTAAAAATTAAAATAGATAAATTGAAAAACTTATTAATTCATTAAAATAACAATAATACAGTAATGCCATCTTAATATAAATAATCTTAGTGAAAAAACATTTCCAAAAACAAAAAATAATTGATGGGATGGTATCATTTTGTATATTTTTTGCAAATCTCTTTACTGTTTTGTTTAATAGAAGACATTTGGATTCTCATATCTGCTTCTGAATTCAGTCTGTTGCAATATATTGCTTTGGTTGAATATAAGAAGAAAATATAACCTAACAGATACGTAGATGGAAAGAAGATACCTAGATGGCCTTATAGTTTGGAGGCATCGAGGTGGCAAAGTTCAAATCTGGCCTCAGATGCTTCCTAGCTATGTGACCCTGGGCAAGTCTCTTAACTGCTCTCTCAGTTTCCTCAACTCAAAAATGGGAAGAATATTAGCACCTACCTCTCAAGGTTGATGTGAGGATCAAATGAGATAATATTTGTGGACAATAACTTTCCTGACAAATAATGTTTTAGTTTTAATATGAAAATAGTTTTGACCTCATGGACCACTTGAAAGAATCTCTAGGATGCCCAGGGATCTTTAGTTTGAGAACTGCTAGATTAGATTATTTCTTTGATCTCTCCCAATTCCATTAAGAATGTAAGCTCCTTGAGGGGAGTTGCTAGTACTTAATAAAATAAGCACTTAATAAATGCTTCATTGATTGTTGTTTGAAGACCCTGTGATTCTACATTTTGGTGGGGAAAACAGGTTCACCTGAATAAATCAGTCATGGTAGGTAACCCAGGTGTCAGGCTAATAGTCACTTGTGGGAATAATCCTCTTCCCTCTGTCTCCCTGGAAGGTGCAAGTTATTCTATTGGTCGTAAGGCAGGTACTCAATTCATTACCTTTGATAGATGAACCTCTCTATGCCTCAGTTTCCTTTTCTGTAAAATGAGGGGATTGGATTCAATGGCCTGTAGGTTCCTTCTGGGTTTAAATCTAGGATTCCCTGATCCTACAACCAAATGAATGAAGGACTTAATATTAGTATTGATACTAATAGCCAGCAAATTCCAACTGCTTTTGCTTCCCTAGGTACAATACAAGGACCAAAGGAAGAAGAAGGACACAACCTACCAGCCATTCCCTTTTAGTTGTTACTTATCCAGGTAAAGAATCCAATTCGAATCTTAATCGGAAGCAAGCCAGATGGCTTTGTTTTGTAGTTGACTATAAGAGGCCAATTTTTTTTCTTCTAAAACTTGAGTTCAGAAATCTTGAGCATTGCTTTTGGGAAACTCTCAGCATTTGTTTCCCTAGTGGTGAATTATCCCAACACAAATAGAAGAAGCTGCTTACAGCAGAGAAAGAACCTGAGGCCTGGAAGATGTGCCTTCCATCTGCTGAGTCGTTTTCTGCACATGGCTCAGCTTTATTTTTTTTTTTAACACTTGTCCAGTAACTGTGTGTAACAAGCCACTTGTGCCAAGAAACTGACAATCAGTAGACCCAAAGATGAAGAAAATGAATTTCCTAGTGAAAACTGTAAGACTCTAGGACAAAAATGAATTTTTTTACTCCTCTTGTACCTACTATTCTTTCTAGCATGCAAGATAGAAAAATCCTGGATTTTCCAGCATTTCCAAATTAATTTTAGAAGTGAATCATAGTTCAATGGACTATGAGGTAAATGACTCAACCTCCTGAGTGCAATATTTGTTGCCAAAAAAGTCAAGTTTTGGGGGAAAACCAATAGTTACCAAATCATCACCATCTTCCTCCCCCACCAAAAAAATCCCAATATCTCTCCTGGAATCTTTAAAAGTCTGTAACTTATAAGATCCTAGATTTAGAGCCAGAAGAGAACTTAGAGGTTACTCAGTCCATCCCCTTCATTTAATAGCAATGAGGGACTGAAGCCCAAGAGTGACTTAACCAAGGTTATACAAGTAGTAAGGAACCACGCTGAAATTTGATTTCAGGTCCGTAATTCTTTCTATTGCACTTAAATAAATAAATAAATAGACAAATAAATAAATAAATAAATGTGTGTATGTATGTATGTATGTATATGTGTGTGTATATACGTATACATACCAACACACATACATATGTATGTGTGTGTGTATGTATCTATCTATCTATATATATAATGTTGTTGTATCTCTGGCCCTATTCCTCAGCAACTCTTGTTTCTGCTTTTTGGGGAACAAGAACAGTAGTGTTGATTAATGGGTGCTTGGTTCTTTTGAGGGTTGGGATCATTAGAGGGAGAAGGGATCATAGAGGTCACAGAATTCCAGAGTGGGGAAAAACACGGAAACAATCTTATCTAACCCATACCTAAAGCAAAGTGAATGAATGAATGAATAAGTGAATAAATGGATGAGTATAAAAGCATTTATTAAACTCTTATTATGTGTAAAGGACTATGTTTAGCACAGGGAGCATAAAAAAAAATCAAGCAAGTAGGATAGCTGCTGATTTCATAATTCTAAAAGAAGAAGATAGCCTAGAAAGAGGAATAAAAGTTGAAAAGGGGTGGGCTGTGAGGACATCTATCGCATGTGAAGGGTTGGTTTGGAAAAGGCCAGGTAGTGTCATGGAAGCCTGGCCCTGAGAAGGGCAGCTAGGTAGTGTGGTGGATAGAACACTGGGCCTGGAATCAGGAAGACCTGAGTTCAAATCCAGCCTCAGATACTTCCTTGCTGTATAATCCTGGGTAAGTCACTTCACCCTATTTGCGTCAGTTTCCTCATCTGTAAAATGAGAAGGAAATGGCAAGCCACTCCAGCATCTTTGCCCATAAAACCCCAAATGGGGTCACAGAGAGTCAGACATGACTGAAATGACTAAACAACAATGGTTCTGGGAAAAATAAGGAAAAAATTCATCTATCAGGGACTGGGGTCCCAAGGGTCTGAGTCAGAGTTCCTGTGGTGAGAGGAAGAAAGCCAGAATGCAGGAGTTTACAAAGTGTTTGGTTTAGAAATGGATCTCCACAAGGATGCCCCTGATGAATGACCATGTAGTCTTCACTGTAAGGACTCTGATGAGGAAAAGCACATTCTACTTTTGGTATGTTGTAGTTGTCAGGAAGCTTTTCCTCACCTAAGGACCAGAGGTTGATGGAACAAGAGTTGGAAGGAACCTTAGACCTCATCTCATCCAGTCCCTTCATTTTATAGATGAGGTTGATGAGACCCAGAGAAGAAGTGACTTGCCCAAGGTCACACTTAATAATGCCAGAGCCATCATTTGAACCTAGTCCCTCTAATTCCACATTCAACCCAAACTTCACACTTATTTAAAGTGTAGGAAGCCCCGATGGGAGAAGTTCCTAAACCAATCCTTCTCCAGGTTGATCAGATTGTTAGCCCTGAAATATTTTCACAGTTAGGAACCCCATTCTGTTCCATGGGAGCATGCGCTGTATCATAGGCCCATAGACTCAGAGCTGGACAGGATCTTAAAGATTATCTAGACCAACCTTTCCATTATACAGATGAGGGTAAATGGAAGCTAAGTAGCTTGCTAGATAGGGTGTTGGACTTGGGAAGACCTGAGTTCAAGTCCTGCCTTAGATACATACTAGCTTTGTGGCTGTGGGCAATGCACTTAACTTCTCTGTGCCTCAGTTTCCTCATCTGTAAAATGGGAATAATAATAGCATCTACCTCATAGAGCTGTTACGAGGATCATGGAGATAACACATGTAAAGTGCTTTGTTTGTTGTTACTGTTAAATCGTCTCAGTCGTGTCAGACCCTCTTGACCCCATTTGGGGTTTTCTTAGCAAAAATGCTAGAGTGGTTTGTTATTTCCTTCTCCAGCTCATTTTACAGATGAGGAAACTGAGGCAAACAGGAATAAGTGATTTGCCCAGGGTCACACAGCTAGTGAGTATCTGAGGCCAGATTTGAACTCAGGGAGAGGAATTTTCCTGACTCTAGGCCTAGCTGTCTATTCACTGTGCCACCTAGCTCCCTTGTAAAAGGCCTTGCAAACATTAAAATGCAACGTAAATGCTAGCTATTGCTGTTGTTGGTAGTGGTGGCACTAATATCAAGTGATCAGCCTAAGGTCACTTAAATAAGTAAATGCCGGCACTGGCTTTCATGTGGCCTTAGAACTCAAGCAGACATTTAAATCTGGAGAAAAACTTTAGAGATCATCTAATTCAATAATGTTCTTTAATATTTCCATTTTTCCGAGGCCTTTACTTCGAATACACGTTATGAAAAGCATACATTCAGTTTCTCCTATTGGAATGAGATAGTTCAACAATTATAAAATACCTTTTTTTTTCCCAGTTTTAATGCCAGACACAATGCAGTGTTTGTGGTGGTAGATGCCATATTTAAAACTACTGTGGCCTTCCATTGTACATTCTAGTTTTAACCCACAGGAACACTTGTAAATATGTTTTCAGGACTAAAAACCTGGACTAATAACAAGGCTGTATGAGTGAAAATAATTTACCTCTAATTGTCCAGCTAACATCACCGTACATCACTCTGAGCTGTTCTAGCTAATTGATGCTGGGACCAAATGACAATTCCTTAGTATATGCAAGAAAAGCATGGGAGTGAAAAGACACAGCATATCATAATAAATGCCCACTATTATTATTATTATTTTGTTGTTGTTGCTATTATTAAGTGACTCACCTAAGGTCACTTAAGTAAGACATGGCATAAGGCATAAGACATATAATAGATATATAATAATCTATAGACATATAATAAGTTAAAAAAATAAGTCAATTTGTGCAAATTACTTTCTTCCTTACGTATAATTTTCCCATCCTGATCTTACAGCATCTTAAAAGAACATAAATTGAAAAAGTTTTAATGAACAGTTTAATGAATAGCAAGAAAATTTCCGTATACAAAGCAGAACAGGAAAAGAAGATTATGTGAGAAAACACATCTCAATTATTTACAATTTGCTTTTTGAAAAAAGCGTATAATAAGTTCTGCATGTTACTTTCAAAGTTGCCCTGCTTTGTCTGTTTCCTTCTTGGTTCCTTAGCTCCTTCCTTTAGTTTCTCTTCTGTGCAATTAAAAAAAAAAATGCTTCAATGGCCCTCTTTTCTTCTTGTCTTTGGCAACCATACTGATAGCTCTTTTCTCCTTGCCAAATCTAGGCCCAATAAAAAAGAGCAGAATATATATATATATTTGGTAGCAAATGGCATAGTCAAGCAAAATAAATGCATACATTTGCAATGAACTTGTGTATAGTCTGATTCTGATCCTCAGTGAATACATTAACCCCTTATCAGAAGGCAGGGTATTATATTTCCTCATCAGTTCTCTGGAGCTGTGTCTAGTCATTACATTGATAAGTTTTTCAAAGTTGGTTTCTTTATAATGTTATTGTTTTATTCTATAAAAAGTAATCTTGTCTTTCCTCATTTCCCTCTGCTTTAGTTCATACAAGTCTTCTCAGATTTCTCTGAAACCATTCCTTTCATCATTTCTTAAGGCACAATAATATTTCGTTATATTCATTTAGAAGCAGCTAGGTGGCTCAGCAGATAGACCACTGGCCCTAGAGTTAGGAAGGCAAATCCTGCCTCAGACACTTCCTAGCTGTGACCCCAAGCAAGTCACCAAATCTCTGTTTGCCTCGGTTTCCCCATCTATAAAATGCATTTTAATAAGACAGTTATCTCTTCCACATTGCAGGGGTTAGGAACATGGTGCCCCATCTGGAAAATCTGCATAAAATTTTTGGGCCCCCCGCCTTGTACCACAGAAGTCTGAATTATTATGGTATTAAAAGATATTATATTATACATACATTTTATACATACATATATATATATATATTTTATGCATTAGAGTTTCTAAACTTTTTCTATCATCTGCTGGCCTTCATGTGTCACCTATGGCTTTCACAAAACTCCCCCCCAAATTCCCATTTAATTTCTTATGCCGACCTATAATATATTGAAATCTTGATGAGGAAAGTCGTGATGTGGAAGGGATAACTGTAGTACCTGTCTCCCAGGATTGTTATGAGGATCAAATGAAATAATAATTGTAAAGCAATTAGCACAGTGCCTAGCACATAGTAGGCACCTTATAAAGGTTGGCTATTTTATTATTTTTGTTATTATTAATTCACCATAATTTCTTCAGATATTTTCCAGTTAATAGGCATCATCTTTATCTACAGTTCCTTACTACAATAACCAGAGCTGCTATAAATATTTTTGTTCATGTTGGTTCTTTTCCTCTCTCTTTGGAGCATGGGCCTAGTGGTGGTATTTGTGTGTTAAAGACTTTGCACATTTTTGCAACTTTTTGGAAATGGTTTCACCTTGTTTTCCTTAACTGCTGGGCCGATTTACAGGTCCACTTAGAGTGTGCAGCAGTGTGTCTGGCTTCCTACACCTCCACTACTAATTGTCATTTTTCCTGTTTTGTTATCATTGACGGTCTGATAGGCATGAGGTACAAACTCTTCCTCTGAGAACTGCCTGTTCTTATCCATTGGCCATTTATATTGGAGAATGGCTATCATTTTTATACATCAGAACCAACTTTTTATACATTTTGAATATCAGACTTTTATCAAAGAAGCTTGCTGCAAAGATCTGTATGATTCTGCCAAATCTTGTGTGATCCTAACTGTGATTTCTCAGTACTTGAATTCTTTATTTCTGGCTACTTGCTGTATTTTTCCTTTGGCCTGGAAGCTCTAGATTTTGGCTGTTACATTCCTGGAATTTTTCATTTCAGAGTTTTCTTTCAGGAGATGACTAGTGGATTCTTTCAATTTTCACTTTACTGTCTGGTTTTTAGAAGTCTGGGCAATTTTCATTCATGAGTCCTTGAAATATTGAACCCAGGATTTTTTTGAGGTCATGGCTTTCAGATAGATACCTGACTCTTAGATTGTTTTTTCCCCCCCTTAACCTGTTTTACAAGTCAGATTTTTAAAAAATATGTGATAACCTTACACATTCTTCACTTCTTTCAATCATTTGATTTTAGTTCACTATTTCTTATTGTCTCAAGAGTTTATTAACATCTATTTGATTCATTCTAATTTTCAAGGACTCTGTTAAAGTCAAGCTACTAATTCTCCTTTTAAGCCTTTCCTCTAGAGTTCTCATTTCATTTATATTATCTTTTTAAAACACTCTTGCTTTATTTCTCCCATGAATTTTAATTGCCTTTGAGGCTAAGTTCTATCTTTGTTTGAGGAGCTGCTGTAAATACTGTGGAGTTATCCTCTTCATCTGAGGTCATATATTAGATTTTCTGTGTCTTTTTTGTTCACTCATTTTTCCACTCTTACTTTCTGAATTGGACTTTGTGTTAGGGCTAGGCTCTGTGAACTTCTGGAGGAAATGTTGAGGGCCTTGTTTGGTCTTGATTTGTGTAATCTGTTGTTCTGCTGTTATCTTTTCCAGGTGTTGAGCACTGTGTTCTTCAAGGGTCTTAGGGGCAGATTAAGCCAGTGAGCTTCCTACTGTCAGCGAGCTAAGCAGTCTGACTATAGGGTACAATCTGATCGTTGCCTTCCTGGTCTGATCCTTGTTAGCTTCTGGCCCTGGATTAGGGTCTGGGTGACTCTGCTGTAGGCTTTCCCCTATTAAGAACTTCAGTAGATAGTAGCTGGTTCCAGCCTCTGTCAGCCAACTGGAAAGCTCTACAGACTCAGAGAAATAAAATTGCACAATTTCCCCTGATCTGGCCTCCCTTCCCTGGTTATTCAGTTCCAGATTCCAGGCCCTCCAACTGAGCTATAGATTTGTGATCCACCTAAACTGTCTGCCATGATAAACAGCCATAGACCCAAGATCTCAGCCCTGGATCTGAAATCCAAGTAAGGGGTCAGAATGAAAAATTGTCAACTCATCCCTGTTCTTCGTTCCTTGCCCTTAAACACAGCTTCAGGTTTCAGCCCCGTGGGTATGCTAGAAGGCTCTTTATATGCCTTCCTGTAGGGATCTCTTCCTTAGTTGTCAATACTCAATAAACATTTTTTAAAGCACTTACTATGTGCCAGGTACTGTGCTAAGTGCTGGGGATATAAATATATATGTGTGTGTGGGTGTGTATGAGTATGTGTATGTACATATGTATATACACATATGTGTATATATATATGTGTGTGTGTGTATATATACATACATATACCCACACATCCACATCCACATCCATACATACCCACACCCACACCCACCAACCCCCCCAATATATACACACACACATAGATATAGATATAGATATATACAGAGAGAGAGAGAGAGAGAGAGAGAGAGAGAGAGAGAGAGAGAGAGAGAGAGAGAGAGAGAGAGAGAGAATCCCTGCCCCCAGGGAGCTTACAATCTAATATGGGAAGACAAAACACAGTCAGGGGGGTGAGAGGGTAGAGGTAGGGAGGAGGATGTACAAGGTCATGGTGGTGAAGTCAATCAGAGAAGTCCCAAAGTAGTATAGCCAGGTGAGAAGTGAATACCCAAAGGCTAGCTCTCTGTGCTAATTTGGGCTGAAAAAAATCTAGGCTTCCCTACGATTTCACCACTTAGCTTGGTGCCCTTCTTCAATCATTGTTAGAATAGTATTGGGAGAATGGGGCTGGTCTCTCTCTAATACATAAAACTTTTTTGAAAAGTTTTCAAAAAGTCTTTGTAATATTCCTCCATGCTTCATTAAAGCCATTTATTTCCCCTATTTCAAGTCTAAATCTGCCTCTTTCCAATTTCCAGCTATGGTTCCTGGTCCTATTCTCTGAAGCCAATAATAATAGCTAGAATTTATGCGGCACTTACAGGTACTACAGTAAGCAATTTACAAATATTATCTCATTTGATCCTCGTAACAACCCTGGAGGTAGGTGCTATGTTATCCCCATTTTACAGATGGAAGTTGATTATCCCTATTTTACAGATGGAAGAGGAAATTGAGGTAAACAGAGGTTAAATGACTTGCCTAAGGTCACACAGCAATTCAGTGTCTGAGGCTTTGGATTTGAACGTAGCTCTTACTGACTCCGGCCCAGTACTCTATCCGTTGTACCACCTAACTGACCTCTCAGAAGAAGTCTAGCTTCCACATGACAGCCCTTCAAATATCAGAAGGCAATTGCTATGTCTCATCAAGTCTCCCAATTCTCCAAGTTAAATATTCCTAGTTTCTTGAGCAGCTCTTTATATGGTATCATTTCTAGGCCCTTCACTATCCTGGTTGCTTTCCCAAAGAAGTTTTCTAATTTGTCAGTGTACTTGCTGAAATGTAGTTCCCTAAATGGAACAATATACTCCAGCCCAACCATTGTTCTATAAACGAGGAAACATAAGCCTATCAGGATTAAATGATGATGTAGTGTGAATAGCATCAAATTTGAAGTCAGGAAACTTGACTCTTAGTTTTGTGACTAATAAGCTATATGAGAGTAGTCAAATGACTTCACTGTTCTGCCTTTCGGAATCTTTTCTGTAGTTTGTTCCTTTGTAAATAAAGAGATTGAGATTAAATGGAGGTCCCTTATAACTTGGCCATTCTATGGTTCTGTGACTAAGATTATAGAGTGATGTAGTGGCCAAGTGAGAAGTGTAACCTATTGGCTCTTTGGCTGTTGGGCCACTGCTCTTGTCATCACACTATATTGCCTTTGGAAGGCTAGGTAGTGCAGTGGTTAGAGCTCTGGGCCTGGAGTCAGGAAGACTCATCTTCCTGAGTTCAAATCTGGCCTCTGATACTTACTAGCTGTGTGACCCTGAGCAAGTCACCTAACCCTGGTGGCCTCAGTTCCTCATCTGTAAAATGAGCTGGAGAAGGAGAGGGCAAACCACTCCAGTATCTTTGCCAAGAAAACCCCAAATGGAGTCAGAAACAACTGATAAATGACTAAACAACAACATATTGCCTTAGCTGTATTCTAGTTTCCATGTGGCAGATTCCATATCATCAGAACAAACCCTCACAGCCCCAGCTTTATGAAACCAGCAACATGATGTTTTTATTTGAAAGTGCTGCTCTGTCCAAAGCATTCCTATGTTGAACTGAGGGTTTTGAGGGCTGTGGCTGAAAAGGAACCACATTTACATGACAATTTAGTAGCAGCACAGCCTGCTCTGAGAGGGGAAGGGGGGAGGAGGAGGGAATGAGGGAGAGAGAGAGAGAGAGAGAGAGAGAGAGAGAGAGAGAGAGAGAGAGAGAGAGAGAGAGAGAGAGTGTATATTCGGGGAGGAAGCTAGAATATGGGAGCTCATGTTGGAGCAAGAATTCCAAGGCAGAGTTTTATGTAGCCCTCAGTAGGTCTCAAGCACCTTATCTTTGGAAACAAAGGCTGACACTTCACAGAATCTCAAAGTCAGAAGGGACCCCAGAGGCATCAAGTCCAAGTGGTACCTGGGAAAGAATTCTCCCTCCCCACAACCTCCACTGTTTTATAGGATGGATGGTTGAAAGGATCAATGCTTTTGAAATGCCAAATGTTATTCTTCTTGATCTCAGCAAGAATGATTTTTCATGACTTTCCACTGGGCTTTGTGGAACATTGGTATAATATTGCAGGGGGAAAAAAGCCTCTCTCTATGGTATGCAGATGTTCAGTATTTTTGTGGAAGCTAACTGCAAAACTCACGGACAGATGCCACTCAGACAGTCATTCTTCACGTCTGCACCAGTTGTGAAGGAAGTTGGAAATAGAAATAAATGAATATAAAAGACATACACATAAATACATTTCCTTTTTAAAAGGGCAGTCATTAATTTATTGTTTTTCAGTCGTTTAGTTGTGTTCGACTCTTTGTGACCCCATTTGGGGTTTTCTTGGCAGAAATGCTGGAGTGGTTTGCCATTTCTTTCTCCAGCTCATTTTACAGATAAAGAAACTGAGGCAAACAGGGTTAAGTGACTTGGCCAGGGTCACACAGCTAGTCAATGTCTGAGGCTGGATTTGAACTGATTCCAGGCCTTAATTTACACAAGCTCAAATCTGCCTTTCTCAGACTTAATGTATTCCTTTTAACATGCAATGTTTTATTTGTTGTTGTTTTCTAGGGAAAGAAAATATAGTAAAGTTTATTACACTCCATAGAGAGAGCTGTAGCATAATAGATAGAGGGCTGGCACTGGATTCAAGAAGGCTTGGGTTCAAGTCCTGCCTCTGACACACTAGCTATACAAGCATGATTAAGTTATTCGCAAAGATCAGTTGCTTATCTTCGTTGGTAGTTACCCCATCAGGAATTCCCCACAAATGTAGAAAATATAGGTCTGGATCATATTATTTATCTATCTGTCTGTCTGTCTGTCTGTCTATCTAATTAACTATTTATCTACTGCTAGGTAGCACAATGGGCAGAGCATGGGACTTGGAATCAAGAAGACTTAAGTTGAATCCTGCCTCAGACACTATGATCCTGGGCAAGTCATTTAACCTCTCTCTGCCTGCCTCAATTTTCTCATCTATGAAATGGGAATAATATTAGCACCTATCTTCCAGGGTTGTTGTGAGGATCAAATGAAACAATACTTGTAAAACACTTTGCAAACTTTAAAGGGCTACATAAATGCCAGTGATTATTACTACTGTCTGGTGCATGTTGTCATATACACACACTCCAAAGCTTTCTCACTCTACTATGCCATAAGAATTATTGTAGATGTAAAATCCTGCACTGAGAATCAAAATTCAGATATATGTGTATAGGATATGAAAGATGAGTGTAGACAAGCAGTTCATGTGCCAAAGCCCTAGGGATTGGACAGCAAGTAAGTCAGCAATGTGCTATAGTAGCCTCAAGGACTGGTATAATTTTAGGCTTTGTCATGCCCCAAATAATAAGAGTATAGTCCTACTATGCGCTGCCTCATTCAGCCTACGTCAGCAGCATTGTCTCCATTTTTGGACATTTGATTTTAGAAAGGACATTGACATGCTCATGCTGTAGCTTATCCAGAAGGAGGCATTCATTCATGATGGTGAGCGTACTTGAATTCATGCCCTTTGAGGATTCAAAGAACTGGAGAGATTTTCTTTTGGAGAAACATTGGTGATGATTGTAGAACAAATATATATGTTATTGCTGACTGTATATGTATTGTATATTTGATCCAGACAAACATATATATGTATATATATATATGTCACTATATATGTATTAATAATAATAATAACTTACATATCATAAGCATTCCTTCCCAATACCCCTGTGAGGTACATTAGTACATCCATATCTTATTATCCTTATTTTATAGTTGAGGAAATGGAGGCTCAAAGGGCTTCAGGAATTTACTCATGGCTATATGGCTAGTGGGCAGTGCAGGCTGGAAATGAGCTTGGGGCTTTTGACCCAAGTCTAATGCTTTTTTTTAGTAGAACACACTTCTCTAATACACTCAGTGCTTACGCATGCGCGCGCGCACACACACACACACATACACACACACACACACACACACACACACACACACACACACAGAGTTTGATATAGTGGCTAGAAAGCCGGCCTTAGAGCCAGAAAGAACTGGGTTGAATTCCTGATTGTGACACGCAGTAGCTGTATAATGCTGGCCAAATCACTGAGCCGCTCAGTGCTCTAGGCAAATCTAAGGTTTGGTCTAGTACGTATACACATGCATATTCATGTACACAAATATATGTTCTTATACCTATACATATGTAGAGATATATGCATCTCATGAAAAATAAATGTATGTAATATATTTCCTAATATTTGCATATTAGGAAATATATAATTTTAAAAATCGAGAACCTTGCTTTTATGAGTGTTTCTAAGATTATCATTTGTTCAAGGACAATGAGATTAAGTTATCCCCTGGGAAACCCTAGAAATAAGGCATTAACATCTTCCTCCTCTAGCTTTTCCTCCAAGCCACTATGTGGAAACATTTACCCTTACAAATGGTAGAGTCTTTTGGTATTTTTTTTTGTCCTCAATATAGGGGCAGGGTAGGGGTGAAGGGAGAGAAAACAACCCTGAGGTATATAATTAGTCTTTCTTATTTCCAAGCATGAGTGTTCATTCCCAAATGCACTGTTGGGATGATACACAAGCATGTGATTCCGGGGGAGGAAGGGGGAGACATAGGGTTAGTAGGAATCACTGTCCTGAAATGGAACCTCAGATATTTTCATTCTAGTTAGTGTGTAGGCGTTTTCAACTACTCACTTAGGGCTATAGTGTTTTCTCAAATAAAATGGCTTACGTGGCTTTCGGGTTGTTGTCCCTTTTCCTGCCAGTCTGCCAATTTTTGTTGTTATTCAGTCATGCCCCAACTCTTTGTGATCCCATTTGGGGTTTTCTTGGCAAAGATATTGGAATGGTTTCCATTTCCTTTTCCAGCACATTTTACAGATGAAGAAACTGAGATAAACAGGGTTAAGTGACTTATACAACAGACTTATTGCAGTGAAATAAATAGCTGATGCTCTAATTCAAGGCTAGATGATATCATTGCGTCTCCAAATATTGATGTATGATGCTGGGGACAAAACTTGGTCCAGGCTAGAGGCTGTGAACCATATGTAGTTTCATCATCTATAAAATGAAGGGGTTGGACTAGATGACCTCGAAGTCTCCTTTGACCTCTAAATCTGTGATTCTATTATTGCAATTGGGCAGGGGCATAGATTCAAAGGCCTAAAAGGGAACTCAAGAGGTGGTTCAATGTAAAGGACATATTGACTTTAGATGCAAAAGTTCGGGATTCAAATTCAGGCTCTGTCACTCGCTATCTGTATGACCTTGGGCAAATCACTTCACATCTGAGTTTCCTCATTTATAAAATGAGTGGTTTGAACAAGGTGACTATGAAGGTCCCTTCAAACTCTAGTTCTATGATTCTATGACTACAAATGGAGAAGATCACAGATTCAAAAGCCTGAAAGAGAGCTTGAGAGGTGAACTTTCATGTTATCTATACACAACTGAACCAAGAAAATCCTAGACAAATTTGACTTCCCAGTTCTCAAGGCTTTCCTAGAGAATTTTTTAAAAGAAAAAACAAAAATAAGATTTAAAGGTCCCATAAACAAGGCAAGGCTTTTGTCCTAAGGGAAAAATAAAGTCTGCTTTCCTTAGCTCAGCAAGCTCTGTGATATTTCAACCCCCTACTTTGCCATGAAAGCCCAATTTCCATTCAGAGTTGTATTTTTGAGATCTACATACATGTATTTAAGAGTACCTTCTTTGGCACCAATGTACATAATTCTACTCTATCTGGTTACAGTAACTGTTTCATATTCTCTTTATCAAATCCAGGTACACATTTCCAATCCCTTTATAATTTGACATCATCTTATGCTGGTGGATGTCACTAAGCTTTGTGTCTACCCTGTTTCCTTAGTAACTAATACATTTCAAGGGATAACAAACATGTAGGAGCTTATGGGAGAAAAGAGAGAAAAAATGAATAGGATAAATGTCACCAAGAAAAATAGGGTATTTCTTGGAAGGTGCTGAAAATTTGTTGTTACAATTCTCTTTATTTTCTAAGACTAGTAAAGACCCTCTTGAATGTTACTACTTTTTAATTTTACAAGTTTTCAGAAACTCAGGGCACCAAACCCTTCTGGGATACTTCAAAACCTCATGTGAAACGATATGTATGTGGACAGAAGAAAAGGAGAAAAGAAGGGAGAAAAGAAGGAAACAAGGATTTATTAAGTGCCTACTGTGTGCCAGGCAATTTGTTAAGGATTTTACAAATATTATCTCTTTTGATCCTCACAACAACCCTGGATGGTGGATATTATCATTATCATCTCCATTTTACAGTTGAGGAAACTGAGGCATAACCACATTCATCACACCATCTAAGGATCAGATAAAAGAACTGAGGATAGTTAGCCTGGAGCAGAAAAGATTGAGGAAGAACCACTATGTAGCCATCATCCATGTGCTGAAACATGAAGGAGGGAATAGAAGTTTTGTTTTTGAAGGAAGAACTAAGAGAAATGGGTAGAAGTTACAAAGAGGCAGATTTAAGCTTGAGGTAAGGAAGGGCTTCCAAATGATTAAAGCTCTCCATCAGAATGGGCTTTCTCCAGAGAAGGTGGTTTTCCCTTCATTTAGAGATCTTCAAGAAAAAGGTCAAATGATGACTTGTCCAGCATGTTATAAGAGATTTCTTGTTCAGGTATAAGTGGGACCAGATTGCTTCTCAGTCCTTTCCAATGCTTCCAATATTTTCCATCCATTCACAATTCTTGGTAGTCATATTTGTGTTTTGTTTGAAGGTTTTAGAGGATTGTAATAACCTCCTCCATTTTATAGATAAGCAGGCAGAAGGACATGGTGTTGAAGTATCTGACTCTTTCTTTTGACCTGGCATGAGTTGTACTTTGTGGAAGACAACATAACACTCAAAATCTTAATCTTGAATGGGACTTCAAGTAATGATTTGGTTTATCCCATCTCCTTCAAGTAAATGAATGTATAAACCATCCATTTTGATTTGGGAAAATAATATTGTACCATTTGGCCCACCAATAGGACGACACAGACCTTGAGTTGTTTTTCTAGTAGTAGGTCTGGACTTTGCGGTAGTATGGAATGAGTGCTGGATTTTGAGTCAAAATATCTGGCTTCACTTGCTAGTTGTATGACCTTGGGAAAGTCACTTGACCTCTGTGGGCTTCATTTTCCTCATCCGTAAAATTAGGGGCTTGGATTACCTCCAAGATCCCTTTCTTCTTTAAATTTATGGTTCTTTGATTTGTGTTGAGCCATATACAGAGATTCATAGATTTAGAACTGGGAGAGATTTTAGTGGTCTCATTTTACAGATGAAGACTAACCTCCTCATTTTACAGATGAAGAACTGAGGCATGCAGAGTTTAAGAGATTTGCTCCGGGGGGAGGAGCCAAGATAGCAGAGTGAAAGCAGTGACTTGCTTGAGCTCTCCCCCAAACCCCTCCAAATACCTATAAAAAATGGCTCTAAACAAATTCTAAAGCAGCAGAATCCACAAAAAGACAGAGTGAAGCAAATTTCCAGCCCAAGACAACCTGGATGGTTGATCAGAAAGGTATAATGCGCTGGGCTGGAAGTGGAGTGCAGTGTGGTGTGGGCACGCTGGCTGCAGCGAACCTGGAACAGGCCTCAGAGGACTGAATCGCAGGCAGCTGTGGTAGTTTCTAAACTTCTCAACCCACGAATGCCAAAGACAACTTAGAAGGTCAGTGGGAAAATCTGTTTCTGCGGTGAGAGAGGAGCTAAATCTCAGCCTCAGTTGTTGAGTGAGCATGGCTCCGGGATGGTGTCTGTGTCCTGAGCTTCTGGACCACAGACTGAGGGGGAACTGAGTGGCTGATCAGAGGGGACTGCAGGGATCTCTTTGCTAGTGCTGAGGCAAGAATCTCTTGCTTTGCCCCTGCTTGGATCTGGGTCACAGTTCTGAGTGGCAGTCCTGGGGCAAGGAGGAGCACTGGCATGGTGGAGCTTGTAGTGGCTAGGGAGAGGAAATTCTTCTCACAGTTCCAAGACAGGAAAGACTGCTTGTGGTCACTCATAGACCACAGCACAGGCCAGGAAAGGAGTAAACACCTTGCCCCTTATCATATCACCTTGGAAGAACTGAAAATTTACAGGTTGCTAGAAGTATCTCTGAAAACAGCTGTACAGCCCCCCGAAGCTTGGGACAGTACACTTTCCACATTGGAAGCAGACTCTTACCTTAACAAAGAGTTTAAAACTCAAGTAGTTGGCTGGGATCATGAGCAAACCTTGCAAAAAGAGTCAGACTATATTATCTTACTTTGGATCAAAACATACAACCAGAAGAAGACAACAAAGTCAAAGCTCCTACATCCAAAGCCTCCAAGAAACATATGAATCAGTCCCAGGCCTTGGAAGAGCTCAAAAGGGATTTTGAGAAGCAAGTAAGAGAAGTAGAGGAAAAACTGGGAAGAGAAGTGAGAATGACACAAGAAAATCATGAAAAACAAGTCAACAGCTTGCTAAAGGAGACCCAAAAAAATACTGAAGAAAATAACACCTTAAAAAATAGCCTAACCCAAATGGCAAAAGAGGTAAAAAGCCAATGAGAGAAGAATGCCCTAAAAAGCAAAATTGGCCAAATGGAAAAGGAAGTCCAAAAGCTTACTGAAGAAAATACTTCCTTAAAAATTAGAATAGAGCAATTGGAAGATAGTGACTTTATGAGAAATCAAGACACTGTAAAACAAATCCAAAAGAATGAAAAATTAGAAAACAATGTGAAATATCTCATTGGAAAAACAACTGACCTGGAAAATAGATCCAGGAGAGAGAATTTAAAAATTATTGGACTATCTGAAAGCCATGATAAAAAAAGAGCCTAGACATCATCTTTCAAGAAATTATCAAGGAAAACTGCCCTGATATTTTAGAACCAGAGGGCAAAATAGAAATTGAAAGAATCCACCAATCTCCTCCTGAAAGAGATCCCCAAAGGAAAACTCCTAGGAATATTGTAGCCAAATTCCAGAGTTCCCAGGTCAAGGAGAAAATGCCAGAAAGAAACAATTCAAGTATTGTGGAAACACAATCAGGATAACACAAGATTTAGCAGCTTCTACATTAAAGGACCACAGGGCATGGAATATAATATTCCGGAGGGCAAAGGAGATAGGATTACAACCAAGAATCACCTACCCAGCAAAACTGAGTATAATTCTTCAGGGAAAAAATGGTCATTCAGTGAAATAGAGGACTTTCAAGCATTTTGATGAAAAGACCAGAGCTGAATAGAAAATTTGACTTTCAAATACAAGACTCAAGTGGAACATGAAGAGGTAAACAGGAAAGAGAAATCATAAGAGACTTATTAAGTTGAACTGTTTACATTCCTGCATGGAAAGATGATATTTATAACTCATGAGACCTTTGTCAGTATTAGGGTAGTTGGAGGGAAAAAATTATATGTATGATAGATAGATAGATAGATAGATAGATAGATAGATAGATAGATGATAGATAGATAGATAGATAGATAGATAGAGGGCACAGGGTGAGTTGAAGATTAAGGGGTCATATCTGGAGAATAAAATTAAGGGTGAGAGAGGATTATACTAGAGAGAAGAAAGGGAGAGGTAGAATGGGTAAATTATCTACAAAAAAACAGAAAAGAAAAGCTCTTACAGTGGAGGGGAAATGGAGGAAGGTGAGAATGAGTGAATCTTATTCTCATAGGATTTGGCTTAAGGAGGGAATAACATACACACTCAATTGGGTATGGAAATCTGTCTTACCCTATAGCAAAATGGGGGAAGCAGACAAGAGAGCAGTGGATGATAGAGAGGAGGGCAGATTGGGAAAGGGGTAATCAGAAGCAAATACTTCTGAGGAGGGACAGGGTCAAAAGAAAGAATAGAATAAATGGCGGGGCACGATAGGATTAAGAGAAATAGAGTTACTATTTCACAACATGTCTACTATGGAAGTGTTTTGCATAACTGCACATGTATAACCTATACTGAGTTGCTTGCCTTTCCAATGACGGTGGGTGGGGAGGGAGGAAGGGAGAAAATTTGGAACCCAAAGTTTTAAAAACACATGTTTAAAAAAAATATTTTCACGTGCAACTGGGAAATAAGAAATATAGGAAATGGGGTACAGATATCTATCCTGCCCTACAGGATAATAGAAGGGGAAGGGGATAAAGAAGAGGGGGAGAGATAGAAGAAGGGCAGACTAGGGAAGGGTATTCAGAATGCATGCCATCTTGGGTGGGGGAGGGGCGAGATGGGGTAAAAATTTGGAACTCAAAATCTTGTGGAAATAAATGTTGAAAACTAAATTGAAAATAAATAAATTTATAAAAAAAAGAGAGATTTGCTCCAGAGTTCCACAATGACAGAGTCAGAATTCAAATTCAGGTACTTTGACTCCAAATCCAGCATTCTTTTCACTGAACCATGCTGCCTCTCACCAAGGCCCCATGGACCACTATCACCTATTCTCAGTGGAGAAGAACAAAATTAATTGAACCTGCAACACTGGCCTCTTTGATGCCATATTCTAACCACTCGAACTAATTGGCTAGGTGGTGCAGTGGACAGGGAATTGGGCTTGGAATCAGAAAACTCATTTTCATGAGTTCAAAACCTGCCTCAAATAATAGCTGTGTGACCAGGGGAAAATCACTTAACCCTCTTTGCTTCAGTTTCTTCATCTGTAAAATGAGCTGGAGAAGGAAATGGCAAACTACTCAACCATCTTTGCCTAGAAAAGCACCAAATGGGGTTACAGAGAGTCAGGCATGACTGAACAATAGCAGCATTTTGTTAAAGGCTAGTGCTAGTGAGAGTTCCATTAATTTATCTTGCATGGGAAGAAAATAAACTTTTTCTATGCTCATTTTTTTCATTACAATATTTTGAATAATATGAATGTGAACAAAATCAGGAAGATCTACATTTTAAGAGCTACCACTGGATGTAATGAAGGAGAAGGGACTGAGTTAGCAGTCTTTAAACACTTACATTGGAGATATATCTTTCAAGTAAATACTATCAGATTTGGGCTATTCATTTTGTCCTTCAGCTGGCAGAAGCTGAAAACAATTTTAAACTGATGGGAATGATTGTTTCTGATGGAGTTGGTGTGATAGAGAGGACTGATTAGATATCATGCTTGGAAGAAATGCAAACCCACCTCTAACCTAAAGGTTAGCAGATTGAGGGCAAATTCTGGTACCCATGCCAACCTCTCATAAAGTGGTAGAAATTATTTTAAAGTTTCTCCAAAGAAATGGGATGAGTTCAACCCAAAGGGAAGGATGCCCAGCGACCAAAAAGGAATGAGTGTGTTTATGGTAGAACTGGGATATTATAAACTCATGACAACATTCAAGGCCTGAGGAAGTGATTTTTGGAAAGAGTTTTAAGCAGTTAAAGAAGGAAAGAATTGGGCATCTTTCTCTTTAAAGGAGGTTTCTCTCATGACCACATCAGGACAGTTAAAGAATGGGATCTGTAAGACTTGTTATCTGAATTGGATAAAGGTCTCGTATCTCAAATAGAGAGAACTTTGCAAAATTTATAAGAATATGAGTCATTCTTCGGTTGATAAATGGCCAAAGGATATGAACAGGCAGTTTTTCAATGAAGAAATCGAAACTATGTATAGTCATATGAAAACATGTTCTAAATCATTATTGATTAGAGAAATGCAAATTAAAGCAACTTTGAGATATTTCACATCTATCAGATTGGCTAAAATGATAGAAGCGGAAAATGACAAATACTGGAGGGGATGTGGAAAAATTGTTGTTGGTGGAACTATGAATTGATCCAACCATTTTGGAGAGCAATCTAGAATTATGCCCCCAAAATAATAAAACTGTATATGTTCTTTGACCCAGCAATACCACCATTAAGTATGTTTCCCAAGGTGATCAGGGAAAAAGGAAAAGAATCTATATATTTTAAAATATTTATAGCAGCTCTCTTTGTGGAGGCAAAGAACTGGACATTGAGGGGATGCCCCTCAATTGGGAAATGGCTAAACAGGAATATGATTGTGATGGAATACTACTTTGCTGTAGGAAATGATGAGTTGGTTGATTTTAGAAAAACATGGAAAGACTTGCATGAAATAATGAAGAGTAAAATGAGCAGAACTAAGAAAACGTTGTATGCAGTAACAGCAATATTGTTTGAAAAATATCTGTGAACAACCTAGTTATTCTGAAATACTCAAATCAACTACAAAGGACCTATATAGGAAAATGTTATATATGTATATATATGTGTATGTATATATGTATACGTATGTATGTATATATGTATACATATATGTATGTATGTATATATGTATGTATATATATACGTATAGAGAGAGGGAGGGAGACAGTTTAGAACTTAAAATGCAACAAAAATAATTACATTGAAAAATGTTTAAAGTAAAAAAAAAGACTTGCTGAGTGAATGAATGAAAATTAGAGTGATAGAATTTGGCTGAATGGTTAAAACTATGCCTCTTCTTTTAGTAGACCAATTTCCTGAGGTGGGATGAATGAGAAAAAACTTTCTCATTGAAGGAACTAGAGTGCTGGGCTTAGGGTCAGAAAGATTCAAATTCAGACGTGGCCTCAGATACTCATTAGCTGTGTGATCCTGAGCAAATCACTTAACCACTGCCTATCTCAGTTTCCTCAACTGTAAAATGGGGATAATAATAGGACCTACCTTCCAGGGTTGTGGTGAGGATTAAAAGAGATAATATTTGTAAAGTGCTTAGCCTGGCACATTTATTGTTCAGTCATTTTTCAGTCTTGTCTGACTCTTTGCGATCCCATTTGGGGTTTTCTTGGCAAGATCCTGGAGTAGTTGGCCATTTCCTTCTCCAGCTCATTTTACAGATGAGAAAACTGAGGCAAACTGGGTTAAGTGACTTGCCTAGGGTCATATAGTTAGTAAGTGTCTGAGGACAGATTTGAACTCCGGAAAATGAGTCTTGCTAACTCCAAGACTGCTGCTCTATCCATTGGGCCACCTAGTTTTCCTAACCTAACACATAGCAGGTGCTTAATAAATGCTTGTTTCCTTTCTTAATCTAGGTGCTAGGGGGCTAAAGGGATAATCCCAAAGTCAGTCTGTCAACAAGCATGCATTAAGTATTCCATTTTTGACTAGTCCTTGAATTGAAACTAAATTAGTCTCATTTTAACGGCTACCTATTGCTACTAGTTCTGCTTTCTGTGACCACATAGAACATGTCTAATCCCAGTGCCAGTGCCCAAAGGCCTTTTGCCGATGTTCTACTTTAGATCTTGAGTTGAAACGAGTGACCATCAAACAGTATTTTCTTTTCTTTTCTTTCTTCCACTGGGATCTCAACTGATGCCCCCAACAGCAAGCACACTCTGGGAATGGTGACCTAGCAAACATCTTTCTGCCTCTCTCCTTCTCCCTCATTAAGACCAGCTTATTGTTCCTGTATCCAAGGGGAATTTCACTTCTTTGGTGGGGACCAGGGAAAGGAAGGCTCTGTTCTTTGCCTGCCCTGAAGCTGTCTTTGAAGTTCCAGGGAGGCCCTCATTTGAATCAGCTCCATGGGGTGCACAGAAACAGAAGAAATAGACCCCCCATGAATGGAGCAAAAAGCATTACATGCTGCCTAACATTCTGCAAGCTGTGAAATTCCACTGAAAACAAAACAGGGCATAATATAACATGGTAACATGGAAATTTTCATCTAGAACTTTGGCCTCAGATGTCTAAGTTGAATTTAGCACTTTTCTAGCCAAACTCTGTGAGGCCAGAAATAATATATACCTTTATTTTAACTCAGAGAAAACAGAGTAGATAAAACATAATTTAAGGTTGCAGAGGTAGGCCATAAATACAAACTTTAATTATTAGGATTGTGAACTAGATATGTGACCTAGGAAAAGTCTCTTTTCCTTTCTAGGTCTTCTGCAAAATGAGGGGGTTGGACAAGATGGTCTTTAAAGTTCCTTCTGCATTCAATATTCTATGAGTCTATGAATCGATCACTTGTTTTTCAAACTATATATTCCATTAGTATCTCAAATTCAAAATGTGCAAAGTCAAAATGTCATTATCCTTCCCCCTATACTCACCCCCCTTTGGAATTTTCATATTCCTATAGAGGAACCACCATCTCCAGCCACCCAGGTTCTCAGCCTTGGTATCATCCCTAACTCCCTATTATCTCACTCACCCTACATCAGTTGCTATATCTTGTTGATTCTACCTTCACGACATCTCTCATATGCATCTTCTTCTCTCCACCTATATAGACACCACCTCAAACAAATCCTCATTATTTTTCACCTAATGTCAAGTCAATAAGTCAGTGAAGTCAACAAGCTTTTATTAGTCATATATGCCTAATAATAATAAGACAGGTATTATGCTAAGTGCTGGCCTCTCGTAACAGATCTCCCTGTCCTAGGTCTGCCCTTTCTCCATACAGTTGTCAAAGCTGGCCTCTTTTAAGTTCCAACTAAAATCCCACCTTCTACAAGAAGCCTTTCCGTAACCCTCTTAATTCTAGTGCCTTGTCTCTATTCTTTATTCCTATTTATTCTTTACATAGCTTTTTTTGGGGTACATATCTGTTCACTTCTCTCCTTTTAGATTGAGGGCAAGGACTATCTTTTGCCTCTTTTTGTATCCCCAGTGCTTAGCACAGTGCCTGGAACATAGTAGGTACTTAATAAATGCATATTGATTGACTGACAAAGTGATTTTCTTAAAGTGTAATTCTGACCATTTACTTCCTTAATCAATAAACTCCAATGTCTCCTTTATATCTAATATCTGTTTGACATTTAAGGTTCTTTTCAAACCAGCACTTTCCCACTTCCTTTTTAAACTTTATTACATATTCTTTTCCTTGTACTTTACAATTCAGCCAAACCTGCCTTCTTGCTCTTCATTATACATGATACTCCATCTCTCATCTCTGTCTTGGTATTGGTTGTCCCCATGCCTGGAATGCATTGCTTCTTTACTCTTGTCTCTTAGAAACCCTATTGTCCTTCAATACTCAGTTCAATTGATACCTTATGTTGTTCTGTATATAGAATATGTGTGTATGTCATTTCCTTTATTAGAATGTAATCCCCTTGAAGAAAGAGACAATTTTGCATCCTAGTCTTCAAGTAAATGCCGGATGACTCTTGTTAGGTACATGTAGAGAGGTTTCTTGCTCCAGTGTGGGTTGGATTAGATGGCCGATGAGGTCCCTTCTAACTTTGTGATTCTAGGAGTCAGGAATAAAGGGTGAGGCTGACAACTTTGCACAACTCTGACTCACTTTAATCCAATTCATTAGACAGTCAAGACAGTGGTCCTTTTCAAAAATGAAGGACAAACAACAAGAAGGTTCTGTGATGATTTCCTTCTCATCCTGTGCAATTCTTGTCCACATCTTTCCATAAATCTTGCATAGATTATCTAACCAGAATGCAGGGGACACTTTTCTCATTCCTTTAATGTTTTTGGGGGACCTATCACTACTTGGGATGTCAATTATCTCCTGTTCTTGCTACATGACTCTCCTACCATCCTTTCTGACTATACATGAATGATCAGAATCAAATGAACGCATGAAAAAAAGCTTTTATGAAGTACTTTCCAGACATTATGCTAGGCACTGGACAAGTAAATACAAAAAGCGAACCAGTCTGTTTTCTAAGAGCTTACATTCAAATAAACAACAGATATTGGAAAACGGTCAACAAGGAGGGGTGTTTTTGTCTGAGAAGTCACAAGGATGGTGATTAGAGTCATAGGGCAATTGCTCAATTAACATGTCCTTTCCCATGATGATGGTGCTGATTTGCTAACTATTCCAAGAGCAAGAAGTATAAAAGATAGAGGAGGGAGGGAGATAGTGGGGTGGGTTACTTATGCAGAAACATGTCAGGAAGATGGATGGAATTCAGCATGGTGGGTTCGGGGCAGTTTAGATATAGTACTCTCACTAGTCAGGAGAATGTGATTTCAAGGTAAGAGCTAGTCTTTAGTTATGTTTTTATACCAATTTCCACAACATGTCATCCTTGGTAATGTGATGCAGACTACTAATGTTTACCATTCACCCATCAAGATGATTTCTAATTTTGATTATTATGATATCCTGGTCTTCCACTAAAAATAGCTATATAACATCAATAGGATATTATAGATACTGGAGAAACGGACTTTTGATTTTGAATCACTGAAAGTATTATCCATTTCCCAAATAAGACCCAGTCTAATTTCCTACTCCTTAATTCTGGGTCTCTCATCTATCAGCAACGCCTGTCCAAATATCCATGCTAAGGGGTGAACTTAATGGGCTGCACATCCAGATACATACAATAGTCTGGGCAATATATGTTTTTCATATGCTTTTCTTTTCCAGTGTGGGTAGACTGATTTTTCTTCCATACAGCTGTGGATTTCACTAAGGAAGCTTGCAGTGTTCTGGCACTTGATTTGATTCATATCAATTCATCCGTAAATAGAGAATTTGGGACCATTATCAATAGCTTAATTCTTCTTTCATCTGAACCTTTTTGAGAAGTCTTCCATGACATCGTGCTGATGAATATTTTAGGTGAGCAAATGTTTCCCTGTTTTTATACCTTGCTTAGTATCAACACTTAGCAGTTTAATGAATAATATTGCCACCATAGTTGTATGTATCATCAACTTTCACATAATTTTAATATATGCATTACCTTTTAAAGAAAGATCTTTTGAGGATAAATTTTGTTCTATCAAACAAAAGCCTGTTTCCCTTATTAGAATGTAATTCCTGGAGGATAGGGATTTTGAATCCCTAGTCTTTGAGCAAATGCTGTGTAACCTCTTGTAGCAGGGATTCTTTCTAGGTATGGGTTGGATTAGATGACTTCTGAGATCCCTTCCAACTTTGAGAGTCTAAGACTCTGTGATGATGTCCTTCTAGTATTTTCATCAAGTATCCCTTCAATGCATGAATAGTTTATTCTCATAAAGGGTTTAGGTTGCTAGGTGATGCAACAGATAGACTTCTGGACTTGAAGGCAGGAGGATCTCAGTTCAAATCCTGCCTTGGACACTTACTAGCTGCCTGACCCTGGGCAAGTCATTGAACTTCTTTCTGTCTGCCTCAGTTTCCTCAACTGAAAAATGGAGATAATAATAGCATCTCCCTCCCAGAATTGTGGCAATAAAATGAGATAATAATATTCATAAAGTTCTTCCTTAAAGCACTATATAAATGCTAGCTATCAGTATTTTAGACATGAAGACATAGCACATATGGGACGGTAGTTTTCTTTTTTTTTTTTTTATTAAAGCACTATCCATGATTTAATAATTGAAAAAATGAATTATGAACATATTTATTTAAGAAACTTGCTTAAGATCTCCTGTATTTTGGTGGAATTCTATCACAGTTTTAGAACCAAAATTAAATGTGCTGCTTCTAAGATCCATCTTGGGACTGTGGTTCTAAATAGCCATTCAGGGAAGATGGGTAAAAGAAGATTCAATCAATATTGGAAACTATTAGGGTTTGATTCCTAGAAAAATGCTTAAGTTTCCACTGTCTGCTTCCATGTGTGTCTGAATCAGCACTATGAAATAAACTTCTTTGTGCGCAACATCTGTTAGTGTCTTTTATATTCACAGACCCTATTCATATTAATAACCATTTCTTATTAAAACTGCATGTCACAGTCAGAGTGGTATCGAGCAATGCCAGGAACCATTCAGCCATCAGGCTGTCAATCAAAAGCTCATTCTCAACTGTTCTTGTACCCCCTAATACCTAACAGAGGACGCTAGAGAACCACTGAGCTCCCTATGACTGTCAGAGAATTTGCTGCCTCTCTGCCCCTTTGGTGGATGGCAGTGCTCAACTCATTAATCCAAGGATTTGTGTGGATTTATACAATCAGATCATATAGCATGCCCTCACTCAAGAAAACACCACCCTCTGTCTGTTCTTTGCTGCATTTTAATTAAGGTCTTTTACCAAGACATAGCTGTATACAAAGCTTATAAAAGAATACATCTATCTATCTATCTATCTATCTATCTATCTACACACACGCAGTAGAGTAGTCAGAACAAACACGTCTTTTCAGTTCTTGAATCTTCCCTGGGCCAGGTAACCACCCCCTTTAGACAGACATACCCCAAATCCAAGAACTCAGTTTTTCCTTCTGGTTGCTCTAACAGAGGCATCCATCTATTCCAAGAGAGTTCTACTCATGGCAGAAACTTCCAGAATGTCAATGTCCTGTCAGTTCAGGTGACTCAAGAACTAAGTTCACTCAGGCTTGTCTTAATTTCTTTCTAAAGCAGAGGTCATTGACCAAAGGTCTATGGACCCCCAGTGGGACTATGGATAGATTTCAAGAAGTCTGTGAATCTGAATGGGAAAACGTTATATAATACCAATTATGTAAAAATTTATTTAAATTATATCAAATTTATATTATACAGATTAATCTTTTCTGTCTCTGTCTCTACCTCTCTGTCTCTTTTTCTCTCTGTGTCTCTGTCTCTTTCTCTTTCATAAGGAGCCCTCTCAAAGATTTATCCATCATGATACTTCAAGTCACCAATCTATACATTATTTTTAGTGCTAAAATTTGTCTTTGGGGGAAGTGTGGCATAGTGGAAAGGGAACTAGGATGGGAATTAACAGACCTGGATTGCCAACTATTTTGATTTTCACTAACTTCTAATGTGGCATTTCTGTCATTTAGAATGTAGACAACATATATTATTCTGAAAAAAGGTTTGTAGGCTTTACTAAATTGCCTCATGAGCTCATGACACGAAAATGGGTAAGAACCCCTGTCCTAAAGTCTAGCTTCAGCAAGGTGGCACCAGGAAGACTTAATTGGGCACTGATTCTAGGTCTGGGTGACCCCCATCTTCTCTCCCCTCTAACCTGTAGTCTTAGCTAGGGTTAAGGCCTGTAGTCCTACTTGGGGCGAAGGGAGGGGATTTCTTTCTCCAGACATAAACAGTCAAGGTTTCCCAGTTGTGTCCAAGCCATAGGAGAGGAAGAATGTGTAGCCTCTCATTAACTAGATGTCTTTTTCTGAAGTTCTTCTCTCACAGTCTAGTTTCTCTATTCTGAATTGCCTGATCTTCAGCATTTTCTGTCTTCGCTGGCTCTGAAACTTTTCTAAGCAGGGGCTCTGGTGTACTTCCTGCCTCAGCAGGTTACATCTAATAACATTTCTCCATTCTCAAAAGAACCAGAACCACTCCCCCATTGGAAGATGTGGCTGCTCCCCATGGCGCTGCTGCCTGAAGACAAGGATTGTTTCATGTTTATCTTTTTTGACTCCACAGTCTAGTTCAGCACCTGATGCATTACTTTAAAAAATTATATTATATAATATGTAATCTATTATTTTATAATTTCATCAATCAATTAGGCATTTATTACTCTTATTTTTACTAATGATAGCTATAGTAATATGTGATGATATTATATTATATATAATATCATTATATATTACTATATATTATTATAATAATGAATTAATGTGATTAATACATAATTATTCATTATAATACATAAATAATTGTTAATATTAATAATAGAATGCTTTAAGGTTTATAAACATCATCTCATTTGAAACTCATAACAACCCTGACAGGTAGGGAGCATTATTATCCCTATTTTACAAATGAGGAAACTGAGATAGGCAGAGGTTAAGTAACTTCGGTCAAGGTGACACAAGTACTAAGTGTCTGAAGTAGGATTTGAACTCAGGTCTTTCTGACTTCAAGTCCAGTACTCCATTTACTGTTCTACTCACCTGCCTCTTTCTATGGGCCAACTATTGTGCTAAGCACTGGGGATACAAAGACAGGTAAACACACAAAAAATAATCCTTGCCCTCAAAGAGTTTCCTTGCAAATAGAAAAGATGACATGTTAATAAAAATGTTACATACAAGATAAATCAGAGCAGAAGGATGTTAACCTGAGAGGGGAAGAGTCAAATGGATAGAGGGACCAGCAAAGGCCCAACTCTGGAAGGAAGGCAGGAATATCAGGCAGCAGAGGTGGGAGGAAGAGAGGTTCAAAGGTGTGGGGACTGGAGATTGAGCTCATCCGCAGAGAGAATTCCCTTTGAAGAGCATCTTCAGCCTGTGCAGATCAATACCTTGTGAGCGACTAATAGTCTTAGAGAGTTGTCTGGGGACCACTGGGAAATTAACTGGCTTCCCTAGGGTCAACAAGCCTGGAGATGTCAAGCCAGGGCTTGAACCTGGGTCCAAAAGAACACACTGACTCTGGCATGTCGGAGGAATTATCAGTTCTTGTCAAGTTGAGTTGAACTGCATTCAGAGCCAACAAAAATTGACTTAAGGAATATGAGGAGGGCTCCTAGATCTGAAAAGGAGCCTTAGAAACCATCTTCCCTATCTCCTCATTTTACAAAGAGGGAAACTGAGGCACAGAGAGGTTAAATGATGTTCACAAGGTTACCCAGGTGGCAACTGTCAGGGGTGAGATTTGAACCCAGCTCCTCTGACACTAGACTCAGGACTCTTTCCATGGTTCTGGGGGATCTCAGAGATCTGTTTGAAGGATAAGATGTAATTTACATCATGAGAACTAGAGCATTGGGGAAACATAGATGTATGTATATGTACGTATGTGTATATGTATATGTGTGTGTGTGTACTGTTGGGGTTTGGGGGAGAGAGGGAAGAGTTGAAGGAGATAAGGGCTCCTTACTATTACCTCCAGGATAAAATATTAACTCTTTTGCCTGACATTTAAGGCCTTCCACAATCTGGCTCCCACCTACCTTCCCAACCTCATTGCATGTGACTCTTCTTTAGGTATCCTATGTTCCAATCAAACTGGTTTATTGGCTTTCACTCAGCGTTCCAACTCCTGCCTTCATGAATATAACATGGCCCAAGGCCTTCCCTGTGCTTTGGATATATGCCTTCCTCAGTTCCTCCTTTCAGAATCCTTGTCTTCCTTCTAGCCTCTGCTCAGCTATCACCTCTTTCTCCAGATCTCCCCACTTATTAATCTTCTTTCCCTTTTCAAAATATCTTTATATCTGTGTAGTATTGTATTCCTTGCTACTTGGCCCCCCTCTCCACAATAGAATGTAAGCTTCTTGAGGGCAAAGGATGTTTCGGTTTTTTGCCTTTGTATCCCTATAAAATGGGGATCATAATAGCACTTATCTCATAGGGTTGTCGTGAGGACCAAATGAGATATTTGTAAAGCACTTAGCACAATGCCTGGCACAGAGCAGGCACTTAATATATACCCCTTCCCTTGGCTATTCCTCCCTTCCCTTCCCTTCCCTTCCCTTCCCTTCCCTTCCCTTCCCTTCCCTTCCCTTCCCTTCCCTTCCCTTCCCTTCCCTTCCCTTCCCTTCCCTTCCCTTCCCTTCCCTTCCCTTCCCTTCCCTTCCCTTCCCTTCCCTTCCCTTCCCTTCCCTGTGCCTAGTGCTTGGTACATATAGTAAGCCTTTATTAAATGGTTGCTGAATTGCTGAGGGCAGGATAAGAAGCAGGAGCCAGGGCCCTAAGCCTTGGTTAGCCCAGATCTGCTCTGAGGAGTTCCATATTTTGTACTAACTGGGATGACTAACCAACTTTCCTCTTCCCTCCTCAGGCTCTGCTGGAGTCTTGCCATTGCGCCTGAAGCCAAGGTCAGCAGCTCCACATGCTTTGCACAGACAGGTTGGCAAAGCTCCAGGAAAGGGGCATGTTTCCTAAAAAATTGAAAGAGTTTAAACAAACCTTTACAATACTACATATGCTGCCATATTCCCTCAGGAATTCTGAGTTTGTTTTCTGGAGTTTCAGTTCTAATAAACTTAAATGACTTCCTGGAAGCTTAAATTCCCTCAAACAAGTTTGAGGCCACTTGTAGGTCTTTCAGTGGAGTGATGATTCATTCATATAGTCTTCCAACTTTTCTTAGGAGACAGCATATTGATGTGGAAAGATTTATGAATGTGGAGATACAAGATCTGAGTTCAAATCCTGGATCTTTCACTTGCTACCCATGTGCCTTCTAGCAAGTCACAAATTTTCTGGGCCTCAGTTTCTTCATCTGTAAAAAGAGAGGATTGGATGAAATAAATTCTAGGGTCCCTTCTAGCCCTAGGCCTATGAGCTTACTGTGTGCAAAGCACTGAATAATGTACCTAATCATGGAATATTATGAGAAGAAGCAACCACAGAGATCATCTCATCAGTGCCACCCAGTTTTCAGAGGAAGCTGAGTCTCAGACTTATTCAAGGTCAGATAATAGGCTAGTGGCAAAGTCAGGAACCTAGGTCTATTGATTCCCATCCTAGTTCCTTTTTCACTACTCCACATTTTCCCCAAAGACTAATCTTAGTATTAAGAAATAATGTGTAGATTGATGACTTGAAGGATTAAAATTGATGGGGCTCCTTATGAGTGTGTGTGTGTGTACATGAGAGAGAGAGAGAGGGAGACAGAGACAGAGAGAAAGACAGAGAGAGACAGAGGGAGAGAGAAAGAGAAAGACAGAGACAGAGAGACAGAGAGAAAGACAGAGCAAAGGAGACAGAGAAACAAAGAGAGAAAGGAACAGAGATAAGAGATAGATATAATTTATATTATATCTGCTTCAAGTCGCTTAAATCTTCCAAAACATGGTAAATGGTTAAATCTTAAGAAAGATTATTGAATGTCATGGTACATAAATTTGGATATGGTATATCCATACTGAATTTTAATATTTGTATTATTTTAAAGATTTAAACAAAAACATAACCATGTTGTTAGAAATAAGACCAAAAAAACTCTTAAGGCATGTAAATATATGTATGTGTACATATATAATCTCTGTGTGTTCACTAAGAAATCCCCTTTGACATTTCAACTGAGCATCATATTTCTTGATAACATCATTATCTGTTACAATTACAGTCATATTTCATGTGACTCCCCTTCACCCACAATCCATTCCAGTCAGAATGGCTCGCTAGCTATTCCCTGTACAAGGTATTCTCTTTCTTGCACCCGTGATTTTGCAGAAGGCATTTTCCACGTCTGGAATGCATGCCTTCTTTCCTTTTGCCTTATACAGTCCCTAGATTCCTTCCAAGCACAGGTCAGCTGCCACCTCCTACATGAGGCTTTTCCTCATTTTCCCCAGTTATTGGTATTCACTCCTTTTCAAAATGACTTTTTACATATTTTGCATGTACTTATGGGTGTACATGTTGTATCCCTCCCCACCCTCCCAGAAGCATGTAACTTCTTGACAGTAGGGAATGTTTCATTTTTGTCTTGAATCCCTAGTGCCCAGCACTGTCTCTTGCCTATAATAGGCTCTCAACAAATAAAGCCTTGTTGAAGTGAATTGTTGAATGCCTATTCTGGCTCAGGTTATAGGCAATTAAGAAAAGCTCGAGACAGTAACTGGCCCGGCATAGATAGGCTGAATAATGTTCTCATTATAGCCACAAAAAATACAAATTCTGGTTATGGAAAAGGTCAAAGTGGGGAGAATAGCCAAGGCACTTGAAGAGTCAAATTGACCTGAGTAGTTGAAGGGAAAAGAATAGGGTTAGCGCTCTGCTGCTGGACTTTTGGTTTAAGCAAGCAGGGAGAGGGAAGAGACTGAGTCTAATGTGTGCTCATCAGACATGCAGATGCCATGAGACTGGGAGAGCTCATATGTTAGATAATAGAATCAGGATCCAAAAGGATCTTGACAGGTTGGAACAATGGGCCAAACCTAGCAGAATATCATGTAATAAGAATAAAAATTAAGTTTAGCACTTGGGTTTAAAAAATCAGCTGTTCAGATGCGAGATGGGGGAGGCAGGGCCAGTCTACAGTTGATGTGAAAAAGAATGAGGAATTTTAGGGGACTTTCAGCTCATGCTGGGTCAAAACCGTGATGTGCTCCCCCTCCTCTAAATAGAGAGCCATTCCCTAAAGGAGAATTTGTCAAAGGAAAAGAACAAACAATTTTCAAGAGAATTGCAAACTATTCACAGCCATATGAAAGATTGCTCCAAATCACAATTAATAAGAGAAACGCAAATCAAAACAATTGTTTCATTGTTTACTCAGCAAACTGGTGAAGAAAATAAAAAATGGGCACAGTCATTATTGGAAAGGCATACTAATACAGTAGCTGTCAGGTTATGACATCGTCAAATCATTGTGGAAAGCAATTTGGAATTACGTTATGTAAGTGACTGAAATGTCCATATCTTTTGACCAGAGATCTTGCTCCCAGGCATATGCCCCAAAAGGTACCACATGCACTAACATATTTATAGCATCAATTTTTGTGGTAGTAAAGAACTGGAAATAAATTAGATGTCTGTCATCTGAGGATAATAAACTAATTATAGTGTACTGAATGTAATAGAATTATTTTGTCATAAGAAATAATGAGCATGAAGAATTTGGAGAAACATGGGAAAACATATGAACCAAGGCAGAGTGAAGTAAGCAGAACCAGGAAAACAATATACATAATGACAACAATAATATCAATGGAGAGAAAAAGGAAACTAAACACTGTGTAATGACAAAACTTGGCCCCAAAGAGATGAGAAAATGTATCTCCCTCCTTTCTTTGCAGAGGTGCAGGATTATGGGTGCAGAACATTGCATGTGTTATTAGACTCAGTTGATGTGTTAATTAGTTTTGCTGAACTGATTTTTTAAAATTTTGTACAAAGAATGGCTCTCTGGGAAGGGGGTGAAATGTTAGAAAATGACATAAAAAAGACAGCAGGAAAAATGAAAAATTAATTTTAAAATAATATAATCTTAAACTACATCAACAGAAGCATAGTGTCCAGTTTAATAGTCCAGTTATACATTGCCCTAGTTAGGTAAGAACTGAATTATTTAATTCTAGGCACCATATTTTATAGGGAATAATGAAAAGCTAGTTAAGAAATTAAATGGGAAATTTTGGGAGTTTTGCAGAAGTCGCAGATGACATGTGAAGGCCAGCATATGACACAGAAAAAGTTTAGAAACTCAGAAATGCATAAAATATACGTATAGTATTGCATAATATCAGCCTAAATTTTACAGTAAGATACTGTAAATACCCTATAAAAGAAAAAGAAAAAAAATTCAGACTTCTTCTCTGGTATGAAGGGAGGGCCAAAAATTTTTGTGCAGATTTTCCAGATCACAGGAGTGCCATACCCATAGCCCTGCGATGTGGAAGAGATAACTATATACTCAGAGGAAAGTTATCAAGATGGTGAAATAACTCAGAAGTATATCATATGTGAAGTGTTTGAAAGAACTGGGCTTAATTTAGCCTGAAGAAGACAATATTGGGGGGGGCATGGTAGCCATCTCAAAATATTTGAAGAATGGAAGATGAATTAGATTTACTCTGCATGTGTTCAAAGAGCAAAACTAGGACCAACGAATAGTGGAATGTTACTCTGAGACCTGCTGTAGGATCAATAAAGAGTTGGAACCAAGAAAAATGTATGGTGCAAATTGAATGCTTCTCAGTTTGAAGAGAGGATTACTGTCAAGAAATCTTGCACAGCAAGAGGGTCAGAATTGCCATTGTAATGCATTGCTTGTCTCAGAAGCTTCCTTTTGATTTGAAAGGCCCAGGGATACTGAGAACTCATTTCTCTCTCTCATTTCTCTTGCCCAGGTGGGACCTGGGAATTATAGTATCTAGCATTCTTGTCACCAGTTCCCCATATAAGCACACATGCTCACAAGGTTTCAAAACATAGGACAACTTTTATTGACATGGTAAGGGACACAGAAAGGATTTACTTCTGAGTTTATAGAGTCAACCTTTCCCCTCAGTTGAACATTTTCTTCCAGTCTCTGTGACTGCAGCACTACTTTGGATGGTACTTGAAAAACATTTAGGGTTCTCTCCTCCGCATCAGGTCAGGGTTTTTGGCTTTATGTTATGCCAGTTATTCTTTCACTGACAACTCTTAACCCATCTGTACTTCATTCCTCTGCTACCACTATCCTCTACTATTGGCAGGTGTCACGGATCCTCCTCTAAGTGTTGTTCCCTGCATTAGAATGTGAGCTGCTTGAGAGCAAGGACTGACTTACTTCTCTGTTTTTATCCCCAGTGCTTAGCATAGTGCTTGGGCCTTAGCAGTAAGAGCTTAATAAGTGCTTTTTTAAATTCACTCATCCATTTGTACTGCTGCCATCTTTGTTCTGCTCTGCTAACCTCCACTGTTTAACTCTCCTCCAGAAGATGTTCATAAGTGCCTGGCTGGTAGAGAGATAACACTGGCACCTCAACTGACTGTGTTAACTCTTTCCTACCCCTGGGGCACTGAATACCTCTGGCCTATTTAGATATTTTTTTACGTATTTTATACTTGAGTTCCCCAGTCCCACCTATCACACACAAAGAGTCTCTTCAGGCAGCTGGGGGAATGCTTCTTTCTTGGCTGACTCAAACAAATCTCTGATTTCCACTTTGGTCAGGTCATGTTGAGTTCATAGGTCTTTATCTATTTTCTTCTCCAGGGTCCAGATAATGTACTTCCCACTGATTCTAATGTCACTCACTGAGTCTTCTGCAGTTTGGAAAAACCTTCCTGCTTTCTTTTTGTGTCTTTCCATTGTTCTCTAAGACCCACGAGCTAGGTTATGCACATTATACCAGATGATTTCATCAAAAAGGAGAAGGGAAGGGCAGAATATACGGTTTCGAAGGGCTGCTCCCAACACGAGTGCCCCCAAAGACTTTGGAGGGAGATTGCTAAGTCAAGACTCATGGATCTGAAAGGGCCAGAAATGGTGGCTTCCTGCCACAGTTAGGGTTAGGGTTAGGGTTTTGGGGTTAAGGTTAGGTTTAGGTGGCAGTTTCTGGAGGTAAAGCAGAGACAACATCAGAGGTCATAAGATCCAGGAAGGTGCTAGCAAGAAGTGAGGCCCATAGCTCAGGCTCTAATAGTACAGCATTGAACAAGTTTTGCACCTCATGAAATGGGGGAATTCTGGGATGTGTATATATGAATGTATTAGCTATTTAGGAGGGAAGGGAGAGGAAGATAATAATAATAATAACAACAGCAATAATAATAGCCATTCACATCTATATGGGGTTTTAAGGCGTGAAAGGCACTTTACATAGGATGATAGATCACAGATTTAGATCTGAAAGGATTTATAGAAGCTGAGTCCAACCTCCCTCCTTTTACAGATGAGGTCTATGAAGGCTGTGACTACCTCAGGGTCATTGTCTCATTTGGTCATAACTACCTTATGAATTGGCAGCTAGGTGATGCAGTGGATAGAGTTTTGGGCCTGGAGTCAGGAAGACTCATGTTCATGAGTTTGAATCTGGCCTCAGTCAGTGAATAGCTGTGTGACCCTGGGCAAGTCCCTTACCCCTATTTGCCTCAGTTTTCTCACCTATAAAATGAGCTGGAGAAAGAAATAGTGAACTACTCCAGTATCTCTGCCAAGAAAACCCCAAATGCAGTCACAAAGAATCAGGCATGCCTGAAATGACTAACTAAAATCAACCCTGTGAACTAGAAACTGTTGTGACCATTTTATAGATGAGAAAGCTCATGCTCAGAGAGGTTTAAATGACTTGCCCAGCATCATAGAACCACTGAGTTAGAGCTGGAAAAGACCTCAGAAATCATCTACTCATTTTATAGCTTAGGAAGCTTAGGAACAGAGAATCAGGGGTAGGAAACCTCGGCCTCGAGGCCACATGTGACCCCCAGGTCCTCAAGTGCAGCCCTTTGACTGAATCCAAACTTCACAGAACAAATCCCCCCAATAAAAAGATTTGTTCTATAAACTTGGACTCAGTCAAAGGGCTGTACTTGAGGACCTAGAGGGCCACATATGGCCTCAAGGCCACAGGTTCCCCACCCCACCCTATCGTCTAATGACTCATTAGATATTTGTTCAGGGTCACACACCTATGGGTGATATGGGATTTGCGGTCAGTCAGCCAGTCAACAAGCATTTATTAAATACTTACTATGTGCCAAGCTCTGTGCTAAGTGATGGGGACACAAAGAAAGGCAAAACGTTGGTCACTGCCTTCAAAGAACTCATGTTTTAATGGGAGAGTCAGGTTTTCCTGACTCTAGTACTCTAACTATTGTACTATGCTGCCTTTCAAATGAATGCAGTATCTCTCAACACAAAACCAAGTATGGCAGTGGATTTCTCTTTCTTAACCAAGAATGTGCTGTTCAGTCATTTCAGTCACGTCTGATTCTTTATGATTCCACTTGGGGTTTTCTTGGCAAAGATACTGGAGTGGTTTGCCATTTCCTTCTCCAGCTCATTTTACAGATGAGGAAACTGAGGCAAACAGGGTTAAGTGACTTGCCTGGGGTCAGCTAATAGGCCTGTAAGGTTGGATTTGAACTCAGGTCTTCCTGACCCCAGGCCCAGCATTGCATCCACTGTGCCACCTAGCAGCCCTTAACCAAGAGTAGATCTTGAAAAATCCTGTAAGTAAAATTCACAGTTTAACACTTTATCAAGAACTCCTTCATATTCATCCCTATGTTCTCAATGTGCTCATTATGCCAAGAAGTTGTCAGGTGTTCACTGTCTAACCTGTATGCACTTCCATCCCTCCCTTTCATACCCCACCTGCCCTGTGTTGCTTTGTGTCAAGGAGAAGATCTGGGTTGAAACCTGAGCATATGTGTGAGAGAGGCCTTGAGACTGGTTTTTGGCTAAGATGAACAGGGAAGGGGAGGGAGCTTCCAAGCATAGCCAGAGAGGCCAGAGTCCAGGATGGGGGGGTGGGGGAGAAAGACAGTGAACTGTAGATTTACATAAATGGCAGAATTAAACATAGGAAATGAAATTTGGAAAAGATCAAGGGGAAAAATCCCACCAGTCAATAACACGAAAGCAGGCTTTTGGCATCCCCATTTTGGTTTGTTCAGGCCCTCCCTGCAGTTGATGGGAGTGTCCGAGGGTTTGTTTACTCAGCAGTCCACACTGTGGCTTAGACCAGCTCCATGGGGTGTGGAAGATTCCTAGGACAAAGACGAGAGATGATGCTGACAGACAGCATGCTCTGTGGGAGTGGGGCCAGGCAGGCTGTGGGAGCTCAATTTTAGTGCTGAGGAACTCAAAACCTCACTCAAACACTGACTCAGCCTGGGACCCACTGCTGGCAGCCTATGGGTGACTTGGTTTCCCAAGCTTTAAAGGAGGGATAATGATACTCATTTTACAAGGGGGAATTGAGTTAATTAATGTTTATGAAGAGCTTCGCAATTCAAGGATGAAAGGGGCTAAGTACAAAGCATCATTGTGTAGTGGAGTGGGTCATATTACCAGTAACGCAGTTTGCCATCTATCACGTGATTGAAATAAAAATCTACAGATCAGATTCATCATGGAAAATGTGATTTACCTAGACTGTGGAAAGAAGGTTTCTCCCCTTGGCATGCTAACAATAATGTCATTTCTTCAGAATGGTTCTATTCAGGCAGCCAAGTGGATAGAAGATGGGGCCTGGAGTCGGGAAGACCTTGGTTCAAATCCAGCCTCAGGCATGACTAGCTGTGTGACCTTGGGCAAGTCACTTAACCCTGTTTGCCTCAGTTTCCTCATCTGTAAAATGAACTGGAGAAAGAAATGGTAAACCACTCCAGTATCTTTACCAAGAAAACCCCAAATGCTGTTGTGAAGAGTCAGACAAGAATGAATGAGAACATTTCTATTCTAATTCAGAAGTGGTGTGGTGTGGCATGGTGGAAAGAATACAGTTAAAGGAAATGAGTTCAGATCCTACCTCTGTATAATATTGGGAAGTCCTTCAACCTTCTTGGGCCCCAGTTTCCTCCATCTATAAAAATATGGTGGCTAGAATAGGTGGCTACTCAGACCTCTTCCTGTTCTAGGTTCTCTGGCACATAGTGATGGTGCTAAGGTCTGAAGTACTTTTTGACTGTCAGATGTGAAATACTCATACCTTGTTCCTGTAGATTTTGGAACAGGGAAGAATGTTCATTCTCAGATGTTGTGCTTTTTAAGTTGTGAAAGAAAATATCATGGCGTGGAAAAAACACAGGATTTAGAATGAGAAGTCCTGGATTCAAGTGTTGATTCTGTTGCTTACTAGCTGTATAGCTTCAAGTAAGTCATTTTAGGGCAGCTAGGTGGTACAGTGGATAGGGCATTGGGCCTGGAGTCAAGAAGATCTGAGTTCAAATCATGTCTTAGATGCTTGCTAGCTTTGTGACCCTGGGCAAGTCACAACCCCTATTTGCCTCAATTCCTCATTTGTAAAATGGGGGCACAATGGAGAAGGAAATGACAAACCATTCCAGAATCTTTGCCAAGAAAACCCTATGGACAAAGTCGATGAGGTTATGTAGAGTTGTACACAACTGAACAACAACAAGAAATCATTTTAACCTATCTGAGCCTCAGTTTCCTCAATTTTCAGGAAATTCTATTGTCCAACTTAGTACTCCAGGTTAATAATAAACAAACAAACAAACAAACAAATAAATAAATAAGATAATGTATAAAAAGGATATTTAAAGTCTCCATATATACCAAAATATTTATAGAATCACTTTTTGTCATAGCTAAAAATTGGAAACAAAGTAGATGCCCATTGATTGAGGAATGGCTAAACAAATTGTGATACATGTTCGTAAAGGAATATTACTGTGCTGTAACAAGTGATGTACATTACAAGTATAGAGAAGCATGTAAGTGATGCAGACTGAAGTAAGCAGAGCCAAGAAAACAACGTATACAGTAACTGTAACAATGCAAATAGAAAGAATAATGACACACCAAAAAATCAAAAGTTGATATAACAAAATGATAAAGATCAACAGGATTCAATGAAGAGATATGAGAGGTCACCCCAACCTATCCCCTTCATTCAGATGTTACCTATTGCATGTTTTCAGACTTTTTCAATGTATTGATCCTTTGTGTTGATTTTCCTCTCTTTAAAAAAAATGCTATTTGTTATATGCGATAGCTCTCTGGGAGAGAGACGGATACTTGGGATAACTATCATGATGTAAGAAACAGAAGGCATCAATAAAACTTTGTTGAAAAAAAAAAGGAATTTAAATCCTCTATAATTAGCCTCTCTAGAATTTCTCTAGTTTTTTTCACATCAGTAGGTGAAGCAGTGGCTAGAGCGCTGAGCCTAGAAGTCAGGATTGATCTGAGTTCAAATCTAACTTCAGACACTTCCTAGCTATGTGACCTTGGGCAAATTACTTAATCTCTGTTTGCCTCAACTGTAAAATGGGGATAATAACAACACCTAACCCACAAGGTTGTTGTGAGGATTATATGACACAATTCCTGGCATGTTATAGGTGTTACCTAGATGCTTATTCCTGTCCCTCCCTCCTCCTCAGTTTCCCCCATTCTACTTTGTCCTTTTTGGTCAGACTGGCCTGCTGTCTGTTTTCCATGTACCACATTTCATTTCCTGCCTTTGCTTGAAATGTGCTCCCTCTTTCCCTCTTCTCTACAGTTTCTTAGAATCTATAGCTTCCCTCAAGACCTTTTCTGATTTCCTGTAATTGTAAGATGACAGATTTAGAGTTGAAAAGGGCCTTAGAGGTCATCTAGTGACCAGAGCTTCTTAAACTTTTTCCATTCATGACCCCTTTAGCACTTCTTAAACTGTGGGTCATGACCCTACATGGGGTCAACTCTCTAATTTTACAGATGAGGAAATCGTGATTCAGAGAGGTCAGATTAAGTGACTTGTCAAAAGTCACATATGACAGTGATGGAAGCTAAATTTGAACCCAGGTCCTCAGACACAACTGAAAAAACTGGACAACAATAGCCTCTACTTCCAAATCCAATCTTTTTCCACCATAGTATTCTGCTTCTCTCTAGTTATTAGCACTCTTTCCCTTTTGAAATTACTTTGTACTAATTTTTGTACATGTTGTATCCTCCCTCGCAAAATGTAGCTCTTTGAGGGCAGACTTCTTTCATTTTTGTGTTTGTATCTCCAGAATCTAGCACAGTTCCAAAGCACATAGCAAGGACTTAATAAATGCTAATTGAATCAAATTTGGAAACTGTAAAGTGTTATATAAAGGTGACAGCAACTATTATTTTTGTCATTATTATGATTGAGACTTGTTTTAAAACAATTCTATTTCTAAGTGCCTTGTTAAGGGTTGCTGTGAGAGGGGAAAAAAAGCTTTTCATTGCTCCATCAACTCAAGTGAAGAGTATAACAGTGAATACCAGAAAAACAGTTAACAAGGAAGTGTCTTAATGTGCTCTAAATTGTTCCTAAATGAACCAAGGCCATGAAGACCTGCAATCCAGAGTTGTGTTCCCTGGAAACATAGGTTTCCTCACTAATGTGTCCTTCTACTAGGTTTCTGTGTGTGTGTCCACTCTCCTTCATGGACACTCTGACAGTATGACCCAGGTTGATGTGTTTATTCCTGCTTTTCTCATTGACTGAACAAGTGTTATAGCTATTATTATTCTTGTGTTTTTGCTCAGTGACTATTTCATGTCTGAGTATTGATCAGTTGTACTGATTTTTTTTCTTCCTTTTTTTGTCTTTAAAAATAATATTTGTTATGGTATGTCTTTCTGAGAGGAATGACGTAAAAAAGACATTAAAAATAAGTATAGTGTGTTCCTTTTTGTAAATGGGACCTGGGCATTTTGCCATTGTCCTTTCCAGTTCTTGTTTTCCTTCCATAGGATTATAGATCACAGAATCATAGACTTAGGGCCTGAAAAGACCTTAGAAATTATTGCTTCCAACTCCCTCATTTCATAGATGAGGAAAATTAGTACTTAAAGACTTGCACAACTGACTTGCCCAGGGTCACAAAGCTAATCAGTGTCTGAGGTGGGCCCAAGCCTGACATTATAGAATTTGCCCATTTCCTAACCTTGGAATGGAAAAAAAAAAAAAATTTCATTTCAGAGTCAGGTGAAGAGCGCAATTAGAGGGTTTAGAAGGCAAACATGACACAAGAAGCCTTGGCTGATGCGGTCATTATTCTAATGAGACTTTAGAGGAGTTCAGCACTCTTCTCTATTACTTGGGTTTGCTGAGATCTCAGCACTTCCTGGGCTAAACCCAAGAGTTACTAATGGTTACCAGTCAAAACGATATATATTGAGCTTTCCCTTGTGTGAAAGCAAACAAAAACTCCAAATCTCTTAAGAAAGCGGAATTCTTTACATCACTTGAGCAATGGCACCAACTTTGGAGAGAGGGTAGTCTAAGAGGGCTATGTCTGATAGATATACTTGTTCTGTGAATTTTCTTTTTTTTTTTTAAATTTAGATCTATAATTTCATCAGTGCTGGGAATTCTCAGTGAAGAAACTCCCAGTGCCAATACAGATCAGCCATTATTCTGTAATTTATGATGTCAGAGAGCTGCCCAAGAAACTGAGAGGATTTGAACCCAGGTCTTCCTGACTTTGATGCCTGCTCTCCTAAGATGGGCTACTTTTTGACATGCTTTAAAAATTAATTATAAACTCAAAACCTTAAGACTGAGAATACCTGAAAAGCTTTAGCATCTCCTAAATTAGTTAGTCAATAACATTTATAGAATAGGCACTGTACGCAAAGCTGGGTGTGGGAGAGAGGAGTTGACCAAAGCCAGGTTGTAATTTTTTAAAGTATAATTGTCAAGAATTTTAAACGAATCCTGCTCCTGGGTAGAATTCTGCCCTGTGTGGATTTGGTAACTTGATTCAACCATTGTCCTGCTATGAGCCTCTACTTCCTACGTTTCTGTTAATTAAGAAGTGTATTGTTTATTTCAAACAAGAGATTTCTGATTCAGGAGAAAGTGATATGTGTCCTGTGGGTTCTGAGTTAGAATTTGTTGATGAATCACAGAATTTCAGAGTTGGAAGGGATCTCAGTTGACATCGAATCCAATCCATGCCTGAAAAGGAATCCCTTCTTTACTTCAATATACCTTGTTTCTTCACTTGTAAAACGAGAAGGTTGATTTAAGTGACCTCTAAGGCTCCTTCCAGATCTAAGCCTATAATTCTGTGATTCCACAGTGAGACATAGTATAGTGTAGTAGACAGAAAACTAACCTCGGAATTGAGAAGACCTGGGTTTGAGCCCCATGCCGATAACATCCTGACTCTATGACCCTACATAAGTAGCTATACTTCTCATAGGCCATAAGCAACTCCCTAAGACTATAAAAGGCCAATCTGCATTGTTAGAAGGAGTTTCCTCATGAAGATTTCCTTTCCCATGGAGTGAAATCACACTCCAATCCAAAAATTATTATAGAGCATGCCCAATAAGTGGTCATTTAACCTTTCTTTAAAGACCGCCCCCCTCCCACCCCAGTGAAGGGAAACTCACCTCCTCCCAAGGCAACTTATTCTACTTTTGGACAGCTCTGATTACTAAGAAGTTTTCTCTTCTATCAAGCCTAAATTTGCCTCTTTGTATATTGGGGAGGTGTAAAGATTAACAGTAACTTTTTGAAGTGATATAAGAAACCAAGGTATAAAATAAATTAAGCAGTAAAAGAATTGCCTAACCTCTACTATTGTGGTTAATTTGGCCATCTGATTCCACAGGGACGCATTCTTCATGGTCCAGTGAGGTAACTTTCAAAATAGTGGCTAAATTTTTCAGAAAGCCTCTCATGTCTATCATATGTCCATGTCTGAGAATGGATGTTCCACTCAAGGAATACATAATTCCTTGAGTGGAATGCCACAGCCCCTGGGGTAAGCTTTGATGTAGCAATGTTTTCCTTCCAAATCAGCACCTGCACATTCTCATTATGTTGGTTTACATAAAGAATACCAATCAGAAGCCACACCCTTTGTACAGGTGGCTTGGTAACATTACTGTCAGGGGTAGGAAACATGGAATTCAGAATGAAGACTGTGAGTGCATTGATGAAATACCAGTCCTTCTGGTTTCTAAACTCTCATCATGATTAGTAACATAACCACTGCTTTTATTACAGCCCTAATTGGTAATTGTCTGGTGCCTGAAGGACACTGTTGGTTGACTTTTTTTCCTTTAAAAAATATTTAATGGTGCTCTTTTTTAAAAACCTCATTGTCACTTCCCTAACTCCACAGTTCTCCCTCCCCTTCCAACCTCCCCCCGCCTCTTTCCTGAATCCTCCCTTATAACAAGTAAGTTCTGTTAACCAAAATTCATCAACATGTCTGGTTAACAACATTGGCCAAGTCTGACAGCACATGCTCCTTCTGCACATATAATCCACCAATGGCAGTCCTCCGAAGCATGATTGGTCATTGCATCAGACTTCTGAAGTCTTTCACTGTCTTTAAGCTGTAATCTTTATGTAGGTTGTTCTCATGATTCTACTTATCTTACTTTCCATCAATTCATATAAGTCTTCCCAATTGCCTATGAAATTCTTCACATTCTTCGTTTCTGTCAGCGTAATAATATTCCATTAAATTCCTTTGCCACAATTTGTTCATCCTCCAATTGATAGGTACTCACTTTCATTCTAGTTATTTGTTACTACAGAAAAATCCTACTTTAAAATATTTTGGTATATATGGAGCCTTTCTCTCTTGACAGCCTATTAAGGGACACATGAAGGGGATTGTACCAAGGTGGCAAGGACCCATCACAATGGTTTGCTTTCTTTTCTCCTTCCTTTATACCTAAAGCATAGCAAAAAGCATCTTTTCTACTCTGTGAAGGATATTACCAAAGATGGGTGGAACCATCAAATGCCACAAGGTTAGTCAATTTATAAAAACTGTCAATTGTCTACCTAGAACAAGAAATCAAATCTTAGTGCAACAGTTAATGCATTTCCTTTTTTCTTTTTTTTGTCGAGGCAATTGGGGTTAAGTAACTTGCCCAGGGTCACACAGCTGGTTAGTGTCAAGTGACTGGTCTGAGATCGGATTTGAACTCAGGTCCTCCTGACTCCAGGTCCTCCTGACTCTGTGCTCTATCTACTATGCCACCTAGCTGCCCCAGTTAACACATTTCTTATGTGGGCATCTTTGGTTCTTCTTCCTATGCAAGTCAGAGCAGCAGAAATCATCTACTAGAGCATTTGGATTGCTATTCTTTTGCTCAAGAGTTGAGGTGAGAATAAGAATAACTCCATTGGTAGGGACAGCCTTTTCTATGATCTGTCATTAGTGTCCATGTAGGTAGGAGCATTTCTACTTTGTTACTTGTAGACTTTGTCACTTGGAGAAGGAAGCATAGTGAAACACCAAGTGTGGAATTTGGAGTCAGAGGCATAGGGTTCAAATCTTGGCTCTACTACTTTGCAACTGTAGGATCTTGGACAAGCCAATTAACCAGTGTGAGCCTCGGATTCCTCACCTCTAAAAGGAGGTGACTTGGCTTAGATAAGCTCCTTACAGCTCAACATCTATGATCCTATATGGAACAAGGAAAAGAAAATGAGTCGTAAGTCAGACACGACTTTCCACTACACTGCAAAGAAGATGTGTAGGGGTAGTGAAAGGAACATTGGATTTGGAATGAGACGTTCTGGGTTGAAGTTTCGCATCTTCTTTTAAGCCATGTGACCTTGGGTAAATTACTTCATCTTTAAGGACTTCCTTTTCTTCATCTGCAGAGTAAAGATGGAAGCTGGGCCCCTGGCCACTTGTTGGGTGTGTCGTATTATTTTTATCAGGTATGTATGGAAGTAGATGAATATTGAGGTCTCTTAAATCTTGGAAATTCAATGATTTTGGGACTAGATGTTTCATGGTAAAATGGAAAGACCACTGGATGCAGAGCCAGAAGAAAGCTGGGTTCGAATCTAACAATTATTAGCTCTATAACCCTGCAACAGTCACCAAGCCCCTCTAAACCTCAGTTTCCTCATATGTAAAATGGGGATAATATTGCTTACACTAACTATTTAAGTATTTTGCTATACTTTAAAGCAACTATGTACTTGTGAGATGCTATCATGAACTCTAAGGTTTCTTCTAGCTCAAAGACTATTTGAAATTGTACATGCACTTGAAATTTCATATCAAAATGTGGCCATTAAGATGGAACATAAGGGGGGCAGATAGGTGGCGAGGTGGATAGAGCTCTGGCCTTGAAGTAAGGAGAACCTGAGTTTAAATATGATCTCAGACCAGACACTTGACACTTACTAGCTGTATGAACCTAGGGCAAGTCACTTAATCCTGATTGCTTCACCAAAAAAAAAGAGACTGAACATGTCCATTTCAGTATTAATATTTATTCACCTAAAGTAAGGAAAGAACAAACACACAAACCCAGGTGGAACCTTGCCTAGTCAGGACGTAGTCTTTAGCTGTCATGTGCTCTTTGCATTTTCCCCTACCCCTCACAGGAAGTCAAGGGAGAGAGAGAGACAGAGACAGACAGAGAGAGAGAGACAGTCAGAGACAGACAGAGATAGAAACAGAGAAAGATGGGAGGGTGGCACTACATGAGAAGAGAGTTGAAGGAACATCATGAAATATGTAGAAAGACAAAAGGCATTCCCTGTTTCCTTGGTTCATTGAATCAGTGAACAATTCCCCCACAGGTAGGAAATAAAATTCAATAACTTTTGATCATAGCTCTAGACCTGGAAGGGACCTCAAAGGCCATTCAGTCTAAGCTCTTCATTTTACAGATGAGGAATCTCAAGCCTAATGAGGTTTAGTGAATTTCTCAAGGTCAGACAGGTAGTAAAGACTAGAAGCTGGATTTGAACCTAAGTTCCCTGACTCTAGAGCGAGGACTCTTTCTATTGTAGGATAAAATTAGCTCTCAGTTACATAGCACATTCAAATTTACGAAGCATTTTCCCTCTTTCTATGGGGTAGCTAGTTGGTACAGTGGATACAGCACCAGGCCTGAAGTCAGGAACACTTGAGTTCGAATCTGGCCTCAGATTATTAGCTGTGTGACCCTGGGCAAGTCCCTTAACCCTGTTTGCCTCAGTTCCCTTTCCGTAAAATGAGCTGGAGAAGGAAATGGCAAACCACTGCAGTATCTTTGCCAAGAAAAGCCCAAATTAGGTCATGGAAAGTCAGACATGACTGAAAATGACTCTTAAAAAAACAAAAATCCTCATAATGTACCCATGAGGTAGTTAGTGCAATTTTTATTTTTATAGATGAGGAAACTTAGAACGATTAAGTGACTTGCCAAAGGTCACAAAAATCGTGAGGGATGAAGCCAGAACCCAAACCTAGGTGTTCTGCCTCTATACCCATTGCTCTGCCCAATATACACCATGATACCTATCAGAGACAAAGGCTCCCACCCAGCTGAAGCCTAATATTGAAAGAAAAACATTATGATCTTTAGCTTAGCACTTTGCCAACTGAGATATTTCTGTTATGAACATCACAGAACATTTTATTAACATTCCATGCTACAATACTTGAGACCACTAGCAGCTTTCTTCTGATAAAAGCTAGTTCCCCTTTCACCTCCATCTTGTAGAACCTCTAGTTTCCTCCAAGACTCATTTCAGGTGCCAGCTTCTACAGAAATCTTTCCGGATCCCTCCAGCTGCTAATGCCCTCCTCAAAATCATTTTGCAGATGCCAACTTGCATTTAACTACCTTGTATATATTTTATAATAATAACTACCATTTATATAGTGCTTACTGTGTGCCAGGTACTATGCTGAGCACTTTACAATTATGATCTCGTTTGATCCTCACAACAACCATGGGAGGTAGGTACTATTATTATCCCCATTTTACAGATGAGGAAACTGAGCCAAACAGAGGTTAAGTGACTTGCCTAGAGTTACATAGCTAATGAGTATCTGAGGTTGAATTTGAACTCAGATTTTCCTGACTTCAGATCCAACATTCTATCTACTATGTCACCTAGCTACATCTATCTATCTATCTATCTATCTATCTATCTATCTATCTATCTATCTATCTATCTATCTATCTATCTTTCTGTCTGTCTTGAATACACACACACACAATCACACACACACAGATTATATATATATATATATGATGTACATGTGGTCTTCTCTCATAGAGTATAAGCTATCTAAGGCAGGAACTGTCTCATTCTTTGTGGAGTAGGGGTTGGATTGGAGTAGACCCCCAGGGAACATGCATGGATTGGGTCTATAGGAACTACCTCGTGAATCCCACTTTGAGGTAACCTAGCTACTCCTAGGGAAACACGTATTCACTTCTGAAGTACTTGTGGATTTGGTACAACAAAACAAACTAGGCCATTCCTTGGTGCTTTCTCTACCTTGAGACAACAGCAGTGGGGTGCACATTATGCTATGTAACATGCTATTACAGTTAAAAAGAATAGAAAGTTTCCTGTTCACTCTTATCTTTCAATTCTCCCCTCAAGGAGGGAGATAATTTTCTCTAGACTTTTTCACTAGACTTCACTGAGGGGTAGAGGAAGGTAAGTTCACCGTGGTACCAACTGGGTGCCATGAAGCTACTGCAGGGATGTAAGGATCACATCCTGACTAGGCAAGCCTTATCCTGGATTTTGGAGTGTTTCCTCTGTGTTTGTTATTTCCTAATCTTAGTGAAAAAGTATTGGTACTGAGATGAACACTTTCAGGCTTAGAGGCTACCTTGTGAGTTCTGGAGGTGCAGCAGTTATGGGTCCTTTGACTGAAGCTGAGTGGCAGCAAAGGGGAAGAATTCCCAGTAAGTTACTCCTGTTCTCTTGGGGTAGTTTTCCACCAACAAGAGCAACAGCCCAAGCCCTTGCTCAGTTTGCTAGAAGTCAGACTAGGAGTTGTTTGGACAGTGAGGAGCAGAGGTGAAATGTGGAAAGCCTATTTGGTAGTCCCACAAAATGCTTTATGTTGGGATGAGGTTTAACTTGCGGCCTTCCAAGACAGTGCAGTGGTAGGTATAAATTAGGGTACTGAATTCTATTTTAAATTGTTCTGTCACTGTGCACTTAAGACTGTTTGGTGGTTAGCTTTCCCTTTTTGTGTAGGAAATAAATACCTGTCCCACACTTGATTTAAATTGTACTTTGAATTCCTGTCTATGCCTTTTGGGGAGATTCTAGGCTTAAATTAGCATTTTAGCTTTAAATAATTTTACCCTGGAGTGGCCCGATGACACTTGTAAGGAGACAAGGAATGTGAAGTACTCTAACTCTCCTAAGGGGTCATACTCCCCCAAGATTGAACCTAGTCTAGGTCTGTATCCCAAAGAGATCATAAAAAAGAGGAAAAGGACCTACATATTCAAAAATATTTATAGCAGCTCTTTCTGTAGTGGCAAAGAATTGGAAATTGAGGGGATGCCCACCAATTGGGGAATGGCTGAGCAAGTTGTGGTATATGGATGTACTGTAATACTAGTGTTCTGTAAGAAATGATGAGCAGGCAGATTTCAGAAAAACTTGGGAAGAATTTACATGAACTGATGTTGAGTGAAGAATCAGGAAAACATTGTACATAGTAATAGCAACGTTGTGCAATGATCAACTATGATAGACTTAGCTGTTCTCTGCAACACAATGATCCAAGACAATTCCAAAAGACTCATGATGGAAAATGCTATCCATATCCAGAGAAAGAACTGATGGAGCCCAAATAAAGATTAAAATATGCTATTTTTACTTTCTTAATTTTTTGTGTGTTTTTTCTCTTTTGTTCTATTTCTTCTTTCACAACATGACTAATGTGGAAATATATTTTACGTGATTGCACATGTATAACTTATATCAAATTGCTTGCCATCTTGGGGAGGGGGGCGGAGTAGGAAAGAGAAAAATTTGGAACTCAAAATCTTATAAAAAATCAATGTTGAAAATTGTCTTTACATGTAATTAGAAAAAATAAAATACTATTTACATAAAAAAAGAAAAGAAAAAAAGACTGAATCTAGTTTGGACCATATGAATGAGTTTAGAGTGGAAGACTCCCTTAGTGGAGAAGGGATGGGTGCAATGTGTCTCCTGAGCCCAGGAGTGGTTCTTTAATGCTAGATTTGTTTTTGTATCCCTTGTACCTAGGACAGTGTAGTTCTACACACATAGGAGATATTCAGTAAAGGTTTGTGGATTGAGCAGCTGATTGCTATCTATATATGTATACCTTGTCATCTCTCTGATAGAATACAAACTTCTTTGACGGCAGGGAATATTCAACTTTTCCTTTATATCTTCATTGTCTAGCACAATGCCTGGCATAAAGGAGGCACTTAAGTTGTTTTTAGTTGATGATTACTCCACTTGGACAAGCTCATATCAATGATGACAGTGGAAAGAACGTTGGATTTAGATTCAAAAGAACTGGGTTCAAATCCCATTCTGTAATTAACTGTCTATGTGACCTTGGGAAAGTCATTCAATAGACCTGAGCATCAGTTTGCTCATCTGTAAAATGTAGGATTAGACTATAGTTCTAGATATGTGACATTGTGAGCTGTGTGATTTAGCCTTTGTGCCATCCAGAAATGATAATTAATCTGCAGCTTGTTCAAGATTTCTGGGTCTTCTATTCCTGAAGCCAGCCTCACTCTCCACTGTTATCAAAACCTCAGACCAGGCCTTTTAGGAAGCCTAGCATACAAATGATCAGTGCTCATGACTTTAATCTACAGCTGTGTGAATTTCTTAGAGGTTTGTCATTTGTCTTTCTTAAGAGAGAATGCTGCAAAACAAGTTGCTCTCAACTACCACCAACGAATGAGTAGAAACAAATTACTTAGCTTCCACACCCATATTAAAAGTCTCATCCTTGGGAATGGACCAAATACCATCTTTTGTTTTGCAGACATTTTATTAAGGAAGCAAAAGTGAAGGTTTATTTTTAAAAGTCTCTTATTGGTAGAAGAAAGGCCATAATAATCATGCTAATTAGCATTTATGTAGTGTATAGTCATCAGTTAATTACTTAATCATTACTCTTCTTCTTCTAGAACTATTACTATTACTGGTTAGCATTTAGACAACACCTACTATGTGCCAGGCACTGTGCTAAGTGCTTTACATTATCTCATTTGATTCTCAAAACAGGAAAGTAGGTGCTCTTATGATCCTCATTTTGAAGATAAGCAAACTGAGGCAAATGGAGGTTGGGTTAAGTGACTTGCCAGGGTTGCATAGCTAGTATCTGAGACCAGATTTGAACCAGTCTTGCTGACTTCAGGCACAGTGCTCTATCCACTGAGCTACCTAGCTGCCACCTACATTTATTTTCCTGAATAGTAATAATGTCTCACATTTATGTAGTGCTTTAAAGTTTGCAAGGTGCTTTATTGGTGCAATATCTCATTTAATCCTACGAACAACTGTGAGGTAGGAGTTTTATATATATATATATATATATATATATATATATATATGTATATATATATGTATATATATATGTATATATATATATGTATATATGTATATATATATGTATATATATATACACACACATATACAATTTATTTATCTATCTTTCATTTGTTCATTCACGTATTTATTCATTTATTTATTTTTCTATCTGTGTGGAAACCAAGCATCAGAGAAATTTAAGTGACTTGCCACACAGAGTCATGCAGCTATTAAATATGTGACATAGGGTCTTTTAGACTCCAGACCTAGCGCTCTCTCCATTATACTATATGAAGGGGGTGGGAGTGAGGGGGGCAGCATGGACCTAAATGACCTAGTTACACACAGCCAATGGTAGAGCTAGGATTGTAACGGATGATGCTCAGGGTTTAGATCTGAGGGTGGTAATCAAAGCCACAATCTTTGGTGTAAGGCCCTTTTGCACCGAGGGAAATTTGGTCACTAGATGGTGGATTTTTTGGCAGCACCAAGTCCTTTCGATTGTGATCTGCATCAGTAGGGGGAATGCATATGGTGGAGCTCACAGATATTTTCAAATGTTGAATAACTGTAGAATTCTTCATATAGTCTATTATGATGGACTAATGTTTTTAAACACTGGAAAGGACCTTGGAGGTCAATGAGTCTAGCCTCCTTGTTTTACAAATGAGAAAACTGAAGCCCTCGGGTCACACAGCTAGTAAAGGCCTAAGGTGGGATTCATATAAAGGTCTTCTGACTCTAAAACTAATGTTCTTTTCACTGAACCACTGCCTCTTTCCTTATATATGGTACAGCATTGTGCTACTCTAAATAATATCATTGGGGCCCAAGTAGAATTTGGTGGAGCGCGGGTGTGGAGAAGAGAAGTTTTCTGGTTGCCTATCTGCTATCCTTCATTCTTGCTTTAAAAAAGAAAAAGTCAAAGCTTTTATAGCCAGAGGGGATTTGGCCAGTTTTGCTACCATTTTGGGTTGGCCATGTTTTTCTGCCTCCTGAAGGAGCACCAGGTCAAACAGAATGAGTACAAGGAGAGAATGAGTACAAAGGAAAAGTAGGAATCCTGTTACTGGGGAAAACTGCCTGCCTGAAGCTTGGGAGGTCCACCTCCTTTGGTCATGGTTCGGACCTGTATGAACTAGAGGAAGCTAAATGCTTATAGATCCATCCAGTATGTCCAATTTGCCAATCCAGTGGATTGGGATGGAGACTATGAACTTGGCACTTGAGAAAATTGAGAATATGAAAAACTGGGTTCAGAGAATTAAACTAGATTTTAGCATAGCCATTGAGGCTTCTAGCCCTTTCATGATCTCTGATCAATTCTTACAGCTAACCAGAGGGAGGAGAAGGTGGATTGGGTATTCAAAAAAATATAGGTCTAAAAAATGGTCATATATGTCTTCTTATTTCATTCATAGCAAGAACATGAATAAGAGTATGATGTATTTTTTTCTAGTATAGTATCACTTCATTGGTCTTTGGGCAAGAAATGTACATCAGGAATATTAAGAATTTTGGTAGCACATGAGATGGCACTCTGGAGGGAGATGAGGAGGGATACTGGGGAAAATTTTAGTGATAAAAAACAGAAGACATCAATAAAAATTAATTTTAAAATAATTGTGGTAACTGTATGATTGGTTTAGTCTTTTTGAATGCGTCATGTGATGAGAGCAAGAGATAACAAATGGGTAGCCAGAGTGCTCCAATGGTATCCTTGAGATGGTGGGAGAAATCAAGGAAGATTTTGAAGTTGAGTGGAACCCCTGCAGCAAAGTTTGGGGAGGACATGGACAAGAGTGGAAAGGGGTAGTGTAGGGGTTACAATCTGCATTGTTGAAGGGGACTTCTGAAGCAAAGAGACTACAGATCCGTTTGAGTTGATGGTGACTCTTAGTATGCTTAACTGAATTCTTAACTCTTTATCCTGCCATTATTGCTGTGGAGCTCTACATAGCACTGTTGACACCTTTGTATTTTGATTATATTTTCAAATCATTATGGCCAAAACAATTTAGCACTGGGCCTAAAGATGGAAGGGACTTTAAAGGCCATCTGGTCCAACCCTTTCATTCTCCACGTACGGAAAATGAGACTTATGGAGGTTGTGACTTGCTCAAGGTCACTCAGTTGGGAGCATCAGAGGTAGGTTCTGAACCTGGGTCCTCTGACTCCAGAGCCAATGTTTCCACAGTCCCCCACCAAGCCATCCTTCTTGTAATTAAGTACTGCCCTTACTAACAGGAAATGACCTCCCCACCTGAGAAGAGTATGGATCAAACCTGAGCCTGGACCTCTCTTCCTTTTCATTGGAAGCAATCAAACCAGTGGCATCTCAGGTTATTTGCTATGTATCAGAAAATGATGGAAACGTGTCCGACTCATGAAGACTATCAATATGAACATAATGCCAGACCATTCAAATGAAATAAATTGGTTTTCAAAGGAACATTAGTTAATTATTTTTTGCAAATTCCTATTACTATTGAGCATGGCCTTATTTTTCCATTGATATACCCAAAGTTTGAATGATGCCATTTCTTACTAAGAAGGTGTCACTTCTACTGAGTTGTTGTTGGACCTAGAGAAGTCTCATAAGCTTGAGAGTAGTGAATATAAGAGATGTCAGGTAGAATGAATGAATGAATGAAAAATGCACTTATTAAACTCTTACCATATGCTAGGCACTGTGCTTAGTGCTGGAGATAGAAACATAAAAAGAGGGACAGCCCTTGCCCTCAAGGAGGCTACATTCTAATAGGGGAAGCCAACACCCATAGGGGAATAGTGGCCCAGGAAGGGCATTTTAGTCTGGAGAGTAGCAATGATGGTGAATTGATATATAGGATATTCCAAAAGTCTTAGCACAACCAGCTATTAAAACTTAAAACTGTACTAAGACCTTTGGTTCATAGGGCAGTCAATTGACATGTCCTTTCCAGAAGTGATGGTAGTATTTATTTTGTGACTGTGTTCAGAAAAAGAGGTGGAAAGTGTGTGTGTGATTTGCATAATGTAATTCACTTGCTTATATCTATTTCTCATTTTTCTACTTACTGTACCTTATCTGAAATCATGATTGTTGCCCCTACTTTTTTGAGTTTAACTGAAGCATAATAGATTTTGTTCCAGTTTTTTTGTTTTAACTCTATGTGAATCTTAGTGTTTTAAGTGCATTTCTTATAAATAACCTATTATCGGATTCTAGTTTCTAATCCATTCTGCTGTTTCCCCACCCCTTTCCTCCATTGCTATTAAAAAAATACCCTTCATCATAGGCACTTCTGTTGTATAATGGTGACATAACTTCCTTTTTCCTTCTTTTCCTGTTCTATGCTTTCTATTTTTCTCTTCTCCTGAGAGCATTAAAAGGGAACAAAATCATCCATAGATCCTCTGTCATTTAAACTTTTCTCTATGTCCCTTAAAGATGTTAGGGTTCTGAAAAGACATTTGTTTGTTGTGCCCCTACTAACATGTAAACAATTCATCCATACATATTCTCTTTCAATTATACATATATATGTGTATGTGTGTGTGCATATGTATACATTTACATACATACATACATATATATATATATATATCTATACACACACACACACACACACATACACACATATATTTGTATTTTTTTTTCCTTCAAGGATTGTATTTAGTACTGTCACATAGGTTTTCCTTGTTTATTGCTTTTGGGGGTATCATATTCCAGGCTCTACTCTCCTTTATAAGGAAAGTGACTAAATCTTGTGAAATCCTTATTGTGGCTAGATAATATTTGACCCGGAGTAGCTAGATGGTGAAGTGGTTAGAATGCTGGGCCTGAGTCAGGAAGACTCATCTTTTCAAGTTTAAATTTGGCCTCAGACTCTTACTAGTTCATGACCTGGGGTAAGTCACTTAACCCTGTTGGCCTCAATTTTTTTATCTGTAAAATGAGCTGGAGAAGGAAATAGTAAACCACTCCAGTATCTTTGCCAAGAAAACCTCAAAATGTGGTCATGAAGAATTGGACATAACTAAAATGACTGAACAACAGCAAAAACTATCTGAAGTATCCTCTTTTTAGCTACTTAGAGTATTTTATTTTCTTTTGCCTGGAAACTCTGGACTTTGGCTGTGATATTTCTAGGAATTTTAATTTTGGAGTTTCTTTTTAGAGGTGACCAGTGAATCTAACATTATATTAAATGCTAATATCCAGATATTAGACAATCTAATAAGTCTTAGGTTGTTTCTACTTGACTTGATTTACACATCAGTGGTTTCTGATATCATATTTCTTCAATTGTCTCCTGGTTTGGTTTTTTTTTTCAAATTTTTGGTTTTGTTTTGATATTTCTTGGTGCAATGCTAAGTCATTGTTTTCTGTCTGGGCCATTCTAATTTTCAGGTCATTCAGTTTTTAAGTGAGGTTTTCCTCCATCTGTTTTAAGACATTCATTGTTTTGTTTGTTTGTTTGTTTGTTTTTGGATTTTTGGCATTCTTTCTTCCTTAGCTTTTCTAGTCTGTATCTCTTATTCATTTCCTTCAGATACTCCTATAGTACCTGTGGCCAGACCATTTTTTTCCTATGAGGCTCCACCTGGATTTGTTATGGGGTCTCTATCCTTTTTCCCAGTTTATGCCATAGGCATCTCTCAGACTGAGGTATTTCCTTATGGTGTTTGAAGCTTTCCTTGGTTTATTCATGAAGGTGAGTGTGTAGCCTCAAGCCCCACAATGGTGTATGCAGGGAATCCTGAGTATACTGAGTCAGAGTAGGCCCCTCCTTCAAGGCATCTCAGGGCTCTAGGCTCCCCTGGGGTCCTTCTCTCCTCTGGTACTGGGCTCAGGGGTTACTCTTGTAGGCTTCAAGGACTGCTTAGGCTGGATTTTGCCCCATGGCCATTCCAGAAGCTTGGCTGGGGTCAATGGTGCTCCATGATCCCTGCCCAGAACTTAGGCCTGGGCTGAGTCCTTATCTGAGACATGGCTGGCCTCAGGCTTTGTTTCAGGAGTGTTCTGCTGACCAGTAACATACTGAAGTCTTTATTTCCCAAGTGGGGCTCAAGCAGTCAGCCACAGGCTTAGGAAGATTTTGGGCAGAGGGTCTTGGGCCCCTGCCCATCCTGGACAGAGAATACTGTGCTGAACTAACTGGACCAGAACTTCACAAAATCTATCTTCTGCAGCCATGGGCCTTAGAGAAGGTTTGGGTTGGGTTGGGTGTGAGTACCCTTAGCTCAGGTGCAGGATTGAAGGAATGGAACTGCCCCCCAAAGTTCCAGGGTCAGCTGCTTGGGCTTTATGATCTGACCTTTGTGCTTCAACCTCTGCACTTGGCTCTGGAACTGCCCCAGTGGCTTGTCTATTTTAGAAGGATGGGAGTAGGGGGGTGGGCAGGGTGAGGGTCCCTCTGTGGATTCCTGGGTTGGGTGAGGGAATCTTCAAGAGATTCTTTCCATGGCCTAGTACAGGGGTGCATCTGATCCCCCTAATGTTAGTGCCTTCCTTCTGTTGATATCTCCAGTCCATCCTGCATGTATCCTGTTTGCACAGTTTTGGGCACATCATCATCCCTATTAGACTGTGAGCTTTTTAAACACAGGGAACCTTGGTTTTGCCTTTCTTCATATCCCCAATGCTTAGCACATTACCTGAAACATAATAAGAACTTAATAAATGCTTGTTGACTGGCTTCCTCTTCCTTTTACTACCTAATACAGCACTAAATAGAGCTTTATTTGATTCAAACAGTAACCTCTTAAAATGCAGATATCTAGGGGAGGATGAAGAGGGTGATCAATCTTAGTAAGAATCAATTCAGACACATACTAACCATGTGACCCTGGGCAAGTCAGGTAACCTCTCAAGAAACTCTCTGTATTGCAGGGCAGTTGCTGTTCTGCATTGGGAAAGGCAGCTACCTTATTGGAAATTTATTAGTCTATTAAAAAAAAAAAGGAAGCCAAAAGATGGTTTTGCTTTTTCTCTGCCTATAATATCTAAACTCTGGGCAAGCTCTGATGCAGGTCTGGTCATTTCTTATTCTTTCTCCTCCTACCAGGTCCCTCTTTAAAAGCTGACTTGGAGCAGCATAGCTACTGTTGATAATAGGAGAGAACAAGGCTTTAAGTTATAAAAAAAAAAAAAAGGAAAAAAGGCACAGAGAAGAAATGGTCTTGAGGTCCCTAAGGATCAGCCTGTGAGGAAGTAGTTGCCTTGTCCTTGTAATGCAAAGACTTTGTGGGGGCAGCAGGGCCCCTCCTGCAATAGGATATAAGCCCAATAGCTACTTCAGGGCCAAGGAAAAAGTTCAGGATCTCAGCGGCATAAATATATCCTTTATATGGTTCAAAGTAAAGCCATCCATATTTCACTGAATCTAATCAATCTCCTGAGACACTAGACCCCTAGGATAGCAATTGTTCCCAAACCTCTGAGCTGGCAGGAAAAGAAGCTGAGCTTCCCTTCTCCTCTCTCACCACCCTACTCCAAACCCCAGTGTGCCTCAAACTACAGCAGGCCTGGGAGGTCAGAAACAGAGAAGGTTCACTTCATTTTGATTTGGTGCTCTTGAAAAAGAGAGTAGTGGAAAGAAAATAGCTTGAAAAGATAGTGTTGAACAAAGCCCGGACTTATCTTTATTTTTAATAGCTTGAAGTTGAGAAATTCTGGGCTGGGGGTTAAAAGGCTCAACCTTTTGAGGTTCATCTGATTCACTGCAGCAGGGTCAATAGATTACAGATTTAAAGCTACAAGGAACCTTAAATATCATCTAGCCCCCTTCATTTGACAGGAAGAAACTGAGGCCCAGACAGATAAAATGCTTTGTCCAAGATCACGCAGCTGGTTGTTAACAGAACTAAGACTAGAACTGTAGAGAAATATAAGGGAGTGATTAAGTGAAGTCTGAGAAAACCCCTCTTGTCCCCAAATCTGTCCCTTACATGACCTGATACAGAGACCATCTAGAGATTCATTTGTTTAAAACAATAGCTGTTAAATGGAAATATCTGAGGGTGATCAGTCTTAGTGAGATCAGTCTATTTAGATTCCTTTCTTCCTACTTGGAGATCAGAACTTTTTTTAGGGGGTGGGGTAGGGGTGGGGGTGGGCGGAGGAAACCACTGCATTTAGAAAAGAAGACATGAGTTTGAGTCTCAGCTCTGTTTTTTTTTTTTGTATTACCCTGGACAAGTCACTTAACTTGACTGAGCTCTGGTTATTTCACCTGTAAAATGGGAATAATAATACTAGCCTAATATGCACCATAGGGTTGTGGTGAAGAAAGTACTTTCGTAAGTCAGTGAGTTGCGTGTAAATATGAACTGTCATCATGACTGCCAACAGTTTGACATCCTTTTGGAACATGAGGCAAAGCAGGATGAGGCAATTAAAAAAAAATTCGGTGGGGAAAGATGGGAGGGAAAGAAAATAGATTTTTACTCATTGGAAAAATTAAATTAAATAGTGTGAAAGTACCTCTTTCTTCCCCAAATTTGGCTCCTTAGAAATAAATAAAGGGGTAACGTCAGAGAATTCTTGTATCACACACAAACTTAATTAAACAGCTAGGGGGTACAATGGATAGAATGCTGGGCCTGGAGTCAAGAAGACCCGAATTCAAATTTGGCCTCATACACTTACAAGCTGTGTGACTCTAGGAAAATCCCTTCATCTCTCTCCGCCTTATTTTCCTCAACTGTAAAATGAGTTAATAATAGCATCTAACTCCCAGGGTTGCTATGAGGCTCAAAAAAAGATATTTGTGAAGCACTTAGTGTAGTAACTGGTACATGGTAGGCACTAAACGCTAGCTATTATTGTTGTTAACCTTGTCTCAGGCTACCCATTTCATCTTTGACTGTCTCCTTACATCCTATGACACACTCAGATTGGATCTCTAGCTCTTCCCCATGTGGTATCCATAGCTCCCAGAAATCTGTTTTCCCAAGAATATACACATGGTACATATTTTACTGGGCCCAAAACTGGTAGTATAGAACCCAAGCATACAGACTCTAGTGCCAGATAATATGAAGATTCCCAGACTACTGAGGACAGAAAATTCTCTAGGGCACACTGTTCTTAATGACAAAATTAATTTTAATGTTACCTTAGCTTTCCCTTGCAATATTGTGAAGGTAAATGTGAAGACCAGATCACTAGCAACAGGGCATTCTTTGGCAGTTTTTTATTGATTAGGGTGACTGCCTTCATAGGCATGGGGCATTAGCTGATGATGATACCACCTAGTTGCTTCTGCTTCCTGCCTTCAACTTCAGGGTCCTACAATTCTAACATACTTGGAAATCACTGCTTGCACTTGTATATCTGGATTCTGTGTGCAGGTCATCCCATTTGTTATTAGTTGCCTTGCCCTTAGTGTTTCAGCCAGCCACCTCTGCCACTTGGAACATTAGGAATAGGAAGAGAGATAGGAGATGTCAATGATCCAGTGAGTGGGTCTACTCAGTATACTTATTGGTGTAGCGCAGGGGTGGGGAACTTGCGACCTCAAGGCCACACGCGGCCCTCTAGGTCCTCAAGTGCTGCCCTTTGATTGAATAAAAACTTTGTTCTATGACATTTAAATTCAGTCAAAGGGCCGCACTTGAGGACCTAAGGGCCATATGTGGCCACAAAGCTGAAAGTTCCCCACTTCTGTCTAGTAGGACTACTCCTGATTTTTGTCATAAGAACAGATCACACCAAACCGTTTAACTGAAGAAATGGAGAAATGTTAAAGGAACATTCAAAAATAAATATTAAGAAAAGGACAAAAATGCTTCAAAACAATGAGTTTTTACCAAATAGTGGTACGTGAATGTAATAGAATGTTACTAAGCCATAAGAAAGGATGAATGGAAGAATTCAGAGAAGTATGGGAAGACAAATGAACTGATACGGAGTGAGGATGGCAGAACCATGAAAATAATACTCATGCTAACTACAGTGGTCTGCATAGAAAGAGTAACAACAAAACCAAAGCTAAAACCAAATACTGTAGGATAATAATTATCAAGGTTGGTCCTGAAGAAAAGTTGAGACAATGCATCATCCATCTTTGTAGAGATGGGGGACTATGGGTGTGGAATACCAAATGTACTGTCAGCCAAAATGGATGCTTATTGTGCTGAGTTGTTTTTCTTTTTCTTTTTTTATCCTTTGTTATAGTTATATAGTTATAGAAAGGGTAGGGAGAGATACATTTGGGAAATTAAGGTGACATATAGCCAAAAGTTATTAATAAAAATTGAAAATAAAAAATGAGCTTTATATAGCCAGTGTCCCCTTTTCTGCAAAGCGGAGCCCGTCATCCATTTGTTGACATACTTCCCCCCATACTAAAAAATCCATCCACATGTTGAGAGATTTAAACCAGCTTTCTGTTCTCAGGATATACTAGTAATGCTTAACTGAGCATTTCCACTGAATATTTTGGGTACTTAGGGAGAACCTCCCACCCATCTTTTCTCTGAGTTTTATGTTTCTGTGAAGCAGCAAGAAATAAAAACAAAGGTTAGAGTGTGATTTCATTTGGAGAAGATCCCAAGGACAGCCAAGTCATTCATCATCACGTGTGTAGAAGGGAAACAGATGGGGTCAGAAACAGAATTAGCCAAAAAAGTAATCTGGTCTGAAAAAGCCAAGGCTTGGTTGATGTACAGGCCTGGAAAACATTTCACATTATTTATCTTCTTAACCATCTCACGGCTTAGTACAGTGCCTTGTATATAATAAACACTCAATCAGTGTTTGTTGAGTGAAGGAATGAAGGAATTAATGAATTTCTTCTCTTGCCTAGGGGTGAATTATCATCATGAAAGCCATCAGTATGGATTCCATTTGTACAAACAGAACTAGCATTTGGCAGGGCAAACAAATTCACCTTGAGACAGAGTCACAGAGCTGGTAGGAACCCTAGAGGTCATCTACCTCACCTCTTCATTTTACAGATGAGATTGCTGAGGCTCACAAAATTGAAACGAATTTCCCTAGGTCATGTAGTGAGTTTAGTTGCAGAGTAGAATTGAGAATCCATATCTCCTAACTCTCAGTCCCAATCTTTGAACTAGGCCATATGGTCTCCCACTGTTGAGTACTTATCACAATTTCTTGAAAACCTTTGAATCACTGCATGGACCTATCAAAGAAGTCACTTTATTCTTGAATGTTGGCTCCTACAAAATCTATAAACTCTTCCCCCTCTGATTCGACAAGAAAGATAGCATCTGAGTGCATTTTCCTTATCTCAATTCTTGTAACTGGAAGAATACCTCTCAAGCTGATTTCTCTATCCATAGCCATAGAACTATCGACACAGTGGAGCAGTGGGGTGTGGTTAATATATAGCTATATAAGAGGCAGAGTGGAATAAGTAGAGTTTTGCCCCAGGGGCATTACAGTGGTGGTGTGTGGAGTGCTTTCTTCCTAAAATAGCCATCAAACCTTAAGTCAAAGTCTTCTGACAATCCATGTTGCTATAAATTGCACCCAGATAATTACCCTCAGGATTTGCAATATTCCTGCCTTTCCTCCAGCTACCTTTAGGGGAGGGCCAGAGTCTCTGGGAACTGCTGCTCTTTGTACTACCTCTCACCCCTTCTTCCCCTCCTCTGAACTCAGCTGAACCCTATTCACCACTCACCTGAGCTTGCCTCAGGAATCATAATTCCTACTTAGGGCTCTGCTCAAGTAGGCCAGTTGTATGTGACCAAATCCTCATCCTACCATTGCCTATCCTTCTCCTTTGTGCTGGGTTCTTCCTGATACCAGGCTGACTTCCCAAGATTTATACTGCTCCCATGAAATCCATTTCCTATCTCTTATCTAGTTCTTCCATTTGATTATTCCCATGAGCTCTGGCTTGATTTGGCAGGTCTTCCTCCTCATTTTCTTAGCTCAAGATATGGATAAATACCCTTTTCCTCCTAGAAGGTTCTTCCTCCCTCTCAGACTTTCCTAATTGCCCTCCAACCATATGCTCTAGTCAACCCCTCCCCTTCCATCAGAGGGCAGATATTGGACATGCCGGTTCTCAAGTCACTGGTTAGCCACAAACCATATTCTTCTAAGACACTTCTGAATTTGGACATTGCTAGAGTCCGAGTTATATTCCTGTTTGTTTGTTTGTTTGTTTTTCGGGTCATCATTAGGAGGAGATCAATGGGTCTCTACTTACAGATTTCCAAAGCTGCACAAGCCTACACCAAGCTGATCTTGTGGGGAAACTTTTTTTCCCCCAAATCAGTAGGCAATGAGGGGTAGAAACTGAAAGCACTAAAAATAACATGATCCTCTGCCTTAAGAATGTGAAACTGGGCCTCCATCTGGAGCAAGACTCAGTGGAGGAGTACAAGAGGAGAGTTACATGTTGACAACTCTGATAAGAGCTCTTGGGCAGGATGTGCCAAGAGAAGATGGGTAAAAACACCAGGAACCATGAAGCTATAAAGGAAACCAAACAGGAAACGTGACATGACTCATCAGAAGGCAGGCCATAGATGGGCTGTTAGTCAGAGATGAAATAAATATTGCATTGTTTGGGAGGGGGGGTATACAAGAGGGCAGCAAATGGATAAAGGCACATTTAGTCAGCTGCAAGATGGTGATGAACATGGATTCACTGGGAATGAATTCCACTGTTTGGGAAAAGATAGGCTCTGACCAATCAGTGGTGCATCTCGGCTTCTCTAAGGGCACTGGAAAAGTCCTCAAGGGTTATCCAGTCTCACCTCCTCATTTACAGATGAGGCTGTTGAGGCTCAGAAAATTGAAGTGACTTTCCCCAGGTCATATAATGAGTTAGTTGCAGAGTGGAAATGACAATCTGCATCTCCTGCTTCCCAGTCCTGTACACTTTAACCTAATCCTTAGCACCTCTCCACTATTCGTGTGTAATAATTGTGGTTGTTTGTCTTTTGTTCTCAAGGAGAACCAATGACATCATGGGGCAATGTTTTGACCTGTGTGTGAAATGGATTTAAGTGAGGCAGAATTGCACAAAGTCATTGGCCTCACTCTTTCTTCCAGAGTCATTGAAATCCAGTGGCAAGAAAAAGGCCAGGCTGACTGACAATGGGCAGGGATGGATACTTGGTGTCTTTGATGTCTGATCAAGCTGTAAGCGCTCCACAGCACCTGCTTCAGTTGCCTTCATGGCCATTGGAACAAATCGCTCTCATCTGTCCATTCCACCATGGGAAGTTTTCACATGCTTGGGGTAAACGTCTGCCTAACTCACTGATGGGTTGGAGGCCTATCAGCTACCCTCAACCTAGGTTAGCCCATCTGCTGAGACAGTTTACCAGAGTGTGACTGCTGTGCATGCTACAGCTTCTTGGAACCACAGGTGAGGGTTGGGTGAAGGTGGAAACCAAAGTTGGATAAGCAGCCCTGAAAACAGCTCAGCAAATCCTCACACCAGAGGTGCTAGTCCTCCCTGGATACCCTACATACCCCTTTTTGTAATATTATTTTATTTTTGTAATATTATTTTATAATCAAAACATATTTTATAATTAAATTTATATATAAATAATTATTTGTAATAATAAAGAATTGTGTTTATGTGTGTGTATATATATCTATATCTATATCTATATATCTATATCTATATCTATATATATACATATATATGTGTATGTGTGTGTGTGTATTGCTTTAAAGTTTGCAAATGCTTTACAAATATTATCTCAAGCTATCCTTACCACAATCCTGGGAGATAGGTGCTATTATTATCCCCATTTTATAGATGAGGAAATTGAGGTAGACAGAAATGTCTTGTCCAGCATCACACAGCTAGAAAGTGTCTGAAGCTAGATTTGAACTCTCTCAGGTCTATCCATGGGCCATCCACATGACTGCCTCGATTCTTTAACAGTAATAAGAAATGGGACAATTATAAAAAATTGGGGCAGGGAGAATGATACTGAGATGCCATTTTCCTTGTAAGTCAAGTCAAAAGGAGAAGCTATTGCTTCTGTAGTATCCATCATTCCCAAATGAAGTGACTTCTCCTATAACTGTGGGAGGGACTAGATGAAATCTCATTGAGCCATCTCACACTGATTCAATTCTAAGTCTGTGGGAAGCCAGAAATCCCCTTGAGCTGCGGAAGCAGCTGCCGCCTGCCTTCCTTTCTTGCCCATTTGTTCTCCCATCTGTGTGACACCTGCCACTTCTGGGCCATCATGTGCCGTCAGCACATTAGGCCCACTGGAAAAAGTGGAAGAGAACCAGAAATCTTCAGGCCCATCAAGGCTGGGATGGGTTTTACTCAGAGCAAACTCCTTCCATGGAGAGTAGGCCCATCCTATGTTTTTGAGTTCTTCCTGTCGATGCTAAGAACCTTCTCTGCTGGAGGTTGTACCTTCTGTTCCTAATTCTTCCAGACTCATTTCAAAGCGATCAGGGACTCTTTATTTCTGTGCCGCTCAGAAGCAAGAAGGAAAGGTGTGACCATGCCTGTGGAAACCCAACATATAAAAGTATAGGGACTTTGAGGGGATGCCTGAGGCCCATTTCCTGGAGTAAGAATTTTAGCAGCCTAGATTAGGTCGCTCATTTATAAAGGCAATGTCTCCTACTCATATCAATTTCTGCCTCAGAATAAAAAAATGTTTTTGTTCTAATTGAAGAAAACTGGTAATGGTAAGGTGAAGTCATCCATATTATTTCTAAACTATCTGGATCATATTCCATGAAGAACCTTAAATATGAATGAATAAATAAAAGAAAGGCATTTATTAGGCACTTACTATGTGCTAGGCACTATGCTCTGAGGATACAATTACAAAAAAGAGATAGTCCTTGTCTTCAGGTTGCTTACATTCTAATGTGGAGGTTCTTAACCTTGAACTTCTTTTGCCACACACACACACACACACACACACACACACACACACACATATTGTGCAGTGGACAGAGAGCTGGAATTAGGAAGACTCGGGTTCAAGTTCTTCCTCTGACATATACTAGCGATGTGACTCTGACAAGGCATTTCATCTCAGTGCCTTAGCCGACTCTCTTGGCACTAGAAGCTGTGGAGTAATTTCTCATCTCCATTGGCAAAGTTTCTTCCCTAAGATCCCTGTATACTATGGGCTCTTAATATGAGATCCATGAATTTGCATTTTGGTAACTCTATAATTCTTTGTAATCCTATGTACTTTATTTTGTGTATTTAGAAATATTATTCTGAGAAGGTGTCCGTTGTCTTCACTAGACTCTTAAGGGGGTCCGTAACAAAAAAGGTTAAGAATCTTTGTAATAGAGGGAGAAAACAAATATAAGTAAGAAATAGACAGGAAGAGTGTTTTGGCCTGGGAAATCACAGTGATAGTGAATAGAACCATAGCATAGTCAGTTGGCACATTTTTTCCAGAAGTAATGGTAGTATTGATTTAATCATTATTTCCAAAGGAAGAGGTGGAAAGAAAGTGGGGGTGGGGAGGAAATGGGACAGAGAAGGGCACCTATGTGGCGGCAGAACAGATGATTGCAAGACTCTGTCCAGCCTGGCTGATTGGATGGGATGTGCAGCATGGTGTAGACTAGGCCATCTAGACATAGTAAACTCTGTACCTTTATACTTACACTCCCCAATTAAGAATGTTTAGCTCCAGTAGGCCTTCCCAAACTGAGTGAATTAACTCACCATGGTCACCACTGAAGGCTATGGTCCACACTAGCAGGAGTGGTCGTCTACTCTTTGGGTACAGCCTTTTGACTCAGACCAAGTTTTACAGAACAAATCCTTTTATGAAGGGGATTTGTTCTGTGAAGTTTGGATTCAGTCAAAGGGCTGCCCTTGACCTAGAGGGCCACAGGTTTCCCCACCCCTGGAGAGGGTACAGTGTCAGGGTGGATGGCAAGAAGATAGCTAGGTTAGATGGCTATATGGAATGTAGAACATGGGAAGCTAAAAGAAGCTAGGATCACAATAGTAGTTGATAAAAAAGAGGGGCATATGATATAGAAAGAACGTTGTACTGGGAAGTCACAAAACCTAGGTTATCTCTTGAGACTTAACTAAGTACCTATATGGCCCTGGACAGGGCACAGGCTCTCAGTTCAATTCAATTCAACACATATTTATTAAGTTCCTATTTTATATAAGACAATTTTAGGCATAGGAAATATAAAGACAGATTAAGTAATCCCTGCCCTAAAGGAGTTTACATTCTAATGAACACATAGAATATATAAATAGATTTGTCATTGTTCAGTTGTTTTCAGTCGTGCCAGACTTTTCATGACCCCATTTGGGGTTTTCTTGGTAAAGATATTGGAGTGGTTTACTATTTCCTTCTCTAGCTCATTTTACAGATGAAGAAACCGAGGGAAACAGGGTTAAGAGACTTGCCCAGGGTCACACAGCTACTAGGTGTCAGAGGCCAGATTTGAACTCAGAAAGATGAGTCTTCCTGCCTCCAAGCCCGCTCTCTCTCCACTGAGCCACCTAGCTGCCCCATAAGTCAGCATTTGGTTTGTAATTTATAGTCTTAGAGAGTTGCCTGTGGACACTGAGGGGTTAAAGTGACTTACTTGCCCAGAGTTACACAGATGGTAAGATGTCAGAGGTAGTACTTGTGGCCAGCTCTTCATCTCTTTCTCTATGAGAAAGCTTCTATTAGTTTAATGCTTACCTGTCAGTAAGCATTCATTAAGCACTTACTTTGTCCCATGCTAGGGACTGGGGATATAAAAAAGAAAGGCAAAAATGGCCTCTGTCTTCAAGAAGCTTACATTCTAGGCTCAAAAATAGATAATTAGGACCACATAACCATCTAAATCGGTGGCAGTGGCTGACCAAAGGTAAGTACTATGGCAAAACTTTGTCTTTGACAAACTGAACTCATCAACTTTCTCAGATATCATTCAGCTTACTCCCACCCCCATTTCTTGGGTTCCCACTGGCCACACTGCATGCCAAGGATGTGTGACCCCATCTTTCTCTGCCTGCTGAAATCTATCTTTTGCTCCAAGACCCCAGATCACATACTACCTGTGCAGTCCTCCTAGACCTTAACCTTCCCCTCACTGAATATTTCATGCCATTCTGTATGAGTCCTTCTAAGCACCGACCACATGCTATTTGGGTAAGTCACATCCTCCCCTGAAAGATTATAAACTCTTTGAGGCAGAATTTTTTTTTTCATTTCTGTGTCTCCCATACCTGGTCCAATATCTCACAATATCTCACACAGCTAGGTGGCACAGTGGATAGGGCACTGGGCTTGGAATCAGGAAGACTCACTTTCATGAATTAAAATCTGGCCTCAAACACTTACTAGCTGTATGATCCTGGGCAAGTCACTTAACCCTGTTTGCTTCAGTTTCCTTATCTATAAAATGAGCTGGAGAAGAAAATTGTAAACCATTCCAGTATCTCTAGCAAGAAAACCCTAAATGGGGTCATGAAGAGTCAGACACAGTTAATTGAAAGTGACTAGACAACAACAACCGATGCACATGAAAAGTTACATACAGAATGGATGGATAGTGACCTTAGAAGAGAAGGCTCTATAGCTGGGAAGACGGTGAAAAGGGGCCAAGATTGGGAAGAAGCTTCAGGATCAGCTACCAGGGCAATTAAAGGACAGAAGCTGCACAATGATTTTTAAAATTTTAGCTAATCAGGTGCAGATTTTGTTATCATTAGTGCTTTTGATTTTATTTGCTTTATGGAATAATAAATGGACCCTTTGCATGAACTTAATGTGAAGACAGATAAGAGTTTCACTGGATAGGCAGGCATGGACAGGTCATGAGTGGCATCAGTGGTGTGGGGTGGGGGGAAAGCTTCTAACTTCATGAGATTCCAGATCCATTTGATTATTGGAGAATGAGACAATGCACATAAAATGCTTTGTAAACCTTATAGTGATATATAAATGCATCATCGTTGTTTTTTAAATGTCCCTCCTAAATAATGAAAGAGAAATCGTTTCTCAGTTTTGATATGCTACACCCTATTTTCATGGTGCTAGGATCTAAATAAGCAGATTTTCCGTTTTCTCTCCCAAGCAAAGTATTCCTAGGCTGGCTTATGTTATTGATGAAGGACATGTTTATGATACTGGCTTCCCTGGCCTGTTACACGGCAGGTTTGGTTCTAATAAACAGCTCCCCCTAGTGTAGAGCTCAGACCTTGCTGGAATGATGGTGTAAAATGGGAAACCTCCCAGGTTGGTGGGTGGGCTCAGAATGTCAAGTACAAAAGCAAGGAAACAGGAATGAATGAGCCAGGAACCATGGTCCGACTTTTTTTTTTGTGCTGAGATCCAAAATGGAAAGATTTCAGATCCATCTTGGGTAGCAGATCAGACTAAAATCTGAAATGAAGTCATGCTTATTGTTCATAAAGGGATCAATTGGATGTAGGGTGGGACACTGGGGCTGAAATGCTTAAGTGCAGGTAGAGCTAAGTGACATAGCATGGGATGTAAGCTTTTCTAAAGTGGGAGACTTGGAGATAAGAGGAAGGCAGCCCTAAGGAGAAAGAAGCAGAGTATTTCTTTTGCAGTCATGGAGGTCAAGAGATGTGTGACTTTGACAAAGCCATTTAACTCTAGTAATGCTTAGCAAGTCTGGGCCTTAGTTTCCCCACCTATAAAATTAAGGGGGTTAGATTAAGTGACCTCTAAGGCACCTTACAATTCTAGCCTTCTATGTAAACTAATCCAATTAAAACCAAGAATGTGGTTACTACTGGAGGTTGATGGGATGATAGAGGACCACTGTCCCTTTCTCTTTATAATTTCTATTAAGCTCAAGTTTAAGTTCTCACATTGACCTGTAGGCCTCTCCCATGGTGTAGTGAGTATACCTCTTTTCTGTGACTAGTCCCACAGCTTTCATTGCTGTCTGAGGTCCAGAGAATGATTGATGCAAATACCAGATTAGCTCATAGGCTAACTGAGTTCATTTCCCACTGAGGAGCAGGGCGGGAGTAGTGAGAGCTGGTTTCTGATGGTAGCTAGGATTAGGGAAAGCAGTAAAATCTCAGCCCCCAACCCAGGAAACAGTAATGCTGACCCCAGCCAATGAAAGATTAATGGATGAAGTTGCTACACTTGTGGGACTCAAGTCCTGACCTTTAACCCAGCCTCAAAAATAGGATTCTTACTGTTTTTACTGGGTTTTAGGAAACTATTTGGCCTGCAAGATTTTTATTTGGCCCCACCCAGAACTTCTAGCACCATATCCTCCCTAGACTAAGATAACATAAGCAGCTGCCTGAAGCCAATACTATCAGGGCTCCTCCAGACACAATTTCTCATAAACTATGTAATAAGAGCAAACATATATGTGTATATATATGTACATATACCATGCATTATTACATTTTTATGCTCACTGTTTAATTCTATTGGGCCCATCCTGACTTCTTCCATATCTTGGTCTGTCTGTCTATTTATCTATCTATCTATCTATCTATCTATCTATCTATCTATCTATCTATCTATCCATCCATCCTTCTATCTATCTATTCATCCATCCATCCATCCATCTATCCATCTATCTATTTATCTATCTGCCTCTAGAGCCACGTAGAATAAATATTATCCTACTTTCACAAGTAAACTCTCTAAACACTTGAAGAAAATATGATCTTCCTTCCTTCCCCCACCTCAAGCCTTCTCTTCTCGAGGTTAAACATCCATATTAGCAGCATGCAAGGGCATGGGACATCACACCCTGGCCAAGTATAGGAGAGAGAAGCAATAATGCCCCACGTGCAAGGAAAGACGATACCTAGTGAAGATCATATAAGGCAGGGGTTCTAGACCTAGGAGCTGTAAACTTGGTTTAAAATTTTTTTTAGATTGTATTGTAACACAATAGGTTTCCTTTGTAATGCTACTTATTTTCTTTTATGAATTTAAAGTGACATTCTGAAAAGGGTTCTCCAGATAGCCCAATGGGTCCATCATGCAAAAAAGGTTAAGAGCCCCTAGACTAGGGGTCTGCCAGCACTCTGGCAATTGCACACTCTTCTCCCATACATCTAGTGAGGTCAATTCAGGCTATTTATAGGTTTAGGCATGACTCATAAGCTGGGACTGCTATTCATGGTATGGTGGCCACCCCTTTGATGGGGCAGCTCTTTCCTGTGCTTCACTCTAATTGAGCCTACAGAGCTTTAAAGGGGAGTAGACACTAGTTTGCGGCACTTAAAATATTGCTTTGCACCTTTGCTACAAGTCAAGTATGTGAGGTTTTGTTTCTTTGTTTTTTGATAGAAACAGTGGCTCTTAAAGGCATAATCCTCCTTGCTGGAGGAAAGTAGTCTATAGCTGGGAGTCTCTTTTTTTTTTTTTTAATTTAAAGGGGACATTTTGGAGGGAAGAGCCATTCCCAAAGGCTACTGAGTGCTGGTGTAAGCAGGGAGACTACTGGTGAATTTGTAATTGACCAACTACAATTTTGGTGAGGCAAGAATACTGTGCACATTAGTCTATGACTATTTTTATCGGTTTGTATGAAAGTGAGAATGAAGCTTCAGTATACCAAAATGGCTCCTGATGGTATCACGGAATCAGGGTCCTAACTCAGCTTCTTGCTGAGGAGGTATGGGATGGAGAGTTCGTTTGGTTCAGTTGGATACCCGGGCGCATGTGGGAACTGTATTATCTTGGGAAAGTGGGCTTTGGGAGTTTCACTAGCTGTGTTTGGAGCAATAGAAGCAACAGAGATGAGAGACTTAAGAAGGCCTATTGCCTGGGGAAATATCTATGATTGTCAGTATATCAGAGAGAATCAGTGGTTTGTGAGATAGAAGCAGGAAAGGGTGCAAGGGGCACCTTGTACATCATTCAGAAGATTTTCCCTGGGGTGCTCATGCGATTCTGGGGCTTTAGAGAATCCAGCAGGACTTTGGTGCTAAAAGCAGCCGGTGAAATTTCATTGACGGTAATTGTACTTCCATTTACAGGGCACAGAAATGTCATTTAATGAGGGTGTTTAAGGAGAAGAGAGGGCAGTTCTTATTGTAGTGGATGTAAGATTGGTGGGCAACCCTGCTGCATTGGGGTTGATATCAATCAGTTACGAGAGAACAGACCCATTAACCTTATAACCAGGTAAGCCATTCACAAAAAGGAGTATGTATGTAGCTGGGAGGGTGACTTAGCATTGTGCACATGTGCGTGTGTGTGTGTGTGTGTGTGTGGTGTGTGTGTGTGTGTGTGTTTTGGTAAGATCTCTACTTTGTGGACTGACCCACTGGGAAGGCAGCTAGGAGATGGGGTGGAACTATGTCTGTTTCTTCTGCCAGGTGCCTCATATTCTGTGGCTGTGTTTGGTGTGGGGAATAGAACGTGGGGTGGAAAGAGTCAACAGAAGGTAGAATCTGTGGTGCCATGGGTAAGTCAGATTTAACCTCTGCTGTAACACTGACACCATGGGTTGAAACTCTGCCCCATTCCTCTAATCCAGGGATTCTCAATCTTTTCTGTGTCACAGAAGTCTGGCGAGGCCCATGGCCCTCTTCTCAAATGTTTTTAAATGCATAAAGTAGAATACATAGGACTACAAAGGAAGCTAACTGTATGAAAATACAGTTATCAAAATGAAAAAACCAACAAATTCACAGGATCCCAGTTTTAAAACTTCTGCTCTAGGAGGTTTGGGGGTCTATTTGACAGAGGCCCTGTTGTAACAGTTCATTCCTCACTCGGACAGTTGCATCCTCTTCTCCCATCCGTCTAGAGGGGTCAGGTCAGACTATTCAGAGATTAAGGGGGCAGCTAGCTACATGACCTGCAAGATGGGACTGCTAGGAAGATGTCATACCAAGAGGGAACTATTCATAAATATTTGCTAGGCAAAAAGTGCATAGCTTTTAATAATTATTCATAACTATTCAATTATTCATACTATTTGCTAGGCATTGTACTTAGCCCTGGAGATATTCCCCCCCTTCCCACCCCAAAGGGCAAAAATAGTTCCTGCCCTCAAAGATCTTTCATTCTGCTGAGGGACACAACATATAAGACACAGGCTGAGTACATACTAATAACAATAGCTAATCTTTATGTAGCACTTTAAGGAGTGCAAAGTGTTTTACTTATATTATCCTATTTGATCATCACACTATAATAATATTATCTCCATTTTACAGAGGAGGCAATTGAGGTTCAGAGAGTTGAAGTGACTTTCCGGGGTTACACAGGAAGTGAGCAGCTGAGACAGGATTCAAACTCAGGTCTTCTTGACTCCAAGTCTAATGCTCTGTTTGCTGCACCAGCTGTAGAGGGAGTGGAATCAGCAGCATGGAATATAGAACAAGGCAGCCGGAGGATCAGAAAGCGTTTGAACAGAATCTTAAAAGAAAGATTCTAAGAGTGGAAGGTTGGGAGGCAGATGGCAGGAGAAATTTTGTTGTTCACCTACCTCAGTAGTGTCTTCACGACCCCATTTGGGGTTTTCTTGGCAAAGATATTGAAGTGGTTTGCCATTTCCTTCTCCAGCTCATTTTACAGGTGAGGAAACTGAGTTGATCAGAATTAAATGACTTGCCCAGAGTCATGTCTGAGGCTGGTACATGTCTGAGTCTGGATTTGAACTCAGGTCTTCCTGACTCCAGGGCTGTTGCTCTATCCACTGAACTAACTAGTTGCCTTGAGGCAGGAGAAATAGTCAATGCAAAGGAGATGGAATGTCTTGTGCAAGAAATCACAAGTAGGCCAATATGGCTAAATCATAAATTTCATAAAGGGAATCTTAACAGGATTTTACTGAACCAGTCTCTAAGCCAAGAATGATGAAACAGCAGGCCAGAGACAAAGTGCCAGTAATCAGGTAGCCATTTAATGAATTAGTTTCATTAGGAAGAACAGATTTGCAAATCTGGAATTCTCCCGAAGAGAATTCCGCTTTACTTCAGTGAAGACAGCGATTATTTGCATAAATCACAATGGGAAGGGATGGGGGCAGGGAAGGTGAATTACAAACAATGGTTCCCAGGGCTTGAGTTGTTTCCCAAGAGAAGCCCACAAGTAGAAGACAATACAACAATTCTGGAGTCCTGTGGGAGGACAAGTCTTTGGGGGTCATTCCTTGGTGGGTCATAGGACCAAAGTTCTGTGTCGGGAACAGGTTCTACGATCTTTGAGTCGCTTCTTTTAAGGTGCACAGGCACAAGAATGCAGTGGTTGTGGGAGTGTTGTCAAAGGTTTGATTGAGCATTTCAAGATGCATTGTGAGCTTCTAACTCACAAGCTAGAAGAGGCAATTTTGGAAAATCTACTCTATTAGTATATTCATTACACGTATCACGTAGATTAACATGAAAGTCATAATTCCTTTCACAGGGAGGAGAATATAAGATTAGAAAGGTGGGAAAGGTCCAGATTGCAAAGAGTCAGTCAATAAACATTCATGAAGAGCTTACTATGTGCCAGGCACTGTGCTACCTACAGCTAGAAATACAAATATAAGCAGAGAAAATGGTTCCTGCCCTCAAGGAGCTTGTATTCTAATAGGAGAAGACAAAAGGAAGCTAAAAAGGGGGTATGGCAGAGAAAGCCTGGGGAGTAGAAATACAACCTAGAGAAGAATGAAGGCATGGCTGGTCTTGGCCTCTGTTTTAAAAAGGAGGTTCCCTGAGGAACCAGCTAAGCAAGAAAAGGCCATGGGGCAGAAGGAACTTCTAGCGTGAAAAGTCCAAAGGTAAAGTCTGAAATGCCAAGCAAATAGATTTTATCTTTGAGGCAATAGAAAGCCATAAGAATATATTGAGCAGAGGATGAGTAAAATGGTTAGACCTATGCTTTAGGGAAGTCATTTTGACAATTGAGTAGAAAATGGAGTGACATAGGGAGAGACTTGAGTCAGAGAGACCATTTAGAAGGCCATTACAATTATCTAGGTGAGAGCTGATAAAGACTCAAATTAGGCTAGTATGTTTGAGTGGGGGAGATTGGAGTGAGTGGAAAAGATGTTATAGAGAAAGAAATTACAATATTTAGGTAGGGTGAGTAAGAGACCAGTTGAAGATGACACTATGGTCTTGAAACTAGGTCACTAGAAGGAGGAAGGTTGGAGGGGAAAAGATAATGAGTTCTGTTTTGGAACATAAAGAGTGTGAGATACCTATAGGACATCGAATTAATATCCAAACATTTTAAAAGTTTTCCTGTTTCTCTTTCAAAATGGCACCTTGACATGTTTCTTCCTCACAAATTCCCAACCTCCTGTCAATCAGTTCACAGTGGTATACTAATGCAATAACAGTTTCCTATTTGGTCTCTGTGACTTCCCTACCCTGCTTAATAACCTTCAAAAACTCTTTGTCTTCTACCACAAGTCCAGACTCCTGTGCTTGATTCTGAAGGCCCCAATCTAGTACCACTTCCTATAGGTCTTCCTAGTCCCTTCTAGCAGCTAGCTAATGCCTTCCCCTCTTAAATGACCTTCTTTCAACCCTATATATATCTTGTATTGCTAGCATTTTTTATATGTCTCCTCTACCAGAATGTCCCTTGTGGGCAGGGAATATTTTTTGCCTTTGCTGGTATTCTCAGTGCTTGGCACAGTGCCCAGCACATAGTAAGTGCTTATTAAATGCTCATTGACTGACTAATTGGCCTCTGAGGTCTCTTCCATCTCTAGATTCTATAACAAAAAAAGATGATTCTTCCACTCTATCCTGCATTTCAGAGTTATCAAACTCCTAAGCTCAGAACCAAATGGTAATTGGGAAATATTTAACCAAATTAAAATGCCATACATGTTATTCAGTTGTTCAGCTGTGTCCGACTCTCTGTGACCCCACAGACCATAGCATGCCGGGACCTTCTGTCATCCACTACCTCTTGAAATCTCTCCAAGTTCATGTTCATTGTTTCCATGATACCATCTCATCCTCTTCTGTCTCCTCCTTTTGCCTTCAATCTTTCCCAATGAGTCCAGTCTTTTCATTATGTGGCCAAAATATTTAAGCTTCAGTTTTAGTCTTTTTGACCTTCCAGTGAATAGCCTGAATTAATTGCTTTCAGTCCTGACTTATTTGATCTCTTTGCTGTCCATGGGACTCTCAGAAGTCTTTTTTAGCACCACAATTCAAAAACATTGATTCTTTGGTGCTCAGCTTTCATCTCATCGCCATACATTACTGCTGGAAAAATCATAATCATAGCAAAACAACATAGATAATGTTAATTTGTGTTTTTCTAGGTCAATATGCAGCCAATAGTGATCCACTTCTATTTGAGTTCCACACTTGATAGACTGCATCTGGATTTTTGTGTTCAATTCTGGATGCCTCATTTTAGAAATGACATTAATACCTACTTAATAAATCCTAAATGATTATTAGAAGATATTGAGTAGTTCTACCCATAATATCAGCAAATGTGACAGGGATCAAAGAGGATGAAGAATAGAAATGGCTTCTGGTTTAGAACAGGAGGATCCCAGTGACCTCAGAGAGCCTAGGGGGTTGAACATGAAGAGGAGGGACACTGGTAGGTGGTGACTACAGGGTACAGAGGGCTCCTGGGAAGATTTGCATGCAAGAAGCCAGTGAGGCCTCCACCTCCAATAGGTAAAGTTTCTCCCTGCACCTCCATCTGAGGAAATGAGCCTTAATCAGCAATGCTCACTTCTAATCACCGACTCAGAAATAATTTTCCACATCTCATTTCTTTCCCAAGGTACTTCCCTATTCTTACCTCTCCCCTCACCCATTTTGGTGCTCCCTTTTCTGTGATCTTCCTCAATGAGAATGAAAACTTGAATTTGAGTTGTCTTTCTTTTTGCTTGTGTTTATATGCCTGGTGCTTAGCACAGTGCCTGGCACAAAGTAAGTCACTCAATAAATCCTTTATCTATTCAAATCCATTTTTAAATCCCCGAGTTACCTCATTCGATTTTTTTTTCTTACCAAGGCTTAATTCAACAATGATGCAAACTAAAATGAAAAGAAAATTTGTTTTCTTCCTAAACAAGTGTAGACTAGGCCAACCACAGGCTCTGCTCTTCCCCTTAGAATACAAATCAGTAGAAAACCAAGAAAGGGAAAACCTCAAGAAGAAAGCACTTGACAGGCTCCTAAATGATGACAAAAGCCTACCCTTACCTGGAAATTGATTTCTGATGAACAAATTTATGGCAATAGATCCTGGAGAGAAAACAAACAAAACCCACGCCAAAAATTCTGTGACTTGCTGCTAAACCATTGGTATTACCCTTGTTGAAGCTTTCCAAAAATAGATAAACTTCATCATTAGCCTTCAGTGCGTTCAAGCACGGAGGCATCATTATACAAATTACATGCCTGCAGAAGGGACTTTTGTGCTGGGATGAACTTAGAAAACAAGACCATTTAGCAACAGCAACAAAAGCCCCAAACCCTGAAAACAATTTTGCCTGTTGATTATTTGCTCTATTCCCTTTGCTATCATTGAACATATTTATGCCTGAGAAAGAAAATTCTTCCTCCTTGGCAGCCCCAGTTTCTCCTTTTTCTTAATCCAGCCATGAAATCATAAAGTCCCTTGTTTATGACAATATACTTTGCTGCCATGGAAACAATTATATTATAAATTCACCCTGCCCCGTGAGATCAAATAGGAAAAAACAATAATGCTAATACTTTGCCATTCATTAGAGGTTTTCAGCTGGGAGTCCCCAGTCAATCTAGATTGGCACATTTTAGATGAGGAAACTGCAAAAGAAAGCCCAGGCCACGTTCCAAAAGCCCTTGGGTTAGAGTATGAAGTGGAGTGGGCCTTCTAGCCCTATGTCCCACCCAGGGTAGTGATAAAGCCATCTGATGCCCTGTACTTCTTCCTTTCTGAGAGTGGGCCTGCCTCCAAAAGGCATCTCAGTCTGCACTTAACCAACTGTTCCCAATTAGGATGGTGTCTGATGAAAGAAACCCTGGCAATTCACAAGTCACAGAGGAGAAGGCGGATATAGTGGGCAGGGGAAAGAGACTCTGGAAATAAAGGAAGTTCCTCAGAGTGCATTAGGCCTGGTGCCCTCATGTCCAGCACCAGCTCCAGGATGTTGCTCATGTCAGAGAAAGGATGGATCTGTTCTTATGCTGCCTGTTTTGTAGGACCCCCCCCCCAACTCTTTCCTCCACTGGAAGAGGGAAGAACATAATTCTTATGAAGCCTCCAACTATCTTCTAAGGCTATTCTTAAAAGTTTTTGAATTCCTCCCCCTTCTTCTCTCTCAACCTCATTCTCTAAATATTTCTTTCCCTTGAGAAGTGATCTTAGATTACTTTATTTCTTTTCCTCTCTTCAGTAAGCACATGTGCCTCTTCTGATATGAGCTTACAGACCAAGAGGTAGTTCATCTGATGACCTTATAATCAGTTAATAAGCATTTATCAAACTCTTACTATGTATTTAGGTGCCAGGCACTGTGCTAAGCTCTGGAGATATAAAGAAAGCAAAGACCTGCCCTCAAGGAGCTTATATTCTAAAAAGGGAGGAAGCATGCAAACACCTGTAATGGGGGTCTGGCATACAAGCAGAGTGCCTCAGGTGGTGTCCCCATGTAGAATGGAGGACACTAGGGAACAAAAAACATCTCCCCATGTGGAAGACTGACAATAGGAAGCTGCTTTGGGAAAATCACGATGACATATAAGGGAATTACCTTGGAGAGTATAAGAAGCACATTCTGTAACTGGTTCTGGTAGACTGGCCATGTATTTGGGAAGAGCATTTTTTTTATTAGTTCTGTAGCTGGAACTGTCAGTGTCTTCCAAAAGGCCCGAGGTGGCTTCAGCCAACAAGCTTGCAGACAGCCCAGCATGGATACCTGAAGGAGCAGAGAGCACTTTTCAGGAGTGACCTTCAAGACTGTCAGACTTTGAAAATAAATGACAAAAGAGCCACAGAGGTTGTGCAACCACCGTTAATTCTGAAAATAGAGGTAATCCACCAACTGCTAGTTCTGACAAAATAAAGTAAAATCAAAGAGATAACAGTAGTTATAAGCAAAAAAGCATTCTTTATTCTGTTGGAGGAAGGAAACTAGGCACAATATGTACCAAGGTCTGCTATAGGACCTAGAAGACTCAAAGTAGTGCAGCTAAGCCTTGATACACATAGTAGCAGCTAGACAATGAACCAAACAATGAGATATAGCCATAGCAATGAGAGGTAACAGCAACAGTGAGGCAAGTTCGCTTCATAGCACGGCTTCATGACAGGACTGGAGTTCTTGCAGGGGCTTGTCCAAGCTCAGGCACCACCAGGGGCTGGTGTGAAAAAATCCTGTGATTTTGCCACAGCAGAGTTCATCCATTATCACTGCATCAGAGAACACATGAAGGAGAGAAGAGTGTAAGAAGACTGAAAAGGATAGAAGAGACCAGGCTATGAAGAGCTTTAAGAGCCAAACAGAGGATTTTATATTTGATCCTGGGTGTGAGAGGGAGCCACCATAGTTTATTGAGAGGAGAGATTACTTAGGCAGCTGATTTGAAGGATGGTCTGGAGAGGGGAAGAGGCTTTAGGCAGGGAGATCAATCAGAAGGCTATTTTAATATTCTAGGTGTGGAAGCAGCAGTAGTAGTAGCAGCAGTATCATTAGTAGCAGCAGCACCAGCACCAGCAGTAGCAGCACCACCACTAGCAGCAGCAAGATGTTTTCCCCCATCTGGGAATTAAGTGCGACCATTAAAAATGGGCTGGGACTGGGAATCTATTCTCTTTACTTTGTTCTCCTTTGTATGTGAAGATTATACTGATTGATACAACATCAGCAACACATTCCCTTTGATATACTTTTCTAATAGTGGTGAAAGACCTGTAGCAGTCAACCCATTCTTTCATGCTGGGCCTTCCCATGAATCCCATGATTTATGCCAATAACATGCCAACATCCCAATGTCAAAGTCAGCAACATATTGCAAAGCCAGTACCCGCCCACACACCACCATCATGTCAAAGCCAACAACAACTTTCCAAAAACATGCTGACATCATAATGTCAAAGCCAACAAAATGCCAATTACACACCATGCTTTTAACACTCTACTGTCAAAGTTAGCAACATGCCCATTACATTCCAACAACATGCTAATTACACACTAATTACACATCAGCAACACCTTGCTGTGAAAACAACCAACAACACACTAATTACATGCCAACACTTTGCCATGAAAATAAAAGCATGTTAATTACATGTCAACTACACACCAACACTTTAGGTGGAACCCCACAACCAACTACACACTAATGCTGTATGTGAAACCCTACACACCAATCATATGCCATTGACACACTAACACTTTAATGTGAAAACCTCAGCTTGCCTTCAATATGCCAATCACATGCTAATTACATACCATGTGAAAACCACAATAGGCTAATTACACAGTAATCCAAAACCCACAACATACCAATTACATGCCAACAACACACATACGTTGGCGAGAAAGATGTAGCATGTCAACTAGGTGCCAATTACATGCCAAAACATGCTAACACCCTAATGCAAAAACAATATGCCAAGAGCACACCAATTAAACACCAGCTACATGCTAACACTTTAATGGAACCCATCATGTCAATTACACACTAACATCATACCAAATTATATACACCAACACATTGTCGCGAAAACCAACATGCCAACTACATACCAGCAACACACTAACATTTTACCAGGAACAAACCTACCGCCAACTATGTGCCAATAACACACTGATTACACACTACCGCTTTACATGAAAAAACCCAACAACAAATTACATGCTAACAACATGCCAATTATACCCCAACAACATGCTAAACATTATTCCATGAAACTATGCCAATTACACACCAACACTATGCTACTATTTCCCTGTGGAAACAAACACCGATTACATGCCAACAGCACACTAACACTTTACCGTGTAATATCAAGATCTTTCTTGATTTTCCCTAATTGTCAGTGGCCATGTCAAAACAGACTCAAGAAGGTTTTCAGATATCAGTAGTTCAGTGTAAGAAAACATGGGGCTCAAAACAAGAAAATAAAGCAAGCCAGCTTCACTGAGGCTTCCTTTGGCCTTGTAGCAAGCCACTGAGATTACTGTATTCCTTACACACCCCGAATTATATTTATTTATTTTCTACACACCCTATGTGTAGAACATGTAAATGAGTTAAATCCCCATAGAAGAACATAAGCTCTCTGTCACTCTAGGCCCCTAAATTTCAGGCCCCAAGCTACAACAACAGCAACAACAATGGCTGTTGAATTAGTGAATTAGTTGAGTTAGTGAATCAGTGAAGAATCAATTCAAAAAATCATGAATATAATTTTAAAAAAAAGAGTTCTTGAAACAAAAATTTCTTTTTCCTAAACCATGAACACTAGACCAATAGGGAGTCTGGGTGGGCAAAGTGTGAATGCTTAGTTATTTCTTCTTCTAGGTTTTCCTTCTATGGTGCAGACTAAAGGTTTGAATCAGGTGGTTTCATGTGATGTTTATAAACTCATTCATAGTGGAAGGTACATTGCAGTTTGGTGATGAAAAAGGCAGAAAACAAAAAATGCCAATTACACACCATGCTTGTAACAAAAAAGATTTGTGTTCGTTATTAAATGGTAGAAGATGTTATGGCTATTAAAGATGATGATGGATAGCTAAAGAGTAACAACAGAACTTTGTTTTAAATGTGCTACATATATAATATTATTTTTATGCATATACATATATATAATACATATACATATATGCATACACACACGCACACATATATATATACATATATGTATATGAAGAAACAGCTTTCAAATAAGATTTGGACAAAAACTATTTGGTATATGATATGGTATATGATATAAAGATTCAAGTCCGAGGAACTTGACTTAGTGCCCAGCTCTCCCCCTACTTGCTACTTTTGTGACCACAGACAAGGGACCTAATCTCTTTGTGTTTAACCTGTGCTCTGGAGATACTATCTTAATTCTTATATCCACTGATAATGTAATGAAGCTTCACTTGTGTGGGTTTTATATAGGCAGAGAAAGATCTTTCATTTATTAAAAACTATGAATGTATAGGAACACAATTTCGAGGTAACGTATCAGTGATGGATGCTCATGGCAAAGCCTTCAGAGCTACAAGCATGATGTGTATTTCAGTTCATTTGTAAGTAACTTTTTTTTTTGACTGAGGGTAAAACTTCAACAACAACAAAGAAGAAATCATAAACATTTGGAGACTGAGGTATGATATTTTTTAAAGGACTATAGATTTGATAGGAAAGTTTGGGGAGTTGTGAATTTGCAAGTGAAACATGAATCTCTCAGAGTCAGGAGGCTCTCAAGTAATGTATGAGAACTAGGAGGAAGAACTGATAGGTAGAAAAACCTGATGTTGGAGCTTACGGAGGAGACTCAGGTTCTAGGAGTTAGAAGGAGACAATTCACAGTAGGTTTCACATGAGTGACTCTTGATTGCTGGGAGAAAGAATTGATCTCTTTGGCCAAGAGCTTCAGTGACAGTTATTACCCACTGATGCCACCTTACATGCTAAAAATAAAGAAACCGAGGTCCACGAGGTGAGATGACTGACTCAAGGCCACACAGAAAACTAATGGGCCAGTCTGGGAAAATCTTTCTAACAATTAGAGATATGGTAAAGTGAAACCTGGGAAAGTAGTAGGTTCCCCCTTCCTAGAGATCTTTTAATCAGAGCATAGATGAGCATTTGTCAAGTATATGATGTTAATGGAATTATGATTCAGTCACAGGGGCACTAAATGGATGTTGAGGTCATCTAACAGTATGGTTCTGAGATTTCGTGATCAAAGACTTCTTGCAGAAGATGAACATTAGCTGTCTTGGATCATTGAATTGATTAGAAGCTAAATCTTTCTCTTTCCCAGTTGATCGTTGTACAATATTGCTGTTACTGTGTATGATGTTCTCCTGAGTCTGCCCACTGGACTTTATTTCAGTTCATATAAGTCTTCCCAGGTTTTTCTGAAACCATCTTCCTCATCATTTCTTATAGCAGAATAGTATTCCTTCTATTAAATTTATGTAGCAATAAACATGATCTCATTCGAGCCTAATAACATCCCTGTGGGGCAGTTACTACAGGTGTTCTTATGCCCATTTTATAGTTAGGAAACTGAGGTTCAGGGTGATGGACTGCCATATTGAGGAATTACATGCCACTCTCTGAGGAAAGATCAGAGGCAGGATTTGAACCCAAGTTTTCCTGACTGTAGGACTGCAATGGTATCCACTGTTCTTCAAGGCCTCTCCACACTATTAGAGACAGCGTAGTGAAATGAGCTCTGAATTTGGAGTCCGAGGAACTCGACTTAGCGCCTAGCTCTCCCCCTACTTGCTACTTTTGTGACCACGGACAAGAGACCTAATCTCTTTGCGTTTAACCTGTGCTCTGGAGATGATGAACTTGGCTCCCAGAGCCTGATTACTTGATACTGCTGCTACTACTAGTACTGCTGCTGCTGGTGCTGTTTCCACTACGGCTACTGCTACTGCTATTGCTACTGCTGCATCCTCACACAGTTCAGGGTTATATGGGTGCTCTTGAGGGATTTGGGAGGAATATTTCGGCTCTATATTTATTAGCCAGTAAGGTTGGTCAACACATTTCCACATCTACAGAATATACCCAGGGGTGTGCTACTTACACCTTGGAAACTGGCAAACTACATACATACTTTTTTTTAAATTTGGAGAGCCAATTAAATATTTACCAAAACATCACTGATAACTGTACCTTTATATATCATATACTTGACAAATGGTCATTTATGCCCTGATTAAAAGATCTCTAGAAAGGAGGAACCTACTACTTTCTCAGGTTTCACTTTAGCATATCTCTGATTGTTAGAAAGATTTTCCCAGACTGGCCCATTAATTTTCTGTGTCACCTCACCTTGTGGACCTCAGTTTCTTCATCTTTACAATGATGAGGGAGGAGGGGGCACATATAAATAGATAGATAGATAGATAGATATAGATATAGATATAGATATAGATATAATTAATCATATATATAGGCAAATGTAACTCTACAGACTAAAATGGCCTCAGGCAATTGTGAAAACTTCTATTAACTAGCCTTCTCAGTGGAAGGTCCCCAGCCATGGTCCTCCTTTTATTTACATTATGATGATTTAATTATTTATTTTACTTTTTCCCTGCCTCATTGTCTAGGCAGTATTCTCTTCTCCTCTCCCTCTCTTCACTCCTTCTCTCCACACATCTGGCCACACTCCATAGTCTTTTCAAGGTTAGGGAAAAAAACCCTCATTTCAGTTGGCTTTCCCAATTCCCACCCCTCCTCCACCAACCAGATGACTACCCTCAAGCCCTGCTCATCGAATTGAGACTTAAAGAAACCTAGAGATGGCATTAGGAATCCAGGAGGGGGGAGGGGAACAGCTGATGACAGCTGCCAGCAATCCTGCAGCACTGGCAAAGGCTGCTACAGGAGTTGCTATAACAAAAATAAACAAAAGAAAACAGTCCCCTCATTTCTAACCTGGTAAGTGGCACAGTGGATAGAGTGCCTGCCCTGAAGTCAGGACGATTCTTCTTCCTGAGCTCAAATCTGGCCTCAGATACTTACTAGTTGTGTGACCCTTGGTGCTGCTGCTACTACTACTGCTTCTGCTACTGCTGCTACTATTGCTACTAATGCTGTTGCTGCTGCTACTGCTATCACTAGGACTACTTCTGCTTCTGCTACTACTACTGTTGCTGCTGCTTCTGCTACTGCTGCTGCTATTGCTACTACTGCTACTACTGCTATTGCTACTACTATTACTGGTACTATTGATGCTGCTGCTGCTGCTTCCACTACTGTTATTACTGCTACTGCTATTGCTACTGCTGCGTCCTCAAGCAGTTCAGTATACTTTAAGCTCAGAGGTCATATTAGGACAAAAGTTGAAGAACCTTTAATTCACTGAAAAATAGAGCCAGCCTCAGCAGTAATGTAGGGGCAAATCAGACAGGAGGGAGAACAATGAATCAGAGGCTGTAAGTAGGGCTTCCTGGAGAGACTGTTGAGGCTGGAGCAAAATTTCACGTACATATTCATAGTACCCATGGCTAGATGAAAGTTTTCACTAGAACAAGAAGCTCTCTGAGGGTATATCTAAAATTTTTCTACTGCCAATGCCTAGCATGGTATAAGTCATGAAGTAGGCATTTAATAATTGTTGGATTTAGTTTCTTGAAATTTTTAAATATAGTTTCACGCCTGTAACTGATCACCAGTTCTCTGAAAGAGGTGGCCCAAAGCCCAGATTAGTACCTTTGTCCCTTAAGCTTCAGCTTGTGTCTGTTAACTGTGGTGATATCCTCTCTTGCTCTGGAGTCCAGGCACAGGTCATACCTTTGAGGGAGATGGGGAATGATGGCCTACATACCAGATCTGACCTAGAGCAGCACATTGGATTGTACCAACTAAGCCTATCCCCTTGTTTCTGAAAGAGGCAGGTCCTGTGGGGATCCCTGAGTCATTACATTCAATAATTATTTGTTGCATGAAAGGCAGAGTAGGCAGTTGCCAATGCTTTCTCCTAGGCTGGACTCCCTGCTTTATGGATTTTATTTTTACATGTGAAACAACTTTGGCACTGTGACATTATTACTTGAACTGTCCTCTGGGTTGAAGAGAATGACTAATGAATCTCTGTCCTCTTTGTAGCATCTCTTTACATATTTGAAGACTTATGTCTCCACTCTGTATCTTCTCTTCCAGACTAAACATTGGTAATCTCATTCCTATTTTCCCATAATGCTCATTTTTCAAAATTTTAATCTTTTCCTTTCCCCCCACTGAAATTTTTTCAATTAGTCTACATCTATTTTGAAATACGGAACCTGAAACTGAATATACTTAGTATTCCCACTAGGGTCTAATGAAGGCCAAGTTGAGTGGAATAATAACTTCCCTGTTTTACTCTTAAGTAATATCTCTCTGAGTACAACCCAACACACTATTGTCCATTATTGCAACAGGCCCCCGTTGTTGACTTGCATTCAATTTATTGCTCATCAAGTTCTGTGACAGCATTGCCAGACCACCATTCCCTGATACTAGATTTGCATCCTTAGTTCTTTATACAGGAGTCATTCTGTTTTCACTGGACTTTATTTTATGAACATAAATGCACTCCTCTAATTTAATGAGGTTGTGCTGTGTTTTAATATCATACTGTGTGGAATGAGGCATTTTTTCAGCTCAGATCTTCAAACCCATATAGGACTGATTATCCTGACACATAATCATCTAGCTCAGGACTTCTGAAGTTGGGATCCATTGACAGATTTTGGAGGGGGGAGGAGGTTCATGAAATTTGATGGGAAAATTACATTTTTCTTTCCATTAATTTCCAATTAAAAAATTCATTTCCTTCCATTATGAATGTAGGTAATGAAACATTCTTCTAATAAGGACTCCATAGGTTTCACCAGACTGCCAAGGCTGGGGTGGAGGGTAGCTCGGCACAAAATTTAAGAATCCCTTATAAGGGGAACAATTGAATAATACTGGAGTCCTCACATGATTGTTATATAACAACAGGAGTCTTTTCTTTTGACACCAAACAAAATAGTCAAAACTTTTCATTCATTCAACATATTGACAACCAAGGCAAGAAAACATGTTATAAATAAATTTTGCTCAGGAGCCAAAAAACACTGTGCCAGGAAAGCTCTATTCACTGCAACACTTAACCATCTCTTGAAACTAGTCAGACCTGATGACCACTACCCACTTCTGTTGAGCCATATGAAAACAAATGATATTTACAAAAGAAACCTAGAACAAATGGCTAGAGAATAATAGAGGTCATGAAGTTGAGGGACCCAGGGGCCCAGTAGATACAAATGCATCTGGCACTCAGACCCTGGGAAGGTCACTTAACTTCTGTTTACCTCAGTTTCTTCATCTGTAAAATGAGAGTAACAATAGCACTGACCTTCCAGTGTTGTTGTGAGGATAAAATGAGATATTGGTAAAAAGCATTTTGCAAACCTTAAAGCACTATATTGTGATAAATTGGATAGAGTACTTGGCTTAGTGTCAGAAAAACCTTGGTTCAAATCCCCCCCCACCTAACATTTACTCCCAGGGTAAGACTGGGCAATTTACATAATCTCCCTTGGCCTCAGTTGACTTATCTGTAAAATGAAGGTGTTTGACTAACTGGGCTCTAAGGGCCCTTTCAATTCTAAATCTCTGATCTTTTAAACCCTGGGTAAGAAACTGAAGACAGGAAACAAGCAGGTAGTGTTTTCATTGTTGCTGCCAATTGAAGGTAAGAGTTTCAGAAAGTGGATTTGAGAAGTCAACAGCTAGTAAAGAAAATGGTGTCTAAGAAGGAGGTTTTTTAAATTTCTGGGCAATAACTTAAAATAGGAATGATTGGTTCTTAGCCTAAGAGGTGGAATGGACCTATTGTTGTTTAGCCATTTTTAGTCGTGTTTGACTCTTCGTGACCCCATTTGGGGTTTTCTTGGCAAAGATGCTGGAGTGGTTTGCCATTTCCTTCTCTAGCTCATTTGACAGATGAAGAAACTGAGGCAAACAGGGTTAAGTGACTTGCTCAGGGTCACACAGCTAGTAAGTGTCTAAGGCCCATTTGAACTCAGAGTGGACCTAACCCAGTTGGCAAATAAACAAACAAATGTTTGTCTGGAGTCTTATAATAAATCTATTTAAGAGGACTTTAAGTTGAAAATGAAAGGGAGTCTATATATCCCATATATAGGCAAAGTCAGTTGCCATGGAATGAAGAAAGTTCAAAATAACCAAAAGAATAGCAGTGGGGAGTATAAGTATTTTAGGGGAAAGACTATTCATCCAGAGAGACAGATTCATGGCTTTAGATATCTATATGTGAATTGAAGTAAATAAATTTTTATTAAGCTCCTACTGTATACAAGACACAAAGAAAGAAATGTCATAATCCTTGTTCCCACAGAGCTCTTAATGTAATGGAAAGGGGTAAGACATGTCCTCAGATAGCTAAGATATAACACAGAAAAGATAGGGGTTAAAAAGATATTCAGATACAGCGTTTTGTTCAGCTGTGTCTGACTCTTCATGACCCCATAGACCACAGCTTGCCAATACTGTCCATGGGGTTTTCTTGGTAAAGATAGTAAAATGGTTTGTCATTTTCTTCTACAGTAGACTAAGGCAAAAAGAGGTTAAATGACTTGCTCAGAGTCACATGGCCAGTAAATGTCTGAAGCTGGATTTGAATTCAGATATTTCCGACTCCAGGCCTGGTGTTCTATCCACTAAGCTATCTGCTGCGTTTGGATAAGAGTACTATAACAAAATGTGAAGAACGAGAATCCTTCATGTTAGGGATAAAGGGTAGGGAGGTCAAGAAGCAAAAGAAAATATTTTAACTTTTTTTCTTTAATGATGATGGTATAATTTTATTTGCCAACTGACAAAATATGGATCCTAAACAAGGTGAACTAGAAATCTTAGCTCAAGGAACAAAAGTCTGCTTATCATTGAGATATGGTGGGATGAGACTCATGACCAGATTAAAGTTCTGGAGGGCTACAACAAAAAGAAAATAATGTGTTATAGAATAGAGGATTGTTTAAGAAGGCATACTAATGTGAGGAAATACAGGGAATGGAACAGGAAGTATAAAGGAAAACATTTGGGTGAGGGTCAATGGAGTGAGAAACAGAAATAGATTTTGGTGAATATATGTTAGGAGAGTCTCCAATATGCTTAGTTCTGGTTTGATTTGAGGATGAAATAAAGCACTGAAGTCATTAAACAGTTACCAAAGAAGCTTACCTTGCCCTAATACAGCAAGGGTTTGTGACAAGAACGCATAATGGCATTTAGTTCCCTTGGACATTACCCCTCTCGTCTCCTGCCGGAAACATATCTGGTCAGTAAGTCATCAGCATACGGCAATTTATGTGATGTTAGGCACTCACCAAGTCTGAAAGGCCCAGACTCCAAGTGTCTGGGACTCCCCCCTTCCCCCTTCCCAGATGACCAGGAAGCTGTGTGATGGAAACCAGCGACAATCAGGTCCCAGGGCAACTTTGTCCTGGGCCTATCCCATGCTGGCCAGGGGAGAGGGAGGAAAAGCTGGAGGTGTGATGGGGAAGCTGTGTCAGGGAAGCTGAGGCAGATTAGGTCCTGGGGATAGTTTTGTCTCCTTTTAAGTAAAGCCTCCTGATATTGTGGGTAGGAGAAAGAAAATGCATCAGTGAAATGCTGGCCCTCTCACAACCTCCCAGGCAAAAGGAGGACATAGATGATTAATTCAGGAATTAGATCACAAACCTTCCACAAAGACAGGTGTGTACTAATAAATAGTTAACTGTCAGTTGTCTGACAGGAAAACTGTATGTAGGAAACATTTTTCAGCTTAATCTGCATTGTTAACATTTTTTCCTCTCAATTTAGACAACCAACAAAACAATAAATGAAACCTCGATTTGTAGTGTTTTGCCAGTTTCCAAGCTCACAATAAAAATTTAACAATGGGCTCTAGCCTACCCCCGTGCAGAGACATAATGAATGACGGAGGACTTCATCTAATCAGACATTCTGTTGTAGCTTCCTCTCTGCCAAAGTAATAACAGCTGATGAATTCTTGACCAGTCTTATAGATCATTGTGATTGTGACCAATCAGGAGAAACTGGGCTGAAATAGAAATGTTATTATGAATATCAGCAAAAAGTGATTACTCCATCTCAAAGGCTGTAACAAAGGAGAAGAAAATCAGGCATAGACTAAAATGTAACCAAATTTTGAGAGAACATAAGGCAAAGAGTTCAGATACTAATTCTGAGTTCAAATAGTCAACAGTCAAAAATTCTACAGCAGCTGGTCAGAATCAGAAAGGACATTCTCAAGAATGAAATTCTGAGAACATGAGTACATGACTCCAACCAGAAAGACAAAGAGAAGCTGTTTAAAGAAACTGATATGGATGCATAGGAAACTCATTAATGATTTCTACACTGCTGTTACTGCTGCTGCTGCTGCTACTACTACTACTACTACTACTGACAATAACGTTTATATAGTGCTTATTATGTACCAGGCACCATGCTAAGCAGTTTACAATTTTGATTTCTTTTGATCTTCACATCAACTTGAGAGGTAGTTGCTATCATTATCCCCATTTTGAAAATGGGAAAACTGAGTCAAACAGAGGTTTAAGTGACTTACTCGGGTCACACAAACTTAGTGTTTTAAAAGACAGGTATAGACTATGGAATCAAGGTCGTGTAATGGAAGATAAATAAAAAAAACCAACATGCCGCTAGTTCTATAAGAAGTTCAGAATGAACTGAGACTGGGAAGAATGCTAAGGTTAATGAAAAGGACTTTAAAAGTCGATGTTAGGGACAAGAGTGAGCAATAGACTCCCCATAGAGCAGAGAGGACATGAAAAATAGATGACAGAGAAAAGGCAGCTACACAACTCATTTGGATTAGAACCTCGAAGAGCAGAGCAAAAATGGTTAATAGAGTTGGAACTGAAGATAAATGAGATGGCAAGAGAATGCCTAGCTGCCCACAATGAGCTAAAGTCACCAGGCCCCAATAAACTACATACATAGGTACTGAAAGAGCTGGCAGATATTATTGGTGAATCACTTCTTGGCCTATTCAAGCTAAAATTAAATGCAGATGTTATTGGTGAGCCACTGTCAGTGACCTTTGAAAAATTGTGTAGGATTAGAGAGGTGCTACAAGGCTGGAGAGGGGACATATTACCAATTTTCTAAAAGAGAAGGGCAGAGTCTATAAACTGTAAGCCAGTGAATTTGACTTTGTCTTTGAGTATTTAGAAAAGGACATAGTGATCATGTAGAGCCAGCATGGCTTCAAGAACAGGTCATGTCAGACTAACCTCATTTATTTTTTTGAAAGGGTCATAGATCTTCTGGCTACAAGGTACCTCGAATGATTATTGGCTCTAGCTGCCTGCCTTTTTTCTCATTTGTATGGCATTGTCGTCCCTTTTTTTGCCCAAGAGTTGAGGATATTGAGCTTTGGAAAGCCTTTCCAACCCTTTACTTAGGGAAACAAATTAGTAAAATGAGAGTAGAAACCCTGGGCTTCTCCTTTGTTATTCAGTTGTGTCTGACTCTTTGTGAACCTATTTGGGGTTTTCTTGGCAAAGATACTGGAGTGATTTGCCGTTTCCTTCTCCAGCTCATTTTACAAATGAGGAAACAGAGTTAAATGACTTACCTAGGGTCACACGGTAAGTATCTGAGGCCAGCTTTGAACTTAGGAAGATGAGTCTTCCTGATTCTAGGCCTGGTGCTCTATCCACCACACCACCTAGGTGTCCTGGGTTTCTCTTGAATTGTAGCAAAAGGATCTATGGAGAATTTTTAATCCAGAGGTCTGGGGCTCTCCCTTGTTCATAGAGTTTTATTTGGGTATCAAAGAGCCTAGATTCTTACAGAAAATACCAAGGATGATATAATCAGAGCCAGATAGCCTGACATTTAAATAACAGCAGTCCTACCCTCCAATTCCTATGTGTTTGAGGGTTAGCACAGGGCCTGACACATAATAATAGGCAGTTGTAAAGTGTTGTTGAATGAAAGTTGAATAAATGGGGATAGATTCTACCATAAAATATGGCAGCTAGGTGATGCAATGGATAGAACGTAAGGCCTGGAGTCAGGAACACCTGAGTTTACGTCCTGCTTCAGATATTTACATGGTGTGTGACACTAGGTAAGTCACTTAATCTCCATCACTCTATCTCTAATAAAGAGCCCATGTCATAGCTCTGTGTCTGGTTTATGATGGATTTCCTGAATTTGTCATTTAGGTCCTGGAGGTCTGCGGTATATTACTACCAGTATACTGCTTTTGTTTCTCCTTTGACATCCTTTCTGTGATGACCTCTGGGATTTCGGAGAGTAGAGTTCTATTACTACCTTTGCACCAGGTAATCTTAATTACATGGAAGTTAGATGATGCAGTGGAGTAGAACATTGGGCCTGGAGTCAGCAAGACCTGAGCTCAAATTCAGTTTTGGATACTTAATGCTGTGTGACCCTTGGCAAGTCACTAAACTTCTATAAAATAAGGATAATAACAGCACTTACCTTTTAGGGTTGTTATGAGGATAAAATGAGATAATATTTGTAAATAGCTTAGCAAATGCCTGGCACATAATAGGCACTATGTAAATGCCTATTCTCTGCCCTTCCTCTCAATATTGAAAATCTATTTCATGCATCAAGGAGGGGATCTGGTTGATTAATTAATTCATTAATTAAGTTTGTCATGGAGGTTGGGACTCTCTAAATCTTACCCAAACCAGAAGTACAGTGGCTATTCATGACCAGACTCCCACTGTTGATCAGCTTGGGAGCTTTGACAAGCTCCATTTCTGACTGGTCTGGTTTGCCTTCCTTTGGCACCTTGATGACTCCTGTGGGGTGGGTAGTTAACCATATCAGTGCTAGATTTATTGTGGACACCCAATTGGTCTAATCCTACTATAATTCAGAATTCCCAAACACAAGAATCTATGAACCTCAGCTTCCCCTAATAGCAGAGATTACAGATGTGTACCACCATACCAGCGGCACCTGGTTATAAAATAATAAATGGTGGTTGTATTGAATTGGCCTTCTTATTTGTAACTAGAAGGTGCTGACATGCACCATCTTCTCTCCTTATAGAGATCTTTTAAGGGCTAACTAGACAGTATTTTAGTGTATCTTTCTTACACCCTCAAATGCTGTTATGGTGTATGTCACCGTAATAAGTCCCTGCCATAGTGCTGAACTAAACAGAATTAAGCTTTTAGAACTGGTCAGTAAAGTTAGGCTCCTATACTTTTAAGGTGTACATTTTATTAATACTATTGTTTTTAGATCACAATCATTTCAGGAAATTCCCTTCTCCCCTTCCTTCTCCCGTTTAGGTTAAATCTTCCCTCGTAACAAAGAAAAACAATAAAGCAAAATCACTTTATATAGTGGAGGACCTTTGTTTTTTGAAAGATCCTTTTGATTTTGTCTTCCAGTAACCTTTAAAACTGATGTACCTATAATCAGCATGAGGCTTATCTTCCATGTCTCTAGCAGGTGGAATGAGAACAGGATGCTCTCTAGTTCATTTCAGAAGATCTTAAAACGATCTCATTTTTCTTAATGACTGATTGAAAATGAAATACAGTTCCATCTCATTTTCATTCTTCTCTCAATTCAGGAATCATTTATCAAACAGAGGCAGCTCAGTTCAATAGAAAGAAGACTGGCTTAGTGACTTCAAACCCTAGCTTTGTCACTTACTTATGACCTAGGGCATATAAGTCTCAGTTTTCTTCATGTCTCAAATGGGGATGTTAGTACTTCACAGAGTAGTGGTGAGGATTGAATAATGCACTTGAAGAGTTAGACGCACATACTTCAATTTCAACATTTTTTTGAACACCTACTGTATGGAACACTGCGCTAGGCCCTTGGGGAGAAGTCAGGTTCAGGTAAGACACATTGCCTATCCCCTTGTAGTTTTTAGTCTAGTCTAATATATGTGCACGTCATCATTGTTAAACCAACTAGGACTGGAATTTGCCTTAGCAAATTGGAGCAAAGCTTTCAACTTGGTGTCTTCACATTACATCTCAAAAAGCCATTTACAGTTTCAAATGTCTCCAACTCTTCTTTTTCCCACCATCAATTTAAAAACAAACATGTTTTTATCAATATATGTGTGTGTGTGTGTGTGTGTGTGTGTTGTTGTTGTTGTTGTTGTTGTTGTTGTGTTTGTCCTTTGCTCTCGAAGAGGACCATGACATCAGGGAGATGATGACATGACTTGAAATTGACTTTGATTTGAGTGAGGGAGGGCTGTGCAAGGTCACCAGCCTCACTTTCTCCTCCAGAGCCATCTGGGTCCAGTGGCGAGATATTCATCATGATGACTGGAGATGGCCCAGGATGCAATGGGAGACCCTGGCCCTTTTAAGCTAAGATCTTTTCAGGTTCTCACTTTGAGTGCAGTAACACCCATTCAGTGAATAGGCCTCTTTAAGAAGTGAGTCAAGGAATGGCCCCTTTAATCAAAAAAAAAAAAAAACAAAGTAGGAGGGGAAGACCCTCAGGGTTGCTGGCCAAAAGAAAAACAGTTATTATTTACATTCACTCTGAACCAAGAGGGCCATGTATACATACATATTCATGTATATTTGTATACACGCACACATATATTTGCAGTTCCCCAAACAAGATACTCCATCTCTTGTTCCTAATCATTTTCTCCGTCTCCCATGTCTAGAGAATGCTTTCCCTCCTCATCTCTGCCTCCTGGCTTCCTTCAAGTGTCAGCTAAAATTCCACCTTCTACTGGAAGCCTTTCCTAATCCTTCTTAAATCTAGTCCCTTTCCATTGTTGATTATTTCCTATTTATCCTGTGCATAGCTTGTTTGTGCATAATTGTTTACATATTTTCACCCCCATTAGATTACCAGCTCCTTGAGGACAGAGACCATCTTTTTGCTTTTCTTTGTATCCCCAGCACTAACACCGAGACTGGCACAGGAAAGGCACTTAAGACATGTTTATTGACTGCTGTCTTTTGTATTTACACCACAGTAATTTCTCTTCCCTCCATATTACGACAAAGAAAAACAATTAAGCAAAAAAAGTTTGACACAGGGCCCATGTCTTACAATTTTTATAGTTTTCTATTCTAATAGTTGCCCACTTCCATCAGAGATTTGTTTAATTATCTGTTCTCTGGCACCTTTACTGGTTTTTCATTTGCTCATTGTTTCGCTTCCTTTCTTTTTAATTCATTCATATTGTTATAGTCATTGTGTATACTGTTTTCTTGCCTCTGACATTTATGCCCTCATGTTGCAATAGATTCTGGTTGGTCTTCCTGCTTCTAGTCTTTCCCTACTGTAGTCCGTCCTCTACTCATCTGCCAAAGTTATCTTCCTAAAGTGTAATTTCTGATCATATCACCCTCTACCCAGTAAACTCTTGTGGCTTTCTCTTAAGTCTAGAATAAAATATAAAATACTACCCCTGTTGTCTTTTTATTCTCTATTCCCTTCCATATACCCTATAACCCAGTGAAACTTGCCTCATACAACACATTTCTGGTCCCATTTTTCACTGATTGTCCTCTGTGCCTGATATTCTCTCACTCCTCACCTCAGTTTCTTGAATTCACTGATTTTCTAAAATCCCACCTTACTGAAAAAAAGGTTTTCCCAGTTCCTGGTTCTCCTTCTGTGATTACCTCCAATTTACCCTGCATATATATCTTATAATCTTGCAGATAGAAAGAGAGAGAGACATTGATGATAGATAAATGGGTATGTGATAGATGCTGTTTGTCCTTTGTTTTCGAAGAGGATCAATGATATCACAGCTAAGGTCTTGACTTGTGCGTGAACTGGATTTAAGGGAGGTGGAGCTGCACTAAGTCATCAGCCTCACTCTCTCTTCCAGAGTCATTGAAGACAAAAGTCAGGATGCAGTCGATGACCTTGGTGTCTTTGATGTCTGACCAAACTCTACATACTTCACAGTGCCTGCTTCAGCCACCTTCATGGCTGTTGGAACAAATTATTCTCATCTTCCCATTCTGCCAGGGGAAGTCTTCACATGCTTAGGGTAGACATCCCCCTAACCCACTTGGTGATTTGGAGAGATAGCTAGATAATAGATAGATAGATAGATAGACGATAGATGATAGCTTGATAATAGATGATAGTTACAGATAGATGATAGATTGATAATAGATATATGATAGTTACAGTTGGATAGATAATAAATTGATGATAGATATATGATAGTTATAGATAGATTGATGATAGATAGATACGTAATAGTTATAGATAGATGATAGGGGATAAATAGATAAACATTTCTATGTTGTCTCCCTGTCAGAGTCTTGATTCCTTGAAGGCAAGAACTATTCATGCTGTTTTTTGTATCCCTAGCACTTAGTACAGGAGATATAAGCACATATTAGGTGCTATATGTTATTAGTAAATGCTTCTCAATTTGATTTCTGCTTAACATAAGATCATAGATTTGGAAGTGAGAGGACTGTTACAAGTCCATTGAGTCTAACAACATCTTTGTACAAATGAAGAGCCTGAGGCCTAGAGAAATTAAGTGATTTTCCCAGTATCACACAGCTAATAAGTGTCTGAGGCAAGATTTGAACCCAGGTCTTCTTGATTTCAAATGCAAGTGTCCTATCCACCACACCATGCCACCCCTTACTCTGCTTATTTTTTCATCAGTTCACACAAACCTTTCCTTGTTTCTCTGAATCCTAATATTCATGGCTTGATAGTATATAATAATATTCTGTTCCAGTGATATGCCATACTTTCTTCAGCCATTTTCCAAACTGATGAACACATACTTTCTTGCAATAAAGAATGATATGATGATTATCTTGGTACATATCGGACCTTTGATTCTTTCTTTAACTTCCTTGGTGCATATCCCCAGTAGTAGGATCACTGGACCAAAGGATATGGATAATTTAATCACCTTTCTTGCACAATTCCAAGTTGAAGTTCAAAAGAGTTGGACCACTGCATGCCACTCCATTAATATTTAAGAATAGCCATTAAGTAAAACGCATGATTCTCAGAGCTTCAATGATGTATTCAACAGCCTGAATGGATCTAAGCAAATAGATATTTGCCTATAACCAGGCAACAAAATAAATAACTTGATTTGTATCTTCGGATGCACTCTTCATATCATCCGGATGTAATAACTCACTTTTATACAGTACTTTAAAATTTATGAAGTACTTTTACTATGACCCTCTGTGAGGGAGATAGAAGAGGCAGTATTAGGATTACTAACCCATTTTACAGATGATACAATAGAACTCAGAAAGACAAATATGTCCACAATCACACAGCTACTAAGTTTTAGAGCCAGTATTCAAGTCTACATCTTATTCCAAGTCTAACACTCTTTCTATTATGCTATATAATTTCAAAAAGCATTTATTAAGCACCAGCTTATATGCCTGGCACTGTACCAGGATACAATGGCACAAATGATAAAGTCCTTGCCTTCAAAGTGCTCACATGTTGTTGAAGAGAAGCCACATGTAAACAGATAAGTAAGAAACACAAAGCTATTTGGACTTTCAATTGAGAGGTGATACTTGAGCTGAGCGACTGCAAGAGACAGATGTAAGGAGGAAGAACATTCCAGCAAAGGGCAAAACCTATGCCAAGGCACAGAATGTGCTTTGTGTATTGGGAGCAATGAATAGTCCAATCAGTTTGGACTACATAAGAGTCAGCAATGTGGTCTTGGCCTTAAAGGGTATGTTGGAACCAGATTGTAAGGGATATTAACTGCAAAATAGACAAGTTTTATTTTATTCCAGAGGTAATAGGGAGCCAGTGAGTCTTCTTGAGAAGGTGAGGGGCATGGATAGACCTATGATTTAGGAATATCAATTTGGCAGCTGTGAAAATAATGAATTAGAGAAGGGGGAGGCTAGAAGTTGGGAAACCAATTAGTGATCCAGGCAAAAAATGTTAAAGGTCTGAAATAGGATGGCAGAGAGAGGGGGACTAAAGTGAAAGATGTGGAGATAGAATTGTCAGGACTTGGCAACTGATTTGATGTGGGGGTATGAGGGAGAATAAAGAATTGAGAACAACTCCTAAGTTATCAATCAGGGTCATTGGAAGGATGATGTCCTTTGTGAAAAAAAGGAAATTAGGAGGAAAGGTGGGGTGGGGTTGGGGGAATAAGTATTTATATATTGCTACTAAGTGACAGGCACTGTGCTAAGTGCTTTTTACAAATATTATCTCATTCGATTCTCAACAATCCTGGAAGGCAGGTGTTATTATTTTCAATCCCATTTTATAATTGAGGAAACCAGAAGTTAAGTGACTTGCCCAGGGTCACACAGCTAGTAAGTATAAGACATCAATTTTGAACTCAGGGCTTCCTGACTTCAGGTTCAGTGCTCTATAGTACCAAATTCCTGATGAAGATAATGAGTTCTGATTAGGATATGTTAATCTTGAGATGCCCATGGGACCTCCAGGTGGATTTGTCCATCAAGCAGCTGGTGATGTGGGAGTAGAACCCAGGAGAGTGATGAGGGCTGGATACACAGATGGGTGAGTCTGGAACTTAGGTAGAGTACTTGCTGAGGTCCTTTGTTTTCTTGGTGTTAATTGTTAGGCCAAAATTAGCATAAGCAGCAGAGAATCAATCCATACTTTGTTGCATCTCAGCTTCAGAGGCTGCATTGAGTGCGCAATCATCTGCAAACAGAAAATCATGCACCAACACTCCCTCTATCTTGGTCTTGGCTTGTAGCCTTTTCCAGTTGAAGAATTTACCATCAGTGCAGTAGCTGACCTTGATCTTTATTGAAGGCGTTTGTTGGGACAGCTAGGTGGAGCAGTGAATAGAGCACTGGCTCTGGAGTCAGGAGGACCTGAGTTCAAATCGGCCCACAGACACATAAAAACCCACTAGCTGTCTCTGGGCAAGTCACAACCCCAATTGCCTCACTAAAATAAATAAACAAACAAATAAATAAATAAAGTAAAATAAATAAACAAATGAAGGCGTTTGTCAATGTGGCTGAAAACATCATGTTAAAAAACGTGGGAGCAGGCACACAGCCTTGTTTCACTCCAATGGTGACTGGGAAAGTGAGAGTATTGCCCGTCATCCAGAACCTCGACAAGCATGCCATTGTGAAATTGACATATAACACTGATGAACTTCTCTGGGCAACCACATTTTGACATAATTTTCTATAAGCCCTCGTCACTGACAGCATCAAATGCTTTAGTCTCTAGGGTCTTATGAATAACTTTTATTTTTTGCCCTTTCCAGTGGGATTATTATCATAGGGAAGAAAAAGCAATCTCTGAAATGTCTAGTGTTTTCTCAAGGTGTTTTGGTGATGGCAGATATAAAGGTGGGAATGTGGATTGGAAGAAGTTAGAGTGTAATGACTTTTCACTTGCCTTTTTGTTTTGTGTTAAATTCATTTGCATACCAAGCCAGAAGGGAGGTGAAAGAACCAGAGAGAGAAAGGGACAGAAACAGAGAGGAGAGACAGACAGACAGGGAGAGACAAAGACAGACAGAGAGAGAAGGAGAGACATAGAGGAGAGACAGAGACAGAGAAAGAAGGGGAGGGGGGAAGGAGAGAGAGAAAGAGGGAGGGGGCTTGTGGAGACTTCATAGGGATTGATGTTGGAGGGTACAGGATCAGATGGAAAAAGGAATTTACTCCCCTCTTCACCAAGCCTTCTGTCGAATTGGCTTCATAATCTCTCTGTCTTTCTCTCTGTCTCTGTCTCTCTCCGTCTCTGTCTCTCTTTGTCTCTCTGTCTTTATCTGTCTGTCTCTGTCTTTCAAGGTGCTGTTATTATTCCCATTTTATAGGTGAGGTAACTGAAGCAAACAGAGGTTAAATGACTTGCCCAGGGCCACACAGCTAGTAAGTGTCTGAGGATGGATTTGAATTCAAGTCTTTGTGACTTCAGGCCCAGCACTCGAATCAGTATTAAGCACACAGTAAGTGCTCAATAAATGAATGTGCCTAATAAATGCTTGTTGACGATGAGCAGAGTTATCATAATTAGTCACGAGCCCTGAGCAGTCTGTGCTTATAGCCTTTTGCTGACTTACAGTATCCCATCGAAGAAGTCTTCCCAGTGAGCTCTAGGTGTGGATAAGAACAACAGCATTTATGCAGCATTTTAAGGATGGCTCCTTTGCTGCCTTCTGACAGTTCTGTCCCTGGAGCCCGTCAGGTTAGCAGCTCCCGTTTGCAGTCGATTTTACTGCTGTTCCTGACACTGCCTTTGAGACAACTTATCCTTCCTGACACCTGGGCTGACATAGAGGCCACCTTATTTCTGATTCCTGTACGTCCAGTTTCTCTGCCTGGGGCTGTTGTTGTCCAAGAGGCCACCGGGACCCAGAGATTCTGTCATGTTACAAATACTGTAGTGTAGATAGAAGAAATGCAGATGTTTAGCCTGGAGACAAGAAGACTCAGGAGAGCAGGACATGATGGGTAACTTCAAGTATTTGAAGAGCTGTCACAGTGGAAGAAAGGTTAAACTTTTTCTGCTTGGCCTTGGAGGGCAGAAGCAGAAACAACCAGAAGTTATGGACAGGCAGATTGAGGCTCGATAGAAGTAAAGCTTCCTAATAATTAGAGCCATCCAAAAATAGGATGGTCTGCCATCACTGGAAATCGTCAGGCAAAGGTCAATCACTTGTGAGGAAGGGGTATGGTAGAGGGAATTTTAGATTAGAGATAGTATGGAATAGTCTTGGGTTTGGAGTCAGGAAGGCTTCTGGTTCAAATTCCATCTCCAGCAATTACTAGCTGTATCATTTAACTTCTCTCTACCTCAGTTTCCTTATCTATAAAATGGGAATAATAATATCACTTTACAGAGATATGGTAAGGATAATATGTGTTATGTACTACATAAATAATAGCTATTTGTATTTAGGGATGGAATACATGATCTCTGAGGTCCCTTCCAAGTCTGAGGTTCTATAAAAATGACAAATTCTGAAATAATTGAAACTAAAGCCATATTATTTGAAATTGTGCTCTGCTGGGTCTAGTAAATATTTGTTCTCTCTCTCTCTCTCTTCTGTTTACAATTTTATGTTTTCATTTCATTATAGTGTAACTACTTGGGCAGCCTGCTATTATGAAGGACATTGATAATAAGCTGGAGAATGTCTAAAGGAGGACAGTCAGGATGGTGAAAGGACTCGGGTCTGTGTTATTTGAGAACTGGGTGAAGGAAATGGAGATGTTTAGGATGGAGAAGAGAAGATGCAGGGGACCACATGAATTGTGTTCACGTATCTGAAAATCTGTTATGTGGAAAAGGGATTAGACTTTTTTTTTTTGTCATTAAAGGGTGAAAGCAATGGATAGAAGTTGCTAAGAGGCAAATTTAAGCTTGATGTCAGGAAAAAAACTTCTTAGCAATTAGAAGTATCTGAGAGTGGAATGAACTGCTTCAAGATGTGGTGGGTTACCATTCCTTGGAGGTCTTCAAACTGAGGCTGGATGACCACTTGTCAAGTGGGGGTTCCTTTTGTATATGGGTTGGACTAGGTGGTCCTCCTGACTTTCAAAATCTGTGATTCTGTGAAATCTTACAAGCCTTCTGTACTAAAGACTGCCAACCTTTATTCTCTATGTTTAAGACTTTGTTTTTCACATCACTGTAGCTTCCTAAAATCCATCCCCACCCTTTCCTACTCAGAGAACTTCCTCAGCAACAACAAGGAAAACAAGCTACGAAAAGAAGAAAGTCCTGGCTACTGCACCTGATAGTATGTGTATCATCCTATACCTGTAGTAGTCTGGAAGGTTTTGCTATCACTGATGTGCACCATACACATTTTCCTCTGGTTCAGGAGGAAAGCGAATATTAAGCCTCCATTAAGATATCCCTTTATACTTCTTCTCCCTGATGGTTGAAATGGAAACTTAATTTATCCTGCTCACCCATATCTTGCTCTCTTGGAAAATGTTTCTTGGCCCTGGGGAGCCTTGGGACTATTTTGGAGGATACCACCTCTACTCCATTCTCTTTTATCTTCCTGTTTGATTCTTCCAGTCAATCAACCAATTAATTAGTTAATTTATAAGCATTTAAGAGCTTACTATGTGTCTGGCACTGTGCCAGACAATAGATATACAAAGTAAACACATAGGAAGAAACCTTGGGGAGCTTATATATATATAATACACACACACACACACACACACACACACACACACACATATACACATATAGTATATATATATGTATATATAATTTTATGCAAAATATATGCAAGGCAATTTTGGGAAAGAGAGATGCTAACAATTGGAGGAGAAATCAAGAAAGGATTCATTGTAGAAGGCGGTGCTTGAGCTTGGTTTTGGAGGAAACATGAGATTCAAAGAAGCAAAGGTAAGGAGGGAGACTTTCCTCTGTGACCCTCTGATGTCATAGGTAGCTTCCCTAATTGTGTTAATGTCATGTTTACTGATGTTGGAGGTTGGGATCCCCATTTCACATTTACTGGGTGTCTATTACATGCAGAGTTTACACCAATGGACCACCACCCTCCTACAGGCTGTGCTCTGAATCTTCCTCCCACTCCATGTCAATCATTCTGATGCTGATATAGTCCTATTCTACATAGTGGGATGATATAAAAGGTGGGGAACCTGTGGCCTTGAGGCCTCATGTGGCCCTCTAGGTCCTCAAGTGTGGCCCTTTGACTGAATCCAAACTTCATAGTATAAAGCCCCGTAATAAAAGGATTTATTCTGTAAAACTTGGACTCAGTCAAAAGGTCGCACCCAAGGACCTAGAAGACTATATGTGGTCTCAAGGCTCAGGTTCCCTGCCCCTGGTGCTGTAAACCTTCTAGCTTAACTCCCTTTCCTCCCATGTTACCTGTGCCAGGTCAATTAAATTCTGTAAGCCTCTATGCAACATAGGATCTCCTCCTCAGAGGATCTTTCAGGGAAAATGAAATGCCTCTCTCTGATTGGATGAAACTGCGATAAGACGATTGCCTGTTAACCCCTTTCTTCCTTGGAAGATTGTCTTCTGCTAAAATGGACCAAGGAGGGAAAAATTACCTATCAGATGCATTGAGTGAAACAAGTTCATGAGCAAACAAGGGATAGAGACGATCTACCAAAGATAAAATGGATAATTATGATTAAGTAAAATTAAAACACTTTCGCACAGACAAATGTAATAAACCTAAGATTAAAGAGAATCAAAAAATCTTAACGATAAGTTTCTCTGATCAAGACATATAAAAGCTGATACAAATTTGTAAGAATAAAATCCATAACCCAACTGATATATGGTCTAAAGATAAGAATAGGCTATCAGTAGCCAATGCGAAAAAAGATCCAAATCACTAATAATTAAAGAAATGCAAATTAAAAAATTTCTGAGGTTTCATCTCATACCCATTAGATTAGCAAAGATGATTAAAAAAGGAAAGTGACAAATGTCAGAAGGGCTGTGGGAAAACAGGCACATTGATGCACTTTTGACAGACCTGTGAATGGATATAAAGATGCTGGAAAACAATTTGGAATTATATACAAAAAAGTCACTAAACAGTATATACTTTTTGACCCACCAATGCTACTTAAAAGAGATTAAAGAAAGAGGGAAAGGTCCTATGTGTACAAAAATAGTTTTAGCAGTTCTTTTTGTAGTGGTGAAACTGGAAACTAAGAGGATGCCCATCAATTGGGGAAGGGCTGAACAAACTCTGGTATATGAATGACTGAGTAATGAGGAAATAGGTGATTTCAAAGAGACATGGGAAGACATATAAATGGATGCAGAGTGAAGTTAACAGAGCCAGATCAATGTACGCTATTTCATCAATAAAATAAAAAATGAATAATTTTGAATATTTTAATAAAATTAATAATAAAATAAGCAGAACCATGAGAACAATTTATATAACAACAGTGTAAAGACAAAACTTTGAAAGTAATAAGAACCACTTCACACTTATCAGAAATGATAAATGCTAGAGGGCATGAAAGAAAAATAGATACATTAATGAACTGTTGCTAAAGTTGTGGACTGATCCAACCATTCAGGAAACAATCTGGAACTATGCTCAAGGGCTATAAAACTGTGCATAGCATTTGACCCAGCAATACCACTACTAGGTCTATCCCAAAGAGATCAAAGAAAAAAGAGAAGGACCTATATGTACAAAAATATTTATAGCAGTTCTTTTTGTGGTGACAAAGAATTAGAAATCAAAAGGATACCCATCAATTGGGGAATGGCTGAACAAGTTTTGGTATATGATTATGATGGAGTACCAATTGTGCTGTGGGAAATGATGAAGGCAGTGGTTTCAGAAAACAAAACAAAACAAAATAAAACATGGTAAGATCCATATGGGCTGATTTAAAGTGAAGTGAGAAGAACCAGGAGGACATTGTGTATGGTAATAACAATGTTGTAATGTCTCTGAGGTACCATCTCACACCTATCAGATTGGCTATAATATGAAAAAAAAGGAAAATAATAAATGTTGGATATGTGGGAAAGTTGAAACATGAATGCATTGTTGGTGGAGTTGTGAACTGATCCAACCATTCTGGAGAGCAATTTGGAACTATGCCCAAAGGGCCATAAAACTGTACATACCCTTGGATCAGTAACACCACTATTAGGTCTATCCCAAAAAGATTAAAGAAAAAGGAGAAGGACCTATACATACAAAAATATTTATAGCAACTCTTTTTGTGGTGGCAAAGAATTGGAAATTGAGGGGATACCTATCAGTTGGGGAATGACTGAGCAAGTTGTGGCATACAAATATAATGGAATACTATTGTACCATAAGAAACAATGAACAGGTGGATTTCAGAAAAACTTGGAAAGGCTTACATGAACTGATGCTGAGTGAAGTGAGCAGAACCAGGAGAGCATTGTATGCAGTAACAGCAGCCTTGTGCGATAACCAACTTTGATAGACTTATCTCAGCAATACAATGATCCAAGATAATTCCAAAAGACTAGAAAATGCTATGCACAGCCAGAGAAAGACCCACAGAGTCTGAATGCAAATCAAAGTATATTATTTTCTCTCTTTTTTCTTTCTCATGGTTTTTCTCTTTTGTTACAATTCTTCTTTCACAACATGACCAATGTGGAAATATGTTTAATATGATTGTACATGTATAGCCTATGTCAGATTGCTTGCCTTCTTGGGGAGGGAGGAGGGGAAAGAGGAAGGGAGAAAAAAATTTGGAATTCAAAATCTTATAAAAGTGAATGTTGAAAACTATCTTCATATGTAATTGGAAAAAATAAAATATTACCAAACACACAAAAATCCCACAAAACAAAAAACAAACAAACAAAAACAATGAGGTAGTGATGATCAACTATGAAAGACTTGGCTATGTTGATCAGTACAAATGATCCAAGACAATTCCAAAGGACTCATGATGAAAAAATGCTATCTGCTTCCAGAGAGAGAATTGATGAACTCTGAGTGCAAATTGAAATATAATTTTCTCACTTTATTTTTCTTGCTTTTTTTTGGAAATATGGCTAATATGGAAATATGTTTTGCATGATTTCAGATGTATAATTGATATCATATTGTTTGTCTTCTCAGTGGGTGGGGTAGAAGTGGGAGGGAGGGAGAGAATTTGGAACTCAAAATCTAAAGAGAAAAGAATGTTAGTAACTTATTAAAAGAAAACACAAAAAGGAGAAGAATGCAAGGAAACATGTCCATATAGGTCATACAGGAGAGCCATTCTGGACATGATATATTTGTGAGGTCATTTAGGGACTGATCTACATAGTACCTGCAGGAGAGGAAGATATCAAAGTGGTTAAAAAAAAACAATTTGGACAGTGTTAAAATAAAAAATGGCAACTGAGAGAAAAATCAGCAACTGCTGACCCGTGTGTCCATTCTTGACCCATGTGCCCACTCTCCAATCCACACAAAATCTTTATGACAGTCATCTATACATGAATCATAGAATTCCTTCAGCAGACTTTCACAAACGATATTAAGCAACAGACTACCTCTGTTCTATCTCATAATTAACTGAAAGTTAATGTAAGATTCCATTGTATTTATTGTTGAATTACCCCCCTCCATATTGATTCAGTAGAACAAAATGACAGTTTACAGACTCTTTCACAGCAAGATGTGTCCCATTCATTGATTAACATCATTTAGAACTCTTTGGGTGATATACTAACATAAATAACCCTGTTCAGTGACCTCTGACAATATAGATGATGTGAGATATAAATAGGGAGATATATTAAAAAAAAAGTAGTGAGAACTATGATTATCTATGATTCCAGAGGTGGCTAATTGGTTAGAGTGCCAGGCCTGGAGTCAGTCAGACCTGAATTTAAATCTGCCCTCAGACACTTACTAGCTGTGTGACCCTGGGCAAGTCACTTAACCCTGTTTTCCTCATTTCCTCATATGTCAAATGGGCTGGAGAAGGAAATGGCAAACCACTCCAGTATCTTTGCCAAGAAAACACCAAATGGGGTCATTAAAGTGTTGGACGCAACTGATTTACAGCAAATATCTATCATTTTAAGGGCAGCTAGGTGGTGTAGTGGATAGAGTGCCAGGTCTGAAGTCAGGAAGATTCATTTTCATGAGTTCAAATCTGGCCTCAGACACTTACTAGCTATGTGGCCCTGGACAAACCATTTACCCTGTTTGCCTCAGTTCCTCATCTGTCAAATGAGCTAGAGAAGGAAATGGCAAGCTTCTCCATTATCTTTGCCAAGAAAATCCCGGTCATGAAGACTTGGACATGACTGAAATGACTGAACAATGACAAAACATGTTATCCATGACAGAAAGATGATGGATGTAAAATATTTTTGATCATGGCTAATAAAATAATATATGTGGCTCTCCTGTGCATATTTGTTGCAAGGAATTTGTTTTATTTTTTTCTTCTTTTTTAATTGGATAGGAGATGGAGGGAAAGAAAACAGATTTCTCTTAATTAAAAATGGATCATACTTTTTGAGTAAGACCCAGAGAAGAGAGTAGGATTTGTGAAAGAGAGAGGAACAAGAGCCATGATGGATTAAGAATAATCTCCTTTCTTTTAGTTTTTTTAAAAAAAAATTTGGCGAGGCAATCAGGGTTAAGTGACTTGCCCAGGGTCACACAGCTAGTAAGTGTCAAATGTCTGGGGCTGGAGTTGAACTCAGGTCCTCCTGGCTCTAGGGCAGGTGCTCCATCCATTGTACCACTTAGTTGCCCCTAAATTTTTTTATGTTGGTAATAAGCATAATATGACTTGTAATAAGCATTTCAATAGCTGCAAATGATGGAACACTTTCTTTGAAGAATTAAAAATGAGTGTCACTCAAAGGACAATGGAGAGGCATAAGGCAGGTGTGAGCAGCCCACTACATATAACAAATAAAGAATTTCAAAGAAGAACCAGAATGAAAGATGTTAGGGAAATGGATGACTGAAAATACAAAGGGCTGATCATAGGGCAAGATTGAGGGAAAACAGGTGGACAGCTGAAGTGTTCTACTGTTATCCTCATGATGTCAAGGGAAATCAAAGAAAGCCCCAGCACATTCAGTGGACCCCTTATGGTCAATTTATGGGAGAAAATGTATGAGTCACACAGGAAGACAGGCACGGATTGGTTTTCATCTGAATCATTAGTGGGATTACCAACATACATGAGATCACAGATCCAATTCAGAATCTGAGCTAGTAAACACAATAGAAATAAGGGTAGGGGAAAGTGATATCCAGTCCTGCCCTGTACTATACCACTACTGCTGTCTTCTCAATGAATGAATGAGAAAATGTATTAATTGCTTATTATGCTCTGAGAAGAGATATAAATACAATCAAGAGAGCCCCTGTCCTCAAGAAGCTCACATTTCAATGAGAAAAGACAGCATATAGAGGGGATGAGGGTTTGGAGCAGCATTGTTTGAAAATGGTCTGGAAGGGCCATCAAGGTGTGGTTCTGGACCAGATGAGGCAAATATTCACAGTCTTGGTACAAGTCTAACCTCCTCTCCTTGACTCCTACTGATCAGTCATAATCTATCCATGACCTACTGCAATGAATTCCATTCCCAAATCCCCCTTTGCCTATTGAATATTTCTTCTTGGACCTGTCCTCCCCGGACTCAGTATATCCAAAAACATCTTGAACTTCATCTTCCCCTGTAAACTGGCTCTTCCTCCCAAGTGCTCTGTCTCTATCAGTGACACCACCTTTCTCCTACTTGTCTACACTCAAAAGCTTGGGGTCATTTTCGATTTCTCTGTTTTTCAAAAAATTTCTCTGTTTCTTATATTCTCCAGTATACCCAGTCAGCCACAAAGTCCTGTCAATCTTTCCTTTATTCCAGACACACAACTCATATCTGAATTATTACAGCTAGGCCTCTCTGACTCTAATGTTCACCTTATTCAATCCAGAGCCCTGCATATCTCTGCCAGAGTAGTCTTCATTAAACACCATTTTAACCTTATTTTATATTACCTTCACTTCTAAATATATTCCTCCTGACTTCTCTACCTAGCAAGTCATTTCTTATAAGAGTCAAGAAGCAAGTGAAAAAAAGTAGATTTTTTTTTCAGTTCATTAGCAAAACGAACAATATATGCAGTGACTTATACACTGAGTCCCCCACACATTTCCTTAACTCCTCTCCAGGGCTAACTAACCTTGGTCATTATAATTATAAGATTGCTCAGTTTCATTATTTTTTTGTCCATTCTTTTCATATTGTTGTAATAATTTTGCATATGCCTTTTCTGATTCTGTTTACTTCGCTCTGTATTAATTGATATGTCTTTCCATGCTTTTCTGAATATGCTCATCATTTCTTACAGCACTGTAATATTCTATTTCCATTCATGTAACTAAAATTTCCTTAAACACCATTGTATTTAGGTTATTTCTCTACACAAAAACCTTCAATGACTTGTGAATTCCTTACACATCAGTTGAATACAATAAACAATTAAACACAATATATTGGAGGCACAATGCCAAACCCTGTGAGAGGTGTGGGTGAGAAAATACAAAGATTAAAATGAAATAATTCCTGCCCTCCAGGAGTTTATATTCTATTGGATATGTGTCTGTGTGGGGGAGAGTAGGTACATTGATAAATATGTACAAAGTACTGCAATATAAAGTAATTTCAAGAGGGAAAGAATGCTAATAGCTAGGGGACTGGGAAAAGTTTTATGTAGAAAGTAGTACCTGAGCTGGGCTTTGAAGGAAACTAGAGATTCTACCATGGACATGGAAGAGAGACTGCATTCTTGACATAGGAAGCCATTTATATAAAGGCATGGAGGTGGGAGCTATTTCAATGTTAAATCTAAACTCATCTGCAGGATTTTCAAGGTCCTTCATAATCTTGTTCATCCATGACTTGATAGCTCTCACTGCTCCCTAACATGGACCCTCTTTTGTAGTCAGGGCTATATTCACTGTCTGCTTACTAACCTCAAAAGGCACCAGACATCTTTTAGTCTCTAAGCCTTTTCTCTGAGTTTTCTACTTGTCTAGAATCTCCTTCTGTTTCCCCTCTGACCAGGCAAATCCTGCCTATTCTTCAAGGCCAAGGTCAAGGCCCATCTCTTATATGAAATCCCACTGGCTATTCCACTACACACTGATCTCTTCATATACCACACAACTGAATACAAAGATGCCATTTTGTTGTGGATTTCCATTTATTGCTGTGTTTTAATCTGATCTCCCCAACTAGACTGTAAATTCCTTGAAAGCAAGATGCTCTTCCAACATTTTATTTCTCTATCTCTCACAGCTCTGGAACAACATAGACCAGGGGTGGGGAACCTGTGGCCTTAAGGCCACATGTGGCCTTCTAGGTCTTCGGGTGCAGCTTTTTGACTGAGTCCAAGTTTTACAGAACAAATTCTTTTATTAAGAGGATTTGTTCTGTGAAGTTTGGATTCAGTCAAAGGGCTGCACTTGAGGCCACATGCGGTCCCGAGGCCAGAGGTTCCCCACCCTAACATAAACCATATCAATATGTCTTTGTCCTCTCCTCAAGATGACAGCAACAACTCTCAACTCTCTAGCAATTTAAGGTTTACAAAGAACACATTCCTTATAACCACCCTGAAGTAGGTGGATCAAATACTATAATCCCCAGTTTTCAGGTGAGAAAACTAAGACTCTTGAATAGCTCTGGCCCATGGTCCCACAGTAAGTGTCTGAGGCAGGGCTTTGAACCCAGACTTCCAGATTCCAAGTTCAGCACTCAGCACTTATTTATCAATTGAAGTTAAATGGAGGAAGGGAATGTTGGAGTCCTATATCACCAATACAGAAAAATTAATTTGTTATTCAGCAGGAAATTGCACTGGGAAGTGAGCCAGTAGGTACAATTGGTAGAACATTATAGCTCATCCAAATAAAAGTACATGGTGCTCTGTTGCCCATTTAAATTTAAAAAGACCTTTGCTCTTTTCTAAAATGGCACATTTTCCACTCTCACAGTGAAGTGTATGTCTAATTGAAAAGAACACAACTCCATAAGTCAGTTTATAGGTAGCAGGTTATTAGAAAGAAAATTCCTTAGACGTGCCTAGGGCAACTCTCTCTGGATGTAGATGAAAGCCAGAAAATGGCATTCTTCCCCTCTCTTTCAGCTCATGAGATGTTAAGGTGCACCAAGTATTGCTGCTGCAATAGAACCCCAGCTTCCTCCCACTGAGTCCTCTCATTTAAGGAATGATGGAGGGGTTGAGAACACTAAGAAAGGCAGCGGGGAGGCATAAGCCTTCGTTTTGATTTTCATGTTTTTATCTAGTCATCTAATGCAACAGAATAATTTCATAAGGAAATTACCTCAATATAAAATAAAGGGAAGTTATTATGTAGTGTGGAATAGTGGAAAAAGCCCCGGCTTCAGAGTCAGGAGGCCTGGTTTAAGTCCCAGCTCTTATAATATGAAGAAGTTCAATGACATAAAAAGAGTCCTAGATTTGGAACCAGAGGAAATGGGATCAAATCCTGATCTTGCTACTTCCGACCTGTGACACTGAGCAAGTCACCATATTTTCTAAACCTCACTTTTCACCTCTGTAAAATGGGCTAATAGTACTTGCTTTAGGATCATGGATTTAGAGTTGGAAGAGACCTTGGGGTCATCTAGGCCAATCAGCTCCTTTTACAAATGAGGAAACTTAGGTCCAGAAAGGTTAGGTAACCTGCTCAAGCTCACAGCGCAGCGCTCTCCAGATACAGTGCTCTTGGCCCTACACCACACTTTCTTCTTCCCATGCAGTTGTGGTGAGTAAATGCTCTTTTAACTGTAAAAAGCACTATACTAACGGACTCAACTATGCCGATGGCCTTTTTCTGGGGAAGGAGAAAGGGCAGGAGGAGGCATTATTATTGCTTTGCTTGTCTTTTTCTAGCTATACTCATCCAAAGTTTGTAGTTACTCAAAAGTCTGGTGTGAGGGTAAAGTCAGATGGCTAGAAAAGATAGAGAAGGAGTAAGAAGGACTCAAGAAACAATCTATCTTGGAAGTTATTGCTAGCTGCTCTCTCCCCTATTTCTCCTTTTCTTTCCATAGTCCTGAGTGAATATTTGTGGATACCTAAGGTCCCTTTCTATATATACATGCACACATACTGACATACAGACATGTGTGTATACATGGTATATACACATACACATATACATGTATATACATATATATTTTACACATATATAGTGTGTATGTATCTATGTATGTATCTATGTATGTATATGTATATATATATCTAATATACACATACATAGATGTAACTGTCATTATGGCTATAGCCATAGATAGATACACACACTATGTATGTGTGTTGTGGTTATTCAGTTGTTTCAGTCACGTTCTGCTCTTTATGACTCCATTTGGGGTTTTCTTGGCAAAAATATTGGAGTGGTTTGCCATTTCCTTCTTTAGCTCATTTTATAGATGAGGAAACTGAGGCAAATAAGTGACTTTCCCCAGGTCACACAGCTAGTAAGTGTCTGAGGTCAGATTTGAACTCAGGTCTTCCTAATTCCAGGCCTGGCACTCTATCCACTGTACTGCATGTGTGTTATCTTACGTAGTTTCATTTATGATTTCTTGAAATAGAGCTCTTGAGAACCAGGCTTTGATTAAGCCCATTGGAATTTAAATGGAGCTACTTGACTATGCCTTAAACCCAAATTACTCTGGCTGTCACTGATTGGCCAACAATAGGTCCCAGCCCAAGCATCCCTTTGTCATTGTTTAGGTTCTGATGGTTCAGAGTGAGTGTAAATAGCAATGGTTTCTGTTCTGGCCAGAAATCCAGAGGATCTTCCCTTCCCAGTTTGATTTTTTTTTTTTTGAGTAAGCAAGCTAGGCCATCTTTTGCCTCATTTCTTACCTAGCCTTAAATTGCTGAATGGATGTGTCCTCAGAAAAACTGAGACCTGGGAAAGACCTTAGCTTAAAAGGGCCAAGGTCTCCCACTGCATCTGAGGTCGTCTCCAGTCATCCTTACCTATGTCTTGCCAGTGGACTCAGACGACCCTCAGGGAGAAAGTGAGGCTGGCTGGTGACTTTGCACAACCCTGCCCCACTTAAATTCAATTCACTGGCGAGCCAAAACATCATCCTCCCGATGTCATCAGTCCTCTTTGAGAAGAAAAGACAAATATCAATGTATATGTGTGTGTATGCATATGTGTGTGCGCACACACATGTATATGTATATATATGTATATAAACACACATATAGACCCACATACATACCCCTCTATACATAGTACTATACACACAGCATAGTTTGATACAAAGTACTATGGAAGGGAAGTCACTAGCAGTTGGGAAGGGATCAGTAAAGGCTTCAGTTAGGAAGAAGAGAGGAATTTTTAGAGGCATATGCAAAAAGGGAGTGCAGTTCAGGCATGGGGATGACCATCGCAAATGTGGAAATGGGAGATAGAGTGTTTTGTGGGAGGAACAGAGAGAAGGTCAGTTTGGCTAGATCCTAGAGCACAGGGGAAGAATAATAGCCAACTGAGGCTGCAAAGTCAAGTAGGGACCATGTTGTGCAGGGTTTTAAAAGCTAAATAGAGGACTTTATGCTTTATCCTAGCACCAACAGGAAGCCACCAGACTTAGCTGAGTAGGGGCGTCAAAGGGTCAGATTTGTGATTAAGAAAAGTGACTTTGGCAGCTTTGTGTAGGATGGTCTGGAGCCTGGGAGAGACTTGAGGCTGGGAGATTAATTGTAGATGGCCGTTGCAATAATAGAAATGTGATGTGCTTAGCTCCAGCTAAAGTAGTGGCTGTGTAAGAAGGCATCAGATTCTAGAGATGTGTAGAGGTGAAAAATAGCAAGATTCGGCTGCCGATTGGCTGCTGAAGATGGGCATGAGTGTCCAGGATAATGCCAAGATTGTGAATCTGAGAGAGTGAAAGGATCTTGATGCCTTTGGAAGAAATAGGGGAGTTTGGACAAAAGGAAGGATTTGGAGAAGAAAGATCATTTTAGACATTTTTAGACATGTTGAGTTTAAGATGTCTCCAGAACATCCACCTTAAAATGTTTAGCCAGCAAATGGTAATACAGGCCTGAGGTTCAGGGGAGAGATGGGTAAGCTATATAAATCTGGGAGTTATCTGCACAGAAATGATAGTTAAACTCATGGGAGCTGATAAAGTTACCAAGGGAGACAGTATGGAGGAAGAAGAGAGGACCAAGGTCATTTGGTTATTGGGAAATACCCAAAGTTAGGAGGAGAGCAATGCGTCCTTACTGAGCAAGGGCAAACCCTTTAGGGCGCTAAAAGGAATGAACATTTTGGCCCAGGTCCAGTTAATGGTGCAGACTAAGCAGGAACCGGGCTTAGACAAGCTCGTGGTAATTAGGTTGGCAGAGCAAGAGGTCTTATAGGTTGTGATAATACAACAGGGCAAGGGTAAGATGGAGTCTGGGTTGGGGTATCAGAAGAGGAAGAGGCCAGAGAGTCCCAGTGCAGCAACATTGGAGGCAGGCAAAGAATGCTTCTGATAGGTGTGTTGTGATGCCAAGCAAACCCCCTGAGAGAAGAATCAATTCCACAAAGTTCCCCCAAAGACCAAGCCTTTGTCTTCTGACTGACTTCAAATTACTCTGTTAGCCTTAGGATGATTAAAGGGGCTGGGCTAATTAAGATAGGCCTTGGTCTCTAGGAGGTAGAAGCCTTTACTACTCATCTTTAACAGATAAGCTGTATCTGCGGTATAGTAGGTGGTACAGGAGACAGAACGTTAGACTTGGAGATAAGAAGACCTGATTTCAAAGCCTGCCTGAAATATTTATTAGCTATATGACAACCCTGGACAAGCCATTTAAGACTCTTTCAGCCTCAGTTCCCTCATCTCTAAGATAATAATAATAATAACTAAAATTTATATAGGACTTACCATGTGCCAGGCACTACACTAAACAGTTTACAATTATTATTTTGTTTGTTCTTCAGAACAATCCTGGGAGGCGAGTGCTATTATTATCATCCCCATTTTACAGATGAAGAAACTGAGGCAAACAGAGGTTAAATGACTTGTCCAGGGTCACACAGTTATTAAGTAACTGAGGCTGGATTTGAACCGAGGTCTTTTTGACTCTAGGCCTGACACTATCCACTGCACCACCACTTATCTCAGGGGGTTATTGTGAGTATCAAGTGGGATAATAGATATAAAGCGTACTACAAGCCTTAAAGCACTACATACATGTTATTATTATTTGAGGTTTCTCTGCGGGATGGAGAGTGCAGAGTCTGGGTTCCCCCAGGTGCTCTGCTGTACTAGAGCCTGAGATGGGGGTGAGGAGTTAGAGAATTTTTCTGGGTTGTTTTCTGGATTGATCTTTCTGTCCTCAGCTGTAGCAGTCCTTGTCAAAGTCTCTCTCCTTAGACTGGATCAAGGGTCCTTGATGGAGGTACCCTGAGAATTATTTATTTCTACTTAATCCAGGCAGGGGAAAACTGAGCCTCTGTCAGAGAAGAGGATAGCACCTGGCCGAGAGATGTTCTTTCTTCCCTCTAGCAAGTCATTTTATACTTTTCCTAGTTCGATGATAGATTGTTCAGGGTTGGGAAGTACTTTGGATCATCTTTCCCAGTTCTTTTCTGTTAAGGCCCGGAATCATTCAGTTAATAAGCAGCAGAGAGGGGCCTTGAACACAAACTGGGGTCCATTTTCATCTTTCTGCTTCATTGTAAGGATAAGCGCCAGGTGGCAGTCAGCTTGAGTTAACAGTATCAAATTCTGTAAGTATAAGTTTGCGTAATTAGCAGTGATCCTCTCCTTTCATAGAGAGCCAATTGTGAGATGATGGTCAAATCTCTTAATTTTCTAGGTCCCCCATCCCCCACCTCAGATAACTCTCTAAGACGATAGGTTGCAGAAAAGTTACTGATCTCCATTTCCTATTTCTGTGCCTTTGTCTCCCATCCTGAAAATGGATGTCCTCCCATGTCCATGTGCTATCTTCCCCATGAGGCCTCCTGACTCCCCTAGTCTCTAGTGTCTACCTTACCCAAATTATCTTGTAAATGTACATGCTGTCTTCCCCAGTAGACTATATGTTTCTGGAGGACATTCATTTTTGTTATTGTGCCTAGCACAAAGGGTGTAGATACATAATACATGCTTGCTGATTGATTGAGCATTGGTAGAGGAAATCTCCTCAGTGGAAGTCCCTACACCAATAAAATTGTAGGTTGAGACCAAGATTGAGGTTTCTTCTTGTTGCTGTCTGGTTAAGTGGGATTAACTTACCACACTCAGTTTAGGTCTGAAAATGTATACATTTTTCTTTCAGTTTGCTCTCATAACGGGAAATATCAAATCACTTAGGATTAATCTCCCAAAAGAATACAATAGAACGAGGACCATGTAAGCTGTGGACACAAATAAGTAACCCTGGAAACTCACTGGAATGCTATTTGAGGGAAGGCACAATTCAGTCTAAGGAAGGCTCATCTGGACCTCATCTATGGAGGTTAAGTGATGAGGACCCAAAGGGACATCAGAATGAGATAATCTCGGACCACAGCAAGGTCTGTGCTCAGCTGCATTTTTGAACCACTTAATTAATAAAAACAAACAAACAGAGACCCTCATCTGCTTGCTCTTCTTTTTTCTATGCCGCAGCTAAACCATCATGGAGGCTGAAGCAGGATAACAGTCAGGGCTTCATGGCCCATACTGTCCCAGCAGCTCACATGCTTTCCTTATGAATCAAAAAGAACCTAGGGACTCAGGGACAACCAGAGAAGAAGAGCACCCCCTATCAAGACTTGTGATCTGTCTCTCTGGTGACCATGTGGTCTTTGTACGTATGCTATAGTACACACGATCACACAGGGGATATGGTTGCAAGTGAACTTCCTTTCATACAATGGCTTTTATTCTTTTTTTCAAAAGTTTATTTATTTTAAAAATTTTAGTTTTATTTTAAACTTAAACACTAAACAGTGGTCATTTTCATATATGCAGTAGAACAGAACAAGGGAACTGTACATGAAATTGCAGATCATAGGCACAGTTTGTTACTTTTTAAAAATTTATTGTAAGTTCAACATGTAGCTTTCAAAGCTGTCCTACTTGTCTATACTTCTTTCTGGTCTTCTCTTCTTTCCATAAAAAAAAGATACCTCAATGAATCTCTTTCTCTTCCTTTCTCTTTTTTCTTTTTCTCTTTCTTTTCCTTCCTCCCTCCCTCCCTTTCTCTCTCTTTCTTTTTCTTTCTTTGCTTCTTTGCTTGTTTCTTTTTTTCTCTCTCCCTCCCTCCCCTTCCTTCCTTTTTCCTTTCCTTCCTTCCTTTCTCTTCTTTCCTTTCTTTCTCTCTTCCTTCCTTTCTTTCATTTCTTATCCTGTGTTTATCATCCCTCACCTCTCCATTCCCCACTCCCCTCCCAAAGAAAAAATGAAGCCCTTGTAACAAATATGCATTGTTAAGAAAATCAATTTCCCATACTGGATGTGTCTGAAAATGGATGCCTTATTTTGTATCATAAGTTCAATACCTCTCTGTCGAAAGTTGAGTAGCACGTTTCATCATCAACCTTCTGGAATAATAGTTGATCATTGCATCGATCACAGTTCTTAAGTCTTTTAAATTTCTTTTTTGTTAATAATTTTTCAATTATATAAATTGTTCTGTTCGTTCTGCTCCCTTTACTCTGGGTGAGGTCGTGTGTTTTTATTTTTGCATTGCATGTGGTACAATAATGAAGGATTTGGCTCAAGGAGGGAATACCATACATACTCAATTGGGCATGGAAATCTATCTTACCCTGCAGGAAAGTAGGGGGGAAAGGGATAAAAGAGGGGAGGATGATAGAAGGGAGGGCAGATTGGGGGAGGGGGTAATCAGAAGCAAACACTTCTGAGAAAGGGAGGAAGGAAAAGAAAGAGAAAAAGAAAAAAGAGAAAGGAAGAGAAAGAGATTCATTGAGGTATCTTTTTTTTATGGAAAGAAGAGAAGACCAGAAAGAAGTATAGACAAGTAGGACAGCTTTGAAAGCTACATGTTGAACTTACAATGCTTAAAGGCCAGCTAGGTGGTGCAGTGAATAGAGCACCAGGCCTAGAGTCAGGAAGACTCATCTTCTTGAGTTCAAATCTGGCCTCAGACACTTACTAGCTATGTGACCCTGGGCAAGTCACTTAACCCTGTGATATCTGAAAAATAAAATTAAGGGGTAAGAGAGGATTATACTGGGAGAAGGAGAAAGGGAGACATAGAACGGAGTAAATTATCTCACATAAAACAGACAAGAAAAAGCTTTTACAGTGGAGGGGAAGTGGGGGAAAGTGAGAGAGAATGAGTGAATCTTATTCTCATAGGATTTGGCTCAAGGAGGGAATACCATACATACTCAATTGGGCATGGAAATCTATCTTACCCTGCAGGAAAGTAGGGGGGAAAGGGATAAAAGAGGGGAGGATGATAGAAGGGAGGGCAGATTGGGGGAGGGGGTAATCAGAAGCAAACACTTCTGAGGAGGGACAGAGTCAAAAGAGAGAATGAATAAATGAGGGGGCAGGATAGGATGAAGGGAAATATATTTTTTCACATGACTACTATGGAAGTGTTTTGTATGACTACACGTGTATAACCTGTGTCGAATTGCTTGCTTTCTCAATGAGGGTGGGTGGGGAGAGAGGAAGGGAGAGAATTTGGAACCCAAAGTTTTAAAAACAAATGTTAAAAATTGTTTTCACATGTAACTGGGAAATAAGATATATAAGCAATGGGGTATAGAAATCTATCTTGTCCTGCAGGAAAATAGAAGGGGAAGGGGATAAGAGAAGGGGGTGGGTGATAGAAGGGAGGGCAGACTAAGGGAAGGGGTATTCAGAATGCACACCATCTTGAAGTGGGGGGGAAGGGCGAGATGGGGAGGAATTTTGGAACTCAAAATCTTGTGGAAGCGAATATTGAAAACTAAAAATAAATAATTAAAAAAAAAGTCACTTAAACCTGTTTGCTGCAGTTTCCTCACCTGTAAAATGAGCTGGAAAAGGAAATGGAAAACCACTCCAGTATCTTTGCCAAGAAGACCCCAAATGGGGTCACAAATAGTCAGATATGACCGAAATGACTGAACAACAAAGCATTCTTAAAAGCTGTGGATAAATAATACTAATAATGATAAATAATTTATATAATGTATTACGATTTGTATAATGTTATATATGTATATATGTGTATATATACATACATATGCGTATATATACTCACATGTATACCCACCTACATACCCATATACATATATGTATATGTGCATGTATAAATACATATAGATATGTATACATGTATACATATAGATACACGCATACATATATATAAATCTTATTTGATCCTCACAAAAGTCCTGTCAGCTACCCTTATTATCCTAATTCCATAAATTTATAAATTATCCTAATTTTATAAAATTATAAATCCTAACTTTTATAAATGAAGACACTGAGTAGGGAGCTTTTGTAACTTTACCAGGGTCAAGCTGGTAAGTATCTGAGGCTAGGGTCTTCCTGGCTCCAAGTCCAGCATTCTACTCTACCACATAGCTGCCTAGGCACTGGGTAAATCATGGGATGTTGGGGACTGCAGTTCTCAGATGTTGCACCAGGAAGCATAAGCTCTGGCAGGATTTACTAAACTGAATAGTCCTTGGGTACCAATCCAAGAATGAATAGGACGTCAGGTGTCCGAAGACAAACCTGCTAAGTTAAGATAGGCTCATCACCAAACTGGCCATAGAGGAAAGTTTTGTTTGTTCGTTTTGTTTTTCTGGTATCACACTTTCAAACACTGTCTACTAAATCGTAGATGGGCTGTGATCTATATCGGTGAAGGGAATTCTCTCACTTATGATACTACAGATCTTCAGTAAATCAACTTTTTGTAAATCAACCTATAAATTAAACGTTAGAGCAGAACCATAGGTGTTCAGAGAGGGCACACCTGATCCACCTTGTCTGCATGCCTTTGAGTGGAGCTCATTATTTTAAAGTCAACCTATGGTTGACTCCTTTTTGTACAAGTGAAGAATCCTCTAATAAAATGAATAATTATCCTCCTTTCTCTTAATTTATCTTTTTTGATAAATCCAGACTTCCAGATATTAAATTTTGTTTAAATTGGGGCACACCTGGGCATATTAGCAGCTTATTTTTGTCATTAAACAGCACTTTATAATTTATAAAGTCACTTTCACATTTATCATCTGGAACCATAGAGTCTGCTCCTCACAAACCCCATGAAGTAGGCCAAGTAGGTAATATTATTCTCATTTTATAGATGAGGAGATGAGGAACAGAGAGATCGAGATAATAAATCACAATCATATGGGATTTTTAAACTTTACAAAACTTATTCTTTATGACTCTACAAGATATGTAATACAAATATTATCACTCCCATTTTAGAGATGAAGAAAATGATGCTCAGAGAACATAAATGACTTGCCTTATGGCACACAGCTAGCAATCTGCCCAATAAGACTTCTGCTATTTTGCTAAGTTAAAACATAGGCTTAAGTGAAAGGATTCAGAAACACTTGAAAACCTGTGTTCAGGTTTTTCCTCTGACACCTAACAGCTGTGTGACCCTGGGCAGGTCACAACTTCTCAATGTCACAGACAACTTTCCATGTATGATCTACACAGAATCATCACTGGTTTAGAGGTAGAAGAGACCTCCGAAGAGACCTCAAATGACCCCCTCATTTATAGATAAAGAAACAAAGAGGTTAAGTGAGTTATCAAGGTCACACGGGTAGTCATTTTTGGACCCTCAAGTCCTATGCTATTTCAAGTATGCCCTGATGCCTTTCCTTCATAAGTAGCAAGTTAGTTCACACCACATGATACTACACAGATTCCATGAAGGGCATTTAACAAAGGTAGTGGGCAGTAAGCCCCTCCTTCCTCTTTTGCCTCCTTGACCAGATGTGAATTTCTTAGACAAGGAGAAAATCATCCTTGTCTTCCATCCTAATTAACCTCACTGTCTTTGTTGTGGCAATGACTCAAATTCATGGCCTAATTCACTTAGCTGACCCACACCACTGGCCTTAAAAGGGAGGTCCCATATGCTAGCCATTTCTGGGGGGGGGGCAAAGGGGGAGGGAAGAAAAAAAGGAAAAAAAAGAAATTTACATAACTTTATTATATATTTAAAAGGAATAGCTAGCTGTACATAATAGATTTGCAGTTTCATGTGCAATCTTTTTTTTATTATACCATGTTGTAGAAACGCTTGCTTTATTCCATAAATTAAAAATAAAATAAATTTTAAAAAAAGAAAAAAGAAAAGATAGACAAAGAAATGAAGAGAGAGGGCAAGGTTACACAAAAAAGACAAATTTGGTTCCCTGGAAAGAGGCCTGTGCATCCCTGCAATCGTTGCAGAGATCTAAGAAACATTTATTAAGTGCCTTCTATGTTCCAGACACTGTGCTAATTTATTATATTTAGCAAAGTAAATAAAAATATAATAGAACATAGATAATGGTAATTTGTGGTTTTCTAAGTCAAAATGAAGCCCTAGGAATCCTTATTCATGATGTAATAGCTAGTTTCTACTTGAGTTTGACACCACTGCCTTAGAACTCTCTTTGTATCCATGTAATCTTCTAAAAGAGAGAGGATTATTGCCAGAGGGAGACAAAGAGAGACAGAGGCTTAGTGAGTTGGGGCAGAGAGGAGGCTTATCTACAAAAGGAAGAGGAAACAGAAGTGAAAGATCCACAACATGGAAGGGCAATCAGGACTTATTTCTTTGCTGATTCTGTGTCATATTAACTGTGTAGTTACTAAGGGAAGGAGGAACCCACAGAGAGAAGAGATGATTGACTCTACAGATGCGGATGGTGGAGATCCTTAACACTAGAATGGATTAAGTGAGATAATATTTATAAAGTGCCTGGCACATAATAGGTGCTATATAAATGCTAGTTACTGTTATTATTATTATCATTATTTAGTTAAAGTGACTCTGTAGGCCCTTGGGAGAAGTGTAACCCACTAGAGACAAGAATTGTCATCATTATTTTGAGTTCTTTGTTTTCTGTTGGGTTAAATAAAGGTTATCCTATATTCTACCTTATGTCACCCTGAGTGCTTGTATTGGAACTCAAGAGTCTTGGGGAATGATATAAATCAATTTCTAATGTTCCCAAGGGAGGTCCATAGGTTGTAGCATGAACAACAACAATAAAAAAAAAAAGATTTGGCAAATATCACTAACATGAATCTGAGTCTTTTGTGTCAATGGCCAAAGCCAGGTAATGCTCAAGTTGTTTAAATGTTGTATTTTAGAAAAATAATTATTAAATTATTCTTTGGACATGCTTGCCTCTGTTTTGGTATCTGAAAACTACCACCTGAACTTAAGCTGGTTTTAATGGTCAGTCTTTCAAAACCAAAGGAGGCAAGGATTCCTTGTGTTATATTTACCATCTAGTTACTAGAAAGAATGGAGAAGAATGTCTTACAAGCTAGTGCACTGCAAACTTTTTTCCAGAGAAATTTTTGGCATGCCACCAGGGAAAAACTGAATCTGTCTGTTTGGGAAGTTAGCAAATTTGGTCTGTTCAAAGCCACAGGAGCCTGAAGTCAGGCTTTGAATGTATACCAGTTGTTTGATCTTGGAGAGTTTCCCATCTAGGCCTAAGATTCTACATGCCTATTTGCCTATCATTGGAGAGTAGATATCTCTCTGAAATTAGGAACTACAGAAACTATTTTTAAAAAGAATTCATTTTAATATTTATAGCAACACTTTTGTGAAAACAAGAAGCTAGAAACAAATTGGGTTAGTTAACAATCAGGAAATGGCTAAACAAATTGTAGTGTGTGAATGTGGTGTAATGTTATGGTGCTAGAAGGGAAAAAAAACAATGAAGAAGCTTGGGAAGATTTGTATGAACTGATGCAGAGTAAGGTAGGCAATCCCAAGAGAACAATATATACCGTGACCACAATAATATAAAAGAAAGCTGCAAGTAAGGTGAATTTTAGTGTGTGTAAAGTGGATTTTTGTTATTTTTTCTTAGAGTCTTCTTTCCCAGGATCCATAGCCATAACAATCTCTAGTTTCCAGGTATTAGACATAAGTTCTCATGATCATGGTTCTAAATAGTTTCTACTGCACAGTCACAGTAGATATAGGGATGAAGTGATGTAAAATTGTGAGGCTATTGCTGGCAACATGCCTTCTTTGTCTGTTGCCCTATCAAGCAAGTGGGTACTGGTCAGTGAGTGGGGACCCCCTTAGGGTTGAATGTGCAAGCTGGAAGGCAGTGTGTGCCTTGATCAGCCCCCATCAAGGCTTGGGAGCAGGAATCTGTGTGTTTGCCTCAACTGGCCCCCATTGAGGCTTGAGGAGATTCAGGGAAGTGCACAAGTTGTGCTGGTCTCGATTGACCCCATAGTGACAGAGGGGTAGTTGCGCACCCCCCCCCCCCAGTTTCATGCCAGCTCCTGCAAGAAGGGTTGTTAGGGAATGCTGTAGGAGTTGGTGCTCCCATTATCAACAAACTCCCCTTGAGAAGACTAGACTAGAGTAAAGTAAGCTTATTTAATCCCTTATTATGACTCCATTCCTGTCTTCCTGTCTGACCGGATCAAAAGCGAACCTGCTAATCAGAGAGGTGCTAGAAGCCCTCCTATGTCTCCTACCTAAGAAATGGCATAATCAGTGTGTTTGCCTGTCTAACAAATGCACTAAAATCAGAACTCATATAAATGCATTATATGTGTGTGTGTGTGTGTGTATATATTTATGTATACATACATAAATATGTTGTTGTTCAGTTCTTTCAATTGTGTCTGACTCTTCATGGTGACCCTATTTGGGGTTTTCACGGCAAAGATACTGGAGCGGTTTGCCATTTCCTTCTCCAGCTCTTTTTATAGCTGAGGCAACTGAGATAAAGAGGATTAAGGGAGTTACTCAGGGTCACACAGCTAATAAGTATCACATTTGAACTCAGGTTCTCCTGACTATTGACCCGGCACTCTATCCACTGTGCCACCTAGCTGATTCACACAGACACAGACACAGACAGACAGACAGACAGACAGACACAGACACACACACACACACACACACACACACACACACACACACACACACACACGGAATCTCAATTCCAGAAAACTGATGATGATGGATTACAGGTATAGAATGAGGCACAATCTATCAGACACAGTAAATTGGTTTGTATTATTTAAAAGCTTTACTTCTTTGTTAAAAGATAGGGTTCTAATGGGGTGGGGTTGGGCAGCTTTAGGAAACGACAATTTAAAAACACATAGTCTATTGGGCTGTGAGCTCCTTGAGAGCAGGAACTAACCTTTCTTTCTTTCTTTCTTTCTTTCTTTCTTTCTTTCTTTCTTTCTTTCTTTCTTTCTTTCTTTCTTCCTTCCTTCCTTCCTTCCTTCCTTCCTTCCTTCCTTCCTTCCTTCCTTCCTTCCTTCCTTCCTTCCTTCCTTCCTTCCTTCCTTTCTTTCTTTCTTTCTTTCTTTCTTTCTTTCTTTCTTTCTTTCTTTCTTTCTTTCTTTCTTTCTTTCTTTCTTTCTTTCTTTCTTCCTTTCTTTCCAGCTCTTAGCACTGTGCTTAGAAGATAGTAGGTGCTTAATAAATATTTGTTGACTAAAAAAAGAAAAAACGAAATATTAAAAACCTATTTTTAAAATCAATGGTTAGAACCCCTCCTTATCTCCCTTCCCTTTCTTCTTCCACATTTCCATCAGAAATACCATTCTACTGTTCTTTCATTTGCAAATAAGTATGGGGTGTATTCTTCTCTGGCATGCATTATTTATCATTCAATACATAATGTGTCCTAGTCTAACACTCTGCCAGTATATGTGTATGAATTAAAATACAAGAGTGTCTGTATGATCAAAGAAGCCATTCAGGAATTCAATCTGCAGGGGCCCAGGGACACATTCCCCAGGTGGGCCATAGTTTGATCTGGTACTGAGTTATAAACACCAAGTCAGCTGGGTCAAGGTAGGATCCATAGAAGGCATCGAGTCTCCACTTTGAACTCTCAGGGATGAAAATCTAGAGGGTCAACAGATTTCTAGTGTTTCATGAGTCTAATCTTTTTCTGGAACAGTCACTCCCAGGGTCAATTAGAAACTGCGGGGTTCTTTAATGGTCAGGGTAGAGGACGGCAGGTTAGCCTGTATCTCAGTATTGATCCGGCCTCCCTTGCCAACTTCACAACTTTGTGGTTATTACTCTGTCAAAAGAGAAAACTTTGAGGCAAAACGTTATCAATTAAATTCATCCTACCTTTCTACTCCTAAGTGGTTTCAGGTTTTCAGAGCTTGTTGGTAGAAATTACAGGAGTGATTTAAGGGGGGAGGGGGAAAGCTTCTCCACAGGTGAGCCAGGCCCTGAAAATAATAGTTCTTGCTCTCCACTGAAGGGCTGACATTTCCATGGAAACAGACTTACTCAAAGAAAGAAGCCAGTTAATGTTACTATAATATTTTCCTCATTTTGCTGACCTGGTTCTGTTCACTCTAGCCTGGAAATGGCAACCAGCAAGTTCCCAGTTTGGCCATTTGAGCTGCTGACTCTTTGTGAAGCAGCCAAAACTTTTGTTTGAAAAAATAGGAGAGTCCATTGCTCTTTTCACATATTTTTTGTGTATCAGTGGTGTGGTGCAATGTGAGCAGGGTCCTCACTCCCTCTTATTTGTCTCTCCCCTACCTGCCCCCCAAGTAGAGCCCTCTTTGGCTTCACTGCCTCTCTATATATTCCTTTGGCCCCTCCTCTCCCAGAGAGGTTTTCCTCTTGAATAAAGTCCTGGGAGAAGGGATTGAAAATAGCAAAGATCTTGACTCACTTGCCAGTTCAGATGGTCACTGCTTCTACCTCACCACCCTCTCTTCCTCCCCCAGTCATTACCAGACTACTGCCTGAAGGAATCCAAGTATAAGTTTTCTCTTTCTTAGCTAAGAAGCAGCATTCTCTTTTATCTTTAGCTCCAAGCCCTCAGCCATCAAATCACTGGGAAGAAAATTACCACAGTTTTAAATTCATCTCTTTCTCCTCCCAGGTACACCCCAATGCCCCCTCCCCCACTGCATTCGAGCAATGACACATAGATGAGTCATGAAGAGTCAAAGAAAACAGAATAGTAAACAAACTTTTAAGAATCTTATGTTGTTGTTCAGTCTTTTCAGTCATGTCTTACACTTTGTGACCCCATTTGGGGTTTTCTTGGGGAAGATACTGGAGTGGTTGGCCATTTCCTTCTCCAGCTCATTTTACAAATAGGAAACGGAGTTAAATGACTTGCCCAAGGTCACACAGCTAGTAAGTGTCTGAGGCCAGAATAACACTACCCCTCCCTACCCCCATTGACAAGAATAAGGGAGCAGGAAAATGATACAAGGGGTTAAAGGGGGTTCAATAACATAGTGTCCATCTTCATGCTTCACTCATGATCTGCTCACATAGCCACAGTCTTGGTGGTCTGGAGTTTATGATTTTATTCCATAAGCTCTATTGACCTCTAGACCCCGTTGCCCTTGCCCTGATTCGGGTGTTCCTTAGTTACTCTTCCCACAATCCTTTAAGATGAGAGGGTCTAGCTTGTCAATCAAAGTTCAGCTCCATCCATCACAGGGGCAGGGAAAAATTCCCCAAGGGATACAATAGGGACATAATGGGGTTATTTCTGCCAGAAATCAGTAGGCATCCATCCATCTCTAAGATCCTGATTTTCTTGTTAATGTCAAGATACTGCTGCATTTTTTTAAAAAGAGAATTGTAGAATAAGACTAGACACACTTTTAAAAAGGAATCATACATTTGACATTTACTTTATGGATATTGATATTGGATATTGAAAAAAAAATCAGGGCAGCTAGGTGGCACAGTGGATAGAGCACCGGCCCTGAGGTCAGGAGGACCTGAGTTCAAATCTGGCCTCAGACCAAACACTTGATACTTACTAGCTGTGTGACCCTGGGCAAGTCACTTAACCCCAACTGCAAAAACAAACAAACAAAGAGATTCTCTGTTCTGATTTTTCTGTGATTCATCTTCATAAGCATCCATTGGCATGGTGCACTGATAGTGTCAGAAGTCAGAAGTCCAGGTTCAGATCTTACCTCTGACACAACCTGTGTGTTTCCCAGAAAAGTCATTTAATGTCCTTGGGCTGCAGTTTCCTCATCAACAAAGGGGGTGGACTAAATGGTTTCTGAATTACCTTCTAGCTTCTATGTTCAGGATCCTAATATGGGACTTTGGTCAAAGTCACTCAAGCCCCCTGAGTCTTATTTTCCTCATCTGTAAAATGGAGGAATTGGACTAGAGGATGTCTAAGGTCTTCCTTTGGCTCTAGAACAAGGGTTTTTCAGCTGGAGTCTTCATAGGGGGTTCCATGAACTTGGATGGGAAAAATATGTCTTTATTTTTATTAACCTCTAATTGGAATTTAGCATTTCTTTCAATTATGAATTTTTTTTTAAAAGGAACGTTGTTCTGAGAAAGGGTCCATGGACTTCACCAGACTGCAACAGGGGTCATGACACCCAAAAAAAGGTTAATAGCTCCTTCCTTAGATCAATAAATACTACGCAAAGCAGAGTTGGAGAAAGGCATTGATTACTCTTCCCTAGTAAAATTTGAAAATTGTATCCCCTATGTTATATGCTGCTAGAGGCTTTGCATTTTCTCTATAACAAATGAGACATGACATCACAAAATAAACCCCTTCCCACTACAGAATGAAATTTTCAGACACTGAATACGTGTACATTTATAAAAGGTAATTTTTAAAAAAAAAAGTATTTTCTTTCATCCCTTGAGTGTTGTAGCCTAGCCTCGCCTACACCTAATCCTGGCTCTTGTGAAATGCCCAAGGAGATACAAAGAAGAATAAATGGTCCCCTCCCTCAAGGAATTTATAAGCCAGCAGAAGAGATAAGACAGGGGCATAAATTGCTATAATACAAGCCATATAGTTATGAATGTGTCACTGTTGCCTAATAGGCCTGATAAGCTGCAGAGAATTCCAAGCAGCTATAATTCTTTTGAGAATCTCATCCAGAAAACATTTCAACATCATCAAACAATTCCTCACAGAATTGTGTTTACTCATTACTAGACAATCTAACCATGTAAACCCTGTAAGGACTTGTACTGGATTTGGACTCTGGGCAAGTTGTTTCTCTCTGTCTCTGTCTCTCTCTCTGTCTCTGTCTCTCTCTCTCTCTCTCTCTCTCTCTCTCTCTCTCTCTCTCTCACACACACACACACACACACACACACACATCTCTCTTTCTTCTTTTCTTCCTCTCCCTGTTTCTTCTCTTCCCCTTCCTCTGTCTCAGTGTCTCCATCTGCCTATCCCTCTTTATCTGTCTCTTTTACTGTCTCTGCCTTTCTCCCTCTCCCTAACCTCTCTGTCTCTCTGTCTCTGCTCCCCACCCTCTCCCCACTTCTCTTCCTCTTCCTCTTGGGTTTGAGTTTATCTAACCAGACCTTTCTTACTTGTTCTAATATGTCATAAGTTTCACTCCTTTTTGATAGATAAATTCTCCCTTTAAGTTTTCCTTTAAAAACAAAACAAAAGAAAACCAAAAAACCTCCAAATACACACAGACACACAGACACAGACACAGACAGACAGACACACACACAGACGACATTTCAGAACTAAATACTTCCAGCTGAAATATATAGCCTCTTTTTCCTAACAAGACCCACTATACTCAAATGGACGAGGAACACAATTATGCACAGCCTTTTCTTTTTCTTTTCTTTTTTGGTTCTTCACCAAAGTGGAAAGTGCCTACATTTCTTGACTGTTAACCACTGACTTTGAAATGAGAAGTGGGCAGACAAGAATCCCTTTTGGAGCTCACTTCACAGAAGGCAAAGAAATCTGTATTCATGGGGCAAACAAAAACATTGAGGAGGGAGTGGGATGGCAAAAGCAGGAAGGAGGGAGGAGGAAAACATACCACCTCCCTTTCGCTATTGCTCAATTTGTGACCCAGTGGTCAGTCAGCAGCAGCTTCAGGCCAGTCACTGGCTGGCTGTTGTTGACTGAGAGTTAAGGCAGTCAATGGCAGGAGATATAAGATCACTGGTGGCCCCTGATCATCACCTTCACATAAAATGAGGGTCTCAGGCAGTAGTGTGAGAATTTGAGAGTACTAGCTTGCAGTAACAGAAATACTGAAGCATCAGTTGAGATAGGTGGATGGATGGATGCATATATCAAAATATTTATTAAACATTTACCCTGTGCTAGGCATTGTGTTAAGTGCTGGGAATCAAATACAGGCAAGTCTCTAGACTTGCAATGAAGAGCTTACATTCTAATTGGGGAAGACAACACATATAGAATTGGAAACCAGGGAGAGGGGAGAAGAAAGCTCAAGAGGGCAGAGCCTAGTTTGTACTTGAATGACCAACTTCTGCAAAAAAAAAAATTGAAGGCTATTCTTTTGATCTATCCTAACGCAGACATTATAAAAATAAGGGGAAAAAAAGCCCTAGGTTTTATTATTTTGCTTAAGCATAGGTTAAGGTCTCAAACAAAAAAAAATCTGAATGTGGATTAAGATTCTAACAAGGTGTCTTATAGACAAAGTTATATTAGAGTGAGAGAGAAATAATTCTTTTACATATCGCAATCTTGTATCTTCCTCTTAGGCCAAAAAAGTTAAAGAAAAAACAGGTTCATAACCCCATGATTCCTTCAATGTCATAAAAATTGAATTTAGTTAAACATAGTCATAATCCCATACATCAACAAGCCTATTAAAACAGACTCTATAGGTAAACTGAATCAGTTTACAGATTAAACTATATTTAGAAGATTTATAAATTGGTTGATTGAGAAAGGAGATTTACATGTCACCAAGGAGTCAAGAACAGTTGAAATATTTCCTCTGGCTTCTTATCTAAGGTATATTTAAAGCCTTAAGTAAAATTTCACATCCCATGAGACAGGTTTTGGTCAGATGAGGTTAATATTAACAGAAGATAGGCTTTTAGTTAACTGAAAGTTGTAAGAGGAATGGCCCTGAGCCCCAAATGATACAAAGTAATAAAAGGAAATAAATTCCCATTACAGCAATAAGGGCCCTTGTTAAGATGCAAGTGTCATCTGTGAGAGCCAGAATATAACACCATTATCAACCACTATCCCTCATGTGGAATTAGTTTGTTACATTAGTAAGTCACCTAGTAGGGTCCTGACAAAATGAAGCAAAATATTGAAATTATTATTTTCTATTATATTAATAACCCATGATTAAATTAGGATTAAGGCTTTTTCCTCTCTATTTCATCATTCAGGGACCAGCTCCACCCTCTGAAGAACATTGCTGATAGATGAGACTGCCTAAATCCTCTAGGAACATGCTCCTAGATCTTGGGTAGGTAAGAAGACCTTAGGTCTGTTTAGAGTGTAAACAGTCTTATCTAGGTGAATTCCAGCCCTAAAGCATTGAGCTTACACCCTTGTACTTCTCCATTAGAGTTTAGGGTAACCCAGCTCACGAAGGAGAAAACCAACCAGAGTCTTCTGGGTAGAGATAGATTCCTTTGTTGAGATTGCTGGAGGTGGTTAAGTCTCATGATCAAGCCACATTCTCAGCAGGAGGAGATGAAGACTTTTCAGCTCACTTCCTCATTTGAAAGTCTACCCTCTCATTAATTGTTCACCAATCAGGGTTGATTTTCACCTGTCAGGGGCACTCCCTTTCCCAAAGGTATTTAAGCATTCAGTGATTTCCATGGATTTGTCTTTGGTAATTGAGAGAAACCACTGACTATCAATTTATTGATTATCAGCAAGCCTAATTAATAAATTGATTATTAATTACCCAGAAACTCTGTCTCTCAGCTTTTTCATTTGTTTTAATATGGAACAGGCAAATGAATAAAAGATTCTAAGGTAGGAATTCTCAACTTTTTGTGCATCATGGATCCCTTTGGTGGTCTGTTGAAACCTTTGGACCTCTTCTCAGAGGTCTTTTGTTTTGTTTTGTTTTTTAATGCATAAAATATAGGATAAGAAAGGAAATTAATTATATTGAAATATAATTACCAATTTTTTTTTAAGTTTATGATAGGGCCTCAGGTTAAGAATTCCTGGACTCTAAGGGTTCTGGGAAAGGACTCTAGAATCCCGAGGGAACTTAAAGGCATTGGGCTGGGGAGGTGGGAGAGCTCTAAAATAGAGGAAAAGGGGTCAGTAGAAAAGAGGACGGGTATGGGGGAAGGCATCCAAGGACAAATCTCAAAATCAAAATCAAAGTTTTGCTCTGAGCTGGCCTTGGGTGGGCTGGTACCAGTGCCAGGAAATAGAAGCGTTTGCCCTCACATGCTTGTACTTTTCACATGCCAAACCCAAGCTCTTTCAGGTTTTTCTTCTGGGTGTTCAGTATGACCTAAGGGCTCAGTTTCTGCTTGTTAATCTAATATCCATAATAAAAATCCAATTGGACCCATGCACTGTGGGTAAGCTGAAGCTGCCCTTTCTTCTTTTGTTAGTTTTCCTTTTTCTTCTCTTTCCAAAATGGAAGCACCCACTGAGCCAACAAGCCAGGGCCAGCCTTTCTCACACACTGAATCTCTCTGAGACAAAGGAATCTCTCCGTTAAAATGCTTCCTTCAAGGAACCCCACCCCTTACCTCTTGTGTGCTGGGGAAGGGGAGTCTCTCTCTATCCAGATTCATGAAGGAATCATTTCATTTTTTATTATAATAGCACTATACTCTCTCACTCTAGGCGCTGCTCAGTTTATCAGAGACAATCAATTCCATGTGAGTCTCTAGCATATTATCTCTGTCCTTACTAGGAAGAAATCTTTGGTATTAGGCCTCAAAAGCCATATACCATTTTCCTGTATTTTGTGCAACATGGGTGCTTTCTTCTTATCAATCATATATCTAGGGGGTGACGTTCAGGACTTTGTTTCTCCTTAAGAAAATAAACAAATGAAGTTAAAATCCTGCTTTATCCTTGAGAAAGTATAGGGAATGGACCCATGTTTCAATTGATAAAGAGAATTCCTCGGTGAAAAAAAATCCTTCTATCAATGAAAGCTAATACCTTCTCTGAAAATTAGTCTTAGAGAGCCATATAGCCAGTACATATCAGAAGGAAGACCTGAACCCAGGTTGTCATGGCTCCAAGGCCAGCTCCATCTTTTGATCAGTTGCTTGGCTTCCAGGACCAGAAACCATACCCTAAGGACTCGACACTTTTATCTCAAGAATTCCCACCCTGAGGTCTTGCTGGTCTAATTGGTAAGTGCTTTGCTAAGCCTCCTTTTTCAGAAAGATTCTGTGCTTTAGTCTACTTCTTGGCCATCTTTTCACTAGCTACTGTTCCCTTTCTTCTTCTTCTCTCCCCACCCCCCAACTCCCAACCTTTCTAGTTCTGGAACTAGAAAGTAAAATCAGTACAGCCATTATTTCTGAAAATGGTGTGTCAATCTACTCCCCAGTGTCTCTTCTAGTCAATGCGGTAACTTTCCAAACTAAAGTACCACTTCTGGCCACTACTGCTTATCAGTGTTGTCTCCCTTTAATAGAATATATATACCTGTTATGCAAATTAAGTGACTAAAATGTCCATACCTTTTGACCTTGAGATTTTTGCTAGGAATATTTCCAAGGAGGTCAATGATGAAAAAGGCCTAATACACACCAAAATATTTATTTTGTGATAGTAAAGTGCTTTCTCCAAAGTTATCAGGCGTCTCTTAATTGCCAAATCTAGTGGTCTTTTTTTCAGTCCTCATCCTCCTTGATGTCTCCAGCCTTTGACACTGTCAACCACTCTCTTCTTCTTGATCTTCTCTTTTCTCTAGGTTTTCATGACATTACTCTCTTGGTTCTCTTCCTGTCTGTCTGACTGTGCTTTTTTTTTTTTCACTTTCCTTTGCTAGATCTTCATCTAAGTCAGCTACTAAGTATGGCTGTCCCCCAAGGCTGTATCCTGGACCTTCTTCTTTTCTCCTTCTATACAATTTCAGCTCCTTTGGATTCAATTATCATCATATTAGATGATTCAAAGATCTATATGCCTAACCCTAATCTCTTTCCTGACCTCCAGTCTCACATCTCCCACTGTCTACTAGATATCTTCAACTGGTTTTCTCATAGACATCTTAAATTGAACATGTCTAAAACTGAACTCGTTATCTTTCCACTACCCCAAGTCCTTCCCTCTTTATAACTTTTCTATTACTGTGATGGGCATCACCATCCCCCAGTCACTGAGGCTTGAAACCTAAGTGTCATCCTAGACTTCTCATGTTCTTTCTCATCCCACCAATGTCTAATCAATTAACAAGTCTTATCAATCCTACTTTTGTAACATCTCTCTTGTGGTCTCCCTACCTCATGTCTCTCCCAACTCCAGTCCATCCTCTTCTGAGCTGCCAAATAAAGCATAGGACTGATCATGTGACTGTCCTATTCAGTCAACTCCAATGTCTCCCTGTTACCTCTAGGATGAAATATAAAATCCTATGCTTGGCTTTTAAAGCCATTCACAACCTGACCCTCTTCTTCCTCCCCAGGCATCTTAAACCTTACCCTTTTCATTACTTTGCAATTCAGTAATACTGTCCTTCTTGTTCTTCCTCATATAATACATTTCATTTTCTGACTTAGTATTTTCACTGGCTGAGCCTCTTGCCTGGAATTCTTTCTTTTCTCATCTCCACCTTCTGGCTTCCCTGGCTTCCTTCAAGTACTAGCTATAAGTCCACCTTCCACAAGAGCCCCTTCTGATCTCCCTTAATGACAATGCCCTTCCTTTATGATTATCTTCAACTTATTCTGTAAACATCTTGTTTGTTCATGGTTGTTTACATATTGCCCTACTCTCTCCAGTTATACTGTGAATTCCTTGAGCTGCCTACAACACAGAAGGCCCTTAATAAATGCTTGTTGACTTATCAAGAAAAGAACTAGAAACAAGAAAATATCCATCAGGTGGGGAATGGTTAAACAAATTGTGTTAAATGAACATAATGGGATATTACTGTGCTATAAAAAATGTTGAACGTAATACAGAAAAGCATGGAAAGACTTATATGAACTGATGCAAAGTAAGCACATAAAGTACCCAATAAGTTATCATACAACTTTGGCTTGAAGACCTTCAAGGAAGGGAAGCCCACTACCTCTTGAGGCAGCCTGTACCATTTTTGGACAGATCTAGTTTTTAGGAAGTTTTTCCTGACATTGAGCCTAAATTTGCTCTTTAAAACATCCACTCATTATTTTTTGTTCTGACTTCTAAGATCAAAAAGAAATCTGCCAAATTGCTTCCCTTCTGTGGGTTTCTCTGTAAAGGAAGGGGAATAGATTAAACTTGACTGAATTCAAAGGGCTGCACTTGAGGACCTAGAAGGACACATGTGGCCTCAAGGCCACAGGTGTCCCCATCCCTGGACTAAATAATGCCTAAGGTCCTTTCCAGTTCTAATGCTGATCATCCTATGAACTACACAACTCCCTACAGACAACTGGGAACAGGTGGGACCATTGCTTTGTCCATGTTTCTTTAAATTTATATCTTTAAAAACTTGTGAAAAAAAAAAAAACAACCTGTGTGTAAAAATCAGAGGCTGTAGGTAGCTGTTGGCCTTGGTCATTGTATCAAGGAGCAATCTACATAAATCAACTTCTCTGGGAGACTTGGAACATTGCCTGGTGAAGGTTAATCTGCTCTCCGTACACTCCCGTGTACGTACATATGTGTGCACTGACCCCCCACTGCTTTTCATGTCTTCCTTGCTGAAATCTTCTGAACCCTCTCCAAAGGTTAAAAGGAGGACCACGTAGTACATTTATAAGTTGTTAGATATCTCCGACAGCGAACAAAGCTACATAGAAGGTACAGCCAGTCTAATCTTGGTCAGAGGAAGGAGTAGTTTGAGGCATCCCACCGTTTAAAATATTTGCAGCCAGTTGCGGTGGCCCATGCCCATCATCCCCGCTTCTGGGGGGAGTTGAGGCTGGTGGATTGCTCAAGCGTAGGAGTTTTAAGCTGTAATGGGGTTAAAGTTAGTCAGGTGTCCTTATGAAATCTGGCACCAATATGATCAGTTCCTGGGAACTGATGCCACCAGGATGCCTAAGGAGGGTGGAAATGGCCCAGGTCAAAAATGGGATGGGTCAAAGCTTCTGTGCTGATTAGTAATGGTATTGGCCTATGAGAGACTACTGCGCTTCAAGCCCTGGCAAGATAGGGGGAAGGGGAAAGAAATAAGCATTTATATAGCACTTACTATTCACCCAGTGCTGTGGGTACTAAGCATTTTTTTTTTTACAAATATCTCATTTGATAGGGAGAACTAGTGCCCCAAAATAAAAACAAACAAGCAAATAAATAAAATTAAATATGAAAAAAATGTAATCCGAGCACTAAGCATTTTAGAATGCCTTCAGTCCCAGCAATCAGGCTGTGGGGTCCAAATATTGTAAGTAATTGAGGTCTTATGGTTGTTGGCTGCTGTCCTTTGTTGTCGAAGAGGACCACAATGACATCAGTATGTTGGGGTCAAGGTCCAGTGTGCCTCACTGACTGATCAGCCTGATGAGCTCGACAGGCTTTATCACAGGTTGGGCACAAATACTTCATATGAACATTTGGAGTGGCGATGTCTCTAAATTTGCCCACCTCATGAGTCCTTTGAGCTACTGCAGTTCTGCATCGCTCATAGAGCACAGCACCTTCTCTGATGAGGGCACGCCATGCTGAGGGGTCCTGTGCCAGTGTCTTCCATGTCTCATAATCAATTCCAAAGTTCTTCAGAGAGACCTTAAGAGCGTCCTTGTATTGCTTCTTCTGACCTCCGTGTAGGTGCTTGCCTTGTGTGAGTTATCCATAAAATAATCTTTTAGGCAAATGTATATTTGGCATTCAAACAGTACGTCCAGCCCTTCGGAGTTGCACTCTCTGCAGAAGAGTTTGAATGTTTAGTAATTCCTCTTAAGAAAAGACCTCAGTGTCCAGTACCTTATTTTGCCAGGTGATCTTCAGAATCTTCCTAAGACAAGTCAAATGGAAGTGATTCAGTTTCCTGGCATGGCGCTACCTGGTATACTGTCCAGGTTCCACAAGCATACAACGATAAGGTCAGCATAATGGCTCTTTAGACCTTCAGTTTGGTAATCAGTCTATTACCTCTTCTCTCCCACACTATCCTTCAGAGCCTCCCAAACACTGAGCTAGCTCTGACGGTGTGTGTGTCAACCTCATCATCTACATGTACATCCCTGGAAAGTGTACTGCCAAGGGAAGTGAACTTATCCATAGTATTCAGAATTTCTCCATTTGCTGCAATTAATGGCTCAGTGTATGGATGGTGTGGTGCTGGCTGGTGGAGAATCTCTCTTTTCTTGGTGTTAATAATCAGGCCAAAATTAACAAAAGCGGCAGAGATTCGATCCGTATTCTGTTGCATTTCAGCCTCACAGGCAGCATTGAGTGCACAATCATCTGTGCACGAAAAGTCATACACCAACTCTCCCTCTCCTTTAATCTTGGTTTATAGTTTCAAGTTAAACAATTTACCATCAGTGTGATAACGACCTCGATGCCATTTTTGTCCTTGTTGAAGACAACTGGCAACATGGCTGAAAACATCATGCTAAAAAGCATGGGAGCAAGCACACAGCCCTGCTTTACTCCATTCACTTCACACTGGGAAAGCAGCAGAACATCATGCATTATACAGAACCTGTGCAAGCATGTTGTCATGAAAGTGACATGTAATACTTATGAACTTCTCTGGGCAACCAAGTTTTGTGGTCTTGTGACACAAGTACAAAGAACGCTACACAGACTCAGACACTTCCTAACTGTGTGATTCTGGGTTTTAGAGCCACAACTAAGGTGAAATGATCATAGATTTTAGATGAGAAAACTAAAGCTCATTGTACAGATGAGGAAGTTGAAGCTCAGTTGGGTTAGGGGTTCCTGCTTTAAGGGAGCTCACATTCTAAAGGAGGTAACGACACATATAAAAGGTTTCAGCAGTAAGTCTAGTGGAAAGGTTCCACGGTCCTGAGGGTGGAGGCTCAAAGCAGATGGTAACGCATTTTTAATATCATTTATCCTAATAAAATCGTATTTGTTTCTGACGTTAAACCATTTTACAATGCCACAGGACTTTCGGTGGTAAGAACTTTCCCCCCCTAAGTCTTCATTTCCTGTGGATTCTGAGGAGGTGGGAGCTGCAGTACCCACAAAAGCAGGTGCCAGGTTAAGGATGATGACTGTAAGGATGCAGCTGGAAGCAGGACCAGGGCTCTAGAGGGGAGCTGCCATTTACAGGACTTTTTGCTTAGATGCCTGAAAGTGGTAGTTGATAGGTCCATAGCTGGTGGTGGTGGTAGTGAAGAAGATGGGTCCCTTCCTCATAGTGATTGCTCCCTTCAGTGATGTCTGTAGGACCTGGGCAGCAAGCAAGGCCAATAGTCTAGTAGGGGGATCTGCTTATCACCATGGCTCTTGGTTTCAGGGTTCTGAGCTATTTACATTAGGGTCTGAGAGGAGGTGGTGGTTTAGTTAGTGGTGCTGGTTTGACTTACCTGTCATATGCCACCTCTAATCTTTTCCTTGCTACTTCCTGCTTCACTTAGGCTGTCTTGCCTGCCCTGGGTGGCAGTTGATTGGCAGTATGGGGATAACTGGCCCCTTCTCCATAGGAGTTGCTTACCTGGTTAGTCTGGGCTGTAAGTAGGATCAATGGTCTGGAAGACCTGGCTATTCCTAGGACTACCAACTCTGAACCTCATGTGTTCTCTGCCAGCCTGTACTATGCCCCCTTGCGCTATCCCAAGATGCTGCACCTCAGGTCCTGATACAGTCTTCCACTCAGAACTGCCTTAATGGTCCAACCATCAAAGGCAGTGCAGGCCAGACTCTCTGGGGAACAGATAGTACCCTCTTCCAGAGCAATAGCACCCAAGGTTGAACCATCCTCTGCACCATCACCCCCCAGCTATTTTTGTCCCAAGTGAAAGAACTTCACTCTGAAGGATTACCATTTTGGCTCTCTGTGGCTCAATTTTCTCAACTGTAAAATGGATAATAATACTCATACTGCCTACCTTATAGCTAAACAAATGTGAGTCATTATTGTTATCATCATCATCATCATCATCAGAATAAACTTTAAGTAAAATGGCTAAGCAGGCAAAGTTGTCTTTGGCAATTTTCTTTTGTCTCTTTTAGCCCCTCAGAGCTAAAGTTACCCTTTTCAAGGGTGTGGGGAAGTATGTCCAGGGTAGCCTGTGGGATGGAGGAATAGAGGTATTGATTCTTTTTCCAAAAGAAACTTGTGAAATCTGAGCAGGTTTCATTATTTAGGATCACTAATGCCCATAATAGGAAACTTAGAACCTATGGATAAATAAATTATTTCTTCTTCCCTTTTCCTTCACTGCTATGTGACCCCAGGCAACTCTCTGTGGCTTCCCTCAGTGTTCTGGGCTTAAAGCTGAGGTTGGCTGCCCTACTTTTTTTCCCCACAGGTCCTGTGAGCTAAGAATGGTTTTTTACATTTTTAAGTAAAATTATAAAGTTGTATTAAAAATCATTCTTAGGTCATGCAAATACAGTCAGATATTCAAATTTGTCACAAGGGCCTTTGTTACCCCTAAATCAGTACCAAGAAAGTGCTGACCTACACTGGCAGAAGGAGTTTCCTCATCTGGGAGTTCCCTATATCAGTGAGATTTTTGATCTAGTCCTTAGCCTTATCCTTTCTCCATGAACTGATATTCCTTTTTTGTTCCTTCTTATATATTTCTCTTCCACTTGAGTGTGCCCTGGTTGGGTAATTTATGAGAGAGTTAATACTCGGCAAGGCTCTCAGATTAATCTGGGATTAATTTGGTTTTCTTTGCCCTACACCAGAAACATCACAAGGAATACACCTCCACCTATCACTTAAAGTTAATATGTCGTGAGCAGAATTCTGTAGCTGCAAAGGGCTCAAAGCCCACTACAAAATGCCATGTGACTCATTGCTCTCTTTTATGCTGAGCATGCTTTAAGCTGAAGTTAATTGGGAGTACAGACACAATGAAAGCTAATTAATTTGGACACCCTTCCCCCCCATCCCATGAAACTATAATTTCTGTCCTTCTGACCTGGACTGGATTGAAGCTGACTAATCAAATGACTAATATAATTGAGATTATGGGATGAATGGGAGAGAAGGAGGAGAGATGTTCTTTAAGCACTTTAATAGCATAATTTGCACGTAAACAATGAATCTGTAGATTACAAAGGGTCTTCTCAGTTCATTAAGATAAACCAGGCTGGACTTCAGTTTGATGCTCCTTGGTTATCATTTAGTTTGAGCTATGGTCTATACTGGAAACTAATAGAGGCATGCTTCTTCTTAAAAATTAATTTTGTGCTGATGCCCTTTGTTTTCACATCGCATTCCTTTCTGAATCTATTCCTCCCTCTCTGCCCTTATACAGTCAAGTCATTTCTTGTTTTTGTTGTTCAGTCATTTCAATCACATTTGACTCTTTGTAACCTCATTTGGGGTTTTCATGGCAAAGATACAGGCGTGGTTTGCCATTTCCTTTTCATTTTACAAATGAGGAAACTGAGGCAAACAGGGTAAAGTGACTTGCCCAGGATCACATAGCTGGTAAATGTCTGAGGATGGATTTGAACTTAGAAAGATGAGTTTTCCTGAATCCAAGATGAGTGCTCTATTCACTGCACCATCTAGCTACCCGCATTTCCAGTAATAAAAATTTTAAAAGAAACAGGGGAAACGCATGTCAGCAAAATCAGCTGACACATCCATTGTGTCATGCATAGTATAAACAACATTGAGCTTCCTTAGGCATCCCATCCTGATAGAGTGCCAAGCTTGGAGTCAGGAAGACTCATTTTCCTCAGATATTTAACTAGCTGTGTGACTCTGAGGAAGTCACTTAACCCTATTTGCCTCAGTTTCCTCACCTGACTGGGGTCACCAAGGGTAGGACAGGACTGAAAAATGACAAACAACAACCTCTGCGATGAATGGAGGGAGTGCATTTTTTAAACTCTTCTTCAAGGTCAGACTTGGCCTTTATTGGGACATGCCATTCAATTTCATTTTATTGTTTTTATTTCTGCTTACTTACATCGTTGTTGTCTTTGTTTCCCAGATTCATTATTTTCCTGCTCATACTTTATTCTGCATCAATTCATATATCTTTCCAAATAATAATTATTCTCCAAATAATAATTACTAGCATTTGTATAGTACTGTAAGGTGTATGAAGTGCTGTAAATGTGTTAGCTCACTTGATTTTTATAACTCCATTGTGTGGTAGGTGCATTGAGACAAATTATATTATTCCCATTTTATAGATGAAGAGACTAAGACTGATAGGTTATATGACTTGTCAAGTGTTTCACTACACTAAGTGACTTGAGCCAGTAAGTATCTGAAGCAAGATTTGAATGCTGACTGCAAATCCAGCACACTTACCCACAGTACTGAAGAGGTCTAGGACTTTTGGGGTGCTGCAACCCCAAAATCACGGTACTGGGCCTTGCCTGAATGAATTCAACTCAAATCTTCTTCAAACCATAGGAAAAGTTTATTAGTGATAAATCGCATAGGCCAGGTGACATCCGTAAGGACAAGCAGGCATGAGAAAGACTCAGCCTTTTGGGCTTGAGAGATTCTCAGGCTATTAGCTGAATGTTAGTAACGCCTGTGGGGATGAGCCAGGCATGAGAAACTCTCAGCCTTTTTAGCATGAGGTTCTCAGTGTCTGAATGGGGGCCCGGGTGGAATTTTTATACACTGATGTAACTTTGGGTGGCCGGAGAAGGGGACTCAGAAAAGGGTCTAGGTGAGAATTCAGATTGGAAAGTCTGAGAGATTGAATAGACAATGGGAATAGCTAATGGAGGGAACAGGAAGGCAGAAGTTTGAAAGGCATCTGGACAAGATCAAAGGGTGGGGCTAGGACTTTCAAAGGGAGATAAGGGGAGTCGATAAGGACAGTTTGAGACCAGAGTAAGGCCTTTCTGGGGCCTTTTAGGGTGAGGGGCAAAGGTGCATCTGAATAAGATTAAAAGGTAAAGCTAAGGCTTTCAAAGGAAGGTGAGGGGCTGGGGCCTATAGACAAATGGGAGTCTGATTCCCTTTGGGGTAAGGGGCGAAGATCAGTACCACCGCAACGCCTCATATTAATTGTTCCTTACACAGCAAAAACATTCCATTACATCCTAGCACAATCTGGTCATTTCCCAATTGATAAATAGCTAAGAAGTTGGTCTTAATAATTGATACTTAACTTTTTTCACCAACTCACAGTGATCTAAAGTATTCCGAGTTAGTGACATTCTATCGTACTCACACCTAGAAGCAGTAAATAGTCATGGAAAGGGTACTGGGGGGGCAGCTAGGTGACATAGTAGATAGAGTTCTGGCCCTGGAGCCAGGAGGACCTGAGTTCAAATCTGGCCTCAGACACTTGACACTTACTAGCTGTGTGATCCTGAGAAGGTCACTTAACCCCCAAAACAAAACAAAACAAAAAAAGAGTGCTGGGCCTGCGTTTAAATCCCACTCTGACACAAAAATGTAACCACAGATAAAATCATTGAACCCCTCTGAGCCTTAATCTCCTCATCTGCAAAATGGGAATAATACTACTTGTTTGTAAGCCCCTCAGGCTCAAATGAGATAATCTATAGAAATAGTTTTATGAATCTTAAAATTGATAGCTATTATTATTCAAGGGGAATTATAAGGCATCCTTTTACTCTTTTCTAAAAATATATTTTTCCAGTTACATATATAATTTTTTAACCTTCATTTTTTAAAAATTTTGAGCTCTAAATCTCTCTCCCTCCCCTCCCCCTCATTGAGGAGGCAAGCAATTTGATATAGGTTATACATGTGCAGTCATGAAAAACATATTTCCATTGTGAAAGAAAACACAAAAACTCCACACAAACCCAAGAAAAATAAAGAAAGTTTAAAAAAAAAGTATGCTTTGATCATCATTCAGAATCCGATAGTTCTTTCTCCAGAGATATATTGCATTTCTCATCGAGAGTGATGAAATGGAAAGAATGCATTTATCACTTCCAGAAAAAGAAAAACAAAACAAAACAAAAAAACTCCAAGGTTGCAAACTCCGAGTACATAATTGTTTAATTTAACAATTCAATTTAGGAAACAAATTCTGCAAGCAATCAGGAGAAAGATCTTCACGTACAAAGGAAAGGAAAATCAACTAACATAAGACTATTCAGCACCCACCAGAAAATGCAGGGGAGAAAAAAATAATGTGTTCTGAAGAGCAGTGGAGCTCAAGACACAGCCAGTTCAATCTACCCTGCAAAACTGAACTTAACCACAAATGAAAAAAGATGTATATTCAACAATAAAGAGGCATTTGAAACAGTCTTAGGAAGAAAACCAGACCTGAAGAGAGAGTTTGCTTTTCAAATACCCCAGAAGAAACAGAATACAAGAAGGGAGATGGATAGCAGCAATGATAGCAACAGAGTGACAACAGGGTGACCACTAAAAGACTTCTTTCTGAATGCACACAAGGAAGCAGAGGTAAAGGCTGAAGCCATGTAGAGTTAACAACAAAGAGGCAGGCCTGGGACTTTATGGACAGAGCCCAGAGACACCTTGCCTACAGGTGAATCAATTGTTTTCTGTGATTATGTTACAAAATGGGAGAGTGCCTAAAAGGTTGAGGGGGGAGTGGATCAAGGGAAAAGAGGGGAGAGTTTGATGAGTCTGGGTCAAAATGAAGACTAGTAATGAGGGGAAAGTGATCCTTGTGGTCTCTTAGAAAGAGAGGAGTCTTTCTGCAAGGAAGATGGGGGAAGGAATGAAAAGCAGGGTGAAAGAGATAGAGGGAAGCTTTGTTTTGGTGGTGGGTTGGTGTTCCACTGATGAATATTTCTTTGGGGGAGGAGAGATGTTCTGTGAATGGAGATGGGGACCTTGGGCTAAGTGTTGTTTGGGGGTGAGGGGAAGAGCCAGTGGGAATAAAGCCACCTTAAAAAAGGATAAGCTGGGGCAGCTAGGTGGCACAGTGGATAGAGCACCGGCCCTGGATTCAGGAGGACCTGAGTTCAAATTCAGCCTCAGACACATAACACTTACTGGCTGTGTGACCCTGGGCAAGTCACTTAACTCCATTGCCTAGCCAAAAAAAAAAAAAAGATTAAGCTAAAATAATTAAGAGCCATAGTACTGTCCATGGTGAAAAATGGAAACAATCACAATCTGAAGAAAAAAAAACCCAATATTAGAGACAAATGGAAGAAAATCTAAACCTTTCATAACTTTAATTGTGAATAGATTAAAGAATCCATTAAAATAAAAAAATAGTTACAGATCGGATAAGAAAATAAAACCCTATAATATGTTACTTACAAGAAACACATTTTAAAAACAAGCACACATATTAAAAAATTGAATGGAGAAATTTAATGTTAATGTTATTCTATACATAGGTCATAACATATAGACTGTTAGTTCTATTAGGGACCTTAGAGCTCAGTCATCTGGTTTAACCCTCTTCCCCCACCCCCTTCACCCCCTTCCTCCCCCCTTTTTTTCAGAGGAGAAAACTAAGACCCAGGGAATGAAAGTGACTTGCCCAAGGTTACAAAGCTATTAGCAAAATTAGGACCAAAGTCCAGACCATTCCACTCCCACTTTTCACATTGCTTCTTTTGAATAATACATGATACCTGCGATTTGGACATCAGGATTTGTTAAATTAATACTTCAAGAATCTGTGCTTTCATCTGTGTTTGCTTCTTCTACTAATTCAATTCCATGTCACTTAATTCCATTTAGTAAGCATTTATTAAGGACCTACTATGAGTCAGGCACTGGACTAGTCACTGGGGATGAAAAAACAAACAGGAAAGTGCCCCTGTTCTCAGGGAACTTATATTCTATTGGGAAATGAGGTTTATATGTATATCTACATATAGTTATATAATTATGTACTACATATATATTTTACTTATTTACACATATTTAAATATATAAAATAGATACAAAATAAGAACAAAGTATTGAGGGGCAAAGGGTGGGAAGGAGTGGTAGCACACAGTAACCACTTGTACTCATTATTGGTACCTGGTAGGCATTTTTTTGATGATTTCCTATCTGAATTTATCTAAGTTAATCCTTAAGTGGTATACAAACCATCAAAGGTCCCACGTTTAAACTTTTACATCTTGGTAGGATCTAGCAGAGCTTATCATGTGTCTCTTGCATAGCCTCTCGTCCTCTCTAACAGAGAATGAACCTAGTACTCCTCTAATAAATAGTAGACTGGGGCTATGTGGTATGTGAATGAGCACTCTAATACCTGAATGTCCCCCAGGGAATATTCTAGTAAAATAACTTTTTTCAATATTTTAGTATAATTTGCAGTATTCTAGTATAACAACTTTTTTCACTATAATTTTCAGTACAATAACTAATGTTTGTGATGATGATGCTGAGTTATTAAGAAAAGGTTGCTAACTTACCTTCAGTTTGAAGGTTTAAGAAGGGAAGTGTATAATATGCTTTTCTAAAAATAATTCCATAAAAATGGTTAAAGTTTCAGCACGATGTAAAATTCATTTAATATGGAACATACCGTTCCCTTAAGGTGTCAAATAAATAATGTATTACTACTTCAACAAATGCAAAATTCTGAAGTCCAAGTTGAATACATGAAAATGATTAAAGGGAGACAGTGGTAGATTAGAGAAAGCTTTCTGGAACACTGGCAAAACTTGAATTTGCCTTTGAAGGAAGGGGGTGAACATGAATTGCATAGTGGAGGAGGGAAGGCCTGTGTAAGCACAGATAGAAGCAGTGAGTCGGGGAAGGGAGAAGGAGTATAGTATTTAGAGTATGGGGAAATTTCCTTTCTTTTTAGGTTACCCAGAGAAAATGTTGCATGGAGGGTTTGGGATATGAAGAACTATTTGGGAGATTAAAGGGACTGTCTTGGAGAGTCAAGTGTGGAAGAGGATTCTGGCAGATTACTCAAAGTCACCACTTTCAAAGATGATTCTGCAATCACACTGCTGGGTGGACTGAGATTCCTCAAAACTTAGATTTAGAGAAACAATCAACTAATTGATCAGGCATTGTCTATGTCAGGCATTGTACAGGGTGCTAAGGATACAAATACAAAAAAAAAATGAAACAATCCCTATTTTCAAAGGCAGTTACATTCTAATCATAGAATCTTCATATTGTTGAGTTGTTCCAGTCATTTCTGACTTTTCATGACCCCATTTGGGGTTTTCTTGGCAGAAATAATAGCGGGTGGTTTACCATTTCTTTCTCTAGCTCATTTTACAGATGAAGAAAAGAGGCAAATGAGGTTAAGTGACTTGCTCTGGGTTACCACTAGTAAGTGTCTGAGGTTGGATTTGAACTCAGAAAGATGAGTCTTCCTGATTCCAAGTCCAGAACTCTATCCAATGAGCCACTTAATCATTCAGTCTATAGACTGCTAAAAAACAAGAGAATTGAAAGGGATCTTAGTAAACCTTGTGTCCATCTTTGCATTTTATAGGTGAGAAAACAGAGAATCCAAGTATCTTGCCTAGACTCCCATACTAATGACTCAGTAGCAGGCTAGTGCTTTGTTCAGGACATCACTGTTCTCCAAGATGTAGTCTTATTTGCCTGTTGTACCAAACCAGTTCCTCTTTTGTTTATATGTAACCATTCATAATGTCTTCTGACCTACTTAGGTTCATTGAATCACAGATCTAGAGCTGAAAGGGACCTTGGAAGCCATCTAGCCCAACCCCTTCATTTTACAGATGAAAAAACTAATGCCTAGAGAGGGGAAGTGACCTACCAAGATGACTTAGATCTGGTAAAGCCGGAATTTGAATTCAGGTTCTGCAACTCCAAGTTCAGTGCTCTTTCCATCATGCCATGCTGCCTCCCTATGTCCAAAATCACGATTGCCTGTTTAAGCACTGATGCTCCTAAAGGACAGGGGTCATATACAGGTAAGATGCCTTGGACAGTGTCCAAGCCAAGATTATTTACATGAGGGTGCTTATTAAATGCTATGTAATTATGATTACGAAAGTGCTTGAAATATGTGTGGTGTTGTATGTTTTTAAGCTAACAAACTATTAATGTATAATCAGAACACCAGTCAAGGTCAGAGGGAACAGTTAGCTTCAAAATTGCAGAAAATAGTCCTTTCTCCCATGTCTCTGCTGCCTGACAGGCTTTGGTTACATGTGGGCTTTCCCTCTGTTTTCATTTCCAGTGGGTATGTTTTGAGTTGGCATACAAATTCAATGTGTGAATGGCGTGGGAGTTTCAAAAGTTGCATTGGTATTTCTCCTTTTAAAATTAATAGTGGAATCTTTATGAGAGTTGTGTAGGCTCAGGAATGTGCCACACATGGCTTCCTAACTGCATAATTAGGGAGCTCAGTATAATAAAATAATCCTCATTCATGCCAAGATAGGCTTATCCCACCCCCACCCTCGATCTGTCAACTGAGAAGCAGCTGACACCAGGAGGCATGCAAACCTCACAGTGTCCTTCGATTTCATTATCAATTTTGATTTGGATTGTTCTGGGATCCTGGTCATGTTCTGGTAATTCCATGGTGTTCCATGGAGAGGCAGATAATTTAGAGAATAGGGCATTCAGCTTGGACACAAGGAGACCTTGGTTTGAATCCCATCTCAGATTCTTACTATGTGACTGGGCAAGTCGCTCAACTTTCTTCCCTGTGCTTCATCTTCCTCATCTATAAAACGGGGATGATAGTAGCTTCTACCTAACGGGGTTGTTGTGAGGACCGGGTGAGATAATGTACATAAAGCATTTTGGAAATCGTAATAGACTTTGCATATTTCAGCCGATATTATATACTAGACCAGGGGTTCTAGACCATTTTTGTGTCTTGGACCCATTGGACAGACTGGTATAACCCATGGACTCAGACTAATGTTTTTAGATACATAAAATAAAATAAAATACAATACATAAGATCACAAATGAAATTAATTATGTTAAAATACAGTTTTCAAAAATATTTTAAAAAACAAGTTCATAGATCCAGGTTAAAAATCCCTTTTAGAGAATTAGACTGAAAACTCCATGAAGGCAAGGAGTGTTTTATTTGAACTTTGATTGCCTAGCACAGTGCTCTGCATACAGTCAGGACATAATAAATGTCTGCTGAATTGAAATGAATTGCTTTGGTATCCATGTTACAGAACTTTGGATCTTGAAAGGATATGCTGCAACCAGTTCAACATGAGCTGACTGCTCAATTTCTGAAATCAGCAAACTAAAAATCAAGATTTGATTTTTTTTTTTGTGGATTGACTAGACTTAAGAAAGTATTGGAGAAAATGTTAATAATGCAGATTAAACTTAAAAGTGTGTCCTGTAGGAAAGTTGTTAAACATTTTTCAATATTCCCCTGCCTTTAGGGTCAGAAAGCACCTTAGAGATAAGTCACTCCAATGATCTTTAAACTCAAATGGAGTCTTTATTACACTTTCCCTGTTACCTAAATGGATCTGTAGCACTGGGATTTAAGCTCCTAGCTCAATACTCTCAATTTACCAGTGAATAACCTAAGTTCCAGAGGCTTGAAATGATTTGTCACTGGGCTAGCAGAGTATCGGGGTAGACTAGATATATAGGGACAAAAGCACTGGAATTGGAGTGAGGGGAGTTTGCACCAATCAATAAACATTTATGAAATGTTTACTGTGTGCCAGGCATTCTGCTAAACTCTGGGTATACAAAAAAGAGGCAAAAAGACAGTCCTTGCCCTCAAGGGGCTTACAATCTAATGGGGAGACAACATGCAAACAAATATATACAAAGCAAGATAAATACAGGATAAAAGGGAGATATTATCAGAGGGAGAGCACTAGAATTAATAGGGGTTGGGGAAGGCTTCCTGTAGAAGGTAGGATTTTAGTTGAGAATCCCAGGACATTGCCAGTCTTCTTGACTTTTGTGTTGCATTGGACATAGATGACTCTGGAGGAGAGAGTGAGGCTGACAACTTTGTGCAACTCAGCCTCTCTTAAACCCATCCAAGAAAACACAAGAGGAATTTGGGGAGGTCAGTAGTCTGATAGGTGCTGACTTTTCAACTTACAACATCTGTGACCTTGGGAATGTCATTTCCATTTGCCTAAGACTCAGTTTTCTCATCTATAAAATGACACATTTGGATTAGATGATCTCTAAGGATCCTTTCAGACCTAAATCCTCTGAATCCAGGTGTCTCTCTTCTTTACTACTATTCCCATATCCTGTCTGTTTGGACTCCTTGGATGAGTGAGATGGTCTTCCCTTTTTGAGTCTCTAAGATGTTTATTCGTCTTTACTTCTGAATTGATCACAAACAGCTGACTAAATCTTATGTGTCTTCTAGGTTATACACACACAGACACACACACACACACACACACACACACACAGACACACACACATTCTCTGAATTACACATTCCTGAATTTTTCACTTTTCATTCTATGGGGTAAACATCTGTAGAGCTGTTCATTCTCACTGATTATAGGATCATAGCTTTAGAGCTAAAAGGCATAGTAGAGCCATCTATCAGAGGTTCTTAACCTGGGATCCATGGACCTTTGGGATAGATTCCAGTGGGTCAGTGAACTTGGATGGGAAAATATTACATATTTAATTTCCACTAATTTCAAATTGAAATTTAGCATTTCTTTCGGTATTTAAAAATATTATTCTGAAAAGGGGTCCATGGACTATTAAAGGGGTCCATGACACAAAATGAAGTTGAAAACTCCTGATTTAATTCAACATCTTCATTTAAAAGACTGAGACTGAGGCTGACAGAGATGGAGTGACTTGCGAAGGTCACACAGGCAGTAAATGTCAGAGCTATGATTCAAACCCAGGTTCTATGATTCCTAATCCAATGTATTTTCCACTCTTGCCCATCATTAATCATTCAATCAATTAACAAACCTTTATTGTGCCCTGTTACCATAGATGTGGAGGCCACTGTGCTCCTACATGTTGTTTGTGGTTCTCAAGTAAGAATAATTTTCTTGCTAGTGCCACAGGGTCAATGAGTTATCAGAGAATATCCTGGCTGTTGTTTTGTCAACACCAGCAAGGAAGGTGGCAAAATTGGCAATGGTTTTGATTGTTCTGTTGCTCTTGGATAAGCTGAAGTTGGAATGTAGTTTGCTTTTGTGTAGATATTTATTATGATTCTGTCATACTGGGTGGCCAATGCTGATGGTAGAGGAAAAACTTGTTTGGGGATCAGCTTCAAAGCATTGGCAAGGACAGGCAGGCACACAGGTCTGAGATCCTGTTGTGACTTCAGTTTTCAGTTCCATTCAGTAGATACTTATTAAGCATCTACTATGTTTCAGCAACTGTGCTGGGCATTAGACATACAAAGACAAAAAGAAACAGTCCCTATCCTTAAGGAGCTTAAAGTCCCACTGGGAGGAAACAATATGTGCACCGAAGTAAGTGCAGAAAATATTTACAAAGTAAGTACCAAGTTATTTTAGGTGAATGAAGACCATTAACACCTGGACAAATCAGGAAAATCTCATGCAGGAGGTTGTACTTGAGCTGAGGCTTGAAAGAAGGGACATTCCAGGAAGGGGGATCAGTTTCTGCAAAGGCATTAAGGTGGGAAATAGAGGGACAGAAAGCAAGCCAAATTGGCTGGAATTGAGAGAAAGAGAGAGAGAGACAGAGAGAGACAGAGAGAGAGAAAGAGAGACACAGAGAGAGAGAGAGAGAGAGAGAGAGAGAGAGAGAGAGAGAGAGACAGAGAGACAGATACAGAGACAGATACAGAGACAGAGAGAGACACAGAGACAGAGACAGAGAAAGAGGTAAAATGTCTGGAAAGATAGGTTGGAGACAGATTGGTAAGGGTTTTTAATGTCAAACAAAGGAATTTCTAGTCTATCCTGGAGGCACTAGGAAGCTACTGTAACAACTTGAGCAGAGGGATGTTCTAGTCAAACCTTCAGAATATCAATTTGGCAGATGTGTGGAGAAGAGTCTGGAAAGAGGAGAGACTGGAATGATTTTACAAATATCTTACAATATTAGCCATATTTTAGAGTTCAAGTAGATTTTTATACATAGAAACTGTCCCTCATCTACCTTCAGGGCACCCCATTTGTACCATCTCCCATAATTGCATAATTTAACATATTCCATAAGATACCTCTAGGTCATCTTTGATTTTCCTATTATTCATTCACCTCACTCAAAATGTCACCAAAGCCTGCTTCCAAATTGGGAAATTCTTTAACTTTGAAATATTTTCTTCATCTTATGGCTACCACATAAGTCTGGGGTCCTGTCACCTCCCCCCTGGGATAAATACATAGCTTCGAGCAATCACTGAGCTAGGCACTATGGATACAAACCTCCACCATCCCCTGCAATATTCTAGACTTATCTTTGCAAAACATGGCTTAAATCAGGAGTTTGAAAAGCTCTCACCAAATAAGCCCCTCCTTATTCAACTTATCTCCCAATCTTTCCTATCTCCTGTTACTCTCTACTTGTCCCCTATATATGCTTACATTCATTCTATATTTGTACCTTACTACATACTGTTCCCTCTACTTGGAATGACTCCAACATCTCTCCTCTGCTGATTCTTCTCTTTTAGGATCCAGCTCAAGCCTCTACATCCTCTGAGAAACCTTCTTCAATGACCATGGCCCAACTTGATTTCTGCCTTCTCTGAACTCTGACTGTTCTGAGAGTCAGCACCCCATGGTTCTCTGTATTATGGGTGTTACTTTTCTCCCTGCAGCTAAATTACAGGTTCCTGTAGTACAGAGAGCACATTTTATTTTTCCTTCGTATGTGCTACGCCCCTAAATATAATTTTGGTTCTATAGAAGATACTCCTTGTTCCATAAGTAAAACACACACTTATAAGTGGCAGTAGTTGAAATGATGTGGGTTTGTCCTTTGTTTCAGAGAGGACCAATGACATCACAGGTAATGTCTTGACTTGTGTGTGAATTGAACTTAAGTGAGGCAGAGTTGCACAAAGTTACTAGTCTCACTCTCTCCTCCAGAGTCGTGGAAGTCCAGTGGCAGGACAAAAATCAAGATGATTGGTGATGGTCCAGATGGATGACCTTGGTATCTTCAATACCTTGACCAATCTTTAAATGCTCCACAGTACTTGCTTCAGCCACCTTCATGGCTGCTGGAACAAATTGTTCTTATCCACCCATTCCACTTGGGGAAGTCTTCACATGCTTGGGGTAGACGTCTCCCTAACTCACCAATAGGTTTGATGCTTGATGCTTAACCTAGCTTAGTCTGTCTGTCGAGACAGTTTACCAGGGTGTGGCCACTGCGCATACTACAGCTTCTTGGAGCTACAGGTGAGAGTTGAGTGCCAAGTAGACACCAAAGAGGGCTGAGCAGCCCTAAAAAAGGTTCAGCAAGCCCTCATACCAGAGGAGCTTGTCCTCCTGAACACCCCATACAAATGATGTGGGTATAGGATGCAGCATAGGAGGGCTGAATTTGAGCTCAAGTCCCAGTTCTGCTTCTTACTGCCTGTGTATCCTTGAGCAAATCCTGTAACCCCTCAGTTTCCTGATGTGTAAAATAAGGAAGTTGGTCTTGATGGCTTCTGCCTTCCCTTTCAGGTCTAGATTAATAATGATGATGATGATGATGATGATGATGATAATAATAATAATAATAATAATAATAGCTAGCATTTATATAGATAGCACTTTAAAGTTTTTAAAGCACTTTGCAACTATTATCTCATTTGATCCTCACAATAACTCTGGGAGGTAGGTGCAATTATTATCCCTATTTTATAGGTGATAGAACTGAGGCAAACAGAGGTAAGTGATGTTCCCAGGGTCATATAGTTAATTAGTATTGGAGACTCAATTTGAATTGGTTCTTCCTGACTCAGCTCAGTGCTCTAGTTGATAACCTCGGAGCTGGATATCCTATGATTATCTATGACCACATGAAGTCACAACTTTACTGGGCTTCAGTTTCTTAATCTGTAAAATGAGAGGATTGGACTAGATCAGATAGCTTAAAAGCATTCGTTAAGCACCTAGTATGTGCCAGGCACTGTACTAGCACTGAGAGGGAAAAAAAAAGCAAAAGATAGACCCTGTTTTCAAGGAACTCAGTGTCTAATGGTGGAGACAATATGTGAATAACTATGCACAAAAAGCTATATATAGGATAAATTAGAGATAATCAACAGAGGGAAGGTGCTAATATTAAGAGGGACCAGGATAGGCTTCTTGTAGAAGGAGGGATTTTAGCTGGGACTTAAAGAAAGCCAGAAGGTAGAGAACATTCCAGGCATGGATGACAGCCAGAGAAAATGCCCAGAGTCAGGAGATGGAATGTCTTGTGTGAGGAACAGAAGGAGGCCAGTGTCAACGGATTAAGAAGTATGTGGAAGTGAGTAAGGTGTAAGACCAGAAAGGTAGGAGGGGGTTGGGTTATAAAGGGTATTTTATATTTGATCCTGGAGACAACAGATAGCCACTGGAATTTATTGGAGAGGGGGAAGATCAGTGGAATGGATTGTAGTGAGGAAGACACTTCAGGCAGGGATATTGCAACAGTCCGGCATGTAGTGATGAGGATCTACACCAAGGTGGTAGCAAGTATTAGAGAATAGAAGTGGGCTCCATATGAGAAATAGTACAAAGGTAAAATTAGCAGGATTTGCCAATAGATTGGATATGGAAGTAGAAAGAGAATGAGGAGTTAAGAAAGACACTTAGGTAGTGTCTCTGTGATCAGGAATATGGTGGTACCCTCAGCAGTAATAGGGAAGTTAGGAAGAGGGGACAGTTTAGAGGGAAAGATCATGGGATCAGTTCTTAAGTTTAAGTTTACTTGGGTTTAAGATGTTTACGAGACATCCATTTCAAGATAGCTAATAGACAATTGGAGAAAAATGAAAGAGAGAAGTTAGGTTTAGATAAGCAGATTTGAGAATCATCAGCATAGAGATGATAACTGAATACATGGGAACTGATGAGATCGCTAAGTGGAATAATAGAATGGGAGAAGAGAAGAGGGCCCTGGACAGAGACCTACAGGACACGCATAGTTAGTGGGTATGGTCTGGATGAAGATCTAGCAAAGGAGGCTGAGAAGGAGCAATCAGACAGGTTGGAGGAGAACTAGGATCAAATAATGTCACAGAAACTTAGAGAGGAGAGAGTATCAGTTAGAAAAGGATGCTTGACAATGCCAAAGGCTGCAGAGGTCAAGAAGAATGAGGACTGAGAGAAGGCCATCAGATGGGTCAACTAAGAGATCACTGGTAACCTTGGACAGAGCAGTTTCAGCGGATTGGTGAGGTCAGAAGTCAGACTTGTGGAGAGTCAAGAAAAGAGTAAGAGGAAAGGAAGTGAAGGCACTCACTGTAGATGGCCTTCTCAAGGAGTTTAGCCCAAAAAAGAGAAGAGATATATCAAACTAGCTAGAAGGGAATGGATGGATGGATCTAGGGAGGATTTTTTGAGGATGGGAGAGGCACGGGCATGTGGGTAGGTGGTAGGGAAGCAGCCAATAGACAAGGAAAGACTGAAGATAATTGATAGAGTAGGGATAATGGATAGAGCAATATGCTTGAGAAGATGGGATGAAATGGGGTCACTTATGCATGTATAGGGGTTTGCCTTGGTAAATACAAAAGCCACCTCTTTCTGTGAGACAGGGGTAAAGGAAGAGATAGTGGCAGAAGGTATCTGAGTGATGTGAGATGAGGAGGGAGGAAGAAGAGGAGCTCTTGGTAAATGGCTTCAATTTTTTTTAGTGAAATATGAGACATGGTTCTTAGTTGAAAGGGTGGAGGAAAGGGAGCTATGAGAAGTTCAAGGAGGGATGAAAAGGTTTGGAAAAACTGCTGTGTTGAGGAGGTATAAAAAGATTGTCAGGGGGCACCTAGGTGGCGCAGTGGAGAGACCTCCAGCCCTGGAGTCAGGAGGACCCTACTTCAAATCTGGCCTCAGACACTTGACACTTACTAGCTGTGTGACCCTGGGCAAGCCACTTAACTCTAACTGCCTCACCACAACACCAACAACAAAAATAGATTGATGTATAGCAGTGAGGTCCCAGTTGGTTGTGTTACATTAGTTTGTAGTGAATCCGGTCAACACAATTTCATGATTTTCTCCATTTTGATTCAGCAGCACATAAATAGGAGCAAAGGCAATGGATGGTGGGATTAATCCAAGGCTGACACTTGGCAGAGCAAGCTTAGTAACAGGATAAGAGGGCAAAGGACTCAAGAGAAGATAAAAGGGTAGAGTTGAATTGGTTCTCTAAGAGGTCAAAATGGGCAAGGGAGGAGAGTGTAGCCAGTGCAGACCTGGGAAAGAATTGAGGAACTGAAGGTCACAGTGAAAACAAAAGACAAGGTTTGGATTCGTAAGGCAGAGTGAGAGGTAGAATCAGATAAGGGAATTCCATGAAGAGTTCATGCATTGCAGTGTTCCATTTTGGTGATGATACGATTTAAGGATGCACATATCTGTATATAGTTGAGGTAGGGTGGTAGAATAGATAATGAGAAACAAGTAAATTGAGAAACTGGGAGGTTAGGGTATTTAAGAGAGTATCAAGATACATGCCGAAGTCCCTTGGTATAAGAGCAGGAATTGGGGAGGAAGAGAACGACTATGAGCCAGGTTTTGAACTCTGAGGAAGGAAGAGGATTACCCTGGAACATGTTAGATAATAGCTACAAGAATTTTGATTAGGTGGTAGATAAAGATTGAGAGAATCTCATGGGAGGAGAGGTTACTGAGTGCTGGTAGTAGGGGGTGAGTTTGGAAGTGTCAATGGGAGCAAGGAATATTCCAACACTCCCTTCTTGATCAAGTGAGTCAAGGGGGATGAGTGAAAGTACAATCATTGCTGCAAAGGGTGGTTCGGGTGGCTGTGTTATCGGGAGAGAAACAGGTCTCCGTGAGAGCCAGAAGATGGAAGGAATGGGAAAGAAAAAAAAAAAGAAGATGAAAGCTCATTTGTCGTCTCTGGAGTGAGCATTCTAGGGAGCAAAGTTGAAGGGATGGGTAACTTTAGAGTGGGACATTGGGGGTGAGGGTGGGGTTAAGGGTGAGGAGGGATAGAAATAAGGAGCAGGTAAAGTCTGAATAATGATAACCAGAGATGTAGAATCACTGGGATGGGAAGGGTATGTGACCAGGTGAGAGTTTGTTAGTTTTTGAGGAATGAATTCAGGTTGATTATCTATATCCCTAGGGACTTGGCCACAAGGTGGGCTCCTCTCAGGAGTTAATAAACTCAGTCAAGGGGACCCGTGCGGGAAGTGGTTTGTTGGCATTGTTCTCCTTTCTCTGCTGGTAGACAAGGTCAGGCCTGGCCAGCAGACCAGTGGAGTGATCATGATAAAGTGACATTTCTTTCCATCCAGGAAGGCAAAAACTGGGAGCAGGATAGAATGGCATTTTTCTCCTTGCCCTCCACTCAGGAAGAGGCCAAGAGAGGAGAATAGTGGTCAATGAAATGGCATCTCTCTGTCCTCTGCAGGCAGGCAGGAGCCTGTCCAGGCAGGCGGATCACTTCTATGGTCACTTCCAGCCACAAATCTACGATCCCATGAAGTCACTTAATCTCTCTGGGACTCAGTTTCCTCTCCTATAAAATGAGGGATTTGGAAAAGGTGACCTCTAAGGGTGGGGTCTATTACATATCTAATCTGTGATCTTATAAATGTTTAGCCCATCTGGCTAAAGGAGAAAGGTGGGTTTTATGCTGTTTTAACTGGGACTCTGACAGGAACTCTTGGTCAGAGTGGGTCATAAATAGAGACCCTCTATACCTTATGTCCTAGGTCTCTATTTATGGAAATCACTAGGATGTCTATGAAGAGCTATGAGGAAAATCTGAAATGTAGGTGCTAGGACATCAGCCAAAAAATCTGAGTTAAAACACATCAAGCATAGACAGGCTCTCCCTTCCACATATTGCCTGAAGAATTGTATATTAGATGCAGACAGAACCAAAAGACCAGTCCTTCCATCTTGTAAGGGAGCTTACCAGCTGTAGGCTTTACTCAAACACAGCAGCACCTGCCTATGCGCCCTTGCAGCTTGCTTCATCAGTGAGGATGTTTTAGGGCTCAAGGTTTAATCGCAAACTCTGAAACTGCTCCCTAAGATGAAAAGCAAGCAAACAGACAGAAACATCTCCCTGTTAGTGCTGAGAAAGTGTCCTGGAAAATCAACTCTGCTCAATTGTAGTTTCTCTATTTGCTCCCAAACATAGGTTAGGTATGTCTTCCAAACTGGATCCATGCTGGGATTTAGAAGAGCTCATTGTCCAAGATGACCAGCATGTAACTCCCCTGAGCTACCCAACCATTCTCTTCTGAAGAACCCCATTATTAAGAACACTCACAACATGTATAGCATATAAATTAAGTACTGATTATACAAGGTGCGACCATATGTTCTAGGGGGAGAAAAAAAGAAGTGACATTGGGAGCAAGGAATACGCCAGCTCCCCCTTCTTGACCAGGGTGTCACAGGGGAATGACTGAAAGTGCAATCATTGCTGGAAAGGGTGGTCAAGGAGGCTGTGTCTTCAGAAAGGAATCAGGACCTTAGAATCTAAGAATAATACATTGACACAAATAACTAGAATATCAGGAAGAATATCAGTACATAATATGGAAAAGAGTGTAACACGCTATGAGAATACAACAGAATTAGAGGTAACTTCTGGATAGAGCAATCAGGGAAGACTGCCTAGAGGAAGTGATGTTTGAGCTTATAATGTAACAAGCCATGTAACAAGCAATGTAGCATTCCATGTTCCTTATGTGGATGTAAGCAGGCTAACACACGCTCATTAAGAGTCCCACTCAAACATGCTGGGATTAAGAAAGCTTAAAAATATGGCAAGAAGACCAGCAATTGAGGCAAAAACTCTTGGCTATCTTCTCATTAACTACTGTCTCCATTCAAAGCAATTAGTCTAGTGTATTAGAACCAGCATCAGGGAGACTTCTGATCCTGGTGATCTGACTCTGGTCATTTGCCAGAAAAAAATACTGCAGTGTGCAAACTTGTGTGGCTTGGCAGGTAAGAAACACAAGACCACGTGACCCAAGGCATTCTCTATCAGAGTTGTGTCTTGTCTGTATACTTCCTGGATAGGGACACTGTTAGTTTATATTTATCGGCAGGTAGTAGCAAGGAACCAGGAAGCTAGTCTGATTGCTGGGAGTGGGGGCTGCTGACAAGAACCAAAGAATCTGAATCTGAGAGTTGCTTTCTTTCTACTCTCAAGAAAAAGGACCTAGGAGAGTGGTATAGTGGAAGAGTTTTGAAATTGTATTCAGGAGATGTGAGGGTTAAGATCTCAGCTTTCATGGTTATTAAATGGATAACTATAAGTAACTCATTTGCTTTTTAAATCTCAGTTTCCTCATCTGTAAAACATAATACATGCTACAGAAATAGGAGCTAAAATTATTCTTCCTAGGGAAAGAACAAAGTACCTTTACAGTTGGCCTTTGAAGGGTAGGTGATATTTCCACAACCATAAGGTTGCTAGGTATAAGGAAACATGAGTAGCATTTCAATGTGCAGATATGAAAAGAATACATACTAGGTGTAAGGAATGATTTGAGCAAAGGCATGGAAAGAGGAAAAGAGGAGATGTGTTAGAAAGGTCAGAACTATATTATAGAGGCACTTGAATACTGAAACTGAAGAATTTGAACTATTGGTGGTAGGTAATGGGGATGCTTTTAAAGGTGTGTCAGGAGAAGCTTGATAGGAACAGATTTGTTGATTAAAAAGACTAATCTCATTGAGGGGATATCCATCAGTTGGAGAATGGCTGAACAAGTTGTGGTATATGAATGTATTGGAATATTCTTGTGCTATAAGAAATGATGAGCAGGCAGATTTCAGAAAAACCTGGAAAGATTTACATGAACTGATGCTGAGTGAAGTGAGCAGAACCAGAACACTGTAACTGCAACATTGTGTGATGATCAACTATCATTGACTTAGCTCTTCTCAGTAATACAAGGATCCAAGACAATTCCAAAAAACTCATGACAGGAAATGCTATCCACATCCAGAGAAAGAACTATGGAGTCTGAATGCAGACTCCATTTCATCTTCTTTTGTTTTTCTTTTTCACAGCTTTTCCCTTTCATTCTGTTTCCTCGTTTACAACATGACTAATGTGGAAATGTGTTTAACATGACTGCACATGTATCACCTATATCAGATTGCTTGCTATCTTGGGGAGGGGGTTAGGAGGGAGAGAAGGAGAAAAATTTGGAACTCAAAATCTTGTAAAAATAAATGTTGAAAACTATCTTTACATGTAATTAGAAAAATAAAGTACTGTTTACTAAAAAAAAAGACTAATCTCACAGCAGGGCAGATGGAAGAGACAATGTGGAGAGTCTGGTAGGAAGCTATTGCAATAGTCCAGGTGATAGGTAATTAGATAATAATTATTATAGCTAGCATTATGTATAGCTTTAAGGTTTACAAAGCACTTTACAAATATCATCTCATTTAATCCTCACAATAACACTAGGAGATAGGTACTATTGCTGTCCCCATTTTACAGATAATGAAACTGAGGCAAACAGAGGTTAAATGACATGCCCAGCATCGCACAGCTAGTAAATGTCTAAGGATAATTTGAACTCAGGTTTTCTTGACTCCATGTCTAGTTGCCTCAACTCAGGTCTAAACTAGGGTAGTGGCAGTCTTAATGACCACAAACAAGTGAGAAATATTGTGGAGGTAGACCCAAGAGGACTTAGTGACTGATTGGGTGAGGACTTAGAGGGAATAAAAGATAGTTATGAAATTATGCAAATGGGTCACTGGGAGAATTGTGAAAATCATTGACCAAGGAGGGAGAGTATTCTAGATGGTAACTTCCATGAAGTATTGGAGAGGGTGGTATATGGTATCACATGTGTATGGTTTGGGTGTGCCTAAAACATGGGGAAGTATACATGGGAGAAAGATTGTAAGAGAAAAATTTCTAGAGAAAAGTTTGTTTTCTGAAATGAAGCTATAATAAATTATTTAATCAATGCAGAATATGAATTTACTAATTTAAATTATAAAGTCATTACCATAGCTATTCTGGTACCTTTTTATCAAGGATGCAATGAATATGTGATTTGCATACAAATCCAAACAATTTTTAGGACTGTTTGTGTTCATCTCAGATTTAATGTACAATCTTAGTGTCATAGTTTTAGAGCTGGAAGCCTCCTTAGAGGCCATCAGAGCCAAGCCCTTTGTTTTATAAATGAGGAAACCAAGGCTGGGCCATGTTAAGTGACTTGTCCAGGGTCCCACAGTTAGTGTTGTCGAAAGCAGGGTTCTGAGTAGCTACAGGGTGCAATGGATAGAGCTTTGGGCCTAGAGTCAGGAAAACTGAGTTCAAATCTGGTCTTAGGCATTTACTAGTTGTATGACCCTGGGCAGGTTACTTAACCCTGTTTGCTAGAGAAGGAAATGGCAAACCAGTCCAGTATCTCTGCCAAGAAAACCCCAAATGGGGTCACAAAGAGTGGGGTACGGTGAAACAACTGAACAACAATAAGAACAAAATCAGGATTCCCACTCAGGTCTTCCTAACTCCGGGCCCAGTAAGGAATCTTCAGTAACTGGTCCTGGGGATGTTGCAGATGATACAGTAGCCAGGCATCTGAATTGTCACTGCGATTTCATCCATAATACAATAGACTGTCAAGTGTAGTGTTCATGCCAATATAGCCATTAACATTCCAAATTCCATGAATTAAAGCAGTGTGAATTAAAGAATTAAAGATTGTTCACTTTATTCTCTATAGAACCTTGTACATATCTGGTACATAGCAGGAGAAGGCATAGTGAATTAGAGGAGAGAGTGTTGAACTGGGAGTCAGAAAGACCTGGGTTCAAATCCTGCCTCCGGCACTTAACAGCTATGTGCCACGGATAAATCGGTTCACCTCTCTTCAGTTTGCTCATTTGTAAACTGGGCATAATAATATCTATAGTACCTACCTCATGGGATGCTATCTCAAGTGAGACAGCAGATGTAAAGTGTTTTGTAAACCTCAAGCTGCAATATAAATGTCATCTGTGATTATTAGTTGATGGTAGAATATCCAAAACTCTAGGGATGCCTCCTACTTGTCCACATTCATTTCAGCTGTCACTGATCAAAGTTTAAAAGAGAATAGACCACAATAATAACTCATACTTATCTAACACTTAACAGGTTTATGAAGCATTTTCCTCACAACATCCCTATCATCTAGGAAATGCTGGCATTAGTATGCTCACTTTTCCATTTTATAGTTGAGAAAATTGACACAGGTCAAATAGCTAGGCAGCAAGGTGGTACAGTGAATAGAGGACTGGATTTGGAGTCAGGAGGACCCAAACTCAAAGTCTGCCTCAGATACTTTATGTGGATGACCCTGGGTAAGTCACTTAACCTCTGACTGACTCAATTTCCTCACCTGTATAAGGGGGATAATAGCACTTCCCTCATAGGGTTATTATGAGGATCAAATGAGATAACATAGGTAGAATGCTTTGCAACCCTTAAAGGACTATGCACATGCTAGTAGTAATAGTAGTAGTAGCAGTAGTAGTAGTAGGTAGTAGTAGTAGTAGTAGTAGTAGTAGTAGTAGTAGTAGTAGTGGTGGTGGTGGTGGTGGTGGTGGTAGTGGTAAAAAATATTCACTCAAAATCACTTCTTTCCATTCTAAAATCAGTTCTCCTTCTACCACCCTTTACTGCCTTTTATCTAATTCCTAAATTCCATCTTAGTTCTCCAGAGTCAGATATCTAAATCATTGTACATTCAACCCACTTTTAGGAGTGCATGATCAACCTAACTATGGTTTGAAAAATCTTGGCTGCAAAATATATTCAGGTACCAAATGAGAGGCACACAGCATAGTTCCAAAATTTAGCCTTGTCCCATAGACTTGAGGCTGGTTCACCCCATTTTATCCCCAATCTAGATTCTTGAGAAAAGCAAGGTCCTTTTCCCAAGGTCTTCCATAGACAGTCTCACAGATTTAGGACGAAGTTGTTTTTGCTATTGTCCTTAGAAAGGCATTCTGAATGGATTGTTCTTTATATCCTGGGTTCCATGTCAAGAATCTCTTATACTCATCTCTTCCCTTAGACTCCATCTTATGAGAATTCAGTTTCATAGACTGTTATCATGAATAAATGAATCTCATTTAATCTGAAATCATATCATCTAAGGTTTTTTCTTCCCTCTTTTTCAGTCTTGCTTATTTTTTTGTCTCATTATTGTCCCCAAAGTGAGAGCATCTGGAAAACATGAAGGAATATTGTAGGATCTTCGTCTGTTAGCCTAGAGAGAGAGAGAGAGAGAGAGAGAGAGAGAGAGAGAGAGACAGACAGACAGACACACACACACACACACACACACACACACACACACACACAGAGTGAGAGTCTCAGGAGGAACACAATAGTGCCCAAAATTCCCATACTGCCTTTAGGAAATCTGCTTTGGTCATTTCATAACACTTGAACAATTGACTGTTTTGGTCACATAGTTTACTAGAACACAGTGAAGTAGCTTTCCTGTAGTGAAATAAGGAACTGTCTTTGTTTAGTCATTTCTCCTGCTGATCTCCCCACCCTATTTCATCACCCCTGGGGCATGGAGAGAAGGACTAGGGGAAGCAGAAACTTGTGATAGGGATTGAGATGTCTCTCTTAGCCCTCAGAGGCCATTCTATGTTCTGGTCCTACCCTGCTAGTCCTGCACATCTCCCTAGTCACAGTAATGCCCATCTTTGCTTCAGTACCTTTTTTTGGCCACTAACTCTTAAAGATCTTTTTCTCGGAGAGCATCCTTTACCATGTCCAGTTTGGGACATAGTGACTGCTTGCAAAGTAACAAGCAGCTGTAGGCTGTCTCCCCTACGAGGAGCTCCCAGTCTCCAGAGCCTCTCTGTTCCCAGCTGCATGGAAAGAATGGAATGTAATGGAATTGTGGACCGGAAGTCTCTTCAAGGGCAAAAGAAGAGGAAACTTAAACTTGCTGGGAATTATGACAACATACATTTCCTGCCTTTGCCATGGTCACGTCCCCATTTCTCCCAGTAAATTTCATTGAGGTGGTATGAATATTGGTTATACCAACGATCAGAGATTTAAAAAAATACAAAATGAACTCTGGTGTTAGGTAAAGAGTTACCCATCACTCTAAGTATTCAAGCAGAGGCTGGATGTTCTAGAAAGGTGAGGTCCTTCACTGAATGAAATATGGAACTAGCTGACCACTAAGATGCCTTCTAATTCTAGATTCTATTGTTCAGGATGCAGGATATAGAACCAGGACACAGAGTAGCCTCTGAGGACTAAGAGAGACATCTCAACCTCTGTCGTCCCTATTTTCTCCTAAGGTTTGGAGACCCAATCTAGGCAAGTTACTGTTGTAAGACTCTTGTACATAGTATTTTTATGTTGTCTTCTCCATTAGAATGTGGGTATTTTTGCATTGCATAGTAGCATCCTAGGCCAGGATGCCGGTGGAGCTGGAAGCTGGAAGAGGTGACAGCGAAGTTGCGTGAAGTAGAGATCACGGGACCAAGGTGAACAGGCATAGCACAAAGACATCAGTGGTTCAGCAGGATCAGAGTGTGAGCTGTCCTTTCCTTATGACTTGGTCACATGACTTCCTTTCACACATGCCTCTATTTGTGATCTCTATGGGCCACCCACTCTTCTTACAGATGCTATATATATAATTGTGAAAGAGTGTGCTGCAGGATTGTGAGGGAAATGTTGTATAGTTACCCTTCTTTCAGTGCCGTTTCAGCATATGCTTTTGCCACGAGTTAATAGGTTAATTGGCTGATTATTGAAGCTAAATATGGGTGGAGACTTAAGAGCTAGTTTTAGGATTGCAGGCCCACAAAATATCTTGCAATTCCGATACTCATCTTTTAGAGGAGCCAACCTGAGAATGAATTGAGTGGGGTGGCTCAGAGGGGGCATACCGTTAGCAATATTCCATATCATCTCCCAGTTAAATTCTGAACCTGACTAGAACTGATGCTTTGAAGCTGTGCAAAATGGCAGATAGAAAGTAGTCAAGACATCTGCAGGCTGAATGCCCTCTGGTGGCCAATGGGGACACTGCAGCCTTTAGTAAGTCCAGACCACACATGTGCCTTGAACAAACTGAAGTGACCTTTGAGCTCATGGCACAAGGAGAATACCATGTGGTAGACTTCTCAGATGTACTGAACTTTCTTAATAAACAATCAATTCAGTGACAAACTACTTTTCTATAGGCTTACAGAAAGTAGTATGTGAACTGATTTAGACTGCTTACACTGCACATCCAAAGTGTTATAATCCTTCTCACACCACAGCAAATCACAACCTATTCACACCTTCTCCAACTATGCAATTCTTGACCTTGTTCTTCCATAAATTCTCTATAGGAAATCTGCCTAATATTCTGAAGGCCTTCCTCTACCTATTTAAACATTGTATGCATACCAGTGTTGCATTTAAGAAGTTCAATCTAGGGGCAGCTAGGTGGCCCAGTGGATAGAGCACTGGCCCTGAAGTCAGGAAGACCTGAGTTCAAATCTGGCCTTAGACCAAACACTTGACACTTATTAGCTGAGTGTCACTTAACCTCAATTCCCTAAAAAGAAAAGGAAAAGTCCAGTTCACCTTTTTTTTCCCCCAGTCATATATATTTTTGAGGATATCTGTTTACTTCTTAAATGTCATCACTGATAAGATTCTATAGCCTATCACTATCTGCCATGTGTCTCTTCAGGGCCCTTTTGGTACCACATGATTTTGATTCTTTGGCCAACATGGTGGTTTAAGAGGAATCTCTCTTCCGTTGGCACTTTGTTGAGGAGATCTTCCATGACACACACAGTTGGATAGAATACTGAACCTGGAGTCAAGAAGACCTGGGTTGAATCCTGCCTTAGATACTTAGTAGCTGTGTGACCCTGGGAAAATCACTTAACATACTGAACCTCACGTTCCTCATCTGTAAAATGGAGAACGTTGGTCTTGATGACCTATGAGGTCCCTTATAGCTTTAACTCTGAGATCCCTGATGCCTGCTGCTTGACTTACTGGATAGCTATAATCAAAGGACTATTTAAAAAAAAAGTTTTCTCTGTGGTTACCTCTGTCAAGGGAACCTTGTAATCTTAGCATACATGGAGGCTACCTTGTTGAAAGAGAGCCTTTGATGCTTCTTTTTGCTTTATTGTATACTTTTCTAAAAATTAAGAAATAATAAAAACTGAGATATTTTGCATTTTCTATACTTTTCAGTAAATTATGTAGCTATGAATCTATGGTTGGCTATGGAAAATCATCTGTGAAAACCTATATGGTACCTTTTTAAATATCAAAGATACATGTATGGAGATCATTCTCATATTTTATAGAAAGTAGGAGAAAGTAGGAATTGCAGATATCCCCCAGTTACTGATGTCTTTCCCATCACTTAGTTACAGGCATGTCATTTATGATTTTATGTAATGTGGCAAAGTGGAAAGAGCACTAGAGACTTGGAGTGAGGAAGATTTGAGTTCAAATCTTGCCTAAGATATTTGTTACTTGTTTGACTCTAGGCAAGTCACTTAATTTCTCTTAGCCTCAGTTTCAACTGTAAAATAATTATGATAATAACACTTCACAGAGTTGTAAGGATAAAATGAGATAATATATGTAAAGCTCTTTGTCAACATTAAAGTGCTATATAAATGATAGCTGTTATCTTCCTGTCTTTGAGAAATCCTTCAAATATCCTTAAAATCATGCCCAGCCATTGAATGATTCTCTTTTGTGTGTATTTGGGCGTGTTCTGACTTCATTTTTCAAGTGTTCTTTCTACTTCTTTATACAGAATATCAGGCACTCATGTGTCGGAGCACTGTACAAAACTACCTTAGTCAGAGATGATGAGAATAGAGCACCATCTGGACACTGGCAAATCTGTTCCATTTGTATTTATTTGTTGTCCTTCCTTCTAGTTTCATAGTTTCGTCTATGAGTGCTCTGGCTTAGGTACATCTCAGGACAAGCTGCCTCTGTGGTTTTTTTTTCCTTTTCCATTGCTTTTCTTGTTTTGTGAGGTGAAATTGTTCAGTCTTCCATCATCCTCCTGTTATGTTTTGCAAATGAGTGTATATTCTGCACTGGCATTGACCTTTGCTACCATGTCTCGGTGCTTGTCAAGGATATCAAGCATTTGTGGGTTGAGGTACTTCCTGAGACCATTTGGAATCCTCTTTGTACTGACTACTTCACATCAGTTATATTTTTCTAAGGAATAGTGACAGTATTTATTTTTATCTACTTCCCAATTTTAGAGTCAATCACTTGCTGAAATAGGTCAGCTGGGGGCTGTGTAATTGTACGCCATTGTCTTAACTATCATTTTTATTTTATTTTTTATAATGCATTAATAATATGGACATGCAACTCTTAGATGACTTCCTACATAGGTAATCTCTTGTTTCCTCTGTGTTAAGATCTTGGACTTTTAGTAGAATGCAGATGAAGATGTGGTTATAGTGCTTATCAAATTTGTTGATGACATAAGGCTGGAAGGTTTAATTCATAACTAGATAAGGATTGAAAGAGGCCGTAACTGGTTAGAACAATGAGCGAATTTTAAAAATGTTAAATATAAAGTTCTACACAGATTAAAAAAAAAGATCAATTTCATGAGTAAAACTATGGGGGAAGGATTGCTTTGACAATAGGTTGTGTGGAAAAATGTTTGGAGGTTTTAGTGGGCTACAGATTCAATATTAGTCAACAGTTTGAGTTGACAACCAAAAAGGCTAATGTAATTTTATGTGGCATTAGGAGGTACAGTGTTGAGAATTTGGGATGTAATCATCCCACTTTACTCTGTTCTGTTCAAATCACATCCCGAGTTCACTTCTAGATACCAGTTTAGAAAGGACATGTGGGTGGGAGGTGGGCAATCTTCATCTTAACCCCAGGTCGTGTGTGGCTTGGTTGAACGAACTGGAGTTATTTAGCCTGAAGAAGAAAAAACCTGGGGAGAAGGAAGGTAAGTGGGACCAAGATAGCCAATTTCAAGTTTTTGAAGAATTATTACATACACTAGAAATCTGTCTTGTTGTTGTTGGGTCCATAGGATAGAACTAGGAAAATGGGTGAAAGTTATGGAGAGATGGATTTCAGTTTGATGAAAGAAAAAAATTTCTAACAGCGAAAATGATACTAAAGGAGAAAGGCTTGTTGTTAGGAGCACCCTCTTAAGTTCAGTTTTGGTGTATGACTAAATGAAGAACTGATAAGTAATTGAACAGTTAACAAAAGGAGGTTTATTTAGTCCTAATATAGCAAGGATATGCCAGAAGGATACAGTGACACTTAGTTTTTATGGATGACATCCCACTCGTCTCCACATGTCTGGTCAACAGAGCAGGGTATGGTGACTCAAGGAGTGTTCAGACATGAAATCTACCAATTTGGACGGTTACTTGACTCCACGTGGATGGAACTTTTATGCCCTTAAGAAGCTTCAGGGAAGGCAGGGGTCAATCAAAGATAGCTTTATCACCTTTTAGGGAAAGCCAATCCTCATTGTGGGAGGTTAGGGCCTTGGGGCTGGGGGCTGGGAAGAGGATCGTTGGTAGATATTTGTTCTTTCCAATGGTACGTTGGTTAATGTTTAGTGACTGATCTCCAGAAAAAAAAAGTATTCATGACACACTTTTAAATTTAATCTGCATCATTAACATTTTCTCTATCACTTTCTCAAGTCTAGACAATTAACAAAACAATAAATCAAGCCCTGATTTGCAGCTTGCTGATTTCTGAGATGTAAATCCTAATAATGAACTTTTAACAATTGGCTCTAGGGAACTGGTTTGAGCTGTCTCCAGCATACCTTAGGTCCTATTGATTACATCTGTGTTAAGGAGCTTGTAGGTTATTTAAGCAGAAGCTGCATGAACACATCTCAGTAAGATCATAGAGGGGACTCTTCTTTAGGTGTGGGTTATAATAGAAATGCTCTATATAGTCTTGAACATCATTTTCATCAGTAACAACCAGGCACTATGCTAAGAGCTGGAGATACAAAGAAAGGCAAAAACTCGGTGCCTGCCTTTAAAGAGATTCAATTCAAATGAGGGAGACAGTATGCACACAGCTAACTCTCTCTCTCTCTCTCTCTCTCTCTCTCTCTCTCTCTCTCTCTCTCTCTCTCTCTCTCTCTCTCTCTCTTTGTCTCTTTCCCTCTCTATTCCCCCCCCCATATATAAAATCACACTTTATGAAAGGGAGGTAGTCTGAGGGGAAAGGCACTAAGGAAGAGAGGTGGGAATAGCACAGGCCTCTTGCAGAAGAATAGATATGATCTGTCTTGAAGGACATCAGGGAAAAAAAAGAAGCTGAGGTGAGGAAGGAGTATATTTCAGGCAACTGGGGACAGTCTTATTCTAGGAAAGGCTATAAAACTGTGTGAAGATAGTCAATTTCCTTTGTATGCTGTTGTTTGGTGTTCAGCAAGTCCCAGCACTTTCTCTTTTTGAAGAAAATATTAATGATAAGTGTGAGGTTTCTAAGTAATTTATAAGTCTCCCACCTCTGTAATTTTTCAATCTTGAATTTTATTTTCTACATATTTTTCACCATCATCCATCCCTTGGCCCACCTTCACACTGAAGTCACTGAGCTCCAAGGCACACATTTAGTTGAATAAACTAGTTAATTTTATACAGAATTTCTCTACTTCTTTATATTTTGCAGCAGATGTTCGTGAATAAGCTTCAACTAACTTAATGGCTCCTCTTGCCACGAAATGGTACTTCTCGTTAGCTGCAACGAATAATGAAAGCAACCCTATCAATTGTGTTATTTGTCTGCAAAGGAAATAATGAAAGACAGCTTACATTTAGATTAAAGGGAAATACTTGGCTGAGTAGCCAGAAAGTTTTCCAATTTAAGAAAGATTTTATAAATATATTAGTTTCACCTCAGACCTGATTTCTTTGTAGGATGCTGTGAAAACACTCCATTCAATCACCTTTGCAGCTTACTACCTGTGTGACCTTGGGCAAGTCAATTTAATCAATAAATCAACAAACATTTACTAAAAATACCCACCAGAAAACAGTAGGGAATGAAATAATGTGTTCCGAAGAGCAATGGGACTCAAGATGCAGCCCAAGGTGACCTACCCTGCAAATCTGAGCTAATTGCTTGTAGAATTTGTTGTTTCTGAATTTAATTAGCATAGTGCCTGGCATATAGTAGGCTCTTAGTAAGTGTTTATTAATTGATCGATTGATGTGCCTTGCAGTATGCTAGATGCTAGAGATACAAATAAAAAAGACAGTCCCTAACCCTCAAGGAGCAATTAGGGGAGACCACATGTTCACATTAAAGTAAAAATAGGATATGGACAAAATAAATACAAAGTGATGGAGAAGGGAGGAAGGAAGGACACTAACAACTAGGGAACTTAGGAAAGGTTTCTTGAAAAATGTAGTTCTGGGCCTCAGTTTCCTCTTTTGTAAAATGAATGGGTCGAGCTAAATGAATTTTAAAGTGCCTTCCATCTCTAAATATTTATAGCCTATGAAGATACAGATATTGATGAGATCCATTTTGTCAGGCTTTAAGCCCCAAAGAGGGCATTGTGGATTATTATTTATCATTTCATTATATTGTTTGAACCTAGAAAATTATCTGTGGCTGGAAAAATCATCTAACCAAAAAAACTTACTGTACAAAGTCAGGCTGACCTCAGAGATAATCCAGGAAAGCCAGATGCTTGTAAAGAATGCTTAGATCCCACTCATTGCTTGATTTGGGTCTCCTCAGGTCTTGTTTTGGGTCCACTCAAAACACATTTTGGGTTTGCCAAATTAGACTGATTTACCTGCTGCGATACATCTCAAACTGCCCTTCTCTTGGAAACTACTTACTACCTATGTGAAGCCAATCAGTCATATGTCTTTCTACCCTTAGCTGAACTCTTTATAACATAACCTCACAAAGACCTGAGGAGGAAGGAGTCACCCCTTCTTTCCTGCTCTCCTTCTCTACCAAACAACCTAATAAATTTCTTTCTAAAACTCTTTCATATTTTGGGGTTTGTTCTCCTGAACAACAATTTCCTCCAACTATGTGTCAACATGTGTCAACATGGTGGTTATTGGGCAAAGGTTTCATATTTAAAATAACAGCACTGAAATGAAAGCATATGGACAGGACAAAACCATGACTCTTAGCAACTTCTTGCTGTAACAAGAAGAGTTGCTATAGGAATTTTTATATATATGGGGGACCCTTTCCTCTTTCTTTGATTTTGTTGGTATTTAGACCCCATGGTCATATCACTGGGTCAAAGAGTAAGCGCCCACTGAGTTTTTCTGAGCCTTGCAATGTGGGATCATAATTTAGTGATGGAAGGGCTCTTAGAGATCTGGTCCAACCAGGTTTTCATTTGTCTTTTCCGCTCCCAAAGAACCCCCTGCAGTTTTAGTGCTTCTATTTGCCATGCAAATTGCCTTGAAGCTTCCATAAGTCTCAAGGAGGTAGTTAGTGGATGGAGGTGGAGGGAAGCTGACCTTGTGCCCTTGCTCTGAATCCTTCCCTCTATAGCACAAAGCTTTTGTCTTATTTACCCTTTCCTTATTCTCACAGAGCCTTTGAGAAGTAAGGGTTGACTTCTGGGTCACATGAGTAACAAAATGGAGGACTAGACATTTTCTCTGATTCCCACAACCTTTCAAAACTCTCCAAAACAGAAATTATATACCAAAGATAAAAGTAACTTAAACTGTCTCCCTGTTCTAGGATACCTGGAATTCAAATGAAGTTTTAAAAAACAAAACCCCATGAACTGATGCTCATTGACTTTGAGTTCACTCAGCACCCCTTTCCCCTCCTTTTACACTACCAGCATTGAGGGTGCACTAGTAGACCCAAAGACCCACAACACAATACAACTCCATACTCCAGTCACCCTCCCTCTTTCTAGTGCTGTGGAGACCCCTGGCTCCAGGCTGTAGAATTTTGTTTAGGCAGTAATAGACAACTAGCAAAGCAGATGGCAACCCTTCAGGAACAAAAGCCTGCAGGGGGCCACAACTATGTAGCACCAGTGCTGCAAAGTTCTGAGCTGCTGGTGCCAGTGTAGACAACCCTATAGCATCAGTGCAGCAGCTATCTAAATTTCTGGTACTGGGCCAGAGAACTGAGAATAGAGGGAGCCAGAAAGAACACTTTGGGAGGGGGGCTGCATAATATTCTACTAAGCTTAAGGGAAAAAACACAGTATCCACCTGGGGCCAGTTCTGACTATCCAAAAGTCAAGAGACCTGAGCTGATGAACCATGAATTGCCCAGTGTGGGAAGAGGCTGAGATACATTGAGATGCAACAACCCCCAAGGAAACCACCTTCATAATGGACAGAGTCAGAAAGTGAAAAGGGGAAAATCAGAAAAAAAGACTGAAATTACCAAAGATCTCAGAAAGAAGAAAACTCAAAGACCTTGAACACAAGCAGATGCATAAATAGGGAAAACAATAACAGCAGAAGGAAATACAGGCTCTAGAGCTAGTAAATGAGTCCAAGCATCTATGAATCAATACTGCAAAACAAAAGAAAATGATCTAGTACTTGATGAGAAAGAGGACCCTGTAGAATGTTAGGAGAGCATGGAACTACAACACTTTGTTCCTGAGTAGTTCAATGGAGAAATGAGAATTATGAGAGCAGAATTTATGACCTGCATAGAGAAATAATTATGGGCAGAATAGAAAACTGGGATCTGCAATGGCAAAGAAACAAAAGAGAAAATAAGAGATTGGAAATTCAAATATACAGAAAGGAAGGGCAATTTAGAAAGAAAGCAAAAAATAACTTTAAAAGAAAATATGTTTACTGTCTAAGCAAAATGTACTGATCTCAAAGACAGGATGAGCAGATATAACCAAAGGATCATAGATCTCTCAGAAGAACATGACAGGACAAAAAACTTAACACCAAGATGCAGGAAATAATAGGAGGGAATTGCTTAGAACTTCTGAACATAGAAAATACCAACTGAAAAAATTGATAGATCACATCCAAAAAAAACCGAATACCAACAAAAACCTAAGGCTGCAGACTCTAAGACACATAGTGGTTAAATTTAGCAATTCAAATCTGAAACCAACAAGTTCTGCAAGCAATCAGGAGAAAGACCTTCAAACACAAAGGAAAGGAAATTCTAATAATGCAGGACTATGTAGGAGGGATAATGTGTTCTAAAGAGCAATGGAACTTGGGATGTAGCCCATGATGACCTACTCTGCAAATCCGAGCTTAACTATAAATGAAAGAAGATGGAAATTCAATAATAAAGATAAACAAAGATCATTCCAGTACCAAAATAGAGCATGTAGTAGGACTTTTATGGAGAATTAATAGGATCATAGGAGCTGAAATGGACCTTTGAGATCATCTAGTCCATTTTATGATTGAGGAAACAGGCCCAAGGAAGTGATGTGACTTGTCCAGGCTTATATAGGTAGTACCAGAACCATGACTGAACTCAATTCCCATGACTCCAAATTTAGTAATCTTCTCACTATATCTATTATCTATATCATTCAATTAATCAGCAAACATTTATTAAGCGCCTACTATGTGCCAGCTGCTGTACTAGATGCTGGGGGGTGAAAAGACAAAAAATCAAACAGGCCTTGTTCTTAAGGAGCTTACATTCTATCCTCACTACAGGAAGGCTACCATGATGATTTTTTTTATTATTAATTGTGAACTTCTACTCTAGGCATTTGGAATGAAATATATTCAACCAATACCGATTAAATACCCAGAATGTGCAGCCAAGACCCTATGTTACATGGGAACCCAAATTTAGCTTATTTTCTGCTAATATAGGGATGTGGTATTTGGTGATGAACCTATAGCACTATCTCCCCTTAATGTTTAAAAGGCAGGCTTTTGCCCTCAAAGGACTTTTAGACCTTTTTTTCCGATGACCCACAGGATAACTCCCACCTTTCCAAGAAGAAGAAGGGCTGCTGAACTCTACCATCCAGAACTCCTACCCCAAGGAAATCAGCAATTTCACATTTGCCCATCCTCCTGAGCAGAGGTAGATGTAGCCCTATTACTAGTGATTTAAAACAACAACAACAATAATAATAACAACAACAAAACAGTGACAAACTAAACCCAGACTTACATTTGATTAAAATTATGGGTCTTATACCACACCCAGCAGAAAAATCAGATCCAGGCCTTTGGGACAGTAAAGGGTCAGGGCATTCCTCTATCAAACAGCCACTGCCGGAAGATGCTCTTTCTGCAGTGCCTAAAGGTTTGTGTGGAGACAGATTTCTGGGTGTGGCTTTTGGAGTCAGAATTAGGATCATTACTTTACTGTCATGCTGTGTCTAATAGCAAGACTGGTTTTATTCTGCCAAGTCTTAACTGCTGTAATGCTGTAATTTAGCATTGATTAGACCCTAAATATAAATCTGTCTGAGTCTTCCTGGATTAGTATGGATGTGCTAGGGGATTTTTTTTTTTATGTCTTTGTCAGAACTACATACAATTGTGGTTTCACTCTGAGGGTGTGTCGTTTCAGATTTATATTATAATATTCTGTGAAAATACAGTGTTTATGAAGCAATTATTTGCAGACTCTGTGGAAATATATGATAGGCAACCAATCAAGGTATAAGGAGAACTAGCTTCAGAGTCAAGAAAACCTGGATTCAAGTCTAGCCTCTGACATATATGGGCTGTGCGACCCTGGACAAATCAGTGCCCAGGGGAACTTTCTAACTTGAAGTTACAGATGATTGCTGATCGGATTCCAGGGACTGGAGTGTTTTTACAGCATCCTACAATGAAATCAGAGGTTTGAGGGGGGAAATGATATATTTGTGAAATCTTTCTTGAAAAACTTGAAAAAATAAAAGCTTTGGTAGGAAATTGCTCTCTTACAAATAAACATTAGTTTTGTTGGCAATTAGTTACAACTCCACAAATATATGTATATATGTATACATACATACATACCTATATATATATAAAGAGAGAGAGAGGGAGGGAGAGAGGGAGGGAGAGAGAGAACATGTGATCCTACAATGTTGAGTTAAATGTGTTGGCTCATTTTGCCTAACTACTTTGTACAAAGGAGGTGTCTGTGGGGAGAGGGGATTGGTTGAGAAGAGCCAGCGATGGGAACAAAAACATCTATATAGATGTTATAGATGCTAGGTAGGAAGATAGATATTTAAAGACATCTTAAAATTGCGTTGACTTCTATTTGAAATTGAATGAAAATTTTTTAATGAACCTGGTTCTTAAAGGGGATTGTTCTTCTAACGAAGAAAAATAATAGTGTTAATCCCAGAGAGCGCGCTGTCTTCAAGGACTGTGTGAGCTCTGGCAAAGACGAGGCTGCAGGAAGGGGAATGAATTGGAAGAGACTAAACAGGACCATTACAATGTAACAGACTAGAGACAGCAGGAGAGCAAGCCGTCTGCAGGGCGGGGCGGGGCGGGCTCGGAGCTCTGCAGCACGCCCTGCAGTGGCAGCCTCCCTATCCATGCCGCAGTCAGTTTTCGGGGGCTGAAGAGGAGGAGGCGGGGTCTTCCGCATTGAATTGTAGCGTGTTGAACTTGGGCGTCTGGCTCTGGAAGACTAATAAGTTAGCGCATTGCGCCACCCAGAGTCCTACAAGTTTCACTGCAGGTGAAGGTGGAAGATGTCTCTTGCATTAGGAATTGTTTATATAAGAACCGAAGTCATAGGTTTAGAGCTGGAAGGTCCAACCCCCTAATTTTGCAGATGAAGAAATTGGGGCTGAGAACGATTAAGCGGGTTTGCCCAGGGTAACAAAGCTAGTAAATCTCTGAGTCAGCATTTGAGGGTAGCTCTTCCTGACTCCTGGTTTACTGCTCCACCTATCCCCAGATTCCTGGCACCACATCATAGAGTCTCTGCCTTCCCTGGCCCTTCCCTCCACCACCCTTCAAGAACCCAGGATCATATTCATGTCAAGATGAGGCTTTTGCTGGAAGGATTTAGAGTTGGAAGAGACTTTACAGATCATCATTCCATAAGTTCTCAAACTGTGGTCCCTGAGATCCATTCAGGGGGTCCATATAATAATATTAAGATGTTATTTGCCAATTAAAATACTCCTTCCTTTTCCAGCTAGCTATATGGTGCAGATTTTCTTTGTATACTTCAACTAGAACAATAGAATGACTGCAGAAAGAAGCATGTAAGTGAATCCAGCTGTCTTCTATTAATAATAATAGCTATCATTTATACAGCACTTTAAGGTTTGCTAAGTAAGTCACAAATATTACCTCATTTTACCTTCACAACAATTCTGAGAGGTAGGTATTATTATTATTATTCCCATTTTACAAATGAAGAAACTGAGGCAGACGGAAGTTAAATGACTTGCCAAGGGTCACACAGCTAGTGTCTCAGGCCAGATTTGAATTTAGGTCTTCTTGACTGGAGGTCTATCACTTTATTCATTGCACCATCTAGGTGTCTCACTTTAAAGAGATTTGCAGAATTAAGCTAGATAGTAGAAAAATTTGCGAACAGATGTAAAACAATGCCACTTGTCTCACTATTTTTTTTTGTTTTAAAAAATAGTTATTTTTTCCATAAAATATTTTTGTTATCATGTTATTGTTATTTTTAATGAATTAATACATATTTTGGAAATGTATTAGTTTTAATTTGTAATAGGCTAATATTGATAGATATTACCCACATAGTTGGGGTTCCTCAAAAACTTTTGTAAAGTCTAAAAGGGTCCTGAAGTAAAAAAGTTTGAGAACAGTTGTTCTAGGATATTAAGCATGTAAACTTTTCTTTGGGATCTGTTTGGCTTTGTATAGCAGCTTTAATTCTTATTTAATGGGGTCTTAAAATAAAGCCCCTTAATGGCCCTTCCTAACTTTCCAATCTTCTTTACACTTTAACCTCTCCTTCCCTCCCACCACCACCCCACTGTGATCCAGTGACACTAGCTTCCTTACTATTCCTCAAACAGGAAACTCCATCTCTGGAGTCTTTGCATTTTCCTTGGCTGTCCCCAGGCCAGGAATTCTCTCCCGTTCATCTCAGCCTCCTGGCTTTCTTCAAGTCTCAGCTAAAATCCCACTTTCTATAAAAGAAGCTTTCTAGGTCACCCTTAATTCTAGTATCTTACCTCCAATTTATCCTGTATGTGTCTTATACATACACAATTTTTTGTATATTATCTCCTCTATTACAATGTCAACTACTTTGAGGGCAGAGACAAAGTCCGTGGAGTTTTCTTGGCAAAAATACTGGAGTGGTTTGCCGTTTTCTTCTTCAGTGTGTTCTCATTTTATGAGGAACTGAGGCAAATAGGGGTTAAGTGACTTGCCCAGGGTCATACAGCTAGTAAGTGTCTAAGGCTGGACTTGAACTCAGATCTTCCTGACTCTATCCACTGCACCCCTTAGCTGCCCCTAATAAATAATGCCCTTAATAAATGCTTGTTGGCTGACTGACTGGACTTCTGTTACCTCATCTATGAAGTGACAAGGCTGGGTCCATCAATCTCTGCAGCCCTTTTCATCTCAAATGTTCCCTGATTCTAAGAGGCCTAAACTTCTAAAAGGTCATATACTGTGTTGGACTGTCTCAGAGTGTGTTATATAGAACACGGCAGTTGGTTCCAACCCGATGGAAACATGCAGTGTGAATTAGAATAACATAACCACTTCTCGGACATTATTGTTTGCACTAATTGGAACCTAGCTATAAAGCAATAACATCCAGAATCAGAGAGCCACACGAAGAACTGGAAATGATCTTATGAGGTCATCTTTTTTGGCCTCGAAAATTCATTAGAAAATGACTGTAACACAATGATCCAATGTAGTCCACAGAAACCTCATTGGCTTCATCTATAGATCACACTAGACCCTGCCCCATCCTTCCATTTCCTCTTCTATTGTACCTCTTCTTACAAGTTTAAGCGAATTCTAACCCTAACCCTAAATCTGATGTCTCATTTAAACTCCCTTATTTATCTGATAAATTCTCTCCCAGACTTAGCTTCCCATGAAAACCCAACAAATGGGGAACAGAGATATTGGACAGAAAAGATTACGTTTATTTTACATACTCTGTGATTTTCATTGGGACTGCTGCTTTATTTCTTTTAAGCCTGTACCTGATTTCTTTTAGGCTTGGGAATGCTCCAGGCTGCTTATTTCCATGGAGGATCTAAGCCCTCTCTCTATGTCTAGGTAGAATGACACCTAAGTGTAGGAAATAGCTTTCTGACATTGCTCATTTTAGTTCAATGCACATTCCCAGGTAGATTCAAGGCCAATAATTACATTGCTGTGCTCTGAAGGGGAAGGAGTTAAAAGACTGTACTCTTTATAATTACCCCTCATAGATCGTTGCTAGTTTCCTGGTTAACTAGGTCTGCTTATAGCTTAAGGAAGAAATCAGAGATGATAAACCTATATACATTTATCTTGGGAATTACCTAGGGGAAGGTCATTTTATACATTACTTGGTTAACAAAGGCAAAAGGATAGGAGAACAGAAAGGAAAAGAAAAATAATTAGTGAGATTAATTTCAATTTGGGTCAAACTTTAGAATGTATTATTATTCCCATATGGAGGAGGCTGGACCTGTGATTTTATTCATTCAAGGAGCTCCTAGTAAGAAATCACTTTTCCCAAAGGACATCAGCACTTTCTCTGAAACTCTAGGTCTAACAGAATAGCCTGGGGCCTGAGAGATTATATGTAATCTATATAATAATAATAAAATTATATGTAAGTACTGCCTATACCTAGTGTCAGAGCTAAGACTTGAGCCTCAGTTTTCTTAACTATGAGGCTAGCTCTGAAGCCATGACTCTACCCTCTCTTAGAATGCTATTTTATTATTTTTAAGGCAGTGGGGGTTAAGTGACTTGCCCAGGGTCACACAAATAGTAAGTGTCTGATCACAGAGCTACTAAGTGTCTGAGGCCATATTTGAACTCAGGTCCTCCTGACTCCAGGGCTGGTGTGCTACCTAGCAGCCCCTTAGAATGTATTGTTGAAAAGATTTTTTATGGTCATTTTCAAAAGGCATATACTACCTTAATAGGCTCTTTAAGACTATGTCACACTGACAAACCCCATTTCCTCTTTCAAAGGTATTGCTAAAGTAGAAGAAAGTCAAGGCAGGTAGGTGGCACAGTGGATAGAGATTGGACTCTATTCAACAATTTTATAAATAAGTGATTTACACATGGCACGGATGATCTGGGTATCAAATTTTCAGCTGACACAATCCATGTTAGGTGGTATGTCCAACAGACTGGATCAAAGAATAAGGATCCCAAAAGGTCATGCCTGATTAAAAGGATGAGCCATGTCTAATATTAGGAAATAATTAATGGGACTAAAAATAAAATACTACACTTAGATTTAAAAAATCTACTGCAGAAGTATAGGAAGGTGGAGGCATAGCTAGATAATAGTTCATTTAAAAAAGATCTGAGAGCTTTAGTGGACTGCAAATGCAATATAGCTCGAGCATGGGACATGAAAGTGAAAAAAAAAAGATCATGAGATCTTGGTGCTGCATTAGTAGAAATATAGAGTCCTTATCTGGAAAGCTGCGAGTCCTGCTGTCCTCGGACCTGAATTATTTCCTATTTATTCTGTTATATAGCTTGCTTTGTTTATTTTTGGTTTTGTGTTATCTCCTCTATTAGACTCTATTAGCTTACAAACTCCTTGTGGGCAGGTACGTCTTTTTCTTTTTTTTTGTAGCCCCAGCACTTAGCATAGGGCCTGACACATAGTAGGTGCTTAATAAATGCCTATTGATTGATTTATCAGACCACATCTGAAGTATTGGTTTCAATTCTGGGAGCCACATTTTAGAAAGAACAATGACATTTTGGAAAGTGTCCAGCCTAAGGTCACTAGCTGGTAAAAAGGAGTGGAGAGCATGCCAAGCAAGGATAAGTTAAAGGAACCAGGGCTCTTTAGTATGGGGCATCAGTCAAACAGCAAGCATTTTTTAGGCACCAACTGTGCTCCATGCTCAGTGCTAGGTGCTAGAGATACCCAGACCAGAGAGGGAGAGAGAGAGAGGGAGAGGGAGAGAGGGAGAGGGAGAGGGAGAGAGGGAGAGGGAGAGGGAGAGGGGGAGAGGGGAGGGAGAGGGAGAGGGAGAGAGAGACTCTTCCTACCCTCAAGGAGCTTGCATTCTACTAGGGATTAGTACCACACCTCCCGCATTTAGAGTAGAAGGTATCATGTAAGTGGGATGAACAGGAAACTTCTGGTCAAGATGCTTTGATCTTTTGCTTTCCCTGTAGTAGTTCAGTGCAAGCTGGCCAAATCTGAAGTCTTCAAGACAGCATCCTGCTTTTTGAATTGAATGGAACTGAATCTTTGTCTTCAGATAGAAAATATATCAGTGCTGAGATTCAGAGCTGTAGCTAGCTTGGGGTGACGTGGGTTTTGATATCTAGAGAGAAATCTTGTCTATTTTTCCCCGCAAAGAAATGCCTTTTAAAAATTTTTTAACATTTTTATTTTTAAGTTTTGAGTTACAGATTCTATCCTTCCCTTCCTCTCTCCCCTCCCCCTCCCTGAGATGGTAAGGAATCAGATATAGGCTATACATATGCAATTATGCAAAACATTTCCATATTAGTCATTTTGTTCAAGGCTCGAATAAAAGAAAAAAATGAAATAAAGTGAAAAATAGCATGCTTCAGACTGTTTGATGAATATCAGTTCTCTCTCTGGAGGCAGATAGTATGCTTCATCATTAGTCTTTTGGGATTGTCTTGGATCATTGTATTGCTGAGAATAGCTAAGTCATTCACAATTCTTCATCGAACAATATTGCTGTTACTGTGTATAAAGTTCTCTTGTTCATTAATGTTTTAATGTTCACTTCACTTTGAATCAGTTCTTGTAAGTCTGTCCAGAGTTTTCTGAAATCCTACTGTTTGTCATTTCTTACAGCACAATAATATTCCATTACAGTCATATACCACAGCTTGTTTAGCCATTCCCAATTGAGGGGCATCCCTTTGAGTCTCAATTCTTAGCCATGAGAGGTCTTGTCTTTACACCTCAGTTCATTTGTGATGCTCTGCCGATATGTCTCCCAAGCAGGATATGTCCCATGGCTGTGTTGCTTCTAGCCCAGGGCTCACCTGCCCTACTAACCCCTATGGGAGCATAGACTAGATTCTCTGGGGGACAAGTCATCCCTTATCCTGGTACAACCATTGTTGCTGTTCAGTCATTCAAGTTGTGTCTGACTCTTTGTGACCTCCTGTACCATACTGTCCATGGAGTTTTCTTGGCAAAGACACTGGAGTGATTTGCCATTTCCTTCTCCAGTAGATTAAGGCAGAGGTTAAGTGATTTGCCCAGGGTCTGAGGCCTTCTGATTCCAGGTGCTGCGGTCAGTCCACCGAGTCACCTAGCTTCCTCCTAAGCAAACAAAGATTAAGTGATTTGCCCAAGGTCACACAATTAGTAAGTGTCTGAGACTCCAGGCTCAGCACTCAACCCACTGAGCCACCTAGCTCTTCCTAAGCTGCACAGCCATATCCATGGTCAAATTGTCCTCTGTGCCATTGCTGTCTCCCTCCCTGAAACTAAATTTGTAAGACTTCTTGTTTATGGTTCTGCTGAGAATACCAAAAAGTCTAAGCATCCCTTGATTTATTAGTAATCATATACTCCTGGGTAGACCGAATTCCTTGAGAAATGGCTAGTGGAATAATCACTGACACCAGGGCTATGACTCAATAAAAGACTAGCTCTTCATGGATCAGGAAAGAACCATGTGCTTTTCAGTGGATGGCATCCAAGCTCAGGTAATAGCAAAGCCTCTCAGGGGACTCTATGCATGAGTTCCTAGGCAAAGGAATGATGTCAGCCAAAGTTGAGGTGTTCTCACTGGAGCACCAGTATTCAATTTTCCTGGCCAAATGTCTACTTCATCATAAAACAAACTAACTGAAACCCTTAGCATATTTCCATAGCTGTTCTCAGGATGGCATTCCGGTATTCCCTCATTCATTCATTCATTCAACAAATATTTATTAAGTAACTTTGATGTCAACAGTGGCGTCGAACTCAAATAGAACTGGATCCTTGTGGTTGCATATTGTGGACCTAGAAAACCACAAATTATCATGATTTATGTTGTACTGTATTTTTTATTTACTTTTCTAAACATTTCCCAATTACAGGCATACCTCCTTATATTGCTTGCAGATACTGCTTTTTTTTTAAATTTAACAAATTGAAGGTTTGTGGCAACATATGTGGTGCCCTTTTCCAACAGTATGTGTTCACATCATGTCTCTATGTCACATTTTGGTAATTCTTGCAATATTTCAAATTATTATTATTATTATATCTGTTATGTTATCTGTGATCAGTTACTATTTACTATTACTACAATTACTATTGTATTATTTTGGGGCACACAAAACATGACCATTTAAGACTGCAAACTGCAAACTTAATTGATGAATATTTGTGTTCTGATCATTTCACCAGCCATTCTCTCTCTCTCTCTCTCTCTCTCTCTTGGGCCTCCCTATTCCCTGAGACACAGTAATATTTAAAGGCCAATTAATTACCCTACAATGGCCTCTAAGTATTCAAGTGAAATTAAGAGTTAATGAGTGAGGTAAACTTCATTATTGTCTTATTTTAAGAAATTGCCACAGCCACCCCAACCATCAGTAACCACCACTCTGATCAGTCAGCATCCATCAACAGAGAAGCAAGAGCCTCCCAGCAAAAAGATTATAACTTACCGAAGGTTCAGATGATAGTTAGCATTATTTAGCAATAAATGATTTTTAAATTAAGGTATGTACATTTTAAAAGATGTAATACTATTGCACACTTAATAAACTACAGTATAACGTAAACATAACTTTCATATGCACTGGGAAACCAAAAAATTCGTGTGACTTGCTTTATTGCAATATTACTTTATTGTGGTGGTCTAGAACTGAACCTGAAATATCTCTGAGGTATGCCAATGCATTTTAATCTGGTTCCCTGCAGGCAGTGAATTTGACACCTCTGAATTACATGAGACTGTGCTGCAGCGGAATAAAAAGGTCAGAGAGGGATGCTAGGATTAGTGATGCTCTCATAGCCCCTTGTTGGGACTGGCTGCTGAGTCCACTCACCTGCTTTGTGATGGGCTAGATATAGTCAGATGAAGTCAGAAAACCCTGCCCCAACAGTATAGTTAAGTCTGCTAGTGCCTTCCTTCTGAAATTACCCCCATTTTACACTCTAGATATCTTGTCTGTATAGTTTTTTTGCATGTTATCACTTCTATTAGACTGTGAACCCCTTGAGGTCAGGGGTATATTTTTGTCTTTATATCTTTAATGCTTAGCATAGTGCCTAGTATGTAGTAAGTGCCTAATAAATCTTTTTGACTGACTGACTGACCAAAGAGGTCACTGCTATGGGAACTTCTTTCTTCTCCCAAGACCAGCAGAATCTTCAGTCATTTAGAGCATTCCTTTGCCTGTTCAAAGGGGAATGGTAGTGGGGGAACCCATGTGTCATGGCTAGATACCATGGGGAGGGAGGAGGACTTTGGGAATTTGGGAGAATGGTAGGCTTACAGCTGCCCGATAGATGTTTCATTATGCATTGTGCTCTTTCATTGTGTTCATTTGCATATCAATTATATGCTGAGTAAATGCTGCATACAGTATTCAAGCATATTTGTCTGTTCCTATGTAGAGATGAATCTGTTATGCCAAGATCATATGACTAGGATTCACTGAAACAGAACAAAGTCCAGAAGGAGGTAGAGTTTCACTAGTAAATGAGAGCTCAAAGCTAAGTTCTAATTGGGTAGATCCACATACCCCTTGACAAAAAGTTGGTACTACCTCCATAGTATAGGAAAGGGATATAAAATCACTGGTCTTCTGAAAAACCAGGGAACATGGTGTTTAATCAACAGTTCTTCATGGCACTTAGGCAGGCCATGTGAAAACCACAGGGACGAAGATGGGAATCATTAACATGTAGCTGTTGCAGCCAGCTGCAGGCTGAATAACTGCATCATATTTTTAATGCTAGCTCCTTCCTCAGTGCAGTGCTGAGAGATAGGTAGCAGGGGTTGTGCCTTCCATTTCTTTCTTCTTTCTGCATGTATGGATTTATTTTGTGATAGATCAGATTGCATGTGGTATACGAAGGCCCAAAGCTTCTAGTAGAGAGTAACATGGATGGGTAGGCTGATAGTCTTCAAACAACCTTGTCTGGGGCTCACAAGTGCCTTGTTTCAGCTCTAAAGACACATCATCAATCCATCAGCCAACAAGCATTTATTAAGCACCTACTATGTGTGAGATACTGGGAATACAAAGATAAAAATTATATATTCCCTAGCCTTGAGGAGTTTGCATTCTATAGAATTATATTACTAAGTGCCAAATGAAGGGTATGGACAGTAAGTGCTATAGGTGTTAAGAGATCATTATGGGTTGGAGTTGTTGGGTAAATCTTCATGGAGGAGATGGTATTTGACCTTGAGGAATGGCTAGGATATGGATGGATGGGGAAGGGATGGAGAGGAATAGCAGGTACAAAGGTGATGTGTAGGGTAGCACAGAAATTCTTCCACTTTTTAAAATACCAACTGTTGTAGCCTGAGGCTCTTCCCTCTTGTCCTGCCTTATTCCTTCAAGTAGAAACTTCACATCCAAGTGTACAGAAATCAACAAGAATAGTTTCTAGTCCTCCAGGCTGTTTGTTCAGCATGGACTTGACTCACACACTGAGAAGTTAAGGGAAAAAACAGAGGAGCGACTTCTAGGGGGAGGTAGATAGCCCTTTGTCACCAGTTCAATCCAAATCTATCCTCTTGAATTTAGAGGGCTCTTGTCTTGGGTAAAACATTTAAGCCTCTACAGGAAGACTCCTTGTGTGTTTCTCTTCTTTCCTCTGTCCCCTTAGAGTGCCCCTGGCATGTTAATGTCTAATATATGTCTTCTTTTGTGAAGAAATGGAAGGCATGACCCTTGCAACCTACCTCTCAGGATTGCTTTTAAGAAAGTGCTTTGTAAAACCTAAGGGACTAAATGAATGTGAACTATTTCCAGTGAGTTTGCAATCATATTAGTAAAATAATGAACTGCCCTTTCTATATGAAAAATCAGAGAGGAATATAGAATATTAAAAATTAGGTCTGGAAAGGGCTTTAGTGATCATCTACTCTGATCTCCAAAAGGGCAAGGTAGGTGATGTGCCAGGCTTGAGTCAGGAAGACCTGAGTTAGAATCTGGTCTCAGATAGTAAAGTTGTATGACCCTGGGCAAGTCATTTAACACTGTTTGCCTCATCTATAAAATGAGTGGAGAAGGAAATGGCAAACCCCTCCAGTATCTCTGCTAAGAAAACCCCAAATGGAGTCATGAGAAGTCAGATATGACTCAATAACAACACTCTGACCTCCTCATTTTACAGTTGAGTAAATGAGTCGCTGAGAGGCCATGTGACTTAGCCAGCATCACACAGCAAGACATTGGAGACAACTGATTAATGTATTATAAGTGAGATGTTATCTTCATATGCAGTGGGTGATTAAGATGTTCATTCAACAATATTCAATAAACATTTATTAAGGGCATAGCATGTGCCAGGAACTGTTATAGGCAATGAAGATATAAAGACAAAAATGATTCAGTCCCTCCTCCTCAAGGAAGCATATTCTCAAGGAGTGTATATTGTATTGGGGGAGACAACATGTATATACAAAATTAAATAGGGGAAGGGAATAAGCATTTATATAGCACTTCTATGTGCCAGGCATTGTGCTAAAAACTTTAAAAATATCTCATTTTATAATTCAAAGTAAAATAAATGTATGAATAAAGCATTAATTAAGCATAATTGAAAAAGTATTGTGCTGAGTGGTGATAATATAAATAGAAGAATAAGATACTCTTTGCTCTCAAGGAGCTCCCATTCTTTTTTTCCATTTTTAATAGTATTTTTTTTCAATTACATGTAAAGACAATTTTGAACATTCTTTTTTTAATAAAATTTTGACTTCCAAATTTTCTTTGTCTCTCTCTCCCCTGCCCCCTCATTGAGAAGGCAAGCAATTTGATATGGGTTATATATGTGTAACCATGTAAAACTTCTTACCATATTAATCTTGTGAAAGAAGAAAGTTTACAAAAAAATTACAATTTGCAAAAGGAAAAAAAAACCATAAAAAAATAAAGAAAGTGAAAATAGTATGCTTCAATCTGCATTCAGACTCCATCAGTTCTTTCTCTGGATGTGAAGAGCATTTTCCATCATGAGTCTTTTGGCATTATCTTGGAACATTGTATTGCTAAGAGTTAAGTCAATAATATTTGATCATCATAAATGTTGCTGTTATTGTGTACAATGTTCTCCTAATTCTGCTCACTTCACTTTGCACTAGTTCATGTTGTCCTTCCAGGTTTTCCTGAAAGCATCCTGCTCATCATTTCTAATAGTACAATAGTCACAATAGTATTCCACTACATTCACGTACCACAACTTGTTCAGCCTTTCCCCAATTGATGGCATCCCCTCAATTTCCAATTCTTTGCCACCACAGAAAGAGCTGAGTAGCTCCCATTTTAATGGAGAAGACAACACATAAGGAAGGTTTCAGCTACAAGCCATATAGAAAAATCCCATAGGGTACAGTAGCAAAGCAGATATTAATGCCTTTTCTTTAATGTCATTTTCACTGATAAAATCACATCGGTTTCTGATGCTGAACCATTGGACAGTGTCAAGGACTTTGGTGGCAAGAATTTTCCTTTCTGGGTATTTAGTACCTGTGGATGTAGCATCTGCAGGAACAGTCACCAGACTGCATCTCCACAGAGGGGTTGCTTCCCAGGATTATGGTTGAAGGACTTGGGTTGGAAGCATTGCTACTCCCAAGGCTCTTGGGCTCAGGGTTCTGGGCTGTCTCCATCAGGGAGACATCTGATGGGAGAGGTGGTGGGAGTGGTTTGACTTGCCTGGCACGTGCTGCCTCCTCTCGTTCCAGGATGCCTTGCTGCTTCAGCTAGGCTGGCTTGCCTGCCCTGTGAATGGCAGTTGGCTGACAGTTGGTGGGGATGGTTGGACCCTTCCCCGCAAGAGTTGCTTCTCTGGCTAATGGTTGTGAGGGCTGGATTGGAAGCAGGATTAGTGTCTGGGAATTGTTACCGTTCCCATCATTCTATATGCTCATTGATGGCAGGTGGTCATCAGTCATTGCTGTTGATGGGCCCACTTGATTTTTCTCCTCAATAAAGGCTTTCAGGGCTGATCTGGAAGCAGGTGTGGTGGTTTGTGGGGCACTGCTTTTCCAAGACTCTTGGTCTGAGAGTCCTATGTGGTTTCCAACAGGGTCTGAGGGGAAATGGTGGTCAAGGTGGTGGTGGTTGTTTGATTTTTCCGGACACATTCTGCCTTCTGTTTCTCCCTCAGGTTTCCCTGCTGCCTAGGCAAATTATGTGTAAAAATTTCCAGGGGAGGGCACTAGCAGCTGAGGTAGAGGGGTGGTTCAGAACAGGCTTTCTTAATTAAGGTTAAGTAAGCATTTGAGCTGATATTTGTTGAATTGAATTGAAATGTCTGGTGAATTGAATTGAAGAGAGGATAAGGAAAGTCCTTTGGGAAACATTTTTTTTATTGTTTCCAAAGAAAATACATGTAACTGACTGCAAAACTGCATTCATAAGCATAGGGACAGCTGTCATTTTACTGGCAGTCTGTACTTTGATGGAAGTAGAAGAAATAAAATAATACTGATTTCTCTTTGTTCTGGAAGACTTTATTGCTTTGCATTCCCAGAGGAGTTTCTTCAATAATACACACTGGGCTTGGGGGACAACATTTTTTTTTTTTGCTAAGAATACAAAATGTGTCGCCTTGGGGTTGGAGTGGTCATGTGACTTGTCATCCAGGAGGAAAGGAACAATCGTTATATTCTTGGCAACATTCACTGGAGGTCCCTGCAGCACCCCCATCTCTAATCTACCTTGAGGCACACCTTTCAGTATCAGGGTGTCCAATTATTCCTAAGATTTACTACTTTCTCTACTAAACTACTTATTCTCCTTCCAATTCTTTCCTCCAGTGCTTTTATGTCATTTTTTAAACCTTTTATTTTAATTTCTTCTAGGTACTCATGTGGTCCATTCCTCCCCCTCCCCTCGCCACGAGTCTCTGCTTGCAGTTGTTAGGGCATTATTTGTTCCTTCTTTTTAGAGATTTCTAAATTTGCAATAATTTTTTTTAGACTAGTCAGCCTTTGTTTTGATTTACTCATCTTTCCAGCTTTAGTTCCTCAACTGGGGCTTTGTGCCAACTGCTGCTCTTTCAGGTGGGGTGGCTGGCTGTACTTTGGTTTGACCTAGGTCTACCTGGTTCCTGCACTGATCTGGGGTAGGCCCCACCTTGGATCTTTGAGGTCCAAAGTGCTTGATCTTCAGGTATTTCTTTGGTGTTTTAGAGAGTGTGCTAGAAACCATGAGCCTGGGGTGTCCTGGTTTGAGATCTACTTCCTGGGGCTTCCAACGTCTTCAACCCAGGGGTTTTCTTAGAGGAGTCTTCCACTCTTCCTGCTTCTGGACACAGAACTTTCTAGGCTGTACTTACCCCTGACCCATCTCTGGTCACATGAGTAGCCTGCCTGCCCAAGCTGGAGCTGGCTTTCCTGGAAGGCCTCCTTTCTTATGGTTGTGTGTAACAATGAAAATAAATGATAATGGCAAAATAACACTGATCCGTAAAAAATTTAAGGATAATGTTTTTGCCATATCAAATAGTCATCATCTCCAAGCTACACTGAATGGAAAACTTTCAAAATATGGAGACCTAGCAAAAGGAATCAAAACTATCCATTATACCTTGCATCATCATTACCATCATCATCATCATCAGTCAACAGGAGATGAGCTAACATTCCAACATAAAGTCAACTTCACTCAGATTGTCCAGTACGCTACCAGAGATGCCCAAAGATGCTTTCAGTTAATGTACAGAAGGTGAACTTACATCCCAATACTTTTACTCAAGTGCAAAATGCAGTTTTTCTACATATCTGTAGAATAGTGATTCATCTCAGGACTGTTTCTAGGGGGAAGAGAATAAGCATTTATTTAATATCTACTGTGTGACAGGCACTGGGCCACATGCTTTACAAATATCATCTCCTTTCATCCTCACAACAATATTGGGACGTGGGTGCTATTGTTATCCCCAATTTCACAGCTGAAGAAACTAAGATAGACTGAGGTTAAGTGACTTGCTCAGGGTCACACAGCTAGTAAGTGTCATGTGTTTGGTCTAAGGCCAAATTTGAACTGAGGTCCTCCTGACTTCAAGGCTGGAGCTCTATCCACTGTGCCACCTAGGTGCCCTGAGGCCAGATTTGAACTCAGGTTTTTTTGACTCTAGGTCCAAACCTAGCTGCCTATCTAAACTATGCTGAAAAATATGAGAACAAGGTGATTATTGTCTGAAGGTTATTGCTGTCATTTAATTAAACACAGCAAAGTATAGAGAATAAAGAGCTGGCTTCTAAATCAGGAAGACCTGTGTTGAAGTCCTGCTTTCTGTTGCATACTAATTGTGTGACTCTGGAGCAAGTCATGTCCCTGGTAATTCTCTGCAATGCAGGTACTGATCTACATTGGTAGAGGAAGTTGGAACCCCCTTCACTGATAAAATCATAGGTCTAGTTTAAAAAAAAAAACCTCTCTATATATTTATGTGTGTGTGTGTGTGTGTGTGTATGTGTTTATCTATTTATTTATTTATTTTATTTATAGAACTTCTTGAAGGGGAAGCTGGTAAATAGAGTGCTGGACCTGGAGTCAGGAAGACACATCTTCTTGAGTTTAAATCTGACCTTAGACACTAATTGTGTGACCCTGGACAAGTCATTTAATTCTGTTTACTATAGTTTCCTCATTTGTGAAACGAGCTGGAGAAGGAAATGGCAAACCCACTCCAGTATCCTTGCCAAGAAAACACCAAATGGGGCCGTGAAGAGTTGAACACAACTGACAAATGACTGAAAAACTTTTTGAAGATCAAATAACAATATACAATGTTATTGATAAATAAAAACATAGTCATTGATGAATAAATACATTTTCATATATTTTGAACATCTGGTCATATATGATGAATATGATTAATAAATATATGTTTGTATATTTTGAACATATGTTTATATGTGAACATATATTTGTGCATAAACATATATTCATATATGAACATATATTTTCTATTATAATATATTATTATTCATCTCATTCTCATACTTTTCCATGGAGTTCAGATAGAAATGATCCATGGACATTCACTATCCTCCTATTCTTTTACATTTAATGTTTTCTAGACCGCGGCTTAGATGAATAAAATAAATGCTTTTTGCAATGGAATGAAAGTATTGGAATGTTAGCTCACCCTCTGTTGTTGATAATGATGATGACAGTGATGATGATGACGGCTGTAATGGACAGAGAGCCAGCCTTAAAGCTAGTGAGATCTGGGTTCAGGACCAATTTCTGACACATACTAACTGTAATCCTGGGAAAGTCACTTAACTTCTAAGGGCCCCAGGCAATTTTCTAAGACTAAGTTGTAGAAAACATGTTAAATTTGCATCAGTAGAAGAAGTTTCCTCATGGGGAGCTCCCTATACCAATAACAATTCAGGTCTGCTTCCTTTCCCTAAATAATATTAATAATAATAATAATAATAATAATATAATAATAATTATTATTATTATTATTATTATTATTATGCATTAGAAGAGGTTAGTATGGCTGCAAAATGAATTCTGAACTTCAAAAATGAAAATTCATTTCAAAAGTATCAGTACAGAGTTGGTTATGCATGAGGTAGGATGTGTGTGTGTGTGTGTGTGTGTGTGTGCTTGTGTCTCTGTGTGTGTGTGCGTGTGTGTGCGCGCGCTCTTGGGCAGAGGAAAGGTAGGGTTTGCAGAGGAGACAGAGGAGAGCTTTGTGTAGCAAGTAATGAACAGGCCCAGTCTTCTCTCTCTCTCTCACTTCCCCTTGGAGGCTGAGCTTAGGAACATGCAGGGACTGCTCTCCTTCTCTCTTCTCATCACTACTTGGGCTTCCCAGGTAAGCTCTGACCAGTTGATCTTTCCACCTCAGGGGGCTAGGGAAGCACTTATTTTTTAGGTGAGAAATGAAAAAAAAAAAGGAAGAAGGAAGTGGGGCAAATGGGATGGTGCAGATGATGTCAGGGGATCTCTGCAGGAAATCTTTCATCACAATTAGCAAGCTATTTTCCACACTGGATGAAATCTTGTATTAGTTTAAGTATTGAATGAATCAAAGGTGTTTCAGACAGGACTCTTGTTCAGTAACTGATATCTCTTTTTCAAGGTATTTGAACAACCTTTTGGTTTTTAATCATTTTGGGGATGGGGTGGAGGAATGGGGTTTGGGGGATTCTTCTTGGTACATCATCTCTTTGGGAAGGAGCAGCCTTGCCGGGGCCCACGGTAGGGGTAAACACTGCTTCTTCATTCCCATTCCAGGCCAGGGCCCAGCTTTCCACAACCTGGTTACAGAATGTGCAAAAATCTGCTGGAAAAAACAGACTTTTGCAAACAAAAAGTTTCCGTTATGTCTGCTCCTGTTTGGAAGAGGAGTTGAGGGAACAGTTACCTCTTACAGTCCACAGCAGACTTTTCCTCTCAACATGTATGTTTTTCACTTCTTCTAAAGAGCTAGGACTATTTTTGAAATATTGAAAGCTCTGTCTCCAAAGAAAAGTTTATTTTCATAAGAAAACTATCTTGTGTGGGCTTGCCATTAACTCAGTTTAAAAAACAAACAAAAAATAAAGCAAAACAAAAAACCGGGGTGGGAGTGGTAGAAATAGACCATGGTGAATTATTTATTTGTTCTCCCTAGGAATTGATGATACACAGTCAAAGCTATTTTTAAAATTCATTTAGCACTTTAGAAAACATAGGAAGGTATCCATGGCTTCTTGAGAATGGAGAATGGAATTGTCAATGGGGTGGTCTTGGAACAATCTTGTCAGAATTTTATTGTGAAAGCCAGGAGGCCTCTTAATGACGCATCACATTATGGTTATTAGGATATTTTTGTTTTCACTCTTCTGGTTTTGAGGTAGAGATGACATTTTTTTCCTGATTGTATTTCATATGATTTAGATCTGGAATGGACCCCAAAGTCATTTAATCCAACCACCTTCATTTTACATATAGGGAAACTGCCCCAGGGAGGTTAAAGGTCACACAGGTAGTAAGCAGTAGAACCAAATTAGAATCCAGGTCTTCTGACTCAAAATCCTTTGCTCTTTCTACTCCATCATGATGCCCATTGCTTAGTTAGAATGGTGCTCTTGGGGTACCTAATAATTGTTGAACTGAATTGAATTGGTTTAAGAGTCAAATCTAAAGGGTTGGTAATGCACAGAGAACTGGGATAGGTGGAAGTGAGAAAAGATAGAGACAGCTTGTATATCAATAACATATGGCATTTTTTTTGGTGGGGGGAGGTTCCATACCTGTAATTTAGTCTGTTTAGGGAATTCTCATGAGGAAACTCACTCTGTTTATGTGGAGTAGCAACTGTCTTTCAACCTGTCATCTTAGAGAGCTGATTCAGGCACTGAATGGTCAGGTGACTTGTCCACATGGCCACTCTGTGTCATGGTCAGGTTTAACCCCATGTCTTCCCGACTCTGAAGCCAGCTATCTATCCACTAAGCCACATGGCCTCTAACACAGCACTAGATTTTTAAAAAAATGATCACAGTTGAGAGTCTAAGAAGCAACAAAACTGAATTATATTTTATCAGTCTTGACCATAGCTATTCAGATGGGAGTAGGAAAAAATCCAGGACAATTTGGGTAGAAGGAGGAATTCAGATGAGCTGTGTTAAATTAGCTGCCATTTCTATAATCTGCACTAATGACTATTTTGGTCATGTAAATTAGCCAGAATTGCTAAATATGACCAAACTTCAATGATAAGAAAATTCTTCTATAAGTAAAATCTGAAAGGGGGGGGAAGATGTAGCAGAATAGGATTATAGATCATAGATTTAGAGCAAGAAAGAACATTATATAAGAAATACAGGAAATGGGGTACAGAAGTCTATCCTGCTCTACAGGAAAATAGAAGGGGAAGGGGATAAGAGAAGGGAGAGGAGAGAGATAGAAGAGAAGGCAGACTAGGGGAAGGGGTATTCAGCATGCATGCCATCTTGGGGTGGGGGGAGGGGGGAGAAATTTGGAACTCAAAAACTTGTGGAAGTGAATGTTGAAAGCTAAAAATAAATAAACTTATATTTTTTTTAAAAAAGAAAGAACATTATAAGCCACTGAGTCCAGTTCCTTTCTTTTAGAGATAAATCGGGCAGTCACACAACTTGCAGGTTTCTGAGGTGAGATTAGAACCCAAGTTTTCCCTTCAAGTTCAGTATACTACTCACTATATCAAATTGCCTCTAAGTGACAGGTGAGGAAATATCATCAAAGACTGATCTTTGTGGATCTTTTACAAGGTATGATTTTTTTGACTTCATGGGAGGAAGAAAATAAGCATTTGTTAAGTGCCTATGTGCTAAGCACTTTACAAGTATTATCTCACTTTATCCTCACAACCACCCTAGGAGGTAGGTGTCATTATTCCAGTTTTACAGTTGAGGAAACAGAGGCAAATAGAAGTTTAAGTGATTTGCCCAGGGTCATCCAGCTAGTAGCGTCTGGGGCTGGATTTGAACTTACAGCTTTCGGGCCACTCCGCTCTCTTTGCCCAAATGGGGTCACAAAGAATCAGACATGACTGAAATGACTGAACAACAACTTTCTGACCCTAGGCCCATCTACTGAGTCACTTAGCTGTTGTCTTTTGATGGGACTCTGTTTTTGTAAATAAAACTAAAAAAAACTTTTGAAAGATTCATTGTGAGTATTAGACTGTGTAAATAAGTGAATTACTATTTCCCATCCTCAGAAAAGACTTTTCCAAGCTCATAAACTAGCCCTCCTTGTCAGATCCGGGTAGAAATGTCCTGAAGGTAGCTGGTAATGCACTTCTGGAAAGAAGTCCAAACCAGAAAAGTAATTCATCTGGTTCTGCCACCTCTTGCTTCTTGAGTGATCTTCAGCAAGATGACCACTTCTCTGAGACTCAGTGTCCTCATCTGTGAAATGAGAAAGTTGGATCAGCTGATGGTATATTAGGTCTTTTTTTCCCCCCTTTATTATTCTATAATCAAAAGTGATAGTTGAGATTATGGGAAACAATGAGGTTTCTGAGGGTGATATTATAAAGGGGAAAAGAGGATGGCATAATGTAAAGACCATTGGGTAGGAAAGACCTGGATTCTATATCTGACAATTACTGACCTCAGGCACATCACTGGGCCTCAGTTTCCTCATTTGGAAAATTAGGAGTTTGGAGTAGATGACTTTTGAAGTTCCCTACAGGTCTAATTTTCTATGCACCTGAAATAGAGTTATAGGAGAGTGTGGGAGCCCACTTCTACCAGAGAGCTGATTGTTAAAATTTCAGTATTCTATTTATACCTCAGAAACCAATAAATACTACCAATCAAGGCTAGAATTGTATTATTGATTGTCTTGGTTTAAGAATGATGGAGGAAATGTTTATAGGGCAGCTTAATCTTAAAAATCTGTTGTGCCTTCCGGGGGAGCCAGTTGTTAAACATTTAACCAGCATACCCCTGCCAATGTCCCATAACAATTTCTGTGATATGGACCATGTGGAGTGGAAAAGAAAGATGGGAGCCCACATCACAAACCACTAGGAATTGCTTTTAAGGATGTTTTTTTTTCCTTGAGAACCTTTTTAAAAAGGAATTTGGGGGACTGATAAATCCATAACCCGTCATCGATGGAGCATCAGGCATTTATGATGCTTTGGGGCTGAGAGGGCTAGACAGATGCAGATATTACCATTTTCTTCCCTACCTCACAGAATTGCAGGGGCAGTTGTAAAAGGGATCAATTGCTTGTGATTCTGCAGGGCCATTAAAGGGCACTGACATGTATAGCAGTGAATAAATTGATCAATGTAAAATTCAGGGCTATGCTGTGTAACACTGGCTTGGAGAACTTATCTGCCGCTGATTATGAGTGCACTTGAGTTCATAGGACTGAAAAACCATGTGGTTCTTTAATTGTCAAAAAATACTTTATGGGGGCAATGGGACTCGGGCCAGGATTAAAGAATGGGTAGAATTTGGTTATATTGAGGGAAAGAGAGAGAAGGCACTCTAGGTGAGGGGAGGAAATGCCTAACACTTTAGTGTGATCCTTAATGGCTAATTATCTGTAAGTCCTTTTGCAGGGCTCAAGGCAGCAGTCAAGCTGCTGATGGAGAGTCTGAAGCAAAGGCAACAGATGTCACTAAAATGTATCAGAGGAAAGAGCTCTGCCACTGGCCATGCCAGTGCCCTCAGCGGAAGCCCAGGTGCTCACCTGGGGTGAGCCTGGTAAAGGACGGCTGTGGGTGCTGTAAAATCTGTGCCAAGCAGCCTGGGGACACGTGCAACGAGGCAGAGGTCTGCGACCCCCACAAAGGCCTTTACTGTGACTACTCTGTGGACAAGCCTAGGTACGAGACAGGAGTGTGTGCATGTAAGTGACATGTTTCCATCTTTTTGGCACTTGGGGCAAGGATGGGGAAGGAGCATCCTCTTCTACAGTGAAGGAATAAAAAAAGAAAAAGAGCCGTTAGTTTGGGAGATCCACTCTAATATTCACCTACAAGCCAAGTAGGCTTTCAGTCTTTACATGGATGGGCTCCATGGAGCTAAACACCAATGGGAAAGTAGGAAGAGATGCAGGTGTGTTTAGGAACCTCTGAGATTTTGGTTAAATAATCAGAGATAAGAGTTTCTTAATTGCCTTTAAGGTGTGCTGCTTAAAAATGGGAAAACCATTTGAAAATGCTTACAAGATTTAAAAGCACCATAGGAGTAAATAAATGAATCAAAACACTTTTTATTAAGCATTTATGTGCCAGGGACTATGTTGAGTTTTTTCCCAACACTTTGTTCAAACTAAATTTAGCCCTTTTATAATGAAAAAAAAAGTTTTTGATCTGGAGCTGTGATGTCATGAATTTGGAAACTTTCAGCATGGACAATTCTTCCAATAGCATGGATCAGTAATTGATCTAGAACATAATTTTAGAAAGTTACCTGGGGTACTGAGACTTGCCTAGGACACAGAGATACTATATGTCAGAAATGGCACTTGAACCCATGTCAAAGTGACTGTAAGGCCTGCCTTCCATTCACTGTGACCAATTGCTTTTCTTTTATAATTTAACTCATGTAAAACCATAGAGAGGCAGCATGATATAGCGGCTATCAGGAAGACCTGAGTTCAAGTTCTGACTTTGATACATATTGTATAAACATAGGCAAGTGACTTAACTTTATAGTGTTCCAGGCAAATGAGATTATAAAACATAGGGAGCTGTCCATCTAAATTTATGGAGAGAGTTTCCACACTGGGAGTTCCTACTCCTATTAAATCATAGTTCTGGGTCAACAAAATTATGAGAAATGTAGTAAAATTAAATCATACATATACAGTAAAGTTTTACAGAATGCTTTCAACAAGCATTTATCAAGCACCTACTATGTGCCTGGCATTAGGTGGTACAAGTATTATTGTGACTCTTTTTAGATAAGGAAACTAAGGAACTTGTTTATGATCACTGTTAGTAAATAAATGTCTGAGGTGGGATCCGAACCTAGATCTCCTGATTCTGAGGCCAGTGCTCTAGTCACTAACCATACTGCCTTTCCTACGGTGGAAGGAGCACTAAACTTCAAATCAGGAGACATCTGGGTCCCTTAATGAACCCAAGCCTCAGTTTCTTCATCTGTAAGATGGGGGCAATATTTGCACTACATACTTCAAATGACTGCTGTGAGGAAGGTGCCTTGCATATCCTTAAAGCATGAAATAAGATGTGTTATTATTATTCAGACATTGCTTTTATTCTTTGTCCTGGGTGTTTAGGTTTTCAAATGAACTAAACTAGTTAATTATGTGTTATACTTTGCTATGTGTTACAAGTTTGTGTGTGACACAGCTTGGAAAAACCATGGCAAAGTGCTATATCTGCGCAAGCCAGCAGATGGCATCTGAAGCTTGAGCTACACCAGCTCACTACAATACGCTCCCTAGAGCTCAGAATTTGAATTCAAATCTAGGAGTACAAAACAGTTCCATCAAAATCATAACATCAATTCCTTATTCCCTTATAGGTTTCCTAATCTTGCTTTCCCTTCTCAGAATAGCCCCAAAGAATTAACTTGCCTGGAATTCAGACTAAATGGAATTTCCTAAAGGGAAGTGGAAAGTAGAAGGGACAATATTAAAACCAAAGCAGATTGAGTGAAGTAGAGTCTGTCTCAATTGCCAGTTCCCCCCCTTCTCTTGTGTATTATGTCTCTTGGTTTTCCCAGTGGAGACAGAAGCTCCTAAAGGCCATTTTGTAAATGACTGCTATCTGCTATTCACTGGCTTAGAAAAAAAAGATTTCCCCACACCACCAGCTTCCACTGCTGGCCACAACCATTAACGTCTATTCATAGTTTGGCTCTTGCAGAGGCTATAACTGAACTCTGACGATCTTTTAGGGAAATCAGGTGGTTGGCTAGCCTATCCTAAAGTTCCTGCCCATTACAGTCTCCTCCATGTCTCTTCCCCTTTGAAACAGATACATATCTAAAGCCAGAGAGAACAACCCAAAGTTCCCAGTCTGGACCTTTTAAAAGGTCCCATCAAAGTACAACTGACAATTGATCTCCTTTATGTCTGCCCCCCATTTGTAGCTATTATATTTTCATACTTCAAGCTCTCCTGGGTGCTTAAAATCCAGAAAATGCAAGGAGAAGACAGGTGACTATTGTTTAGCAGATGGCTGCTTGAGCATTGGAGATGGGGGCAGGAGAGCCATTCATGTGTAATTTTAAAAAAAAATCTCTAATTGTCCTTTTGTATATTTAGGTATTATTGCGAATGAGCATTCACAATGTGGAATACGTAGTAGAGACTTTTGTACCAGAAAAGATACAGATATAATCTCTCCTATTTTTGACTGGAGGTATAAAATATTGTAGCTCATTTATTCCTGGTGATTTGGTTGTTTTCCATTTTCAGATCTCATAGCTGTAGGATGTGAACTCAACAAGGTACATTATCAAAATGGCCAAGTTTTTCAGCCTAATCCCCTGTACAAATGCCTATGTGTGAGTGGTGCCATTGGGTGTACACCCTTATTCATACCAAAGCAAATAGACAGTCAATGCTCTGGCCCCAAAGGTGGGAAAAAGTCTGACCAATCCTACTGTAGCTTGAGACTACTGCAACAACAGATATCAGCGAGCTACCAAGCAATGCCAGGTGAGTACAACCAGAGCTATGGCAAATTCCTTTTAAGCTCAACTGACTGGGCCAAAAATGAATGTTTGCTGTCATTTGTCTTACTATTTACCATCCTGGTTTTGCTTTATGTAGCCTGGTGCCTTGTACATAGTAGGTGCCCAATAAGTATTGGCTGATTTGATTGAATCTAATTTTGGTGGTGGTGGTGTGTGGCCACAGATCTGAGTGTTTACTATGTACTTTGAGCCCTTGATCACAGATCACTGATCAACTGGGTTGAAAGGGACCATGAGATGCCACCTCATCTAGTCCTTTGCCTTTAGGCAGGTAAATTTATGAATCATCTGCAAAGGATATTTTGTTATCTTCTTTGGTAAAGAATTCTAAAAAAAAATTAAAAAAAAATTCTAGCCTTTAAAATAACACTTTGAATCAGGAAGATTCTTTTGATGTTTCATCTTCCACCCCCTTCTTGAAACTCTTTTCCTCTCATCCTGCCTTTGAATAAAAGAATGCTTGTCATCCATGCATCTTCTGGGAAATTTTTCCAAGATTTACTTGCACTGCTATGTTATAGTCAATTATTACTATGTCTCAGTGACAAATATCTAAGAATAAATTTTCTGTGTGAAATGAAAAGAAACTGAGATGTACTGTAACTAAGTTAAAAATAGACAAGGAATTGGAAGTATTGTTTGTATCTGTATTATCTGAACCTGTAAATACATATGTGTACATATGTGCATATATAGACATATATAAACGTATGAATATTTGCAAATATAGATGTATATGTGTTTAATTTTTTGAGGCCAAGTCTCCCTATCATACCTAGGCTAGAAGAATAGTGGCTTCTCATAGGCCTGATCCCAGTACTGACTGACATGGTAACTTGGACATATTCCATTTCTGATCTGGGCCATTTTGCCCCTCCTTAGACCTCCTGGTGCCCCCTTCACTCAGGTGCTCCTCATGTTGTTGCTGGACTCAGTGTGGATGCCTGATCAGCTTTTAGCACACTGCAGCTCAGAACTCCTGAACTCAAGCTACCCAGCTGCTTTGACCTCCCCTGAAATGGAGATTACAAGTGTGTACTATTGCACCTGGCCCAAATACATTTTTCTGTATAAAACTATTTTGATACTAAATTAGTTTTTCATTTATTTTGAAAACAGGCACAAAATCACTAGCCTATAACTATTACTATATGTGTGCACATTTTACTAACCCACCTTTCCCTGCAGAAGGTACATTTATAATCACAGACTTTGATAGAAACTGGTTATGGATGGAAAGAAGGAAGGAAACAATCATTTAAGTGTCCAGAACTAGTTTGCTAAACACTATAAATGTAATCTCAATTTCTCCTCACAGCAGCCCTGGGAAGTAGGCACTATTATTATCCCCATTTACAATTGGGGAAACTGAGGTAAACAGAGGTTAAAGTAATTTTCCCAGGATCACTTAGTTAAGTGTCTAAGGCTAGATATAAACTCGAGGCTTCCTGACTCCAGGCCAGGGCTCTACCCACTGTGCCACGTAGCTCTCTCATAAACATTATGTCATTTACTCCTCACGACAATACTGGGACGTAGGTGCTATTGTTATCCCCATTTTACAAATGGGGAAACTGAGGCAACAGAGCAGGTAAATGACTTGCCCAGGGTCACATAGCTAGTAAGTGTCTGAGGCCAGATATGAACTGGGGTCCTCCTGACCCAAGCCTAGATTCTATCCCCTATGTCACCTGGTTGTTTTTTAATAGACATTAATGGTCTTCAGTCTAAGACTGTGGCATGCTAGGACATAGAAGAACCCAGATCCTATACAAATAAATCTCCCATAAGGCATCAGAAGGAACAATCATAAAGAAAACCAAAGTGAAAAGGCTATATGCTCCTCTATCCATTCAAAAGTTCACAAGAAGATTGCCAGAAACTTGTGTAGGCTCTGGGCAGAGAAAAGCCAGGTTAGACAGAAGGCACCGTGCAAGAGACAAGGTCCCACTAGCCTGCACTAGAGCCACAGAAGGACACAAAGCTGGGTCAGCACCCAAGCACTTAAGCTACAGCAGGACTGAGCCAGACTAGCACCTGGGAAGTACAGACCAGAGCCCAGGCAGCCCATACTACTATTGTAAATTGTAGCAGGAGTCAGAGCCAGAGAAGACTCTGGGAAGCCCACACCCAAGTCAGAGGAGGAAAAAGTAGTAGGGCATTACCTGGAAAGCAAGGCGTTAGAGTTATTGGAAGATATCTGCTACTAATGCATGTGGTTACAGTGTCAGGTTACAAACAAGGGACAGAGCTGATTCCAGGTGAGGTGAAACGGAGAAAAGATCAAGGCCGAAAATGTAATTGAATCAATAGGAGACTAAGCCAAATCCCAGGAATTGCTGTAAAGGCTGGGTTATCATCTTAGCCATTGTATCTAGGACTAAGCAGGGCCTGCTAGCATCATCCAAGAGTATGAGATGGGATAGTAGTGGATAGAGTGCTGGGCCTGGACTCAGGAAGACTCATCTTCATGAGTTCAATTCCAGCCTCAGACACTTACTAGCTGTGTGACCTTGGGCAAGTCACTTAACCCTGTTTGCCTCAATTTCCTCATCTGTAAAATGAGCTGGAGAAGGAAATAGCAAACCATTACAGTATGTTTGCCAAGAAAATCCCAAATGGGGTCATGAAGAGTTGGACACAACTGAAAATAACCGAACAACTATAAGAGTTTGGCCCAAGTGGAAAAGAAATCCAGAAACAGATACGGGTAAACAGAAGAAAATGTTGAACACAATGAAGAAATAGTATGGACCAAGAGAAGCCCTAAAGGAAAACCCAGAAGAAAAGAGTAACTCCACAATAAATCTGATTAGAGCATCAGAGAAAAGAATGACCTAGCCACAAGGATTACAGAAAACCTAGAAGAAATGAAGCAAGATACAAAATATAATGTTAAATGAAATGAGAGCTAGGGAAGAATAATAGAAAAGAGAATTACTAGTTTGTAATAGAAAATGGTGAACTTTACCTAAAAATTGGACTCCCTGAAAACTAAAGTAGGTCAAAGTGAAAGCAGAGTTAAGACAAGAAACAGTGAATCAAAATCAAAAGAATGGGGAAAAACCACCAGTAAATATAGATACTCTAACAGACATTAAGTGAGATTATAACTCAACCTGAGCTAGAATCTTTTTTTAAGTGCTATTGATGGCAATTAGATTTATACACCTTCTTGAATTTTCACCAACTATAAGTTAATATTCTGTTTAAATGCCAAAGTGTTATAGGGATAAGTGTTTACATAGCTATGGTGTGACATATAAAAATTTGATAGATGTAATTTCTGAGTAATTAATCATCTTATTACTCATGTTAGCAGATAATAAAAGAGGTCAGTGGAACTCTCGAATGCCAAAGACCTCTCATGGAACCCACTCAATGCTTATGTGCCCTTGGAAAAGTGGGTGTTCCTGAGGATGACAATCAACTCTGATTGGTTAACAAGTAATGAGAGAATGAATGTTATAATGAGAAGTGGGCTTATTCTAATGAGGGTCTGGGGGATGTGACTGATCACTCACTCTTGGTCAAAGAGATTTATCTATACCCATATCACCCCATCTAGGGTAATCTAGACAAAAAGGGGAATCCACTTTTACCCAGACTTGTCTGAGTAAAATATAATGGGCCAGAATCCATCAATTCACCTAAACTAAAATTTCTTTACCTTTTGAACAGATCTGAGTTTTCCAGTTTGGTCAGTTTTGCCCAAGCTTTCATCTCATTATGAGCCCTCTACTTCAAAAGCTACCTGAATAATCTACAGGGTCTGATTTCTAAATGAGGAAAGGAAGGGGAAAAACCTTACTCCTAGTTAAATAACTGGCTATTAAGATAGGAGAGAAATAATCATTTCTCTCAATGGAAAGGAAAATACAGCTGAGATATGGTGAGGGAGCTAGGCTGTACTTCTTTTGGCTGCTCCACCATCTTGACTCTACCTCCCAAAGAGCTTACATTTTAATGAGGGAAGACAATACATATAAAGGAAGTGGAAAGGATGGGAAATGGGAGCTGCAGATGAAGATAACCAGCACAGGAGAAGGATAGAAGTCTGGAATGCAGCCTGGAGAAGAAAGACATGGTTGGTTTGGCTGTTCTCAAATGGGGGCTCTGGGAAGAGCCATCCAATCAGAGGGAGAGGCTGCAGGGGTGGAGCTTACTTCCAAAGTTTGAATTCCAGGACTAGAGGAGCTTCAGGATGAAGAGCTGGGGCACAGTAGAAGTCCACTGTGTACCCTGGGGAAGAAGGAGACATTCTTTGCCTTAGCATCCTCCTTAAATAGAGTTCCTGGTGATCTTGTAGTTTCCATGGTTTCAATTATCACCTCTATACAATAACCCCCAAATTTACATATCCAGCCAGTCTCTCTTCTGAGCACCACTAATTGCCACCTGGACATTACTATCAGTACATCCCATTGATATTTCAACCTCTACACAGCTAGAACCAAACCTATTATCTTTCTTCCTAACTACCTTATTTCTACCTTATTTCAGTTTTCAAGGTTTCTAACCTTGGAATCACCTTCAGCTCTCTCTTCACTTTGTCTTGATTTTATCTCTATTAATATCTCTCCCATCAATTTCTTTTGTTTCTCTACTCATATAGCTACCACTTTACTTCAGGCCCTTATCACCTCTTACCCAAACTATTGAAATAGACTCCTCTCTGGTCCCCTAGTTTCCAATCTATTCTCTCTCTAATCCATGCTCCATACAGATGCCAAAGCACAGGTCTGACCATATCATTCCTGCTCAAGAAATTTCTGTGACTCTTTTATCATTTCTAGCATGTAATGCAAATTCCTATGTTTGACTTTTAGAACTCTTTACAATCTGGCACTAACCTATCTTTCTGGTCTTATTTAACATTTCTTTCACTCATGCACTTGAGTTTCAGCTGGAATGGCCTATTTGTTATGGAAATGTGAAATAACTGTACATGCTGAAGAAATTAGTCCTATATATAAGTGCCTTTTAGGGATATTTGGAAAAGAAACTCTAGTCAGGGGAATGAGTTTTATGTGGGTTTAAAGAATATCTAGTTTCACGAAGGGAGCAATCTCAAGAACTCAATCAAATCAGTTGACTTAGAAGTTCATTAACACATTGTACCTATCTTGTCTTTTAATGCTGGCCTCTAGATCGCCTAGCCCGCCTCCTTTCACAGTACATTAACATCTCTGAAATCATAAGCCACTTAAAGCATATGTTATTTCTTATAGTGGATCCAGAGCCTCTTAAAGTCCGTTATTTTTAAAAAAATACCCTGAAGGCTCATACTGTTGTCCTCAGGATCCATATACTGTGGCTGGGTGGGCTATCTTGTAAGTCAGGGGTTCCCAACATTTTCCACAGCTCTTGGCTTTCAGTTAACTTTCTCACAATCCTTATTAAATAAAAAGGAAGTAATTTGTAGAACTTACTATAAGTAATTATATATTATATATAGAACATCTTATAGAGATTTATATAATATATAATGTGGTACACATTATATGCTATTCATAACTATACTATACACATAAGAAATACTCATTTCAATAGGATGATAATTATTTACCAAATTCCCCAATGCCATCTTGACAACCTTCTTGTGGGAGTATGTGTCCCCCAGGTTGGGATCCCTTGATATAAGTGAAATACCCTTGTAACAAGGTCTTTTAGGTACCTGCATATATGTGAGCTCCTTCCCTTTCGGTGGAGTCCAGAAATGTCCTATCATTTATGGAATTCTGCTTTATAGGTAAGTTTTCTGGGTGTTGCTGAGGATACAGCACTGTATTTAGAGTCAGGAAGACCTGAATTCAAATCTAGCCTTAGACACTTACTATGCTGTGTGACCACGGTCAAATCATTTGACCTCTGTCAGTCTGTTTCTTCATCTGTAAAATGGGGATAGCAATAGCACCTACCTCCCAGGGTTGTTGTGAGAAGTACTTTGCAAACATTAAAGCACTATATCAATGCTAGTTATATTATTATTAGTAGTATTATTGCTATTATTATTAATTACTTTCTATACACAAGACATTGTACTGGGTTTTAGGGAAACAAAAATACAACAAGGAACTTACAATATAATGGAGAATGGGGAGAGAAATGCTTCAATACTTATACCATTAGGAAGAGCCATACATATAAAATGTTAGTATATACACTTGGGACCGAGGCTGAGAGCAATACCAATATTAAAAGCAGTGTTGTAGAGTGTTAAGACCTTTGAACCTGGGTTCAAATTCAGACTCTGCCCCTTATTACATAAATCACATAAGCTCTCAGGGATTCAGTTTCCTCAAATGTACATGAAAAATGAAAGGGATGTATTAGATGATCTCAAGGTTCCCTGCCAACTCTAACTTTGTGTGAAACCATCTACTGAGATCTTAGATCATAGATTTAGGGATGGAGAGAATTTTAGACATCAGTCCAACTCCCTCATTTTACAAATGATGAAAGTGAGCTCCAGAGAGGTTACTAATTCTCCCACGGTCTCACAATGATTAAATCATACTTCACCTGGTGTATTTGTGCTCAGTTCGGGGTACTCTGGTTTAAGGACGACATTGACAAGTTGGAGAATGTCCAGAGCAGGACAACCAGGATTTGTGAAAGGCTTTGGGACCGCATCACAAAGAGGAGCAGTTGAAGAAACTAGAGTTATTTTGCCCAGAGAACTCTTCAGGTGGATATGAATAGATGTTTACAAGTTTTTGAAGGGTGTCACATGGAGAAGCCTCTCAAAGTCCAATTTTTTTTTTTTTAAATATCCTCAAGGCTTATGGTACTGTGGTCCTTAGGATAAGAAGTATTAGATTCATTCCGTTTGGGCAGAATCAGGGACAATGGGTTGGAAAAAAGCAAATTTAGGCTTGATGTCAGGAAAGATTTCCTCATAATTAGAGGTATTCAGAAGTATAATAATCTGCCTCAGAAGAAGGGGATTCTCCCTCTTCGCAGGTCTCCAAGAACAGAATGGAAGACCACTTGCAGGATCGTTATAGTAGGGATTCTTTTCCTAGATGGATTGGACCAGATGGCTGCCAAGGTCCCATGTAAGTCTCAAACTCTATGTAAAGTTTCAGAACCCGGAATCAAATCCTGGTATTCTGGTTGGTGGGTTAGCTGGGCTTTAGGTTGCAAAGGGAGTTTAATCTCCTCTGAGTCCCTCTGCTTTGATTAACTGAGTTACAGTATTAATGAGCCTTGATGGATTTCAATCTTTTACACAGACAGACTCACAAAGACACATATCCTCTCTCAAATCAGTGTTATTTATTTATATAGTTGGGCAGCTAGGTGGTGCAGTGGATAGAGCACCAGGCCTGGAGTCAGAAAGATTCATCTTCTTGGTTTCAAATCTGGCCCCCAGACAGTTACTAGCTGTGTGACCATGGGCAAGTTACTTAATTCCGTTTGCCTCAGTATGTTCATCTGTAAAATAAACTAGAGAAGGAAATGGCAAACCACTCCAGTATCTTTGCCAAGAAAACCCCAAATGGGGTCATGAAGAGTTGGACACAACTGAAAAATGACTGAACACACATACACACGTGTGCGCACGCGCACACACACACACACACACACACACACACACACACACTCACTCATTCACTTACTTAATTCCAGATGTTTAGAATCTAGCTTTTGCTTGGTCAGCATAAAATTATGTGGTGACATAGTGCTCTCTGCTTACATGTGCTAAACTTTTTTTTTAACTGCTCTTCCAAATTTCTTGCTTTTTAAAAACATGTACTTTGTTAATCAGATTTCTAAACTGCATCTCCTGGCTAGATTTTAAGTGATGAGATGCACTGGATTTGCAACAACTTATCTTCCCTTTATTTATTCCAGATGTGCCAGGCTTTTACTCTGCTTCCTGCATTGAGGTCTTTAAACTGCTGTCTACCTTCCAGGTACCCATATTTCTGCCCCCGTTCCATCATTTATATATAGATTTCAGATGATATTGTTGTAAGATACACACACACACACACATACATACATATATACATGTATGTATATATTTGTTTCAATATAGTATATAATTCAAAGCAGCTTATGTTTCTCAGCTGACTAGAAGTAAAATTTCTCCTTTTTTTCTTTCAAATTGACATCTTGTCATATTGTGCCCAGAATTTTTCACAGAACACTTACATGCAGGCTTAAGACTTTAAAATATTAATATTTTCCTATTCTCTTTAAATTAAAGAAATGCTTTGGAGTGTCTGAGAATACCAACATGTAGCTTGTTCAGAATTAATGAGCTTGACTCTGTGACATGCATGAATCAATCTGGATTGAGACAGCAAGCTCCCACTGGCTTTACTTGGGGATGAAAAAAGTATGATGTCTCCCGCTCCCCACCCAAAACAAAACTAAGCCAGATCAAACCAGAAGCAGCCAGTGGAGCTTGCAACAATAGCCCTGCACAGTTGGAATGGGAGAATTTGACTGAATTGGAAGTTCAGGGTTTAAGGCTGTATATCAAGTCTTTTGTGATGTTAGAGTAGAAGTCTATTTTCTGTCTTTAGTCAGTTTCAAAAGCAGAAGTCATTTCCTTCCGAAACACCGGAATACCTTCTAATGAATATGAACAACAAGGCACAAATTAGGGAGAAATACTATGCTTCAAGATTAGTTATCTTGGCCCACAAAGTACTTTCACAGATCATGACATTTCCTATTAAGCTTACATCATTCTGATTAACATCTTGCTTCTCCATATCCTATTAACATCTATTTTAATGTTTGTTCTGTGAGAGATCAATTTAGGAAGGAGGAAAGGATTGTAGTTGTTCCTGTAGGAGAAACAAGCTATAAATCAGAATATGGCCAGGTTCAATAGCTGGAGTATAGTCTAGATCAGGGGTGGGGAATCAGCGACCTCGAGGCCACATGTGGCCTTCTAGGTCCTTGGTTGTGGCCTTTTCACTGAGTCCAATTTTTACAGAACAAATCCTTTTATTAGGGGGATCTGTTCTATGAAGTTTGGATTCAGTCAAAGGGCCACATTTGACTCTAGATAGAAGGAAACAAATTAAGGGGAAAAAAAGCTGCAATTTTACCTCAAAGGTTATTTTTTAAAATTCCTATTCATAAAAGAAATTGGTTTGTTGGAATTTATCTGAGAATTTGGGAGTGGGATAAAGGGATGATGCAGAACCAGTTCCAAAAATTAAGCTACTATGGGAGTTTATTTGGGTAACTGAATGATTAAGATAGAACTGGAAATTAATGATTGGCAGTCTTTTTTTTCTCCTTTCTATTCTAGTTTATAAGACTCTCCCACTTTTCTGGAAGAGGAAGTGCCTTGTGCAGGCTACAACATGGACGCCTTGTTCTAGAACATGTGGGCTAGGAATATCCAATAGAGTGACCAATGAAAACAGTCACTGTGAAATGAGGAAAGAGAAAAGACTGTGTTATATTCAGCCTTGTGACAGTAACATATTAAAGGCTGTGAAGGTAAGTTTTGACTTGAAGAAAAGCACATTTTGTGGTCCTGCTGATAACTGACCCTAGGTGGTTAGAATCTGAGCTGGAAAGGACCTCAAAGATCACCTTTCTGTTTCATTTTACAGATAAGGAAACTGAGGCCTGTAGAAGTAATGTAACTTGCCCAAGATCCCACGGATATTTAATAGCAGAGCTGGGATTTGAATCCAGGCTCTTCCATCTATTTTCTAATTACTTTTCCCCTCCCCACTCCTCACCCCCTGCCCAAGTAGTTAAGTAAAATCCTTTTCCTTTCCCCCCTCACCTTGTTAGTTTTCAAAATTTCATTTTCTGTGTCTTTCTGAGAAGGATTTGTTTCCCTTATTCTTTATTCTCTTTCTTCTATACTTTTATTTTTTAATTCAAGTCCCTTATATTTATTCTTTTAGTTTCTATATTCCTCATGGAATTAAAGCTTCTAAGGTACCCATTTTGAGTTCCTTCTTCTAAAGAGCTTTGTAGATTTTGTCCCCTGGCTGGCCATTTTTTTCTGGTGATAGCCAGTATAGAGAAGTACTGTTATATGGTAGGAATTATCCCATGTTCCTGATTATACAGTTCATTACTGCTCTTTGTTTTCCATATTATCATTTTTCCTCCATATACAATGAAATGAGTCCCTGCCCTCCTGCTCTTCTGGGTGCTACTTGCTCCTCTGCATTTCCCTTCTCCTAAGGTAGGATGAGAAGTCTCTCTAAACACCAAATTCCTGCAGATTATATCCATTGTAAGCTCCTCCTACTCCATTTTGAGAGCATCTCTCTTCCTCCATGGGGAAGTTCTTCAGAGGGACCCTGTCTCACTATTGAAATAACATTTCTCCATTTTTTGCCATTTCAAAAGTTCCCTTCTAAAGGGAAGGGAACAAGCATTTATTAAATGCCTATACGACAGGCATTATATTAAGTGCTTTATAAATAATATCTCATTTGATTTCACAACAACCCTCTGGGGTAGTTACTATTATCCTCATTTTACAGCTAAGGAAACTGAGGCAGACCAAGGGTCAATTAGATCTTCTTGACCCTAGGCCCAGCACTCTATCCACTGTGCCACTTGCTTTGTCCTTCCATTTACCTTCTCAGCCAATCTCCTGTGGGCCCTCTACTTCCTGAACAACTACAGGAGTTACTACTTTCTCTTCAGAGTTAACCATTTACTTGATTAAGGCACCTTGCATGCATATTCCCCTCTACCTTTTTCCTTTCCTTTTCAGTTTTATGTGCCATCCCCTTCTGTAGTTTAGTCTCTGGAAAACAAACAAAACAAAGACTTTGATTCATGGCAGGTAGGGTGTGGTGAGATTTAGGCCATGATGTTTTAGTCCTCTTCCTCCACCATCACTTGTATTTGACTTCTGATTTCACTCGTCTTCTTGTGTGCTTTTAGAAAGAAATCTTTTAATATATTATTTTTTTTGTTGTTAAACCCCATAAGTGTCTTCCTCTTTCTAGTTTTTATCCCTCCTCCCTGCACTGGGTAATTTTGTTAGTTCTACTTTCTTTTGCTGCTGTATTTGTTTATCTTTTTGTATTTTTGTGGTTTGGGATATTTATAAAGCAAATAATTTGCTACGGTCTGGTTTTCTTTGTAGGATTACTTTAGGTGTCTCTTTTTAAAAATTACATATCCATCTTTTTTCATCAGGCTGGGTATGTCACCTCCTGGAGGGTGGCGGGTGGCAACTTGAACTCCTTTGCTCTTTGAAACATTATTCACTTCCACCATTGATTTCTACAAGGTGCAGAATAGGCTTGTGTTATTCAAATCTGATTTCCATTTGAATGTCTTTATCCTGGTCATTTATGGGTCTTGCAGTTTGCTGCGTGAGTTGTTTTTTTGCCCACCTGGAGGTAGGTCTGTGGATTCTTTTGATTAATACTTTGTTTTCTGTGTTCTGAAGTTCTGGGCAGTTTTCTTGTATTATTTCTTGCATTATAGTGTTTGGGTTTTTTAACTCATGTTCTTCTGGAAGATTTATAATCCTTACATTGTCTTTTATCTTGGGAGATCAATGTTTTGTTTGTATAGAGATCAATTTTTCTTTTTCTTTTTTTTTTTGCCTCTTCTGATTCTTTGGTTAAATTTGCCAATATGAATTCATGTTTTTCTGTTGAGCCAATCATTTCTGGCCATAAATTCTGCTTTCACAATTCTTTCTCTCAAGCTTTTTCAGGAACACCCTGTTTGTGGTTCCATGCTGTCTTGAAAATTCACAGTAGCTTCTGCCTTATCAGGTGTTGATTCATTTTTCTATCTTACATTCATTCATAGATGTCTGGACTCCTTTGGATGGTCTAGATCCCATCTTCCACTGCTAACAATCTCTTCTCTGTTAATCTGCTTGTGCTCAAGATCTTTGTTTTCTTCCTGCTGGGAGCTGAGATTATGATAATTTCAGTTCTTTTTCCTCTTATATTAACCTTATTGCTCACTTTCTGACTCTTTCACCTTTGATGGTAAGTTTCCCTGGAGACAGATCTTTAAAGCTGTCTCAGCCTCCTCGTACTCTGGTAATTCATATTTTATTAGCCTCACCCTCTGCCTCCAGGTCTGAGGGAATAAAAGTGGGCACAGTAGATGTCAGTCCTCTTTTCCCTAGGGCTGGTAGATCCACATACACATTGCTATCCTGCCCCAGTTCCCTCCTTTAGTTCTGTGTGGCAGAGCACTGTAGCAACATACAGAAATGCCACACTACAGACCCAACTAGAGGAAGCTTCTACCTTTGGTTTTCCACAGTGGGTAGAATGGAGTTCTAAATCCATGGGTCACCTGCTATAGCCCTGCCAGAGTACAATGGCTGATGAGGGAGTACTCAGTGAGCCTATAACAGATTAGCCTTCTCTGCACTTCAGGTTGTTACCTTATTTATCATCTCTGTGCGAGGGAGGGGTTTGAAAGATAATGAAAATCAAAGAAATATCTAGTCCTTTATCTCGCTGGTCACATGACCTGGAAGTCATGTAGACTCCCCCACTCTCCTTGTCCCCATATTTTCTCTTCCATTGGCTTCTCATGATACTATTTTCTCTTATTTTTCTCATCTTATCTCAGTCTTTTTGAATGGATCATTATACAGTTTCTTTCTTAACATGGCTCTATTTTCCAGGGATCTGTTTTTGGTCATATCTTCTTTTTCAACATTCTCTTCAATGATGATCTCAATTGCTCCCTAGTTGGGACACTGTGGGGCCCAAGCATCCTTCCTAAATGCGTAACAAATGTATGTGTGCATGTATATGTATTTCCTAATCTTTTCAATGTGGGAACTCCTATCCCACACTACCAACTACTGTACCATAGGCACCTCAAATTCAACATGTCCAAAACAGAATTTATTACCTTCCCCTGTATTACAACTCTCACCCCTAGCTTCTTTCTGTTGAGACCGTCACCAATTTATCAATCTAAAAAGATTCATTTGAATTACTCACTTTCTTTCCTGCACTCACCCCACTGCCATATCTAATCAATTGCCAAGTCTTGTGGATTTGACCTTTATACCTCTTACATGCATCCCTTTTACTTTACTAGAAAGACCACTACCTACCATCTCACCTGGACTACTGTATAAACAGAATCAGATTCCACGTTTCAGTCTCTCCTCTCTCCAATGCTTCCTTCACACAGTTAACAAAATCTTCCTAAAGCATCTTCCCGAGTTAGAAAACCTTCCATGGCCTATAGGATAAAATATAAACCCCTTAGCCCTGCATCTGAAGCCACATGATCTGATTTCAATCTACCTTTTTGGGCTCATTTCATGCTCCACCCCCCTCCATTTCCAACATGCTTTTTTGTTCCTGGCTCCTGAATCCAGTATTCCATCTCCCTTCCTGTCCTTGTCTCCTTACAAGCTTCAGCTTAGGTGCTACCACTAAGTCTTCCTGATCCCTCACCTACCCTCATTTTTAGTGCTTTCTCCCTCCTCAAATTGTGTTGTGTTACTTGTGTACAGATTGATGTGGTGCATCTTTCCAGTAGAATAGAAGCTTTTGTAGGCAGAGCCATTTTTAATTTTTTGTCCTCAGCACCTATCATATGACTTGAAGATTAACAAATGATGACTTGAATTCTACTAACTGGGGTATAACAGCTTTAGCGTGAAGGAATAGGCCAGGACCCCAGCTCTCAGGTGACAGGTCATTGTAGGGGACCATTCATATTTGTTTCTGAGGCTACTACAAATATTCTTGGGACAAAGGATGTTAAAACCTGAGAGAAGATTCAGTCAAATCCTTCCTCATCTATAAGAAAAGCTGACTTACTCAAGCTGTTATTTGGTGACAAGGCCAGCCAGATCTACAATAAAGATCAAACGACTCAGTCCAGTGCTGTTCCCACACCACCACACTGCTCTCCTTAACATTCATTTATTCAACAAACATTAAGCACCTACTATGTGCAATGTACTATGCTCGTTGTTGGCAATAACTGTAAACTGCAGCTAGGTGGTACAGTGGATAAGTGTCAGATCTGAAGTCTGGAACTTTTGTCTTCCTGAGTTCAAATCAGCTGTGTGACCCTGGGCAAGTCACTTAATCCTGTTCGTCTCCGTTCCTTATCTGTAAAATAAGCTGGAGAAGGAAAAGGCAAGCTATTCCAGTACCTTCGCGAAGAAAATCCCAAAGGAGGTCATGAAGAGCCTGACGTGATTGAAATGATTAAACAACAAAAACTATAAACCAGTATATATATCTAAATAGCAATGTTTTTCTAAAATAGCATCCTCCTTCCATTCAAATTTTTAAAATTTCCTTTTATTTGCTACTTTATTTTTTAGATACCAAAAGGAAAAACATGCCAGCCTACTTTTCAACTTTCTAAACGAGAGAAACTTTCCTTTTCTGGATGCACAAGTACTCAGAGCTACAAACCAACTTTCTGTGGAAAATGCTTGGATAAGAGATGCTGCATTCCTAATAAGTCTAAGATGATTACCATACAGTTTGATTGCCCAAATGAAGGGTCATTTAAATGGAAAATGATGTGGATCACCTCTTGTGTATGTCAAAAAACCTGCAGAGATCCAGGGGATATCTTTTCTGAGCTAAAGATTCTATAAAGAGCTTTAATTAAAAATGGCAGTAAATATTAAACATTAGTGTTAGTCTAAGCATAATCTCTTTACTACACCAAATAATTCTTCCAATAATTTATGTGGCTAAAAAAGTGAAAAAAATGCATTTATGTTGAAAAGAGTAAGGATAGATATGTCTAGTCATATTTGTATATAATTTGAATTTTTGGAAGTTCTTTTAAACAAATATGGGACTCTGAAAAGCAAGAAATTTAAGCCATAACTCCTAAAATTTGTGTCATAATTAAATATCAGAGCAAGATTTGATCCTACATGTGGTAATTCTATAAAGGCAAAATACAGTCTATTATATGTATAGTACTGGACCATTTCATGTTTTCTACAAAAGCAAGTAGATGTTAGTTAAAAAAGCCTAAGAATGACTGGCCCCTAGGACTGTGTCTTGATCTCTTAACTAAGGGGTTATAATGCACTGCCTTTTGCAAATGTATTTGTACCCTTTTAATTCTTGTGGAGAAATAAGGCTATATTATTATAAAAATACTTTTTTCCCCTAGTTCTCACTACCTTAGCCATTCTTTGGCTATCATCCATTGTAACATTTTTAATTCACAAAAATTTCCTCTTCCATATCTCATCAAATGCTGTACCTGGATGGAAACAGTTTGTGACATAAACAAGGTAGGAAAAGTCTAATGATTTATTTCAATTGATTTGCTAGTAGAAGAATAAGAGCAAAAATCAATCCTTTGGTAAAAACAGAGTGACGTATTAGCCTTGAATTATAAGTGAAATATTTTGTATAGTCATGTTACAAATGAACATAGTTTAAACATTTCAGATTATAGCAATTTTGTAATATTTATTTCCCTCACATACTACAATGTCTAGAAGATGTTGAGCCTGGAAAAGTTCTGTACTTTTGCGTGGATTTTATTGTGCAAAGTAATTATAAATAATAGAATTTTATAAATAAGGCACATTTACTACTATAAAATCAATCTGGTTATGTAATAAAATCACATATTTTAAAAAATTTTTAATTATTTTGAATGAAAAATCAAAAGCTGATTTCATCTTCAATTACTATAATAAAATCAATATCTACTTATATTTTTATTAAACCACTCCTAGTACATCAGATCAGTTTTAAAAAGAATTGGAGTACCTATACAGTGTTTCAAAATAAATCTGAATGTTACATACACAAAAAATATACTTATATCAGTCTTTTTATTAGTGTACAACTCCTGAATATCAGGTTATAAAAAGGCAAATAGACTTCATACTTTTCATAAATCTTTAAAAAATATGGTTCTTGTAAAGGCAAAATGGTTGTAGATATGGTTCAAAGATTGCACTGATTCCAAATGCAGTATGGCATATCTCCATCAAACTGTCTTAAAGGAAACTTTTCTCCTAGACAGTAATGCTGCCTGCTACTTTGAAGAAAATCAATGAAGATTTCTTGAGTGATAAAATCAAGCAAGATTTTCTGAGTGATAGAACACAAACTAAAAAGTAGACCACCAGGAAACCAAAAAATTCCTAATGGAAAATAAAAGCTTGTGAATGTGTTTTTATATAACTATATTTAGTCTAAGTGGATCATGTACAGGCAAGCCTTTTGTGACATCTAATTCATTATAGCTCTCTATAAGAGATGACAAAGATGATACAGCTTCTGTAAAACAACTTTCTTCCATTCCATCAACCTGTAGGTAGTGATGAAGATGAGCCTACAAAAAAAACAGGTTTAATTTGATCACTTTGGCAATTTATTCATTCAACAAACATCTACTAAGTATCTACTGTGAGTAAAGCCCTGTGCTAGGTCCTGGAGAAGTTCCTACTCTTATTGAGATTACAATATAGTTGGGGGCTAAGACACAAACACAGATAACTATAACACATAATATTAGAGAAGTATGTTACAAATGTACAAAACCAAGTACTATGTACAGTAGAAGGCTATTACTGATCAGATATCAGGGACTGCTTAATAGAGGAAATGGCATTTGAGTTGAGTTTAGAGAATAACTAAGAATTCATAAGGTAAAAAAGGGGCTAAAGGTAATAAAAAATGCCCTATATTTATGTAAGAAATAGAAACACAGATTAAAAAAAAGCAAATTTGATCATGGACTTGGTGGAAGGGGACTCAAGACTGGGATTTAGTCCTACAATGTTAAAATGTATTCAAAAGGAACAGAAAAAAGGTTGGAAGGTAAAGTACCATGATATATTAATATATACTCATGTAAGGAAATTTAAGAAACTGAGGGGGAAAAGCACGATGAAGAGTATATTGTCCAGGATCAAGAGATATAGAACCACTTTAGCCACCTTAAGCGTCAGTTTCCTCATCTCTAAAACTAGAGTACCACCAATCACAGGATTGCCATAAGCTTTAAGTGAGATAATGTATGTAAAGTCCTTTGTAAACTTTACAGTGATATATGATAGCAATTATTACTACAGAGACAGAAATGATATTACGGAGTATATACTACAAACTACCTAGACAAGGAGAAGAAATGAAATGAATCTCAGAACCTGGCACAAGTTTACTCTAGGTTAATGAGATATGGAGGTGGAAAAGCTTTGTGAATTAAGAAGATAGTGACGGATGACAATATGCAGAGACCATTCATACAGAAAATATAGTAATGGGAGACTTTAACTATCCTCTCTCTGCCAAAAGCTGAAGAACTAAAAAATCTGTGATTTGACTTCACAGTGATTTCATCCTCTAAAAGGCAATGAAAGCAACAAGGGAAACTTTGGTTCTAGACTTAAATTCTTTATCAACTGTTTGCTGAAGCAGAAAAAAACTGATCCTTGGAAACAAGTGACTACTGTATTATAAAACTCATGATAGAGGAGAAAAAAGCCCAGCATTGCAAAATGTGCACCTCAGATTTTAGAAGAGCACATTTCAAAGGTTAAGGGGAAAGGATATGTAAGACTCAATGGTCTAAATTTTTACAAAAATCAATGCAAGAGGCATGGAATGTTCTCAAGAATGAGATTCTTAAGACACGAGCAGAACTGATTTCAATGAGAAGGAAAAAGAGGTGTTGTCAAATGAGACTGACAAGGATGCACAAGGAACTCTATGACCAGCTTAGGCTTTAAAACGACCTGTACAGGAGTTGGGACATAATGGAAGATGTACAACAGGAGTATTAGGTGTATTAAGGCTTGGAATATTCCAAAGCTGTCAAAGAATTCTAGGTACAATTTTTTAAAAAACTATGGTGGAGAGGCAGCTAGGTGGTGCAGTGGATAGAGCACCGGCCCTGGATTCAGGAGGACCTGAGTTCAAATCCGGCTCAGACACATAACACTTACTAGCTGTGTGGCCCTGGGCAAGTCACTTAACCCCACTGCCTAGCCAAACAACAACAACAACAACAACAACAACACAACAACAACAAACAGAAAGCTATGGTGGGAACAAAAGAAATGATCAAAGAAGGGACAGGCTTTGTGTTTGGGGTGGGTGGTTAACAATAATTGATGATGGTAAAGCTGAATTACTTAACTCTTGGTTTTTTTCTACAAAGAAAATGATTTTTAGACTGGAAATAATAAAAAAAAAATTAGCAGGGAGAGAGGAACTAAAATAAGTGAGGAGATGGTCAGACAGCAACTAGCTGCATTTAATGACTTCAAATCACCAGGCCTAGATGAACTATATTCAGGAATGCTGAAAGAACTAGCATATAAGTGATCACTGAGCTACTATTTAGTGAACTTCTGAAAAATAAGAATGAGGAAGTTGCCAAAAGACTGGAGAAAAGCAAAGGTACCAATTTTTCAAAAAAGGGGGAAAAGGGTGGAATCTACAAACTATGGATTAATGAACTTCTATTCCTGGCAAAATTCTAGAGCAAATTATTAAGGAAATGATTTCTAAACATATATAGAAAGAGAAACTGTGATAAGTATAAGCCAGTATGGTTTCACTAAGAAACTGCAATTCTAATGCAACTATAATATAATTTCATTTCTGGATAGGGTAACTAGACTGGTAGATTTAAAGAAAGCATTTGACAAAGTCTCATACTATGCTTGTAGATAAGATGGTGAGGTAGGAGCTATATAACACAGTGGTTGTGATATAAAACCCAAAGAATAGTGATTAATGATACCAACTTTGAAGGAATGAAATGCCCCACATAGCTATCCTTAGGCCTATAATGTTCAACATATTTATTAATGTTTTGGATAAAAACATAAGTGGTATGCTTGGCAAATTTTCAGGTGACATAAAGCTTAGAGGTATAACTGGATAGAACTGGATAAAAGTTCAGATCTAGAGAAATCTCAACAGGTTAAAACAGGATCCTCAAGGGGCCTATAGATAGATGTCAGGGAGTCTGTAAACTTGAGTGGAAAAACAAACAAAAACCTACATCTTTATTTCAATATAATTGGTCTCCTTTGTAATTCCATGGGTTTTATTTATTTAAAACATTTTGAGAAGCCAAAGCTTCACCAGTCTAGCAGAGGGCTGCTTGACACACAGAAAGATTAAAAACTTCTACAATGATAGCAGTGAGAGATTTCTTCCCTTGAAAGAAGCAATGTCAAATGCAAAAGCCTAAATTACGTGATAATAGTATAATCTATATACTCATATATAAAGGAACTCAAGTTAGCATATTCTTCATGTTTTACTGATAATTACCTTTTTCTTGTAAAGTCTTGTGAATCTCTTTTTAAGTTCTATGAAAGTTGGTTTTATACAGGTGTTGTTTGCTAGTGCCAAGAGTGAGTGAGAATGGCCCACAGGTGGTACTGAACACAGACTTGTTTTCCAGCCTTCTTGATTCCATGAGACAAAGTGGAGAGAAGATTTCAATCTAAGAATCAACATTTACAACTAAGAATCAAGTAATATGAATACACGAACAATGAATTAGACTAGTGCTACACTAATTATAAATACAGGATAAAAAGAAGTGAGAACCAGTGAGGTGCAGCAAGTACTACGTTTGGAGCCAATGAATTAAGATAGGGTGTTCAAATCCCAGCTCTGCTACCGAGTATACTGGGTGACCTTGGGTAAGTCAATTAACCTCTTAGGGCTTCACAGCGTAATGAGGCAGGTGAACTAGATGGCCTCCAGAGACCCTTACAGCTCTAAATCTTCAATCCTTTGAGGAGGGGAAGGCTTGCCTTATTTGGAGGAACCCACAGAATAGCTTTTTTCCTTGTAAGATTGGTTTTGTGACTTTTTAAAACAAATTTCTAACATACATTAAACAAATAAATAATCATGAAATACACTGAAAAAGTCATCTTGAATAGGATAGACAAAAGATATCAATAAAACTTTTTTTAAAAAGTAAAACATAAGGCCAAACCTTTCAATATTTCTTCGAAGATCTGAAATCTGTACATTTCCTCGAACCAACAAGGCACAAGCAAGGTAGAGACTATGCTTTGGGTCAGCCTGAATGAGCTGGTGGTCTTTGCTAAAGGCATCTGAAAACATTTGATCTAACCTATAGAAAAAAAGAATCACTTGATATACAAAATCACACTAAAAAATTTTCAGTCATCTTGTATATTATTACAATTCAATAAAAAGCTCATTATCAAAATCACCTATTAAGCTATAACATAAGTATACATATATAATCTTAGCTATTATCTTACATTATAGTAACTTTAATAAATGACCACCAATGAAAAGATAACCATTAATTTTTTTTTCTTAGAAAGGAAAAGGAAAGATTTTGTAGTTATTTTGACAATAAAAGAGTTCATATCATTACAGAAATCTTAGATAAGTGTTAGATCAGTAGTTATCTATTTCTAGAACTTAAATCATGTTAAACAATTAATGTTAATATGATGTTCTTTAGCCATCATAATTACTCCTTTTAGCATTTTTATTACTTCAGTCCAGCATATGCTCTTTTTTTTCCTATTTTCTTTTTTTGGCAAGGCAATTGGGGTTAAGTGACTTGCCCAGGGTCACACAGCTAGTAAGTGTCAAATGTCTGAGGTCACATTTGAACTCAGGTCCTCCTGACTCCATAGAGCACTGGCCCTATGCACTGCGCCACCTAGCTGCCCCTCAGTATATGTTCTTTACTTCAATTATGAGCACCACCAAAACTTACCTAATATAATTCAACACAGAGAATGGCCAACTAGAAATCCACGATTGCTTAATATCAGGTACAACATAGGCCTCAGACATCCTACTACAGTGCTGAAAGGAGCAGCCTTAATTTCATGACTCCCTAACCTATTTTGGGTAGCTAGGTGGCACAGCGGATAGAGTGCCAAGCCTGGAGTCAGGCAGACCATAATTCAAATCCAGCCTCAGACACTCACTAGCTGTGTGACCCTGGGCTACTTAACCCTGTCTACCTCAGCTTCCTCATCTATAAATGAGCTGGAGAAGGAAATGGCAAACCACTCCAGTATTTTTGCCAAGAAAATCCCAAATGGGGTCATGAAGAGTTGGACACAACTAAATCAACTGAACAACAACAAAACCTATTTTATCAAATAACAGACCTCAAGATACAACGTGTATTAATGAAAAGATCAGAACCATCAGACAATTCCAGATGAACTAGGGCCTTAGATGAAAGGTCTGATTGACTGAAAATTGAGTGCTGACTGCATTATCTTCCAGACGTTGATTCATGTCAGGATATCATATGAGATCAACCCCAGAGCTGATTCCTGGAACCTGACTTCCAGATATTCACTGATCTAGAAGTCCAACTCAAACACACACATCAAAATCTACTTCCATCAGAGGACCCTGGCTACTATTTCCTCCAGTCCAATGGCTAGAGATGTGTACCACTTGCTCCCTTAATTTCAATAAATCAGTCACCATCTGCTAAGGCAAAAACCCTTTCCTTGCTATCTCTCTCCATGTTCTCATTTCCATTTAGCTGCCCTTTATCCTAGATCCCTTCTTTTCACAACTTTCCCATCATCCTACACCAAGGGAAATCTGGCTTTCTCCAGAAGACACCATATCTCTGGCACTATCTCCTGGCTGCTACTTCTTGCATGCCTTGCACCTGCTGGGCCAGGAGGAGGAGGAGGAGTTGATCTAATCCTTATTTCCCTACTGCCACTTCAGGGCCTATCTTTGCCACCATCAGTTAGAAAGTATGACACAAAGGCCAAAGGTTTGGACCAGGTGATATAGATACATAGATTAAGCCTTGAGGAAAATTTGCTAAGACAGTCCAATTCCTATCTCAGAATCTTCCTTTCCAATACAGCCCTTGCTCTCATATTTGAGGTCTTTGATATACATGCTGATCACCCTTTGAATGTACTTGCCTCCTACTTCATTAACCTTCCCAACATCCATGATGTAGACCTTTATTCTACATATTTATTCAATCTCTCTGAATGGCATACATTAGCTCCTCACCCCTGCCTCATAGAACCTTTTCCCCCTTAAACGCCAGCTATATTCAAGACGAAGATCAAGTAGTACCTTCTATGTGAAGTCCTTCCTGATTCCTCACAACTCCTAGGGTCTGTCCTTCCTCTCAAACTACTTTGCAGTTACTACTCTTATATTTATTCTGGATACACACATCCATACAGATACATTGTACACACACAAACACATACTTGTTTTCCTGTTATAATGTAAATGCCCTGTGGTGCACAGATTATTTTATTCATTATTATTTGTATCCCTAGCACCTACATGAGTTCCTGAGATGGCACAGACATTAATAAATGTCTGCTGATTTATTTCCTTATTATGCATTAGTCACTAACAGGCATAGTTCACAAATGTAGGCCTCGTCATCATCTGAAAGTGTGCCACCTTTCTAATCATGAATTCTGAAATTCCTCTTTGGATTACATTGTTATCCTTTCATCTCTCTGTTTCACTCCTCTTAGAACTATTCATCCTCGTTGCAATCTCTAGACCTAGTCCATCTCTCCTTGTTCACCTATTTCATCATTCCTGCTCTCACTTTGTCTTCCTTCTGCTCACTATAGTTAACTAAATGAAAATGATTTAAAAAACAAATGTAAAAGCATTTCTTAAGCATTCAGTAGGTACCAAACACTGTGCTAACTGTTGGGGATACAGAAGAGTGAGGCCAGCACCTGCTCTCAAGGAACTCGCACTAATTGGGGAGCAGTATATAGTTCAGGTTTGGGGTGTGGGGTTGCATTGGTAAATAATTAACTTATGATTCAATTATACAATGTCCTCCAACCTTGACCCCTTTGCCCTTTGTTTTTCTACCATCCATACCCTGCCAATTCTCTATCCTGGACACCCTAACCATATGCCTTTTCTGATCCTAATTCCATAATGCTGAATGTTGTCAGAAGAAGTCACTAAACTATGCTGACTGCATTCACTAGAATTTCATGTTATATAATCTCCACTAGTCCCTCACTGTTGCATGGCAATCCTTTTATGGATCCCTGATTCTACTGTACTTCCTTCTATACTACTGGAATCCTCTTTTCTCCCTTGTAGCTCCCAAGCCTCTCCCACCCATTAGCAGACAACCTTGCTTCCTACCTGAGAAAACACAATCTTGCCGTGAGCTCCCTCATCTCTACACTGCAGAACTACACCTTCACTGTTCATTCACTTATCCTCTGAAGGTACAGGCCTGACCATGTCACTGCTATGCTCAAAAACCTTTGAGTGGTTTCCCATTGCCTCTGAGATAAAAACTTCAGTCTGGTGATTTAAGGTCCTTTATAATCTGGTTCCATCCTCTCTGTGCAGATTTCATGTTTTTCACCTTTACACATGCCTTATTTTAGCCAAACTGTTAGCTGTTCCCTAACTTTGATGTCCCATCTGCCTCTACTGTACCTTTTTGTAAGCTTGCACCTGTACCTGGACAACACATTCCTTCCTCATCTCTGCTCTCTTCAAAGATTAGCCCAAGTTTTACTTCTTACATTGACATTTGCCTGATCTCCCCAGTTGCTAGTGCTCTTCCCTTCCTCAAATTACCTTCTATTGGCTTATTTGTGCATGTGTTCTGTCCCTCCAGCAGTACAGAGGCTCCTTGAGTAAAGGGGTCATTACGGAAAGGAAAATGGTATCTTGATTTTTTTACACGGACGAGGGGAAAGGAAATGCAATCTGCAAAGTACAGGCAAATAAGCTTGACTTCTATTCCTGGTCAAATTTGAATATATTATTAAAGAAATGGTTAGTGAAGATGTAGAAAAAGAAGTGAACATAAAGAGTTGGCAAAAACTCAGAACAGGCCACACCAACATAATCTTATTTATTTTTTGACAAGGTAAATTAGTAGATCAGGCATATGTTTACATATAAAGATTACCTAGATTTTAGCAAAGCAATTGAATAGAGTAGTACATGCTGTTTTTGTGGGAAAACAGAGATGTGGACTAGATAATACAATTCAATCAATTCAGATGTGTTTGAAGGGTTGGACTGAAAAAGAGGTCATTAGTGTTCAATGTCAACCTGGAAGCAGAGTTCCCTAGAGAGCTGTTCTTGGGCTTGTGCTATCTAACATTATTATCAATCACTTGGATTACGGCATAAATGGCATTCTTATTGAAGCTGCAGATAGCATAAAGCTAGGAAGGATAGCTACTAAAATGGATGACACTCAGGATCCAAAAAGAGTCCGATAAATATTGGGTTAAATCTAAAAAGATGAAACCTAACACAATGTAAAGGGTAGGTCATAGAATCAGAATTGTCAAAAGCCTCAGGTTTATGTCATATAAGGAGCAGTTGATTGAACAGGGCATGTCTAGTTTGAAGAAGGGAACACCCTGGGTGAGGGTAGACAAACAAATAGCTGTGATCAAGTATTTGAAAAGCTGTCTTATGGAAAAAGGAGTACCCTCTTAGGATCATAGATTTCATGGCAGGAAGGAACCTTACAGATAGATCATCTAGTCTAATCCCCACATTAAAGAAAAGGAAACCATATCCCAGTGAAGTTAAGTGACTTGCCCATTCCCACAGGCAAAATTTGAACCGAAGTCTTCTAAATTCCAAAGCCAAACTCTTTCACTCTACCATATTGCCTCCAAGAATTACTCTAACTAGCCCAAGAGGCTACAGATGTAATGGATGAAAGTTACAAAGAGGAAAATTCAGTTTTGTGTAAGAAAAAAACTTCCTAATAATTAATTAGAACTATTTAAAAGTGGAATGTTGCCTTAAAAAGTAGTAGATTCTTCCTCGGAGGTTCATAAGCAAAAGTAAGGTTACTATTTGTTAGATATATTACACTGGGGATTCTTTTTCAGGAATGGATTGGACATTTCAGAAATGATGATCATTGGTAGATCACATCCAATTCTAAATCTGTATGATGTGATAAATTTTCCTCACATTTTTTTCATTAAAAACTGCATGCTTTGCCATCATTAAATATTTAACATACACGAGTTTAAGAACAATACAAATATAGGTCTGTAATTTTTACATTTTAAAAGCTGACATCCTACTTACATGCACAAACTTGTAGTAAAAATGTACATTTTCAATTGGATTTTTTTCAAATCTTACACAAATAAGTTAACACATAAACTAAAGGGAAATCCATTTTAATAAAAACTAGTATTCACATTTTCTCAAGTGTATCTTAAAATGACTGTTTTATAAGACAAGATCTCTAGAAATTATATGTTGGTATGTCTTACCTTCGAGGAGGAATGTTTACATCTGCCAATGTACACAAAGGTGTGAGACTTGAAACAAGATAATGGAGTTGAGGAAAGGGAACTAAATTCATAGTAATTTCATTAAGATCCATATTAAGAGAACCTTCAAATCTGGCAGAACTGAAATATGAATATTATAACAATCAGAAAACATTTGATTTTTAAATTACATACAAATTTAAAAATCTACTGCCTTTCACTTAGTGAATACTTTTTCAAACCATTACAACAGCTGACATTTACATAGCACTATCAGGTTTAGAAAGTTCCTTGCATGTATTATTTCATTATCTGTACATGGCTGATGAGACTTTCTGTTTCTTTGCCATTAGATTTTGGCACTGTGAAATCTATTTTTTTTTTCTGTTGGAGACCCAGGAGTAGGGATCTAGATCCATGATTTCATCAGTATAAATATGGAAACTCTATTCATCAATGTCAATCAGGATCTTTTTTTAATTCAGTCTTGAAAAAAGGGTTTCATGGTCACTGAGAAATTAAGTGATTTGCCCACAGTAAGGCAGCTCGTATGTGTCAAAGGCAGAACCTTAATCTTGGTCTTCCAGACTCCAAGTTTCGTTTTCTATCCACTATTCAACAGTACTTCTTGTGAAATCCCACATATGATGGTAATTTAAAGATCATACACATACCTAACAATTTTACCATTTCAACCTCTGGATTATTTTAATAGTTAAAAACCTTTAAGTCACCTTGGTTTTTCTATGTATTTAAAGAAATCTGGTTTAAAATGCATCAGCAGTCTCTTTTTTTTTTAATACTTTTGTTTTTCCTTTTTTGGGCTAGACAATGGGGTTAAGTGACTTGCCCAGGGTCACACAGCTAGTAAGTGTTATGTGTCTGAGGCTGGATTTGAATTCAGGTACTCCTGACTGTAGGGCCGGTGCTCTATCCACTGCGCCACCTAGCTGCCCCTATCAGCAGTCTCTTAAGTTAGTCACACAAAAATCCACCTACTAAGATCTTAATTACAACTAGAATGCTTAACGAAATCCCTTTAGTCTACCTGGGTACATATCAAGTTTTCTTGTTTTATTTAAGCTTTGGTTTTCCTCTAAGTTCTTTATTTCATACTAGATAAGTGATCTGGCTTTTACTTTTCTTTATGAAACGGGATCTACTAATATATGAGCTGGTGAATGTATACCAAGGTCTAAACATTTAGGATTTGAATTTTTAGTCAGCTATTAGAAGACCTGAAAAAATTCAGGTTCATAAAATTTACTACAAACTAAATAGTAAATAAGTTATTTGCAAAATAACTAGTAGTAAATAACTAAGTACAAAAAATGTAAGTGTCCACGAACTATGTTGAGTTTGTAAATTCCCTTAATAATGCTAGCTAACATTTTTCCAATGAATATGCAAAAAAAATTACCTTGTTAAGTTGAGCAGCAAATTTCCTACAATATTATTCATTGTATCAAATGGCTTTTCTTGCAGCTTTTTTTTAATACCACCTTCATTTAAAGTTACCAGACTCTCTGGTTTCACAGTTGTTCCTGGCTTTCCAGATGTTACCATCTGATTAATTTTACTAACGATGTCAAATAAAGACTTTTGAGGAAAAAAATCAAGAGAAAGTAAATATTCAATGCATATTAATAGTAAATAGTAAATTGAGAGAGGATGGGGAAAATAGGTCTCTTGAATCAGAAAATAAATTAAAATAGGAGACAGTCTATATCTCAATAACAATGTGTTTAGTTTACAACTTGGCAGCTGAAAAATTTGTAAGATCAAATATCAACAGTGTTTCTTACTTCATTTTCGATGGGCAACACACAGTCTGCATGCTCATTAAGTTCCTTCATTGCCAAAACACTATTATATGGTGAAGTAATGACATCATCCTCACCAGATGGAAAAACTGAAGTCACAAATCTGTATACTTCTGGAAATTCATCCTCAAGCACATTTAAAATAAATGTGCCAAGACCAGAACCTGTCCCTAAGAATGACAATTGAAGAACACATAAAATAGTATAAAAATTTGAAACATTTTGGTTACATTCTATTTTTTACTATTTATATATCTATCCATATGTGTAGATACTTTTATTCTGCTCTAAAAATATTTCTATGACAATACATTTATACCATTTTACATTAGGAAATAAAGAGCGGGCAGTGAGGTTTATAATATAACTATTTGGCTACATAACATCTTGTTATGAATAGAGGCTTTTCTAGACATTGTTGGTAACAATTGTGTTGTTACGAGGACAAAACGAATGATAGAAAAGTGAAAAAATGTGATAATCAAATGGTTGTTTTATCTATTTGCTGTCATAATAATTGGTGTAGTGCATATATCTTAGTGATGACATTCAATTAAGTAAAAATTTAATTTTGTTGTTAAAAACTGAATATAACTTTAAAAACATATAAAAGTAAAATGTTATACTAGAATTTATGCATCAATTAGGAAAAGTTCTTGTGGCTTAAAAAACAAAGTCTAAATAGTACTGTTTAAAAATGTGCTTACATCTGTGGTGATTTTCAATTCAGCTAGTTAATACAAATGCATTATATATGTAGTTAGAAAATATTTTCAATGATTCTAAAAGACTGGGAAAATGATTCTAAAAGACTGAAGCTGTACAAACTATCTCTTAAGAAGCTATCACCAAATGTAAATCAAACTGTTTATGTAAAAGTCATTCAAAACAGAAGCTGTGTTATGATGGCACAATGAAAACTTGCTACCAAATTTATTGTTCATGACAATCTACAAAAATAGTAAAATATCAAATGCATCTTTAATGCCATGGTAGCATTTTGAATATGTGTGTATTCATACAATACACATATTAGCATTAAGCATGACGATTTTCTGTTTCCAAAACTGGTCAACTCTGTTTTAGATTTCAATAGATTCTAACGTCTTCCATTTCATAAATGGATGGGTAAAAATTCAGTTCCTGTGCACAAGTTTTCTCAAATTCAGTAACTTATTCATTTCCAGGTCACTTTTAACTTATTAGGCTAAGGAATGATTTAAAGGTGCTGAATGTAAGAGTGTCTATTATATATTTTTTCTATTGGTGGTAATTCTGAGAATTATATCTAAGGAAAAGTTAGGAGATGCTGAAAAGGCCGTACAATTTTTGTTACAAATTGTGTGAATAAATGCTCTAGGCTCCCATTGCTCATCTATAGATGGCCTACACTATAAGTTCAAAGTAGCAAAAAACTTGAGCAATTTTTTTGTCTGTAAATACTATGAAGTTTTCCTAAGAGTAAGCAATTTTGTTTTTAAATGGTAGAATAAAACTCTTAGATTGTATTTATATTAATTTTAAAAACATCAATATAAAAACAGATTACAGGTAAATAAGTGCTAAATTTTCACAAATCTCAAAAAGATAGCAATCCAATTCAGGCATGCATAATTAATTAAATAATACTACACATATCAACTATAGGTTCTAAAATTGAATTTATGTAAAACTGTAGAGTCAGTTCTAATTTAACAGTTGGGCAAATGAGTAAGTAGATTTACCTCCTCCCATGGAATGAATTATGAAGAAACACTGCAAACAGTCACAGTGCTCTGCTGTCTGTCTGAGTTTCTCCACAATCTGATCCTGGTACTGAGAACCAAAAACTTTGTAACCCACTGCCCTAAAAACAAAACAAACACAACACATCAAATCAAAAGTAAACAAACAAAACCATTTGCACTTAATACCTCCTGATTTTTCCTTTTCTGAGGTATACAAGAAAGTATAAAATAATGTGAATTCTTTTTCTGAAGGCACAAATGCCAATCTGTGGTTTCATAATCCTGAATTAAGTTCACAGCATCACAGGCAGGGCTTAGCACTGGAAAAGATGTTAACAGATCTTATAGTCTAAACCCCTCTCTTTCCAGAAGAGGAAAATGAGGTCCAGAGAGGTTATGAGGTCATACAGGGAAAGCAGCAGATCCTGGACTTGAATCTAAGCCTTCTGAGTTCAAACACAGTGCTAGTTCTAATATACTACATGCTGTCTTTATTTTAACATAAACTTACTTCATAGTTTAATACTATGTAACATCAACATGGAACGTTTAATCAGCATTATACTACATAAATTCCAAAATATCCTCAAGGGCATACTCATCAATGGACAAGGGACTGTACTTTTCTAAATTTATCTTTTCTCTGAGATTTAAAAAATTTTGAATAAGATATTCATTAATGATGTTGGTCTATAATCTATTTTTCCTCTTTATTCTTCTTTGGTGTAGGACAGTATTAGGACTATATTTGTTTCATGAAAAATATTTTCATAAAGTAGGAACATTATCTTTCTCAATTTCTGAGAATTATATAATGTAGGTAATAACTTTTAAAATTCTGATTCTGCTATATGTCCATCTGGACCAGAGATTTTTCTCTTTGGTGGTTCCTTTATAGTTCTAGTTCTATGTCCTTTTCTGAAATTGGGTAATTTAAGATCACTATTTGGTGTTCTGTAAGTTTGAGTATCTTGTTTTTGAAAATAATTCACAATTTTTTTTGGTGTGCTTTTTAATTTTGTTGGCATGTAATCAGATTCTCAAAATTGTTTAACTTTTGTTTTTAATTTCTTCTGATTTTACCTTTTTCAATTATTTTGTTGATTTGATTTCCTGCCCTCTTCTTTTTAATCAGGTTGGCTAAAGGTTTACCAATGTTGTTAGTCTTTCAAATTCAATTTTATTTTAGGTTCCAAATTCTTTATCTCTCTCTACCTCCTCCCCCACCATGAAGGCAAGAAATACAATACCCACTATACATATGAAGTCATGCAGAACAAATTTCTGCATTAACCATTTCAATAATTTCAAAGAACTAGCTTTTGGTTCTATTAGCTCTATGGTCCTTTTGGTTTCTAATTTAACAATTTCTTCTCTAATCTTCAAAATTTCCTCTTTGTACTTATCCAAATGTTTTAAAATGAATATTCAATTAGGTAATCCTCTTTTTCTAGTTTGCTAATATATGTTTTTATGTACATTATTTTTTTTTCTGAGGACTGCTATAGCATCCTAGAAATTTTAGCATGTTGTCTCATCATATTATTCACATAATTACTGTCTCTATGATTTGTTTTTTGACCCATTCATTTAGGATTTCATTACTAAGCCTCTGTTGAAGGTTTGTGTCTTTCGCTTGTACTCCTTGAACTAATTATCATTTTTATTGCATGATGCCTGTAAAGGATGTGTTTAGTATTTTTGCCCTTTAACATTTATTTTTAATTTCTCTGTGCCTTAATAAATGATGTATTTTTATTGAAATGCCATATGGTGCCAAAAAATAGGCATGTTCTTTAGTGGTCTCATTTAGAAGACACTATAAACCTTTTACCTCTAATTTTCTAACAATTTGTTCAATTCTCTATTTTCCCTTTTATTTATCTATCTGTTAGATATGGCCAACTCTGATACAGGAAAATTGAAATTAAAATTTTTTATAAATTAAAATTTTTTATAAATTAAAGTTAAAAACTGTTGTTGTATTACTATTTATATTTTTTTCAATTCAGTTAATTTTTCCTTTATGAATTTAGATGCTATGTATTTAGAGTTTAATACTGACATTGGTTTCTTATTTATCTTTAACTGTTTATGTTGTGAATTTTTATTTCTACTTTGTCTGAAAGCAGATTGCATCTCTTTGTTAGATCCAACTGAAACAGCAAATTTTGTTCATCTCTATAGTTGACTCTAGTCACACCTTTGCTTTTTACATGTGTTTCTTGTAAGCAAAAGATTGTAGGATTTTCTTCATTGTCCTTTCCTGATTGAGTCTATGTGTAGGCTCTTTTGGCTTCCTTATTAAGGCTACTGATTTACATTAAGCTACCCTAAAAAGTGGTGGTATCTGGTGTCTAAATTCAAGGCCTCATTTGCCATATGGAGGTGATCCCAGGTTTTGGAAAGTTATGCCAGAGGAATACCAATCCTAGTGGATCCTATTGTACTAGAAAGGTACGGTCCTAGTGATACACTGCATCTGCTCTCCCAAGTTCATCACCATTAGTCTGGCCACTAGATGAATTCTTTGGACATGACAACTCAGGAAGAAAAATACAAAATGGTCATTGGACTTAGCTGGTTCACTCTCACCTCTGCAGTGACAATGACAGAAAAAGAGGCAGAGGCTGCTAAGAATCACATAAGCTTTAGGCCATTTATAAATATTAACTAAACTGTCACCTTAATATGAAATCATTGTCCAATAACCAAGACATTGCATATCTATCTTGACATTCTTAATATAAATGAATCCAAAAGACAAATGGATCTGTAATGTTATTGCTCTGGGTGCTGGGGAGGGAGAAGGAGGTATACAATGACTGAGGTGGAAGCCTTCTTTAACTGTTTGTCTACCTGTCATTGCTTGTCCTCAACATGTGACCAGTCCATATTCCCCTTCCAGCATATATTTCTCTGACATCTTTCACTCCTATTCTTCCTTGAAGCTCCTCAATAGTTGTATGTTACAGCCTAATCATAACTACTTTTCAATTCTTTGGAGTCTGCTGAGTTTAATGTCCCATAGCCATATAAGACTGGTAGAAGAGTTAAAAAAAATAGTTAAAAAAAATGGATTTGAATCTGGAAGAAACCTGAGTTCATTCAAGGAACGTTGCAATTTCCTGAAGGTAATCAAGTCTTTTCTAGGTCCAAATCTTTGTCCATTTGTGCTCCCTAAGACATATAACCTCTGAGAGAAAGATCACCAAACATCACAAAGGTGACCAGTAAAAGGATTATGAGCAGTACTGTCTCTGGAAACAGCAAAAAGAGGGAGGGAAAACACATTTATAGAAAGCTTGGTAAGACAACCAATCAAGCTAAATAATCCAAAAGATATTTAAGGATGGAAAAGGAAGAATGATGAACAGACAAAAAAATGTAAAGAGATCTGTCAAAACTTTTAGCACAAACTATTTTGTTCATCACTGAAATCAAAGCCACTGCATTTTTATTCTAATGTCACAGTCCCCAGTGAGCTAAAGAAATGGCACTAAAGAAAACAAAGTCAAGAAGAAGAGATGACTAAACATATTCTGAGGAGATCTTTGCTGGAGGTGATGATTTTGAGGGCTTTACTCTTTAAGATATCTAAAATAGGGAAATGCTTAGAAAAATCATGGATACAACTACTCAAGAAAGATGACTGAGAAAATACCAAGTACCAATGCACATGCCTACTTTTCTATTCCTACCAAATTTTTATGAGAAGATTTATATGAAATAATCTACATATACATTGAAGACATCTTTGATGAAGGTATGAGAAATGACTAGTCAGGCTTTTGCAAAGGCTACCCTTTAGCAGACCACATCACCATACTTATGCTGTTGACAGAAAGGTTCAGAGAATACAAGATCCCACTAGGCTTAGCTGTTTGTTGATTTTACAGAAGCATTTGGTTTTGGCAGAGTAAAATGATGCCTTAAAGGCTCTTCTCTAACAAATGTCTCCCAAGCATATCCGAAAATCATGTAACACTACTTTAAAAATACAACAATGAAGAACTTTGATGACCCTTTGATTATTAATAAATGAAGCAGGGCATAAAATATGGAGAAGTCTTTGTAAATATTATAAAAGATGCCCAGCAAAGAATACAAATGGAGAAAGGACTCCTTAAATGCTGAGGTCCTTCAAATGCTCTTATGGCAACGATTTGCTGAAATAGCATCAAAGATAAAGAAATTATAGAGGCTCCTAAATAAGGTCCATGATTACTCAAGAAATTGATCTAACCACCCACACGGGAGGAAAAAATAGATGAAAAATGTCCAGACTATAATATGCAGTTGGATGGACTGTACAGAGCTGGTCCACTAGTATATATATATGTTTTGGGCAGACACTGAAAATGGAAATGAACTGGTCCTTGAACTAAAAAGAAGTAAAAGAAAAAGTTAGATTACATTTGGGAAATTGTGAAGTATTATTGTTTTAAAATGATCTCAAACTTCAATCTGGAACAAAGAACCATCTTTTTAGCACCAACTTCCTCTTCCAGGGATATTATATGGCCGTGAATCATGTGATTATCACAGTATATGAAGATTTAAAGTTAATCAAAGGACACTGGAGAAAACACATGGTGAGTCTGGATAGGTGGCTACAAAATCATCAAAGAACTGTGCAACAAAATCAGCACAGAATACATGACAAAGACAGTCCAAAGAGGCAGTGAATTTCATTTGTATTCATAAAATGTCAAAAGACCTAAAGGAATACCTGCAGTATTCTGGATAGACAGCCTACCTCCCCCATTGATAAATTTATGAGAAAACATGAACAAGAGACACACAAGATGAGAAAGTATAGATAGAAAGGTTATAATTTGTACTATGGGAAGGAATACCTACATCAGTAAGAACACAGATTGTATTTTCTTAGAATTTTGTTCTTCATGCAAACACAAAAATGAATGATATTACATTATTAAAAAACTGAGAGAAACATAAGAAAATATCACATAATAAATTGTTTTAAAAATAACAAACCTATGAAAGTTTAAAATGTGAAGGCGCAAATCAATGATAGTTGATTGTTACTAGTGAAAAAATTATTTTGCAAAAAGTGAAAATATTACAAATGTGGGTTTTCTAATAATATTGTAATAAATTCACACTGTAGAATTTCTATTCCATCAAATATAATGGGAATATATTAAATATAAGTTAATAACTAATTCTAAGATGCCATTCTGGCTAGCTCTAAGGCTAGATCTGGTTGGCTCTGCAACATACCAGCATTGTGACTTTGGATAAGTCTTAACCTCTCTAAGCCTCAGTTTTCCTATATGTAAAATAAGAGGAACAAATCTTGTACCACCTACTTCACAGCTGCTGTGAGGAAAGTACTTCTTAATTTGCAAAAAGCTAAATAAATATTAGTAGTTGTTGTCCCTCTTTTTTTTTTTGCATCAATTCCTTTAAGCAGTTAGATAAAAGAACTAAATCTGAGAATTTAAGCCCCCAGATCATAGAAGGGCATTAGTAAATGCCTTAAAGTTCAAATACAGAAGTGGTCAAGTAGATCTAAAAATCTCATTATTAGAGATTTATTTTCTAACATATTTTTCTACTAATTCTTTAGATATAACATACTTAAAAATACTCAGCTGCAAAATAACTTGGAATTTTTTTCCCTATCTCTCTTCTGTACTCAAAAGGGTTAAAAAAAATTAGAGGGCATCAATAATACAAGGCAACCTATGTAGTTGTAAGAACTAGGTATTTCATACATCAAAAGGAAATGGGTCAAAGACAAAGGCTGGGAACTGAAAGGCTAATAGAAAGCAAGATATAGTAAGAAGTATGGGAGTGACCTTTCATGCTAACAGCTCCTTTAATGTATCTGCTTTACATGCAATAATAGCATCTACTAGAAAGAAAGCTATTTGTTCCAGTTTCAGCTGCTATGTTTTGCATATTCTCACCAATTATTCCCTGAGCCAGAAACATTTGTGATGAGTTGCTTGCTATCAAATATATCTTTCAATGGTCCCTGAAGGATTTCATTCACTACTCCTTCCTCCATATCAATCAAGAGCGCCTAAGAAAAAAGAATTAAAATTTAATTAACATATTTTACTTTAAATTCATTATCTAATGAATCCAACAACACATGTAAGCTGAAACTTGATTTTTCCCCCCAGATTTCATCCAAATGTTCCTTTATGAAAAATGTGTTTCAGAAATCCATTTTAAAAGGAAATGTTCTACCGTTTTATTAAAGGGCAAAATCCATTTAAGAAGTGGATTCCACCAGGTACTCTACTTTATCCTATTCCAAAAAAAGGAAACAAACTCAACATACACTCACATTTTATTTCCCTATAACCTCCTGTGGTACTAGAAGATACACTGACCTTTACGAAAATAGGCCAGGCCTTATTATAAATAACAAAGAAATGCACATCTTTTTTGTAAACTTAATATTTTAAACTCATCCTCAACTGACTCCATGGCAATTACAAAGCTGTTAACCCTTTTGTTTATATGCTGTGAAGGAAATGATTTATGTGGATAAGCTTTTTTTTCTGTTAGTGAGACAAGATTCAAAAACATAATTCAAAAACATGCATTAAGTATCCTCTATTTTATATGGTGTATAAAAGCTAAAATGTTGGGTGAGATTTGAAGTTTACATAAGATTTAGTCTCCGGCAGGCAAATATGACAAGGACAAAAATAATATGAAACAAAACAATACATACCAAATAGTAAAGAGAGGTGTAAGGAAAGATCATAACTGACTTGGAGTGGGAGACAGCAGAATGTGAGGGAGTTGGCATTTGATAGTTAGACGAAGTATGAAGTCAGAGGGCATTCTAGGCAAGAGGACATAACACAGTTGAGTACCTAGATCAGGGCTGGGGAACCTGCGGCCTTGAGGCCACATGTGGCCCTCTAGGTCTTCAAGTGCAGCCCTCTGATTGAATCCAAACTTCACAGAACAAATCCCGTTAATAAAAGGATTTGTTCTGTAAAACTTGGACTCAGTCAAACGGCCACACCTCAGGACCTAGAAGGCCACATGCGGCCCCAAGGCCACAGGTTCCCCAGCCCTGATCTAGAAGGTACTGGTATGAAATAAAGATAGAAAGGTATTGTGCAGAGTCTTGAATGCCACACAGGAGTATGGGCTGTATTTGATACACAATATGAAGTCACTGGAGACTTCTGAGTAACATATAACTAGACTTATACAGAAGAAAACTGCCTGGCAGTTGTGGGAAGGAGAGATTAAAGAAGAGACAGCCTATGGCTACAATGTAGTTAGAGACACATGAGGTAATTAATGAAACATTACATGCTAGGGAGAAATGGGTACTTATACCTGAATGGTAACAGTTGGAATAGAGAGGAAACAGGACAGAGGTGAGAGGCTATCTTGTACAGCGGTGAAAACAACTGGACTTGGTCACTAATTGGATGTGAGGTGAGAGGAAACAGTAAAAGATAACACCAAAATTTCAAATATGGTTGACTGAATGGGAGTACCATGAAAACAACAGTAAAGGCAGAAGAAGGGGCAGGTTTGGCTGAAGAGATATCTATCATTTTTTGATTAGAGTTAGAAAACTGGCCCACCCAGAGTATCTACTGTGTCCAAATCCCTCTAGTAGGAGATTATTAGCACAGTATCTAGCACATAGTAGGAGCTTAGTAAATACGTGCTGATTGATTTAAAAAAAAGCAGACCGTGAGGAACTATATGATAAATAGGGCTTTGGAAGCAGCAGCAGCATACTCACATGCACACAGAGACACATACACAAAACAATTTAATAACGTTTGCAAAACATACAAATATGTATGAATTGGCATATAGTAGTATAAACTATTTACATAAGCAGTAGTAGTAACTTATATCTCTACAGTGCTTTAAAGGTTTACTTTCCTCACAACTTTGTGAAGGTAGTTAGTATAAGTATTATCCACATTTTACAGATAATGAAATTGAAATCTCAAGAGAAGTTGACTTGCCCAGTCACCAACTCTGAGGCAGAGTTGAAATTCCTGTCTCTTGACTAAGTCCAGCACTCTTTCCACTATACAATACTCTCTCTAAATGGACAAAATAAAGATGTTAACAGTCAGTGAGATTAAACAAAAAAGCTCTCTGGAAAGAGGAGCTCTCCTAGTTCAAAGATGTAAAGATATGTATCTTGCCAAAATGTCAGTCACACAATCAGGAAAGGTCAGAGCTAGGATTCAAACTTGGGTTCTGTGACTCCAAATTCTGCCCTCTTTCTCTATACCACTCTGTCTATGAATGTACATATAAGTTAGATTAAGGGTAAATTTGTTAGACTCAAATTTGGCAAAAGTGGGATAAATTGAGCATAATTTGAAGAAAAATCTCCCAGTTTAGACACTACTTCTGGGGTATATAAGAAGCAAGATCAAGGCAATTAAGGAATATAAAAGGATTAAGGGTAGAAATAGAAGAGGTAGATTCAAGGCAAAGTTAGTGGAAAAAACCAAGAAGATAAAGTAAAGGAACAAATCGTTGGCAGGGCAAATTGGTAAAACAGCTGGGTCTAAGAATGAAGGGAAGGTGGGTGTGGTTGGTGAGTTGTTGTGAAGTTGTTAAGAAGAGATGAAAGACAGTAAAAATTTTAACCACCCATATGTAGTCCAGAAGAACAAGGTTAAAAATCTCAATAATTACAGAAAGTCAAGGACATTGTACAGTAATTTGTACTGAGACTGTGATGCCTGCAATTCTTCTACAAACTAGTGATTGTTTTTCATGTTCCAGGTGCAGGATGACCTTCGTTCAGGAGAAGGTGAAGGGATTTGAAGAAAGCATTTTTACACACTATGTTATTAAGGCATAAGGTGTTCCCAGTGGAAAAAAAAGTGAAGTTTCAATAGGAAAAAAGGGGATTTGAGGTAAACCAGAAGAAACCTGACTCTTGTAAAGGAGGCTGGAGAGTAAAAAAAGTGTTATAGAAAGAAGAAAATGAAGAAAAAAGAGTCAGCTATACAATTAGGGCTTAAAAACAGACTTGAGGTTCTTTCTGAAGACACAATGGGATATTCTGAGGAAGAGGCTATTTGTCCTCCAAAGAACTGTATAATAGAATAGAGTCATAGAAACTACTTGATATGATCATCCAGTAAAGGTCAGAGGAAGAAGAGAAGAGTAAGTAGGAGCTACTTACTCTTATATATACTCTCTCTCTCTTTCTCTCTCTCTCTCTCTCTCTCTCCATATATATATATAGATATAGATATAGATATAGATATAGATATATACACACACTCTTATACTACTCAGGGATACTGAGGAAGCTATGTGTCAATTCTATAACAATAGGGAGGTCTCTTATTGTCTTCCCAAGTTATATATTTGAGGCAAAACAGAGAAACTCTCAAGACTTCATAATGATGACAACTATCCAACTCTGGTGACTACTGCGGACACAAATTAAATTGCCAAAAAGAACCAGAAAAGCATTACCAATGATAACAACATCTGGGGCAAGAAACTGAAAATGAAAGGGCCATATATTGTGTTTTACTTACTGTTGCTAGCTGAAGGCAAGGGATGCAGAAGAAAAAATTGGGAAGTGAACAATAGTTGGCTAAAAAAGTGGTGTCTGTGAATTGGATTTGAATTTTTGAACCACAACTTAAAACAAAATTGGTAGAATCCTGGCCAAAAACTCCATATTTGAGGGTCTGGGGGTGCTCAACAATGAAATTCTAAAGACAAAAGAGGAAACAACTATAATGAAGAGAAAAAAATTGGAATTGTTTGCAGAAACAGATGTGAATGAATGGAGAAGACACCAATTAATTTAGATTTTTAAAAAGAAATATAAAAACAATGAAATAAGTCAAGGTAGCTGAAGAGGAATATGAGTGTGGTATAGTCTTCATAAAAAGGACATCAGGAATATTAAATCTCAAAATAAACTGAGCCTGGTGTGAGAAGCTAAGAACAGTAAATTTTTGTTTTTGCTTCTTAAATGTATATTGAGACAAAAGGAAGAATAAAGGTAGCACTGAACCTTTGCTTGAGGTGGATGGAGTGAAGAAAACTTCCAGAAAGGGCAGAGCTGATGAATTCTTTTTCATTTCTGTGTTTTCAGTCAAGACTAGCTTTTGCCATTCTGGAAATGACAGAACAACGACTAATTGGAAGCGGACAGCAAGAAAAGTAGTTATAGTATAAGAGAGCATTTACCTGCCCCAGGTGAACTCAAGTCACCCAGTCCAGATGAATGACTTCTTGGGTAATGGCAGATATTACCATAATCAGTGATATCTGAGAGACTATGGCAAATAGGAGAGGTACCTTAAGATGGGAGAAAGGTAAATGCTCAATTATACACTTGGTGGGTTTTTAATGAGCTGACAGACAAGCAATCTAATTAGCACAGAGGGATATCCTAAGGCCAACACTTCAACTAAAATCTGTCAGATGATGCTCCTAATGAATCTAATCCCATGCTGGTTCTTCCGTAAGTTTGTGCTGAGTAATGAAATCAGGGGTTTGATATCTTTTTCTCTAAAAAAAAGAGTTGGAGAAGAAATCTTGGGGAAAACAAAACAAAAACACTGCCTATAACGAACCATTAGTGGTAATGAAACTTCACTGTACTGAATAAAATACTATCACTATCGCCTTGTGATCTTTTTCATTATACTGGTACTATTAGGCAGTAGTATAGAGTGGCAAAGAGTACTGGACGAGGATTGAATTTTAGTTATGTGACCACAGATAGACAACTTACTGAAACTCTGAGTCTCAGTTTTCTTATCTATAAAATGGAATAATATTACCTGTCCTAGTCAGCGATGTAGGGAGAACCATATGAGATAATTTATTTGAAAGTACTTTGAATTTCGTAAAAGAGTATTAAAAAATAATAGTGAACAGAAAGAGTGACCTTGGAGTCTGGAAAATCTGCGTTTAAGTTCTGCTCCTGACACATATTAGCTGTGGGACCACAGGAAAGTTATTATGCTCTTAGTTCTCTCATGAATTCAATTCTACTAGGAGAGGAAGTTTCTATACCAGAGGTTACAAACCTATACCAAGGAAACCACAGGACTCAACCTTCCTCCACAAAAAAATAAAAAGTACTATTATTACATAGTATTATGGTATTTCATCTATATTTTTAAGGGGAAAAGTAACCAGGTAGCACAACAAAATTACCTTGAAAAGAAATTTTTACATGCAACAGGCCCTTAAAATATACATATATACAAACTCTTTTCTTATCATCTGATCTGTCTGGAAATTTGGTACCATTAGTAAAGTTTTTTAAAATGCCTTAAGGTACAGCATCTGGCATTCATGCAAACAGGGTGTTCATAAATATTCTTTCTGTGATTTATTGATTTAAGTTAGAACAGAGAAAATTTAATTTGGGTGACAATTATAACAGCATAACTATCATTAAAATATATGAAGTAAAAATCTTAATGTATATCTTACTCGTGCTTTTAGTGAGCAAATTTTTCCTTTGGAAACATCTACACCATCACCATTTCTTCTGAAAGATTAAAAAAAAACAAGGAAAAAAGATTACTGAGTAAAAATAGGCAAGAGGAAACAATACTGTAATATAATCCATTAAACTTTATAAATGTAAAGGTATATGAAATGTTAAATCATTATGAGTAAATTAAGTGGGACAAAAAATTTATCTCAACTAAATGCTTACTTAAAATCTATGCATATAGATGATATATTTAATATATTATCCTGCAAATGCATGCACGCATAGAGAAACATGGAAAATTGTGGATATTAGTCTTAATATTTTTGGTCCAAAACCGAGATTTCATGGGGAGGAGGGAGGGGGAAACTCTTGGTAAAGAAACTCTCTCCATCAAAGGAGATCAGCAACTTGTGTGCAACTTAAAAAGCTACAGTCTCTATTTGTCTGAGACCTTGAGAAGTGAGGTGTCTCACCAGGGTTTTGCTCTAAATATTCTTGTATAAGTTGATCCTTTAATGAGATTTTAAGAAATTCTAGCAATGAAATCACCAAGTCCCAGTATATAAGCAGTTTTGGCGACTGATACATCTTGCTATTGTCATACAAAGAGTTTTGGTTTTACTCAATTCTTAGAGGTACATGCAATGCATGATTTGGGGGACTGATCTTAAATTTTACTTCTCTCAAGTCCCTTTTTTCTTGACCATTATGTTTTCTAGGTATTTTACTATATTACTAAAAATAAAGCAGGACCATAGGATAGTTGTGACTTGGCAAATACTACTGTCTGTGTGGAATGGGAAGAGGAGTTACATTGCCTGCCTGATGGCACAGGTCAGGTGTCTAACCGAGAAAGCATGTCTGCAATGAATCAACGCCACCCTGGGAAGAGCTCTTCTTCAGTCCAGGGTTTTTTGGGATCTGCTCTCCAGGAAGACTTACTTGATAAGAATGGACTGTTTTTGGACTTTCTGGATACTCTTCTCTGGCCCTTACTAAGTGCCTGGAATATAGTACTTGCTTAATAAATGTTTATTAATTATGACTAACTGAACACAGTGCTCTTGTGTGTGTGCATGCACTTCAAGCTGAATAAATATCTGAACTGAAGCTATTGAATACTGGACAAGAACACGTGCCACTTCAGCTACGGTTACCCTGGTCCCAAGATTCTTGATTTCTGGGTTTTGTTGTGGCACACTTTAAGTGGGAGGTATTCCATACTACTCATGGTAGAAGTTAGAGCTGGGTAGCTAATTTTCCTTTATGGTTGCAAGCTTTTATCAAGAGAAGTATACAATTTAACTATTGGGTAGGACGGGTTGGAGAAATGGAGGTTAGTACATCTGAAGCCTTTTGTCTTAAAAATATTTTATTTAATTCTTGGTCCAACCACAAAGCATGTACTCTTTTGTAAGCTTAATCACCCCGATCTACATTAGTGTACTGAAGGGCACACACAATGACTACAGGAGGCACTACTTTTCAATTCCTTAAGAGAGTATATGATTTTGAGATCTTTTGAACTAAATTCAGGTACTATAAACCACGCTGCGACCCCAACCTAGGGACAGATACCAACAGACACATCATACATTCTGATGAACTTGAAATAAGTGAGATACATCTTACCTAGTATCCACATTTCTAAAGAAGTTCTTCAGTGAGTCATCATAAATTCCTTTCTAAAAATTAAAAAAAAAACATTCATGTAAGTGCAATTGTTTTATAAGTTCTATGATCCCACCCCAGAAGTCTTTCAAAGCTTTAAATGATAATCAATCACTAGGCAACAATAGAGTTTGTAATAGGGATTGAATTCTCAAGAAAAAAAAAAGTCAAAACATTCACACTTGTTTTCCAACTTAAAGATTTCAGATCAGCGTTTCTAAATTCACAAAAGAAGATCTTGACTCCCTTCCTAAAGGAGTAAGGGCCAGAGAGAAGGTTTTTCTCTTCTGACTTCAGAAACATATATTGCAACATGAGGAACTAAAACAGAAGACTCAATCTGCTTTGGTTAACTGTATCACCTGTGCCCAAATGACGTGCAGATAGAAAAAGAGGAAGTGCTACTAGTGACCTAACTGCCAAATTTAATAATCTTATTCCAGTTCCTATCCTTGGGCACCTAGGTGACACAGTGGATAGGGTACTGAAGTCAGGAAGACCTGAGTTCAAATCCTGCCTCAGATGCTTATTAGTTGTGTGACCCTGGGCAAGTCACTTAATCACTGTCTGCCTCAGTTTCCTCATCTGTAAAATGAGGATAATAATAGCTTCTACTTGCCAGGGTTGTTGTAAGGATCAAATGATATAATTGTAAAGCACTTAGCACAATGTCTGACACATAGTAAGCTCTATGTAAATGTTAAGTATTGTTATTACTATCATTATCATCATCCCACTTCTTTAAATTTAACATTGATGATCACAGCCTTTGATTCAATGACACTTAAGTTTTTGGATTCTTTTCCTATCAACTTCTCTATTTCTGTCCCTCCCTTATTTTTCTCATCTTGGGCACTAAATGTAGACATTCAGTACGATACAATCAACACTTACCAAGTATGTACTATGTAAGTGAATTTACACTTTGTACAGATTACTTTAGTTTACACCACTCTCTATGATAAGAATGTTCTTTCCCAGTCTCGATCTGTTGAAATCCAACTCAAGCTTCCAAAGACTCAACTCAAATGTCACCCCCTCATGATTTCCCTGATTTTTCCCACTCCAATTCTCATCTCTTTCTATCTGGAAAGGTTACTTAGAAAGATGGATAAATAGGATATTTATCAGGAGCCAGGTACTGTGGTAAGTGCTGGGGATACAAATATAAACATGTAAGACAAATTTTGCCTGCAGGAGCTTACATTCTTAAGGGGGGAAGGCAGCATATAAAGGGGAGCTGAAAAAAGGGGACAGAGGGAAAGCAGTATGGTGTGAGGACGACCAGAAGTCAAGGCCTAATTGCAGGGAAGATAAAGTGAAGGTTCATTTAATAGAGCACTCAATCCCAGAGCACAAGCCCAAGATGGGGAATGTGGGGTGTGGAGGGGGAGGAGGTAGGGAGGTAGTCTTAGCAAAGTATGTAGAAAAGGAAGTGGTGTGGAAACCTGGTTCTGTTATCACATTCTCCCTTGTCTTCTAAATCATAGCTTTGCGTCTATCCCTTGAAAGAAGGGCACGGTTCAGATCTCTGTATCCCCTGTGCTTGGCACATCAATTTATGCTTTATGTATCAACTTGTTCCTTAGATCACAGATGTAGAGCTTGAGGGGGATCTCAGAGGCCACACAGTCCAACCTACATTTTATAGATTAGAAAAGTGAGGTCCAGACAGCTCATACAACTAGTGTGGGACCCAAAAAGCAGGCTATCTGATTTCAATTTAATGTTCTTTCCCTCTGTACCACACTGGCTACCTCCTATACTACCTAATAAATGCATGCAATTTTTCTTTCTAGAGCAAGGATTATTGATCTTTTTTGTGTTGCAAATCCTTTGACATGGCGGTGAAACCTATGGATTCCTTCTTCAAATAATCTTTTTAAATCTGTAAAATAAAATACATATGATCACATGGAAACCAAAGGTTAGTTACAAGAGAGATATAATTTTTTCTTCCATCCAAGTTCACAGATCCTTTGAAATCTACCCCCAAGTTAAGAATCCCTGTTCTAACATAATCAGACATATTTTTTTATTTGATGGTGGACACTCTAAATCTTAAACAGATGCTACTTAGTTCCTCCACTTCAGACCCTGATGTGTAATGGAAATGGATCTGGATTCAAAGTCAGAAGAAACCTGGATTCTAATCTGCCCTCTGACACTAGCTATGCAATTATGTTGTTGTTCAGTCATATCCAACCTTTTTCTTGGCAAAGACATCAGAATCATTTGCCGCCATTTCCTTCTCCAGCTCATTTTACAGATGAGGAAACTGAGGCAAACAGGGTATACAATGACTTGCCCAGGGTCACACAGCTAGTGTCTGAGGCTGGATTTGAACCCAGGAAGATGAATTTTCCTGATGCCAGGCCCGGTACTCAACTCCTGTGTCACCTAGCTGCCCCACGTGCCTATGGGTTAGTTACTTAACTTTAGGTTTACCAGAGATCTAGAGTTGGAAGGGTCTCAGAGGTCATAGTCTAGCCCAGCCCTCTCATTTTACAGATGGGGTAAGAAGATTGGGAGGGAGACAAGAGGAAGAAGATGGAGGAGGGGACTGGAACAAGGCGGGGAAAGGGAGGAGGGTGGAGATGAGTTAGGAAAGTGGAGTAGGGGATAAGAATATGGCGGAGAGGAGGTGGGGAAGAGGGGGGATAAGGGGAGGAGGAAGATGAGGGAGGGGCACAAGGTGGGGACGGGAGGATGGGGTGAAAAATGGGATAAGACGAGGGGGAGGGGGATAGGGATAGGTACAAGGTGGGGAGCGGGAGAATGGGGGAGGGAAGAAAGATCAGGAGAGGAGTTAGGAAGATGGGGGAAGGGACAAGTACAAAGTGCGGAGGAGAGGAGAATGGGGGAGAAGTTAGGCAGATGGGGGAGGGGACAAGAACGAGATGGGGAGTGGGAGGACGCTGGGGGAGGGGAGGAGGTGGGAGGATAGGGAGTCACGCGGCAGTGTCCGCGGAGTGGGTGGTGCCCTCCCTACCTTGTTGACAGCCGCATGCTCCCGCAGGGCCAGATCCCAGAAGCAGCGGCCAACCTGGTTCCCACACTGGCCGACTGCAAGCCCCCACGGTGGGCACAGAAAGAAAGAGAACAGGGCATTAGTGCAAGCGAAGGAGTCCAGTTCCAGTCAGGGGCTCCCGCCCCGGGGATACGGGGACCTTGCTGGGGGGTCCGGCTCAGCCCCCGAAGCAGCTCACCTTGCACTACGACAGACTGGGCCATGCTGCTGCTCCTGCAGCCGCGGCGGCTCGTGCCAAAACCGCAGTTCGCGGCCGGCCGCGATCCCGGGGCCCGCGGTCACCTGGGCGGCCGTTCAACAGTCAGCAAATGATCTCTAGTTTCTTTCCCGGTTCCGGCTCGCGCCTGCGTCTGGCGCCGCGCGGTGACGTCAGCCGGGGTGGGGGCGGGGGCGGAGCAACGGAAAGCGGCTGGAGGGCGCCTGCGTGCTAGCTGTTGCCATAGCGATCAGGCACGCGTTCCCCCGCCTGGCTTTCAGTCTGGGCGCACTCAACGTCTAAGTAGGAGTGTCTGAGGTTTCCGGAGCCCGCACTAGCGGGTAATTCAAGATTATTGGTTTGGTTGACAGCATCCGTCAACTGCTCCTCCTTGTCCACAGTCTCAACCCTCCTTGGGCGACGGGGAGGGGCGTCTTCTCCTGCCGGGGCCACCCCTTTCCCTGAAAAAGTTTTATCAGTCCCCACCCGGGGCTAGCCAGCCCCGACCGACAAGGACGTTGAAACAGACTGACCAACTGCAGGCCCTGGGATCTGGGGGTGGGTGGGTGGCAGCAAGCAGGGTGACTAGAGGGTCGCAGAGATAAAAGCTAAATCCAATCCTTGGACGGGGGGTGGGGGTCTTGATCTGTGTTTATTTGGGCATGTAGGGGTATTCCTGACGTGGAGACGGCTGCCCCTCATGGGTATAAACCCAATATGGGGGCTCGGGTTTAATCTAAGATAGGATGCCACCTCCTCTGATCCCTCTAGGTAGGAATGATCTGTTGATTTTCTAGCACTCCGTAAATGATTTATTGCTGGGTCTGTTTTGGTAGTGAGAGCTTCCTCATTCAAGATTTCTCTATACCAATGACAGCCTTGGAGTGCCCAAGGCAGAACTCTCCGCCTAAGTAGTGGATGAAAACGATCACAGATTTGTCAAAAACACAAGGCAATATAGAGTGGAAAAACCCAGCAACACTAAACTGAGAACTAATCCTCTTAGTTCTGTTTACCGCTTAAAATTGTATGACTTTGGACAAACTGACCCTCTTTGAGAGTGTTTCCTCATCAGTAAAATGCGGATAATACTTTCCCAGCCTACCTCCTGGGTTATTGTAAAGAGAAATATGATATATGTGAAAGTGTTTTTAAAACTATGAAATAGGATGATGATGATGATGATGGTCATCTTGAAAAATCCATGCTAAAAGTGATTTAGACAAACCTTTCTGTGGTATTAGATCCAGTGACCTTGAATGGGGACTTTTAGGAATACTGTCAGCGATGGGGTAGAGTTGTATTATTATTCCATACTTGTCATCTGAAGCCCAGTAGTCAAGAACTGCACCTATACTAATGTTTAGAACTCTACATGAATATTTTTTGTCAAGTTGGTTAAGAATTAAAATCTTAAAATTTAGGTGATGGCAAGAAGTGCATGGTGTAAGAAAAAAAATCTAGATTTCTGCTTTATATCCTTCTGCAACAGAAGTGTGGGTGTTAGAGAGAGCCTTGCCAGGCTTACCAGTGCACATACGTACAGACAATGAAAAGAAAGCATGCTGTCAAAGTGGTTGATATGGTTGTGCACCTATTTGCCATAGTTTCCTCCTCTTCACCCATAAGGTATAAGCTAAATGTGAATCAACAGATGCCACCAGTGTTGTATTTCACTGAATTCTTCTCATAGTGCAAGACTTGCTGAGATTTTGTATTGTGCAGAATTTGAAAATATTTTCAAGAAACCCCTCTGGAATACATCCATAAACATATATGCGCACACTTTTTATATCCCCCAAACCACTTTAAAAAAATTTCCTTTTTTAAAAAAAAATCAACTTTTAACCATTTCCTCCTGGAGAATTTTGTGGGTTTTTTGTTTTTGTTTTTGGCTTATTGCAGTTTCTTTACGTTAATGCTGGAAAAGTATATCAGCCTTTTGTTATAATACAGTGTCCTAATTAATATGTTTTACGTAGCTTGTAATTATAGAAAATCCACACACTTAGTGATGTGATATTGGCCCCAAGCTGTTTTTAACTATCTGCTGCTCAAAAACTCTAATAACTCTCTATACTTGTGAAATGACTGCCCTCATCTTAGTCCTATGCCTTCTGTAAGATGACTAGTGACTCACCATTTTTTATCCCTTATTTACATTTTAATTATGCTAGGTAACAACAATAACAAAAGGGGTGGTTTTTTTTTTGTCAGACTCATAAAATAGGTTGCCATTATGGTATTTTTTTGGCACTTTGGTATTTGGCTTTTGATTTTGTCACTGTTTTCACAGGAATCAGTTTTATAGATTTTTTTTTTAGCCAAATGAAATTGTGTTCATTTAGGAGATAAAACATAGCTACCGATGATTTCCTGTTTTGTTTCACCTGTGGAAGACCCACAGCATCCAGCCGTCAATATTTCACATTTGTTTGAAATGAAAAAGGAGATTGGAAGAGATTAAAGAGACTTCACTTTTCTGCAACTTGTTTTGGGAGAATAAGCAGTTTTCTCCCAGTAGAATGTAAGCTGTTTGTGGGTAGGGATCATTTTATTCTTTATGTTTTACAGCAGTCAGTCCTGTGCCTGGCACATAGTAACAATAAATACATGTTGGTTGATGTATTGACTAATTAGGTTAAAAAGGATTGCATGCTGCAAAAACTGTGGAGATAGCCTCAGTTTCCTCATCTGTAAAATGAGAGGGTTTGAGTAGATGAACTAGAGTTCAGGATTCATGCTGTATTTCTATTCCCTTCTTTGCCTGTGCTCAAATGCCTGAATTTCCAGTTCTTTGTTGGAGTAGAATGACTTCTTTAAGGCCTCTTGCAGGGAGTTCAGGAAAGACAGTTTGAGTAATGATTTATTCATACTTGTTTATAGTATCTTTCTTTTGAAATTTCTGAAATCAGATAGAAAATAATTATGTCAAAACATTGCTTAATTGTTGCTGGTAGTTACTAAAGTGCATTGATCAGTGTAGTGTTGAAGTAAGCAGAAAGTGAAAATAAGATAATATCCTATTTCCACAAAAAGCTGTTTTTATACTTTTAAGGATAATTTCACAGCTATACAAACCACTAAAACATTGCCAATCCATATAAGGACTTAATGTTTAGGGTGGGCCAATGCATTAGCTAACAATGGCCTTCAGTGATCTCAACTCATCTGAACTATTATTATAGTCAATTGGTTTTTTTCCCAGCCAACCAGACTTGTGGTTAACTTACTCGAAGATGTCAAGCTACTAAGGTAAAAAGAAAGTGGAGGTAAGACTGAGCAGCTTGAGTAAGATAGTTTCCTATAACATGTCACATGAAAATAGAATAACGAGAACACAAAAAAGTTACTGCAAAAATTTTGATTAAGATAATCTTTGACTTGGATTATACATTGGAAAGTTTAGTTCTCACTTGTGCTGAAAAATGGTTTGCTTTAGATATGGTATTTGTTTTTAAGGGCAAAGCAGATTAATTCTGAAAACGTTGGGGTGGCTTTAATAAATATCTTTAAAATTAGTGATTGCTTACTGGAAGAAGTGCCAAATTCACGCTTCTTATCTATCATATGTAAGTTGAAATTTTATGTTTTGCTGTTGATTTCATGTGGGGCTATTTTATTGTGAGGAGTTTGGGGAATTGGAGGCATGTGGGAAGTGGGGTATAGAGATTATGATTGGGCCATTAGTCAGGGCAAGTGCTGAAAAGAAACAGGAAGACTGGGATAGTCACATATGTATTTTTGTGCTAATTGAAAATATTCAGTTCTGGAACACAGATTTAGATGATAGCCCTGTATGTCTGATAATAGACTTAATTTAGTTTGGCCTTTTCCTGTTCCACAGTATATGAGAAGCAAGCAAGCAAAGGATAACAAAACCCGTACCAAATTTTTAAGGGTGGTTAGCTCTCTCAGCTAAACAGAAATCTTTTCAGTTTAATGCTCCCATCATGAATTCAGAATGAAAACTTCTATTCTTTAGCAGGTAGGAAACTATGTGAAAGAATTCTCTGATGTCATAATTTCTGGGTGTCACTGGCTCATTCGACCAGCCTTCCTTTGGCACATTCCATCTTCCTATGGAAGGAGATTAGAAGCATTTGATTTATTTAGCCTCTACAGGAATCAAACTTCACTTATTTTGGTAAGTGTATGTATCTTTGGCTTAGTTAGCCAAAACCATGTTTTATCAAAAAAAAGACAGGATTCTTGAACTTACCTAGGTGGAAAACTTTTCTTAAGCAATGGAAAAATACAACTTTTCACTGGGTATGTAGCAACTGGAGACCCTCCCTAAAATCTTTGTGCACTTTAAGAATTTTGAACTCTTAAACTTTAATAATTTCAGTTCATCATCATTATCATCATCATCAACAAGAAATATTTATTAGGAAATGTATTAGGTGCTGGGGATACAAAGAATTATATAATAAGAGTAGAGACTTAAATTTAGTTGGACAAACAACATATACACATTAAAAGATAAGCAATAATACAAGTATAGTATATGTTAAGTGACAAATGCATGACATAGACAGTGTTATAGGAATCAGAGGAAGGAGCAATCAGGCACTTGGGAAGGCTGTGCAAGCTGATCCTTGAAGGGAAGGCTAAGCTTTAGATTAAAGGGAGCAATTTTCAAGGAGTCATGATGTGCGTAATCTAAAAATGACATTTAAAGACACATGGAATTATAGCTTATGTGAACTTAAGTTTTGCTAGTCTTAAGAGAGTTTACTTTCATCTATGGTAGTGACTGCTTGTCATTGGAACTGAAATAAGAATACATGCAGACAACTAAGGAAGAGTTATAGATAAGAGTTATAGATTTATAGGAGTTATAGATTATATCATGCCTATAATACTGATTATAAAAGTTTAAAAAGATGAAAGGCCACTATCTGTTTTTTTCTTTAATTTCTAATTTAGGTTTTCACTGAATTATGCCTTTTCGGTTTGGTACTCAGCCAAGGAGGTTTCCAGTGGAAGGAGGAGATTCTTCAATTGGTCCTGAACCTGGCCTGAGCTCTAGTACTGCATGGTATAGGAAAGAGACCCCACCAACCAGGTAAACTTACTGATTCTTCCAACTATTATATATGTGTTACAGTACAAATTTGAACTCTGGTTAATGTCATCATAATATCTGGGCTAACTCTAAATGTTGGCAGAACAAAAGAAAATTTACAAAAATTAATCGTCACCAAATTAGTAGCTTTTTGTTGCTCATTAGAGGTAATGTTAAGAGAATAAACATATTATATGGAATATTATGCTTCGTTTTGGAACTTTCCCCAGATATCCTACTGTTTAAATGAAATTATTTTGTAATGATTTTTAAAAGATATAAAAGGTATACCCATGAAAGCACCTGTATGTACACCCACACACATTTTATTGCCATTTGAGGAACATAAGATGTCTTTATAAATTACCAGCTGGAAGTCTGTCTTTTTTTTTTTCTTCAGGCAATTGGGGTTAAGTGATTTGCCCAGGATCCCAGCTAGTAAGTGTCAAGTGTTTGGTCTGAGGCTGGATTTGAACTCAGGTCCTCCTGACTTCAGGGCCAGTGTTCTATTCATTGCCCCGCCTACCTGCCCCCCCTTTTTTCCCCTCAGTTTCCTGTGATTAAAATGGGAAGCAATAGCTATAGTTTTGCTGGAATACAAGTCTGATTTCTGCCTCATCAGTGTTACTGTGTTATATAATTACCCAGTGACATTTAAAGAAATAAGAAAGGAGAATGAGTAGTCAGATTTTAGCACTTCATAATATCATTCCCTGGTAGGCAAATAAATAGATGTCATTTTCCCTATTATTTAGGCAACTTCGAAGATGCCCTGGAAGTCACTGTCTAACAATCACTGATGTTCCTGTCAATCTTTATGCGACAATGAGAAAACCACCTGCTCAGAGTAGCAAGGAAATGCATCCTAAATAGCCGCTCCTCTGGTGAAGATCATCATAAGGCTTTTGTAGAGGTTTGACTAGGTCAAGGTAATGGGCCAGTGTCATTTTATGATCTGGTAAACAAATAAAAGTTGTGACACCATTGGATGTTCACAACTGTTTTCACTTGTCATTTATTTTTGGTGGGAAAATCGGAGAAATGCCTATTAAATACAATAAGGGCAATATATAGTCAAGTATTATCTATATATAAGGAAATAACCATTAGTATGATAAAGTATACTAAATTGATGGTGCCAGTTTGAGCCGTGAGGAATATAGAGAATAAAGACTAAGTATTAGGACCATTAATCAAAGAACAAAAGTCTAGAATAGAAAGGGAAGATAAATAATGAAGAGAATGAGAGGAAACTTTTTTAAAAATAAGATGCATAAAATGAAAATTTAAAAACTTAAAACAGGTTTAAGAGGAGGAGAGGAAGGAAAATTCTAATTGACTACTTAATTGAGGGGGAAAAAGAGAGGAAGAATTAAATTAGCTAGATAAGAACAAGAAAGAAAAAAGAACTAATAAGCAACACTCTTAAAATTAAGAAAGGGAGGTAATGAGGAATGCGTATATAGAGAAGTAGAGAATAGGGCTTGAAGATAAGAAAAAGAGAGCCAATAAGAATAAGGTTTCCTTAAAAATAGATTATGCTAAAATAATTGAAGAGATATAGTATTATGTTTATAGAGAAGAAGAAGAAAATCTTGATTTGGAAAAACCCAATATTAGAGAGAAATGGAAGAAAATGTAAGCCTAACTCATAACCTTAAATGTGAAGGATTAAACAACTTAATAAAATAAAAAGAAGACAAAGATAAGAAAAAACCCTCAATTTTGCTTAAAAGAAACATTTAAAAAGCCATACACATAATAAAAATGAAGGGTTGGGAAAAATTTGCTGTGCATCAAGTGAATGCAAAATAGGAGTTGCAACCATGGTATCAGACAAAGCAAAAGCAAATATTCAAAACATAAAAATGAATAAACAAGGAAATTACATTATGCTGAAAAGAACCATAGATAATAATCTAATATCAGTATTAACATACTTCAAATACCTTTGCATCTAAATTCGTAAAAGAAACATTTACAGACCCTACAAGAAGACATAAGACAATAGTGACAGGAAATTTCAATGCCCCTTTCTCAGTTTTGGATGTCTTAACAGATAAATGAGAAAGTAATGGAAGTGAAAAAATTGCTGGAGAAACGAGAGCTAAAAGACTTATGGTGTCTTCTAAATGGGACTACATATATATATACACATATACACACACACAAATACATATATATATGTAAATCCCACCCCCACAGGAAACATTTGACAAAACTTGATCATGTATTTAAGCACAGGTAATTCAAACATATAAAAAGGCAAATAATATAGACCATAAAGCCACAAAAACCACAAGTAATGCCAACAAATATAAAAAGACAAATAGTATTAGACCATAAAGCCATAAAAATAGTAATCAGTTCAGGGAGCTCAAACAGAAGACACAGACCTAAATGAAGATGCTCAACAAAGAAATCCTAAATAATGAGTAAGTCAAAGAAAATGATAATGATAAAACAACATACCAAAATTTCTGGGATGGAACTAAAGTAGTGCTTGGGAAAAACTATATTCCTACCAAAAAATAAAAAGAACTGAATATGTACCTAAAAATTAGAAAGCCAACACAGAAATCTAAAATGATCACAGAGAGAAATTAAAAATTAGAGAAATAGTTTAACTGGAAAAAAAAGGATAAGTAAAACTAAAAGTAGATTCTTTGAAAAAATTTTAAAATATGATAAACCTTTAAGTAATCTGGAGTGGCGGAGCCAACAGAAAGGGTGACATTCTTCCAGCCCAAGACATCATAGGAGGTCAGAAAGAGAGATCTGTGATATGAATGAGGAGCTGGGCCTGGAGGCCATGGGATTGAAACATCAGTGGTAGGACTAAGTGGTTGGTGATAGAAGCAGTAGCATTTTTAGGAGCTCTTAAGCCTGAGATGGTAAGGGGACCTGACACCTGATCAGAGATTACAGGTTACCCTAGTGCTAGCAATGGATACAGGACCAGACACTGTTTGGCAGCTCCATTGCCTATACCCACTTCTGGGTCTCAGTTCAAGGGCAGAGAATGGGCACTTTTGGTCAAGAGGGGGTAGAAGCCCTGAGGGATAATATCACTTCCAGCCCCAAGGGTTCAGCAACCCTGAGGAGGAGAAGTATTGTTTCTGACCCCAACAGAAGAGAGGTCCTGGGGAATGGTATCAGTTGTAATCCAAAGGGATCAGAGGCCCTTCATGGGTGAAGACCAGAGTGCAGATGAAGAGAGCAGTGTCAACAGTGTGATCTCCCCAGATCACACCACCTTGGAAACACCAAAAAAATTTAAAAAAACCCAGAACTAGCTCGGAAAACAGCAGTGTCAAAAAGCCTGAAGCACTGCCCCCCCCAAACTGGGAACAGAGCTCAATATTAACATAAAGTTCAAAATTAAGAATTAGGGTGAAAAAATAAGCAACAAAAAAAGAACCTGACCATAAAAAGTTACTAGGGTGAAAGAGAAGATAGTACGCAAACTCAGAAGACAACAAAGGCAAAATAGCTACAAGCAAAGCCTCAAAAGTATGAGTTGGACAAAAGTCCAACAAATTCTTGGAGGAGCTAAAATTGATTTTCAAAATCAGAGTGGTAGAGGAAAAATTAGGGAGTAAAATGAAAGCAAAGGAGAAAATTACGAAAAGACAAATAGCATGGTAAAAGAAGTGCAAAAAATACTAAAGGAAACACCTCAACAAACAGAATTGGTCCAATGGAAAAAGAAGTACAAAAATTCACTGATGAAAATAAATCCTTAAAAAAAACTGTCCAAATGAAAAAGGAGGTACAAAAATTCACTGATAAAACCTTAAAAAATTAGAATTGGGCAAGTAGAAGTTAGTGACCCCATGAGATATAAACAATAAAACAAAGTCAAAAGAATGAAAAAATGAAATGTGAAATATCTCACTGGCAAAACAACTGACTTGGAAAATAGATTGAGGGGAGATGATTTAAGAATTATTGAATTACCTGAAAGCCATGATCAAAGAAAGAGCCTAAATATCATATTTCAAGAAATTATGAAGGAAAACTGCCTTGATATTCTAGAGCCAGAAGGTTTAATGCATAGTCTGAATTTAAGTATTAACTGATTTAATCTCCTTGCTCTCCAAGGAACTCTCAAAAGTCTACTTTAGCACCACACGTAATTCTACATGCTTGGTTTTCCTGATAGTCCAAATCTCACAGCCACATGTTACCACTAGAGAACTACAGCTTTGATTCATGCAGACCTTTGTCAGTAAGGTAATGTCTCTATTTTTTAGTAGATTAGTTGCATTTGTGTTACTGGATGCTTTCTACATCCAGGAAGGAGGTATTCCTAATCAGATCTGGAGGTGGTGGAAAAGTTCTCAGAGTCTATTATCCATACCAGGCTTGGGTGAAGCTTGGGTAGATGGAGTTTATCAGGATCATAAAATGATGGGAGGATCCAACTTTAACTAAGGCAGCAGAAAGAGAATGAATGACTCAAGGCCCCTTTACTAGGTCAAGAGTTCATCCAATCAAAAAAGCTGCAAGCCTCATCTGCCTGATACAGCTAACAGTGGAAATGTACAAACTTTGTTTTGCTGTTATGTTTTTATGGGCAGTAGGACTACTTAGCCTGTGTGACTTCATACTGGAGTCTTATTATTATAATATCAAACTATGACCATAACATCAAAAATAATAAAGTTCAAAATTATCACACTTCCCCATTCAAAATGTCGGCTCCTTTAGATTAGAGCAGGGACTGGTTTAGGTTTCTGATTTGTGTCTCTAGGATTTAGCACTATACTTTTAATATTATACATAATAATAATACTTAATAAATACTTTTTTCGTTAATTTGTTCTTTCTGTAGTTTAACTAGCCTCTGGAATCTTTCCTATGTAGACAAGCCTCTGAGAGGTTGTGCCCAATCTAATTATAACAAAGCTAAGAAGGGAAATATCTTTGTTAAGTATGTATTATGTGTATATATATATATGTATATATATATATATGTATATATATATGTATATATATATGCATATATATATTTATTTATTTAACAAAGATATTTCCCTTCTTACCAATTTGATTCCAGCTTTCAAAAGAATAATTACAAAACATCAACACCTGAAAACCCACAAATTTTTTTAAACAAATAATTCCATTTAAGAGGTGTTAAGTATCTATTATATTTAAGGAACTTTTCCAAGTGCTATAAAATATAAAGACAAAAACAGTCCCTGCCTCAAGTAGTTTTTGTTTGACATGCTGGGTGATAAAACACTCAAAGAGATAATTATATGCAAAATAATTCAAGAGAAAAAGAAAACACTAAGAAGTATGAAGCTCAAGAATAGTTTCTTGTAGAAGTTGGCAATTGAGGAGAACATTGAAAGGAAGCTAAGGATCCTAAGAGATCAGCAGGACATTCAAGACATGGAGGCAGGAGAGAAATGCTTAAAACAGCTCTGAGCTTTCATCTCACACCTGTCCAATTGGCAAAGATGATACAAGATGGAAATAATGTTGAAGGGGTTATGGGAAGAGAAGCACACATCCATTATTGGTAGAATTGTGAATTAGTCCAAATAATCTGGAAAACAATTTGGAATTATGTAAAAAAGTCAACTATAGATGGGTCTTAAGGGTTTGGGGTTAGATCTGGTGCAAGAGGTTTTTCATTACACATAATATAGCATAAATTGTAACTAGACTGGTTTCCAAAAAGTTTGGAATCAGAAATAATTTGATTTGGCTCAGATTCCTTGGTGCTTAGATCCTCTGGGCCAAGATAGCCCCCAAGCCCACAAGAATTTGGTAGAAACCATGTCAATTTTGAATATGTTGCAAATCAAATTTATTGCAAACTGTTAATGCTTTTTTAATCCAGAGATACCACTATATACAGAAAAGGAGGTCAAAGACAATTCATTTGTTACCACTAACAGCAACACTGTAATAACAAAAAACTGGAAATGATAGGTCCTTATCCATTGAAGAGTGAATGAACAAATTATATGACTGTAATAGAATATTATAGGCTATAAGAAATGATGAATATGAGGGATTCACAGAAAAAAATGAGAGTTATATAAACTGGTACAGAGCAGAAATAGCCAGTTCAGAACATTATACATAACATCTACAATAATGTAAATGAACACAATACTGAAAGGCAACTTAACTCAGATTAAATACACTGAGTAATATGGTTCTGGAGCACACACAATGAATAACATCTCTCTCCTTGAGGGGATAGTCAGAGCTGATAGGAGAGAGTATTATGCATACCAATGACTCATAGTTGTTACTTTAGTTGCTTGGTTTTGATGAGATGTTTTTCTTTGTTGTAGAGGCAGTCTCTTATTAGGTGGTATGTTGGGAAATGACTAATGTATTAAAAAATACTGAAATATATAAATAAAACATTCTGCTTATTTCTATTTGTTTCAGTTCAACAAAACATTCTACTTAACTTTCAGTTCATGTAAATCTTGTTATGTTTTTCTGTATTCTTCACTTTCATTATTTCTTGCTGTTTTTATTGTTCAGTTTCAGTCATGTCTGACTCTGTGACCCCATTTTGGGGTTTTCTTGGATACTGGAATGGTTTGCTATTTTCTTCTCCAGCTTATTTTACAGATAAGGAAACTGAGGCAAACAAGGTTAAGTGATTTGCCCAGGGTCACACAGCTAGTAAGTGTCTGAGGCTGAATTCAAGAAGAAGATCAATCTTCCTGCCTCCAGGCCTGGCACTCTATCCACTGAGCCACTTAAATGCCCTTACATCGTTTCTTACTGCACAATAATATTAATCTACATTATCAAAAATTGTTTTGCCATTCCACAATCTGTGTATTTACATTATCTCCAGCTTTTTGCTACTATGAAATATGCTGTCTTATATATATGTATATATGTTTATATATGCACACATACATACATACATACATACATACATACATACATACATACATATATTTGTGTGAATGAAACCTCATGGGAAATATGCCTAAGTAGTAGGATCTATGAGTCAAAGAGTATGAACATTTTAGTCACTTTCTTAGCACAATTCCAGATTGCTTTCTTGATTGGTTGGAACAAGTAGCAGATTCACCAACAATGTATTAGTTTACCTAACCTTTCCACAACTCTATTTTTAAAAGATATTGAACAGTCTAGAAGGCAGGCTATATAATCACACTTTAGAAAACCTAAAAAAGGAAATAAAATACATACATCCCATTTCCCTATTACGTTGGTTTCCTACTATATAGGTAGGTTTCTAATGATGGCCCATCCTCAAGAAGTAGCATAAAGAATATTGCCAAAATGTATGACTGGCAAAAGAGGTGGATCGGTCAAGCTACAATTTTGAGGGATAAGAGCTGGACACCCAGAATGCTCTACTAGTCCCCAAAAGTACAAAAAGACCTAGAAGAAGGCTTTTGGTGAAGGATCTGTGGAAGAACACAGAATGATGAGACATGGAATGACACAGAATGACAAGAATGACACAGGATGAAAAGGCAGAGAAAGGTATTAATCTGTACCAATAAGACTGCCCACACTGGTGAGATTACATATCCACTGAAGTATTGAGGTATTCTGGCAGAGGGAATGAATATGACATTGATTTCTGACCAAAGAAACAAGATGGTTAGTGTGGATCTTTCATTTTTGAGTTGTTCTTACTCTTTATACTAAACCTCTGAGAATATAAATATTTAGTTCATTGCCAGGTTACATTAAATTACTTAGGTAAGTTTGGGCAAAACTATTTAAAAATATATGCACATATACAGACACACATATGCATACACCCCCCCCCCCATGTATTTCACAGGGCCTCCCAAATCCCATGTGCATATACATGTGGATGTATATGCATTTGTATGGAATTACAATAACACACAAATCTCTTGTATACCCACATATGTCAACTATAAGGCATTTATTTCACCAATGAAGAAATTCAGAAGACACAAAGGACTCATAGGAGACCATAAACAGATACAGAAAATATCTGAGAAAACTGATTTGAGCTGCCAACCAGGCAATATTCTGACATTCTGGTAAAATCTCCCTTCACAAGATCTTACACAGCTCTTCCTAGATGTTTTAGTGCTACCTTTGTAGCTTGGACTCCTCACAGAAGGAAAAACACTTTGGGATGCTGGATAAGCTGTCCTTTCCCATTGGGCCTATGCGATTTGAATGACTTGTGGTGATATTGGGGATTAAATATAAGCTTATTGCTGCCCCATGATGTAGCTTGGGGATATGGGGGAGACTCTTCTCTGAGAGTCATAGCTACTAAGGAACTTCCTTACCAGACTCTTGAATCTAGTATTAGTTATGAGACAACCCACAAGGCTGCCACAACCCAAGAAATCTCTCTTCTTAGGTTAGAAGGGGAGATTATGGGATCATACTGCCTAGAAAATCAAACCTCATCAGCCTCTACACAGGAGATTGGGATTCAGGAATATTGTGATGAACTCTCCTCAGACTAAATGGAAAGGGGACTTGGTGTAGTAAAAAGAATGTTGGATTGGGAGTATGGAAGACCTGGTTTCAAATATCATCTCAGATACTTCCTAGCTGTGTGACTCTGGATAACTCCTTAAAACTCTGTGCTTCAATGAATGCCCTTATCTGTAAAATGAGGGGGTTGGGTTGGATTTGATGGACCCTGAAGTCCCTTTCAAATCTAAATCTATGATCTTAGGAAGTGGGAAAACACAGTGACTGATGCATATTAAATATTGGTTGGTTGATATCTGATTCTGCCACATGCTTCTTCAGGGACTCTCTTTTTCTTCTTTTTAACATAATATTAGTTCCCTTCTCCCCTTCCTGTTCCAATTTTCATTTTATTTGTTTGCTTTATATTCATTCATTTTCTGTCCTTCACACTTCCCCTCCCTCTAAGTGAGCAATGAAAACCAAAAAAAAACCCAAACCAATTCTCATAACAAATAAGCATAGTCCAGAAAAATCAATTCCTACATTGGTCAGGTCCAAAAAAGTATGGTTCATTTATGTCTCCTCTCTTGCAGGTTAGTCAATGAACATTTATTATGCATCTACTATGTATGAGGTACTGTGCTATGCCCTGGGAATACAAGGAAAGGCAAAAGAAACAGTACCCTTGACAAGCTCACAGTCTAATGGTAAAAAAGGAAGGAAAGGAAATAAACATTTATTAAGCATCTACTATGTGACAGGTACTGTGCTAAGCACTTTACAAATATCTCATTTGATCCTCACAACAACCCTGAGAACTAGATTCTATTATTATTCCATTTTGTAATTGAAAAAACTGAGGCAGACCTTTAAAGGTTAAGTGATTTGTTCAGGGAAGGTCACACAGCTAGTAAGTGTATCATTTTATTGATCAGAATCCTGAAGTCTTTCAAAGTTGTTTTTCTTTATAACGTCATTGTTTAAATGTTTCTCCTAATTCTGCTTACTACATTCTGCATCAATTCAAAGAGGTCTAGCCAGTTTCCTTTAAAACCAATTCAACTTCCCATTTCAATTTGGATTGAATTCTTCTTATATTTCTTTCTTTTACTGTTATAACCTTGTTTCCCACACAAAGCTTTCCAAATTACACCTGAAATGTTACAGTAACTTAGAAATCAGAATAGTACAGTGGGGGACTCTTGGTACTCTGCTCTTTAGATGTCTTGGGCTTGGAATATTTACATGTAGGGATACAGAAAGGCGCTTGAATCCTAGGAACTCACCTGGCAAGGTACATGTGGCTCTCCATATACTTCTCTTTTATATGCTGGCATAGAGCTTGACTCCTTCATCAAGAATACGTCCTCCTAAGAAGTCCAGCAAATCAAATAATGTTGGGGCATCCCCAGTCACTGGAAAACAATCAGGCATGGTCCTTTGTCCTCTTTAGGTGCCAATGAGGCCAATAAACATGTCTATCCTCTCTATGGAGAGGGGCTTTCTGACCCCAGACATAGACTCCCCACCCTGTAAGCTCAAATTGATTAGGGAACTTTTTTTTTTTGCTAGGCAATTGGGGTTAAATGACTTGCCCATGGTCACACAGCTAGTGAGTATCATGTGTCTGAGGCTGGGTAGGAACTCAGGTCCTCCTGACTCCAGGGCTGGTGCTCTATGGGAACTTCTTTATAGCACCTCACACAGGCACTGTGTGTCAAACTTGGCCGACATATAATAGATTAGTTACTGGATGAATGAACATTCTTTCAGAGCCATTAGTATCTAGGCTAACCTGTTGTAGGCATGGGATTTTGTTATGTGTATATTTGATGCTGTTTGCTCTGAAGGGGAAAAGAGGGCATTGCTAGAGGCAGAATTGGGTCTGTAGCAGAAATATTCCTGCAACTATCTTAAGGCATGGCATTCTTTTTAATGATTCATTCTTTTCTTAGGAAAATGCTTTTATATAACTAGTCTGAATTCAGTTGAAATTAGGAACCATTTTCTTTCACTCTGCTCTCTATATAGAATCTTTAGTTACCCTTTCAACCTCCTATTTCAACTTGAATCATTCTCTTCATAGGCATTAACTCTGTTTCTATTTCTTTCTTTTACTGTTATGACCTTGTTTATATAGCTCAATTCATATTTTCCCCAAATTATACCTATAATATGTTGTAAGAATTTAAAAATCCACATAATATGGTAGACGTGTGAATGAGAAAACTTGTTATCTTTCAAATCAAAAAGACTCAACAGCTACTAAGAATCTGCTGTTTTCTTCTGAGTGACAATAAATATATGTAGTAAGAAGAGTGCTTGCTGGTCTAGAACTTGAGACCTAGATCCTTCTTCTAGTCATGCTTCTGATTCACCATGAGACCATGAGTCACCGTGTGATTTGGGGCCAGTTGATTTCTTAGAGTTCAGTTTCCCACTAGTGGATTGAAGAGGATGGAACAAATTGTTGCAAGGGCCCCATCTAGCTCTAAAATTCTTTGAAGTAGAGTTATTTAGCTAAAATGGCCCTCATGTTTAAACCATGGCACCATAGGGAGATAATTCTACAAAGCTGTTTGGAGCCCAATCAGGAACTCAAATTGTTCTATTTAATAAGGGCTATCCAAAAGTTTGTCAACCCTATCCCCAAAGTAAATCTGGTCAGGGAATTTCTATGTTACCCCCCTTGTCTCTGATGTATTCTCTTGCCTGAAATGAATGAATTAAATTAAAATTGATAAACATGTACTAACTGGTCCTTATGTGTAGAATGCTATGCCAGCTCTGAGATACTCATGTGTTAGTTGTTGTTTAGTTGTTTTCTTAATTGTGTGTGATTCTTCATGACCCCTTTTGGGATTTTCTTGGCAAAGCTTCTGGAATAATTTGCCATTTCCTTCTTCAGCTCATTTTATATGTGAGGAAACTGAGGCAAACAAGATTAAGTGACTTGCCCAGGGTCACACAGCTAGTAAGTGTCTGAGGTCAGATTTGAACTCAGGTCTTCCTGACTCTGGGCCTTGCACTATATCCACTGTGCCGCCTAGCTGCTCTTAGTCTGAGATACAGAGGTAAATAAGACCATTTCTACTCTTACGTAGCTTATGATCTATAATAAATGTGATATAATAGGACAGTATATTTACACATACATATATGTGTCTATGTATGTATATACACATATATATGTCATCTAGACTATTGCAGTAACTTCCTTTGTGGTTTTCAATCCTTCATACACACTGCTAATCTAATCATATCATTCAACTACTCAAGACCTTTCAACTCTCCAAGTTCTAAATGAATACTAAAGTACAAGCTCCTCAGATTGGAGTTCAAAGCCCTACATTCAAGGTAGCTAGGTAGCCCAGTGGAGAGAATTCTGGGCCTGGAGGAAGACCTGAGTTAAATAGTCCTGCCTTAGACATTTACTAGCTGTTTGAGCAAGTAATTTAGCTTCTGTAATGCCTCAATTTCCTCAACTGTAAAAAAGTTAATAATCTCAGATATCTCAGAGGGTTGTTGTGAGAATCAAATGAAAAAATGTTTTAAAGCACAGTGCCTTCTATATTGTAGGTACTCAGTAAATCTTTGTTGACTTATTGTTTTATGCCAATTTTTTTTCCAGCCTTAATTGCTGGATGGGCATTGCCTCGGCCAAACTGAGACCTTTCAAAAGCCCTTAACTTGAAAAGGCCAAAGTCACCCTCTGCATCCTGGGCCATCTCCAGTTGTCCTGGTCTATATCTGGCCACTGGACCCAGATGGCTCTGGAGGAGAAAGTGAGGATGGTGGCTTTGCCCAGCCTTCCCTTCCTTTAAATCCAATTCACTTGAATGTCATGGCATCACCTCCCTGATGTCATGGTCCTCTTGGAGAACAAAGGGCAAACAGCAACTAATGAAGTTCAACAATAATACTAATCCCTGATTATTTTTTTTAAATACATCAATAAATACACATGGAAGGAAACATAGAGATTTGTTTTCCTTTGTCCAGTTTATCTAATTGACTTTTGTTCTCTTGTAAAATGGATTCAACTCCCTCTTTCTTGAAGATTAAAAAAAACTTCCTATCTGCTACAAACATAAAGACTCTACTATTTTTCTGTTAGAACAACAAGATAGCACTAATAAGCCTAGGGCAAAGTTTGGGATTGAATGAAGCTTTTATAACATCTCCCTGAAAACTGACAATTAAATTAATCTGTGGATCTATCAGCACTTTGAAAACATGTGCCAAGGCATGTTTGAAACACGATTTTTATTTTTTACAGACAGGAACAGTATACCTTACCAACATAAAATAAGTGTGTCGTCAGTACACAGAAGCTCAGCCTTCCTTTTGTTTTCAACTGCAAATGTTTAAGATCAAAAAGAAGTATCCAAGTGAGAAATCCTAAACATGATCCTTCACCAACTCTAGGAGCTCACAACTCATTTAATCTTGTTCACTACGTGGGTACTTCTGAATAGAAAAAGAGATGCTGTTCCTTATTGCTGGTAGGGCTTTTGTTTCTTCAGTGCTCTAAAGAACTTTGTAGTTTGGTTGCTGTGCTTGGCTTGATATTAGGCTGCTGGACAAGAATTAATGCTCACAGCCCCGCTGACCAGTGCTGCTTTACTGAAGCTCACTGGGCGTTCATCAATCACGAAGTTTCGGATGCAGCCAGAGAAGGGACTTCCCGTGGTCAAGCTTGGTGTCAGGAGAGACTCTGCAAGGAGCAAGAAAAGGAATTATTTCATCCCAAGCCCACATGTAACTGAACTGTGAAAAACTTATGTAATGTTGCAAGCGAGGACATGGTGATTTATTCATAAAAAAAGAGCTAGTAATTAAGTCAGATTAGGTAGAATCTACTTTAGGCTGTTAGAACCAAGCAATAGAAAGACCCTGGTGACCATAACTACTGGTCTTCCCTTTTCTGTAGGCAGTTCACATGTGAAACCTCAATTCTTAGGGAAAGTATGTAACAGCCTCATAAAGTCCTCATTCAGCTGTAAAATTCAGATTTAATAAAACTTCTCTAATATGCTATTTTATGAGCAAATTTTCTCTGAAATATATCTCATGTTTTATCTTGATTTCCATGGTCAAGTTCCTATTTGTGATTCAGTTAATCTAGTTGTATCCAAGGTTGAAATGCGATTTGTAGAATATAGTGGCTTTGTATCTCACTCTGAGATTAGTTTGTAGAATCATCCTGTATGTGAAAATCTTATATTATCAAAATTACCCATTAAGTATAGGATTGTCAAGCAAGTATAGCTGGAAAGGAAGTAGGGTAGAGTTATTCTGGGCTTTATGGATTGCTAAATTTTCTATACGAGTATCAATTCAGAAATAAGGGCTTTATTTATTGTTTTGTCCATTGTCTAGATTTAAGAATGTGTTAATAATGCAGATTAAACTTAAAAGTGTGTGTATTTATATCCCCCCACCCCAAAGCCTGGTTGTTAAACATTTACCACCATACCCCCGTATTGCTTTATAAATATTGCTTGAAAGCAACAGGAGAGAAGGCTTAGAGACTGAAGTCATCAGCAGACTTGCAGTCTTGTAATTGTAGGCTATTAACTACTACTGTTACTACTATTACAATGATGAAGATGATGATAACTAGTATAATTATGATTACTACTACCACCACCACCACCACCACCACCACCACTGCCAACTGGCCTATGCCCCTGGGGTAGGAACTCTTTAACAGAAGTCAGTATGTGCCAGGGAGTAGAAAAAATTGAAATGACTGTAATGCAAATTTTATTATTTTTTTTCATAATACCAAGCTAAACAAATTATTGATCTGGAGAAAGAGGAGAACTAGGACTTCTACTTGAATGGAAGAAAACAAAAATAAATAAAAACTTAGCTGGCAGGAAAATGAATGATTAAAGGAAAATTATTTTTAAAGCATTTCATACGTGATTATTTTAGGGGGTAACTACTCTGCTGCATGGCTTCATCTTTTTTCTTTTAATATTTTTTCCAATTATACGTAAAGACAATTTTTAACATTCATTTAAAAAATTTGAGTTCCAAATTTTTGTCTTCCCTTCCCTCTCCCTAATATGGTAAGCAATTTGATATAGATCATATATGTGCAATCATATGAAACATATTTCCATATTAGTTATGTTGTGAAAGAAGAGAAGACCAAAAGAAAAAAAAATTCATCTTCTTTTTTCAAAGGAAGAAACAGGTCATAGTCAAGAGTTAAGGCACAAGGAAATCAAAGGGAATACAGCAGGGGCTTTATAATTGGTCAAAATGCTAGGAAAGCCAACTATTAGCTCTTGCACCCTAAGAAAAAAAGAATAGATTATCTGGGTTTGATGAAGAGGAGATTCTAACATCACACAAATTGAGGTAAGATGTCACAGTAAAAAGTGTGTGGGAACTGAAACCTCCAAAGCAAACAGCAGATTCACGTCTACCGTCTCATGTTTATTCTGGAAAATACACTAGCAAAATTAGAGATGGGGAGAAGAGTCAACATTATTTAAATTGTTCTCTCTTTCCTTTTTCCTTTTTTTCTTTTTGGCCAAGGGCTAAGTATGAATTATGAGTATATGATATGATTCCATTGTTAAAGTCTTAGCTGTGAATTTTCATGAGCCTCTTAGATTTCGTACAGTTAATTTCACTTTCACATCACTCATTTTGAGTGAGTGTTTTGTTTTGGAGCAGAGACTGATTCTGAGTCTCTCATTGAATTTTGTTAACTTTTCTGTTTTTCTCTTCATACTATCTATTATTTCCGAATCTTGTTGTAGGCAAATTCATAAATCTCATATAAAAAAATCCATATTCAGATGGGCTTGAGCCTAATTTTTTTTTCCCAGAAGAAGGGGTTTTGAACGGTATGCAAAGAAAATGAAAAATGTCGTTCCTCTGAATAGGGTACAGGTACCTAGCGCTATGTCATAGGGGCTTATGTTAAGCTTGTTTTATGATTATCTTAATAATCTTGAAGAGAGCTCATGGATCATGCTTACTAATTGCACAGGCCCGATAAAATGAGTTGGGAGCATAGAAACAACATAAGCCAAAGCACTTTTAAGAGATTAGAAACATTCAGAAAATTTAAATTCCACTTAGCAAAGCTTATTCCTTTGTGTGTAGAGAAGTAAACAGGGATATACTTTGGCATTGTTGTGATAAAAGATGGAAGACACTTAGAAAGGGGAATAAAACTCAGAAAGGGGAATGAAAAATGGTCTTAATGAAATTGTTGTAGGTCAACTACCAAAACTGACGGTGCACAGGCATATAGGTCATACATGTAAGTGTGGGGAAAAACCTATTCCTACTTAAAATTGCAATAGAATCACAGAATTCTAGAGCAGAAGGGGAATTAAGCAAATTTACAAATCAGCTAGGTAATTCACGTGGTAGTGAATTGGTATGACTTGATAAGACTCAGCTGTCTTTCATACACTTCATCAGAAGTATAAAAACCAATGATAATGATTAAAGGAAGATGCAAAGAACTCTGCTCCATTGGCTAATTTGGAAACCAAGTAGGTACATGATTTGAGCAAATGCAAGTACTGTGACTTAGAACATAGTGCTGATGACAGAGTTTTGTACATAGCAGGCACTCAGTAAATATTAGTTAATTTGGTTGGAAAAATAGGGTCCAAAAGATCAGGAGTTTTTAGGGACACTACTACTTTGTTGTTATTCAGTCATGTCTGACTCTTTGTGACCCCACTTGATCTTGGCAAAGACACTGGTGTGGTTTGCCATTTCCTTCTCCAGTTCATTTTACAGATGTTCATTTTACATTTTACAACTGAGGCAAACAGTTAAGTGATTTGCTTAGGGTCACACAGCTACTAAGTGAGGTCATATTTGAACTCGGGTCTTCTGACTCCTGGCCCAGGGGATCCACTGGTCACCTACCTGCCCCACCTTACTTTTCAGTAAAACTACTTATGAATTTCACCTACAATATTTTCCTATCAATTTTCCCCCCTCTTCTTTATTTTGGGGACAGAGCCTGGTGGGAACAGAAGAATCTAATACAGTGGTATGGGAAACAGAAAGGACTCTAAGCTTTATAAAGCGTCTGTGTTTCTTGGCACTGCTGCCTTTGGACTCTGAGCACCAAAGAAAAGTTGTGGAAGCAGTGTCAAATTTTTTTAAGAGGTGGGGTAGGGATAAGAAAAGGGCACATTTTTATCCCTGTATAAATCACTTTCACTAGCTTCTGAGATATTTATCGACATTGTTTCTGCTGCTTTTGGAAGATTCCCCGAAGGCAAAGAAAAATCAGTATTTTGTAAATGCCCAGTGAAGAATTCATTAATCGATTCCCTCCTCCCCCTTTTGTGCTCTCCCACTTCTTAAACTATTTGGGAAAGGTGAGGTGAATGCCTTGGCAGGAGGTAGTCCACAATGTTTTTGTAAGAAAGTATAAAAAAAGCTTCACATTTCCCCATAAAAACAAAACAAATTCAAGATACAAAGGTTTAGAATCTTAATCCTCTATCTGCCCTATCAGCCACAATTTTTATTTCAGGCCCAGAATTTGACTTCTGCCACTGTTTATAAATATTTGAAATGAAAATAGGTAAAAATAAGATATTAAGTTTTGCTCGGTTCATAGGAAAGTTTAAAAAGAAAACCCTTTTTTATCCTTCAATATTTTCTGAATACCACCCTGAAGTATTCTGCATTCTTCATTGATTATGCCAGTAGCTTCACTGATAATGTTTATAGAGTCACAGCTGACAATCTCCTTTTCTGATTATTTCTACAATGGAATGAGAAGGCATATGTATGCAGCTGTCGTATCCATTCAGACTGATTTTGAAGAAGGAAAATTTGCAATCTCCCCTTCCCCTTCTCTAGCCAGTTCTCTAGCACGCATTGGTATGTATGTATGGGTCTCCAAAATCCCATTATTCTGGAATAGTTTACATGACTAGTTTCCTCCTTAACTCAAGGGTTTTTTTTGTGTGTGTGTGTGTGTGTGGCTGGGGAAGTGGAGTGATAAGCAATTTTTCAAATATATATGGCATGGTGAGTAGTTAGGATAAAATCTTCTATCTTAGGAATATTAGATTTTCCAATTCTCTGTTAATTTGTAGTCTTGGGTAAGGTCTCACAACTTTGAATGCCTTTTTTTTTTTTTTAAAAGAAAATTGTTTAGAGTGTCCTTTGACATGTTTGGGTGAAGAATGAAAATCAATAACCAAGGGATTTTCAACAATGTAATTTCATGTGAAACTAGTTTTGGCATTCCCTCAATTGAATCAGTAACACCATTGCTTCTGGGGAATGTCAGTTGACCACATAATAGCTTCATTCACCATCTCAGTGACTTCCCAGGCCCAAATTCCCTTCTGTGGCCATTTTCCTGTAGGTAATGTTTCCCTCGATTAGAATTTAAATTCCTTGAAAGTGAGCACCATTTCATTTTTTTCTTCTTGTATTTGTTTCCCCAATGCCTGATTTATAGTAAGAGCTTAATACATCTAACCTTAATTCATTCCCTTAAAAATATTACCTGGAACACCTCCAACAAAAACAGGTTCCCTGTGATCAACTGATTTTGGATTGAGGGGACCAACCACATGGTTGACTTCAGAATCTACATCCAATTGAACCACATTGGAATCTCTAATAACTGAAATACAATGGAAAAGCTGATTATAAAACAGCATTCACTTTGTATACAAAAACTGAATTTACTTTGTGTATTATCTGTTATTCAGGATACTTTTCATTCATTTTATACACACATATTGATATCGATCTATGAATCTATTGATGTACCTATGTAGATATGTATATATACATACATATACACACACATACACATACATATAAATATACACTTACAAGATCTCACTGTTCTGTAACAGAGATTAAGAAAAGTGGAGTTGGGAGTGGACTTCAGTTTGAATTCCACTTCTAACATTTACTAGCAGTGTCATCAAGACAAGTCACTTTATCTCTATGAATTTGTTTCCTGGTCTATAAAATAGAATAAAAAACCTATGATATCTGTGTCTCAGAATTTGCGAGGACTAAAATGAAATAATGGGTAGGAGGCAAGGAGCGATATAGTCGGAAATGAAGGTGATGGTAAAATCAATAAAATTTTAAGATGAGATAGTGTGAATAAAGAAGTACTTTGTCTGTCTTGGTGAGGGAGGTGGGGAGGGAAGGGGAGAAAAATTTGAAACTCAAAACTTATGGAAGTGATTGTTGATAATTCAAAATAAATTAATTAAAAATTAAAAAAAGAAGTACTTTGTAATTTTTGTAATGTAAATAAAATTAGTAATATTGATAATAATAGCTGATATAAAGTTCAATATAAATATCAGCTATTATTATTATCAATATTACTAAATAATTGCTATGACATTTTCCAGTTATGGGTTAAGAAAATAATTTGAAGAATTTTCTCATATATTTTAGCTTTGGAAAGTGTATGTGATTTTTAAAATCTTGAATATCTTTTATAATTCATATTTTCAATGTATGTAGTTCTTAATCGTGCACTGATTTAGTTTTTAGCATATCATGGACATCACATTTGACAATATGAGTTAATTCAAAATGTAATAGTTTTGATTATATTAAAAACAGTATCACACATGTTCCATGACTTGAAGAACGGGGAAGTAAACTCTAGAAAATATTTAGAGTCAACATATGTCTTTAGCCAAAAGTACAGTCATTTCTTTTGCTACTTTCCTTGATTGTTTCCTTGTGATCATATAATCACTCCACCTATAGTATTGCTCACAGCCTACATTCCATACGAATGCTTATGTCTATTCTTTTCAAGGAAAGATAGACCACATGTGCTCACTTGTTATTCTGTGCCATCTGCCATCACAGAGACTCTGTTTGGGTGTAACTGAAGTAGAAAAGTCTCTGATCCCATTGTTGACCTTCGTTATGACCTGTAAAAACAGAATAAAATCATTTATCCTTTTAATCAACAGAAAATTATTTTATGTTTCACTTTTTCTCTCAGTTATGTTTGGCATTTTCCTTATTGAAACAGAATTCCTAAGGTGTAACAGATAAACAAAGATAAACAACCCATCCATAGCTTCAGACAAAGAGATATATTCCATATTTGTACACTAGGGGACACTCTTTTGCCAGATAAATCAAGTAATCTTTATATATTCAAGTCCCTAAATGAGAAACCAAAACAGTGACAGATTTCAGAAAAAAAGAAAGCACAGGGAGAGAATAGCAAAGACAGACAATACATGCATTCTTTTATATTTTAATGATTTAACAGGAAACAATGTATTTGAACTAAGATAAGTTATTTATGTCATACATCATTGAAAAAGCAGCTTTTTCTTTACTAGTATTTATATGCAGGACTCTTAGGAATCTGTTGTTGAGTAGTTTCAGTCGTATCCAACTCTTTGTAACTCCATTTGGGGTTTTCTTGGCAAAGATACTGGAGTGGTTTGCTATTTTCTTCTCCAGCTCATTTTAAGAGCTGAGGCAAACAAGGTTAAGTGATTTGCCCAGGGTCAGACAGCTAGTAAGTGTCTGACTGAAACTGTGATCCTCCTCACTCCTGGGTTGGTGCTTTATACATTGAGCCACTTAGCAGCCCTCTTATGAATCTAATGTAATATTACTTTTCAGTAGAACTAGTTTTAAATTATAATTGAAAAGTTTCAGATTGAAAGTTGCTAAGAAAGGTAGATAGAAAAAATCTGGTGGCAGTTGGTACATAGTTTGATTACATGCTTTTAGGATCACAATTTGTTTCGTGAAAAAATGTATTCACTTTCCCTACTTTGTCAAAATTCCTCACCTTTTTTTGGGATGGGAGTGAGGAGTAGGGATGGGAGGGGAGCATTGTCATATTATTTTGCTATTCTTAAGTAATAAATTCAAATACATCATTTATTACATAATCATAGAATCTCAGAGTTTGTAGGGACCTCACATGCCACGCAATACAAACTAGACTTGGCCAAGTATTACTCCTACAACAAACCATCTATTTTGGGCAAAGTGTTCTTGCCATGTAGCTTTCATTGACAACGATATACCAAGGGAAGGAAACTCCAAAAGCCTCATTGGAATTAAAATGCCCACATTCATATTAATTTTTATTATATCTCCCTTATCTCATTAGTTAGAGATTTATGTCATAATGCCATAATAGAAATCATCTTCTAATCTAGAATCCAAGGGTCAAGGAAGGAAAACGTGAATAAGCTCTCACCTGTCCATTTTTCATGTGAACATTCAGGTACTCTCCATTCACGCTGTGACCATGAACCAAGATTCCTGAACTACTTCTGGGACGAACTTCAAATGCTATCTCAAACTTCAATCCAATATTGAAAGACTCATCTGTAGAAAGAAATATTATCAATATATAATCACATTTCGTGTACTCCCCCCCCGCGTACTTTATTTGATTCTATGAGCAATAGAGTTTACATTTTTATTATTTGTTTAAAAATTTCAGACTATATTCCAGTCAATATTTACGAAATGAGTATTTTCATTATGTTATAGTATTATGAACTGTGTAACTGTAGGCAAATTACCAAGCCTCTCTAAACCTCAGCTTCCTCATCTGTAAAATGGGTACAATACTTGCTGGGCCTAACAGGACTGTCATGAGCCTTAAATGAGATAACCTTTATGAAGCAACTTATAACCCTTAAATGCCATATTAACATCAGCTATCGGCATCACTATTAAATTTATAAAGGATCATTATTCTCTGGAAGGGGGAGCTAAGTGGTACAATGGATAGAGTGCTGGTCCTGAAGTCAGGAAGACTCATCTTCTTGAATTCAAATCTGGCCTCACACACTTACTAGTTGTGTGACCCTGGCCAAGTCACTTAACCCTGTCTGCCTCAGTTTCCTCATCTGCAAAATGAGCTGGAGAAGGAAATGTCAAACCACTCTAGTATCTTTGCCAAGAAAACCCCAAATGGGGTCACAAAGAGTTGGACATGACTGAGAAACTATTGAACAGCAAGAAGACTCCCTGGAAATTAGAATTCAAAATTCCCAGTGATATCCCCACTCCTTGCCCTGTATATGTCATCTCTCTCTTTTTAAACCTACTTTTTAACTAAAAAAATATTTTATAGAACTAGAAAAAATAATAAAATTCATCTGGAAGAATAAAAGGTCAAGAAGATCAAGGGAATCAGTGGGGAAAAAAGCGTGAAGGAAAGTAGGCTAGCAATACCAGATTTCAACCTAAATTACAAAGCAGTAATCATCAAAACAGTCTGTTTTTAGCTAAGAAATAGAATAGTGGAGTAGTGGAATAGACTAGGTGCATGATACACCTAGTAGTAAATGACCATAGTGATCTAGTGTTTGATAAATATGAAGACCCAAGATTTTGGGACAAGAACTTACTGACAAAAATTTCTGGGAAAACTGGAAAACAGTTTGGCAGAAATTAGGTATAGACCAACATCTCACATCGTATACCAAGATAGCAAGAAAAAAATCTAGTTTTTGAAGTTTTAGAACACATAAATTGTTAAAGATTTTATGCTGAGAAGGATTAGATAATGATTTTTATAGTTTGAATGAAACAAAAGGCACAGTGATGTGAGTTTGTGAGTGTAGTGATGTGGGTAAGAACGAGAAAACATGAAACTGTGCCAGCTAGGAAAAGCACACAGTATTCCCAGGCAACTTCATTCTTTGTATTTGGGGAAAGGAAATTTTGGGATGTGGGTAGGAAGGTGAGACTTCAAGAACTGTTTATTTCTGGAGGTAGGGGCAAAGAACACATTAGTAAGTTACCAGGGCTGATCAATCAGTAAACATAAACAGAAAGAGACTTAGAGTTTTCTCCTAGGCATGGGCTGTGGGATCTGTGGGTAGGTGGGTAGAACTAAGTGAGAAAGGGGTGGGGTCTAGAATGAGATCAAATAGGAGCAGAAGATACAGTAGAAGAGAGATACTGTAGCCTAGTGGAAAGAGGGGTGGATTTGGAGTTAGATAACCTGGGTTCAAATACCAGTGGTACCCTTTAACTACTTGTGTGACTTTGGGCAAGACCTGTTTAAACTTTAGTTTGCTCATCTGCAAAATGAAGGAGATGAACTTAATGGCTTTTAAGGTCCTTTTTAGCTCTAAATATATGATGTTATTATCCAGGATCCATCTTTTCAATGGCACCCCCTAGTGCTGCTTACCTAATAATTCTAATTCTTTGATCTTAAATTTTACTCATAAGTGTGATAGTGAGTAACACAGGGTGTGGGAGTAAGCTAACTTTCTGACCATACCTTAGATTTCAATCTGTTTTTCTTTTGTATTAAGGTAAATTCATATTCTCTACTCACTCCGTTGACAAATGACAGGTAGTTGCATGATGTGATTTTAGTAGAGAGTTAGTAAGGAAGAGTTATAGTGATGGAGGAGAGTCATGTTGGGTAGTTTTGTAGGGGCTTTTCTGAAATTCTTGTCTGGTAGCCGAAGAGTTCTTTCTGTCTAGTTGCTACCAACGAAGAAATGTTTCATAAATCACATTATTTAGCACCATGTTACCTAGAATCACATAGCCTCCTTCTGCTGAAAAGTATGTTCCACTTTCCATTGGTCCTTCAAAACAAGGAGTCACACTGAATGTTTGAGAAGCAGTGGTAATTGAGGTCCCATTGAGCTGAAGATTGCTAAGACAACCACTGAAACTGTAGACTGAATTAATCTGAAGGAAGAAGAGATTAATGGAATATTCATTTAAAAAAAACAAGTTTTCTCATGTACTCCATAGACACATTAAGGGAGGAACAAATTTGCAGGGCTTACAAGCATTAAGGGAAAGTAACCACATCTATTTATATTTTATTTATTCAACTATTCAAGTGTTTGGTCCTTTTTAATGCAGCTGCTTTTTGTCCTATCTACAGGGGGCTATTTTCTAAAATTGAATTCACTGTAGATAGAATGTGATATTTAATAGTGTTAACCTTAGGCAGTTAAGCCAAAGAGTGTTTCATGCACATCCATGAAGTGAATTAAATATTTAAACATTTGATTTAAATATTTAAGCTATTGTATTTTATTACTTTGCTCCCTGGATTCCCAGAAATTACTTGGAGTATGTATTTTATATTTACTTATATGTGTACTTGTTGTTTCTCCCTGGTAGAGTGTAAGCTTCTTGAGGGTAAGGATTGCTTCATTTTTGTTTCAGAGTTCAGCATATAGCACAATCCCAGGAACATAGTAGATACTTCGTAGATGCTTGTTGATTAATTGAATGCTGCCAGTTATGCCTAAAAACAGCTCTTGCTGGTGTTTGAAACTTAGGACAATAGTGCTTGTGGTCCATTCTGGCTAACCAGATATCATAGAACCTCTTTTTCACATTACTATCTGGTTGAGTGGCTGAAAGTACAATACTACATGGGATGTGAAAGTTGTATTTCTCAGATGTGGTAAATTTTCCCTTTAACTCTGAAAAATTTCCCCCTAGAATCTTTTCAGTAAGCTCTTAGTGGGATTTACCTAATAATTCTAATTCTCTAACTTTAAATTTTACTCATAACTATTACAGTGAATAATGCAGGGTGTGGGAGTGAACTGTCTTTTTGGCTATACCTTAGATTTAAATCTGGTTTTTTTATATGCATTAAGGCAAATCCATTGTCTCTACTCACTCCATTGATAAATGACTGGAAACCATTTTAGTAAGGCGAGGATAAATGGAATATTTAAATGTTACCATAATCACCATTTTTAATGGATTACAAAGCTAGCTTCAGAATTGAATGGGTATATATATTATAGAAATGCATTTACTTAACAGAGTATAGAACTTCTCCCCTAGAAGTCAGTCCTTATTACCATATTTCTGCCATTAATTCCTTCTATGAGATTCTGTGAAAAGCCTAATGGCTTCATTGATAGAGATGTGGCCTTAGAGTCAGTAAGACCTCTGTCCAAATCCTGCATCTAGAAATTATTGGCTGCGCAACCTGGAGCAAATTACTTAAACTCTCAGGGCCATGGGCAGTTCTCTGGGACTATAACTTGCAGAACAGGCACCAATTTGTTTTGGTAGAGGGAATTTCTATACTAGGAACTTCCTATCACTAAGTAAACAACAAGTCTAGTCACCATCTTTTCTCAGAAAAAAAAAAGGATCCCATAAGACCCTGTTTTTATAGTTCACAGAGATGTTGAAATTATTTTTAAAAAGAATTCATCTTCAGAGTGGAAGGCTTGGAATATAATATTCCAGAAGGCAAAGAAGCTAGGATGACGATCAAGAGTAACCTACCCAGCAAAACTGAGTGTAATCCTTCAAGGGAAAAAAATGGATATTTAATGAAATAAAGGACTTTCAAGCAAAGGAAAAAAAAGAATTCATCCTTATATTTATAAAGATCTCAGTGCCTGTTGTTTAGATGGCTAGAATTGGCAATTTTTTCTATATTGACATCTGGCTAATGGTGATTTTTAGAAAAAGTTTACTTCTTTAGCATTACATATGAGTTTTAGCTTTTTTTTTTGTCAGTCTTTAGAAGCTGAATCATACTTCATTTCACCTCCATACCAGAATAGATGGAGACATCCACGCCCCTTTAATCACAAGATTAACAGAAAACAAATAGCATTTTATTAATTTCTGAGCTCCTGTCTCTGACATAACAAATAATTTTATCTCATAACAGGTTTCTCTAATCTGTCAAATGAGTGTGTGGTTGGGGGAGAGAGTGGTGATGGAAGGGGAGAATAGAATGAAATCATTTATAAAGTCTTATCTAACTCTAAAATCTATGACTCTATGACTCTACGTGTGTGTGGTTTACTTGGTGACTACTAAGTAATTACCAAATGCTTATTGAATGATGATTACCTGGACATTTTTTACAGCTTTTCCAGGAGCAACACCTCCCAAGTAAATAGGACCCTCCACTTTCCAGTCAGTGCCAGTTGGAGGAAAACTTTCTTCCAGGACCCGAAGACCATCAATTATCAAACGACCACTGCTTTTATCCCGAATAAATATCACCTTGATGGAGGTAAAGAAAAAATAGCATAGGGACAAGGCTGAGGTTACATACAATGGAAAAAAGCAACTGCATAGAACATTATGGTTAAAATAACAAACACTGACTGTGAGATGAAAAGGCTCCATTTTATAAAATCATAACTACTCCAAAGTTTTCCATTTGAAGTCTTATATATATATTATTACATTTTACATAGTTTTATATATATGTATATATGTATATATATATATGTATATATATATACATATATATAAAATTTATATATAAGTTAAATTTATAAATATATTTATATTGAAACCATTTAATTCATGTATTTTCTCACCTGGCCAGTAACTTCTTAATATTTGATCACATATACCAAATCTCTATCCTCCTCTGTATTATCTTCAACTGAAACAAGCTTAAATGAGATGGCAAAGTATAATGGAAAGAGGACCAGTTTGGAAATCAAAGAGCCTGAAGTTAATGTTTTAGATTGATCACTGTTTCACAGTGTGACTCGAGGTCACAAACTCTCAAATCCTTGGTTTCCTTGTATGGCTTTTAAAGGCTAACACTTTCTGCACCCAGCCTACCTTTCTGGTTTCATTATATGCTACTCCCCTTCCTGCATTCTGGGGTCCAGTCAACTGGACTTCTTACTGGCCTTCATACATAGCCTTCCATCTCTTATCTCTATGCCTTTGAATTGGCAATCCCTGCTTTCAAAGTCTGGCTCTGCTTGAACCCAGATAAGAATCCTATAAATAACCATTAGGTTTTAGCATCCCCTTCCACTTGTTTCTGTCCCTGACTGCATCACATGTTGTATTTCCCTTGAATAAAGATGTCTCTCTTTGCTTTCCCTCTGCTAGTTCACGGTTATCTTGTGCTATGTTTTGTCTTGTGGGTGCTCCCCAGTTCTTGTACTGTACGCTAGAATCTTGAATCTCCCTCAACATTGCATTAAGATATCTCTCCAAATCATCTTGTATTCATGTTTTCACATATTCTGTATATACTCATATATGTAAATGTTATCTCTACCAAGAGAGTATAAGCTCCTTGAGAGTAGGAAATGCTTTATTTTGTCTTTGTTATCTCCTGCACTTAGCATAGTGAGTGGTGCATAGTAGAAACTGAATAAATGCATTCTGATTGATTGATAGATTGGTTATCTCTGGTATGAGGGAGATCCCCACAGGGTATGTTACTAATCTTCAACACCATATAATGGTTGTACAAATACTTGTTAAATTCAATTTCATATGCATACATGTATGTATATGTGTACATATGTATATATGTGCATATGTACATACAGACAAATCCATCTATACATATATGTGCGTGTATGTATATAATATATATATCTATGAGCATATATAAACACAGAGAGAGACAGATATATATTTTAAAGTGAGCTTGCCTTGTTATCTTCCTGGGTCCCTCCAGCTAGACATCTGAGTCATTCTTCCAGCTTTCCAATGTGTTTTATGACCTTAGAAGTTGTGTATTACTCATTTTCATCTTTTTTTTCTCTTCATGTATTTGCAGAATTGACACTCATATTACTCAACATCAGGGTAGAGTGATTTAGTATTATAGTATTATTTCCACTAACGGATGCTTATTTCCAAATATAATTTCTATAAAAGCCCTGTCCAGTTATTCCCGCCTACAGTCATCTTTGCTTTTCCTAAACTCAAATAGAACTATTGTCTGTACCACTTAGTTTTGTCCTTTTGTATATACTGCTTTGGATGTACAAAACAACTATTGATTAATTTCTGTATATCTTACCTTTATAATTTTGTTTTAAAATTCTCTTTTATCTATCCTCCACTGTGCCTTTGGACACAGTAGGTGCTTAATGAATCCTTTGGGCAAAGACAATCTTAAAGATTTGAATAAATTGAGATAAGGGGGAATCAGGAATCTTAAGTTTTCATTTCCTTTGACTTCAATTTATGAGTCAAAGGATAAACCTGTGTCTTTTTTCAGATGCCTCAGTATTGTTATATTTTAAAAGATGTATTTATAAGAATGTTTAAAAATTGTATGCTAGAATAGGGATTACCATTTATGCTCATATCAAGTCATTAATGCCTATGCATTTGGTTCAAGATGTTTGATAATGAATTAACTTTCCTTTTTCAACTTACATCATGCCACAATCCATCGTTATACCTCTCCTGACTCCTAAGCTTCAGTTTCCTATGGCCAACATTAAACATGAAGACTAGTCGGCCATGTGCCACGAAAAGAGTCATGAAGTCATTTTCTTCTTGATCAGAGATGTAGAAGATCATTCCATGGGAAGAACGAGTTTTCAAACGAATAGAAAACTGAGACCTGGGAAATGAAAATTAAAAACAAAAACTATCTGAAAAATGGAATTTACCATATTCTCTGGCCTCCCTCAAAAACAAGATATTTTTGTTGAGTAATTGACAGATGGTTATGAAATGCTTAGAACAGGAAAATACTACCTAAATGCCAAATGGTGATACTAACAATTGTCTCTCTCAGTAGCATTAATTAACATTTGTCAAGTAGAATCGAGAGATGAATTATAGTTCCTTATAGCCTTAACTTTCTTCAATGAAAGATATTAAATTTAGACCATTCAGTTCTTTGGAAAGTGTATTTGGCAGTCTGGTTCAAATCTGTGTGACAAGAAATCTTGCCCTTGAGTGGAAACACCAAGTGGTTTATGGAGATCTAAAGATTTTGCCAAGAATATGATTTTTCAAAATATTTCAGATGTGCTCATGGCTTTGCCTTCATTGATAAAAGCCTAGATTAATTTTTTCTTTTCTGAGCAAAAATTAAATCATATGATATATATGTATATGTGGCTATAGCTATATCATATATATGTAAATGTACAGGTATTTTATGGACCATGGACAGGACCTGTGATTTCATTGGTTTAGGGAACTTTTAGCTGAGGAAATCCTTTCTATCAATATTCAGTCATTTTTTAGTCATGTCTGACTCTTCATGGCTCCATTTGGGATTTTCTTGGCAAATATCCTAGAATGGTTTGCTATTTCCTTCTCCAGCTCATTTTACAGGTGAAGAAACTGAGGCGAACAGGGTTAAGTGACTTGCCCAGGATCAAACAGCTTGGAAGTATCTGAGGCCAGATTTAAACTCAGAAGGATGAGTCTTCCTGACTCTAGGCCTAACATTTTATCTACTGTGCCACCATAAATCTTCTAGCCACTTTATAAATGTTAGCTGTCATCATCCCTCGGGAAATCACTTCATCTCTCTAGGTCCAAAGTTCTGTATCTCTGGGAATAATAATAGCTCTGCCTCCCAGGGCTGTTGTGATGCTTGAAAGAGATAATATATGAAAAGCATTTTATAATACTAAAAGTACTATACCATATATAAGCAAGCTATAATTATTAGAAGGATTGGATTTTACTTTACCGTTCAGCAAAATTTCCTTTTAAATGTTCAAACTCCTGGCGGCTGTTAGCTGTCCCTCCATACTGATATGCATGGGAAATGGCTTTTGGACTGCTGGAAAGCTGACAGTGAGAGTCCCGAGAAACATTCTGCTTTAGGGATTTCAGGCCAATTGGATTACGAGGTGAATCTTTATTTTTCTCACTCTGTACAAAAAAGTAAATGAAAAATCATATAAAAATATGGTGCTGAAATAGTCGTAGATGAAATTCACCAAAAATTAATGCTTTTTAAACTTTTCATTGATTTTGACCTTAAATACACAAAGACAAAGAAGACAAAGAACATTTCCATGTACACAGCACAACTTTAAAAAAGGATTCAATATAAAACCATGAATTTCCATTTCACACTCCTTACATTTTTTGGGAGAAAACTATGTGGTAACTACTACATGTAATTTTCAAAACTACCCTGTTTTTCTCTCCTTCTTTCTAAGTTTTCTTTTGTTTTCTGTTGTGTACTTTTAATTTTTTTCTCCCCCCCTCCCCACCTATATGTATATATATATATGTGTGTGTGTGTGTGTGTGTGTGTGTGTGTGTGTGTGTAAAACCTTACTATATATAGTTCTATTTATAAGTTCTTTCTCTGGATGTGCATACCATCTTCCTTCATAGGTCTTCTGTAGCCGATTTGCATATTTATGATACTCAAAATGACTTAATTGTTCACAGTTGTTTATAGAACAATATTGTTGCTGCTGTGCACAACATTCTCTTGCTTCTGCTTATCTTGCTTTTTATTATTTCATGTAAGTCTTTCCTTGTTTTTCTAAGATCAACCAGCTCATCATTTCTTATAGTACAGCAGTATTCCATCATAAAAATTAATGTTAACAAAAACAATCATCAATGATAGTTTATAGAATGAAATGAAACCTTTTCCCCATCTGAAACACTATCTCATAGTTTTTCCAGCCCTGTCATTTTATAGATGAGGAAACAGAAGACTAGAAAGGTTAAAGACCTTACTTGAGGTTGCATCTCTGACCCCAGCACCCATGTTCTTTTCAATTCTCCAGTCTGGTTTTGTGGTTTGACATAGTAATTTATAGGATCATCATCGGTATTTGCTAGTGTTGTTCTCCCACTCCTCCCCCCACCAAGGCTCCAGTAGCCAAAAGAGCACTGCATTTGGAATCAGGAGACTAAGATTTAAATCCTCACCATGCCACTTACTATTTGTGTACCTGGGGACAAATCACTCAACTCTTTCGACCTCATTTTCTTCATCTGTAAAAATGAGGGATCTGGGCTCAGTGACCTCTAAAGTCTCTTTTAGCTCTAAAATCTATGATCTCATTTTCTCTGAAATTGAGCATACATTTTGAAAGAATAAATAAAAACAGAGAAATTGGCAATACAATATGGTGAGAAGTAATGAACTAATAAGCTCTGAATTTTAAAGGAAACACTGATGCAATTCAGCATGCAAATTAGAATTTGAAATGAAACATAATAAAGAATACACTTATTAAAAATAATTATACATGTTTAAGGACTTGTAATATAGTAAGATTTTAAAAGATTGTCTCTTTTAATTAAGCTTACCATTTCTTTTTCTTGTATTCAAAATTTAGGCATTGAGTGGGATCATAGGCTGACAATTTAATTTGGACTGAATTTCAGAAAATTAATAAAAGAAAATCACATATAATCTGATGTTCCTCCACAATTTGACTATTTCATAGTATTTCTTTTTGGGTATGGTAATATTTTGATTCAGAGATTTTCTTTTTTTGAAATCCCCCCCCCAATTACATGCAAAAATGATTTAACATTCTCTTTTTTAAGTTCTGAGTTCCAAATTCTATTCTTCCCTCACTCTCCCTCCTCCCTGAGACAGTAAGTAATCTAATATAGGTTAGTTATGTGCAATCATGTAAAACATATTTCAATATTTGTCATTTTGTGGAGGAAAACTCACCCCCCCAAAAAAAAATGAAAGAAGGAAAGAAAGTGAAAAACAGCATGATTCAATCTGCATTCAGACTCCATCAGTTCTTTCTCTGGAGATGGAAAGCATTTTTCATTGGAAGTCCTTTGGAATTGTCTTGGATCATTGTATTGCTGAGAATAGCTAAGTCATTTGCAGTTGATCACCGTACAATCTTGCTATTGCTGTGTGCAGAGATTTTCTTTTTTCTTTTTTTTTTGAACATATTTTCACATTAGTCATGTTGTAAAGAAGAATTAGAACCAATGGGAGAAACCATGAGAAAAGAAACAACAACAACAACAAAAAGAGAGCAAATAGTATGCTTCAATCTGCATTCAAACTTCATGGTTCTTTCTCTGGATGTGGATAGCATTTTCCATCATGAGTCCCTTGGAATTGTCTTAGATCCTTGCATTGCTGAGAAGAGCTAAGTCTATCAAAGTCAGCCATCGCACAATGAGGCTGTTCACAATGTATACAGTGTTCTACTGGTTCTGCTCACTTCACTTAGCATTAGTTAATATGAGCCTTTCCAGTTTTTCTGAAGTTTGCCTGCTCATCATTTCTTATGAAATAATAGTATTCCATTACATTCATATAACACAACTTGTTCAGCCATTCCCCAATTGATGAGCATCCCCTCAATTTCCATTTCTTGGCCATCACAAAAAAGTGCTGCTATAAATATTTTTGTACATGTGGGTCCCTTTCCCATTTTTTGATCTCTTTGGGATACAGACCAAGATGTGTTATTGCTGGGTCAAAGAGGTATGTATAGTTTTATAGCCCTTTGGGCATAGTTCCAAATTGCTCTCCAGAATGGTTGGATCAGTTCACAACTCCACTAACAATGCATCAGTATTCCAATTTTCCTACATCCTCTCCAACATTTATCATTTTTCTGTTTTGTTGTGTTAGCCAATTTGAAGGGAGTGATGTGGTACCTCAGATTGGTTTTGATTTGCACTTCTCTAATCAAGAGTGATTTATATAATTTTTCCATATGACTATAGATAGCTTTAATTTCTTCATCTAAAAAGTGCCTGTTCATATCCTTTAACTATTTATCAATTGGGGAATGACTTGTACTCAGTTTCTCTATATGAATTTGACTCAGTTCTCTATATATTTTAGAAATTAGACCTTTATCAGACACATTGGTTATAAAAATTGTTCCCCAACTTTCTACTTCCCTTCTAATCTTGGTTGCATTTGCTTTGTAAGTGAAAAAAACTCATCAATTTAATGTAATCGAAATTATCCATTTTGCAATTCATAATGTTCCCTATCTCTTGTTTGGTCGTAAATTCCTCCTCGTTCTCCTAATTTGCTTATAGTATCAGCCTTTAAATCTTGATTTTTGATTTTATCTTGGTATATGGTATAAGGTATTGGTCTATGCCTAGTTTCTGCCATACTATTTTCCAGTTTTCCCAGCAGTTTATGTTAAATATCTTCTTATCCCAGAAGCTGGAATCTGTGGGTTTATCAAACAGTAGATTACTATAATCATTGAATACTGTGTCTTGTGTATCTAACCTGTTCTGTTGATCCATTACTCTATTTCTTAGCCAATACCAAGTAGTATTGATGATTGCATGCAGAGCTTTTCTTAATGAAAACACCCAGTGTTCAAGTTTGGAGGGGCTTAAATAGATCTCATTAACATTGGAAAGGAAAGCTTGGTTTACACGATAGTAGTTTATAGCCTGTATTTTAGTAATTAATTTTAGATTGGAAAGGAAAGCTTGGTTTACACAATAGTAGTTTATAGCCTGTATTTTAGTAATTAATTTTAGGTAGGGAAAGAGTGACACATAGAAATATTTTGATAAGTATAATGGAAGATACCAGAAGGTATAACATGAAGAACATATATCTAACAACATACTTGTCTCATCTTTTATATAACTGAATTGATGTCATGATGCCAGTAAATCACAGTATCTGAAATCAAGATATGTCATTTTTCATAGGGATATAATGGCAGAATAAATAAGTTCCAATAAACAGTGATCTCTCCTAGTATTATATCAAATAGTTGGTGAGAGGAAATTAAGAAAGTTGCTCAATACAGCTTACCTTTTTGTTCTTATCTACTTTGGGCTTTGAGGAATTTTTTCCCTTTTTGTGGAGGATAGAAACTGGTGCTGATTCAATGGGGCACTCATAGAGGGAGGTGTGGACTTTCTCAGAATACCGTTGGAAATCTTCAACCTCCACATCCCTGTCCAACCTATGTTGTGGGTTGAAAAAAATTATGTTTCCTTAAAGGCTGTTCAAAATTGGGAAATTAAATCACTGACATAACAAATTTATTGGTAAAACATGACTTACATTTAGTTTTTTTTTATTCTTCATATAATCTCAGCACCTGGCACATAGTAAGTTCTTAATAAATGCTTTTTGATTGACAGATTAACAAGTCTAGAAAGGTCCCCTGGCTTCATTGTAATCTTAATCAAGACACCTTAAAACATGAGTTAGTCAACAAGCATTTTTCATATGTCAGCTATGTGCTCAGAACGTCCTAGAAGTGACAGCTGCTTTCTCCTTCAATATTTCTTTTTTATGAGTAGAACTTTTTATGTGTAATTCAAACTACATTCAACTCCTCCCTTCTCAGTTCCTGAATTCACTAACATTGCTTTAAAGAACTAGCTGAAGGCTTTATTTTTATTTTTTATTAATTCAAGATTTTAACATTAACACTTTATAGATATCTTTTTGTATGGACAAAATTTTTTTCTAGTAGCCCCTTCCCAAAGAGCCATCCTATATAACAAATAATATTTTTAAAGAAAAAAAAAGAAAAAGAGGAAGAAAAGGAAAAAAAATCAGGAAAATCAATCAATATATCAAAAATGTCTGAAAATATATGTTTCACACCTATAGGCTCTCCCACCCTTCCTTCCCCCCCCCACCTCTGCAAAGGAGTAGGAATAAGAGTGTCATCTCCTAGCTCTTCTTTTGAACAGCTTTATTTAAAGCTTTGGAATTTAATTTCAAAATTTTTAAGAAAATCATCATTCAGGACATTTCCCCTTGTATTGTACCACTGCTCCCTTGTATTGCAGAGTTTTAAAAGTTTTCCATTTTTGCCTCCTCTTTGAGAAGATCAATCATATAATCTTAGGATTAGAAGGCACCTGAGGCATCATGCTTTGCAAATTCTACCCAAATGAAAAATCCACTCTGCAATATTAGTATTGTATATGTTACTGGAAAAAAAAATTATTCAGCAATGATGGTACCTTTTTTCTCAGGTACACTGGGTAACTTATGATGGAAATAAAACACACCTGGTGAAATAGGCGTTGCTTATGCATCCGGTAAAATTAGCATACTGGGAACTGACAGGTGAGCCACCAAAGTAGAACTTGCTCTCTCTGGCCGGAGTCTGCTCCATTTTTCCTTTGCTTGGGTTGTTTTTACCCAATTTGTCTTTATCAACTATGAGTTCATATCTGCAAAGAGAAAAGCTTCCTCACCAACTGTCCATTGGATCATTCAGAGTGAACAATAGGGTGGATAGGCACTGAATGTGGAATCAGACCTGGGTTTGGGTCATGTACCCATCTGCCTTTGCTATTTGGGTGACCTTGGACAAGTCAAAATCACTTTATCCCTCTGATCCCAAGTTTCATCATAAGTGGGAACTATAATATCTGCACTAGCTTCACTAGTAATTAAATGATCTGCTTTATAACCTTGAACCATAGTTACATGGTTCATATAACCATAGTTTAAATAACCATATGGTTATCTGTAACCATATGTTAATATGAGGAACTGTTACTTATTTTTTTTGGACCTGATCATTTAGTTGCTGTAGGCAACTTCCATTAAGGAAACTCTCAATGCAAATCTGCAACTCTTTTATAAGTTATAGTATTGGAGAGGTGCCTGGAGGCACTAAGAGGTTTTAATAATAATAGTAACACCAATAATAACAACTAGCATTTATATAGTGCTTTAAGTTTTACAAAGCAATTTACAAATATAATCTCATTTTTTTCTTCACACCAACACTGGGAGGTAGGTACTATTATCCCCATTTTATAGATGAGGAGACTGAGGCAGACTGACTACACAGCTAGTAAATGTCTGAGGCAGGATTTGAACCCAGGTCTTTCCAAATCCAGGTCCAGTATTCTGTCTACTGTATCACTTAGCTATCCCCAAGATTGTGACTTGTCCAGGATCACATGACAGCATGTCTTGACAGGGGGATTTGAACCTCTCTTCCTGACTCCAACACTAGCCCTCAACCCGCTTTGTTATTCTGCCTCTAATTATATTTAATACCAAGAAGAAATGTCAGTGATTCAGAACAGTTTAATGCAATATTAACTAGGACTACAGGCAATGAGAAGAAGAATCACTTGGCAGGTCAGAGTAGGATATCTGACGTATATTATTATCTCTAGGTTTTTATATGTAGCACAGTTATCCTGTTGAGTTAGATCATCAATTATTTGCTTTGCATTATTCAAAGAATCAATCCCTTTTTCTTCCTGCCCCAAGCTAAGGCTGAAAAGTAAAGTAAGCCAATAAAGATAAAGATTTTAGGTACAATGCTATCCTCCTTTGGAATTTGTGAGACAAACAGAACACACTCATTCACTTTTTGGCCATTTTCTGACTAATATTGGCTGGGAGACCATTCACAGTTCTTTAGCTGATCATGTAAATAAAACCTTTTGGGTGGATTTTAATTACGGGAGTACAGGAAGATGTGTCTTTTAAACTAGTGCTGGAGTAGACCCAGGAGAAAGCAGTTATTTCCAGAACTGATTTCTAGTCACTATGGTTTCCATTTTTTAATCTAAAGACTTTCTTTATTCTTTCAAAAAACAAATTCAGAAATTCCTAGCTTGAAGATCAGCAATTAAAGATTTTACGATGAACCACAGTTATGGGTTAATTGATAATTAAATGTAGACTCTAAATGTTTTGTTTATTCACTTAGTGCATATTCATGGAATGTCTACCTTCCATGTTCAAAAGTGCTCAGAGGGTTAAAAGGCCTTAGAAAGTTGGGAGGAACTTATCTGTATGTTTTAAGGATTCCACCAAAGATTCTATATTCTGATATTTTTGAATTTTAGTAATTTAATTTAAATATATATATTAACAGATCTCAAAATTAATTCATACCTTTAAAAAGAAGTCAATTTGGCTTTTATTTCTCTGAACTTATGGAGATCAGAGGTGCATTCTTTACATTAGATAGTAGAACAATAAGCCATCTATGTGCAATAGATTTGCTTGTAGTTTATTACCAATATTTCAAGGGCAAAAAGAAAACATGGCAGAATAGTAAAAAAACACTAAAATATTATACCTTGTGGGTGATATAGAGGCAATGATGAAATGAGACTGACCATCATCGTACTGTTTATCTGTTGATTGAACTTTGATCCCCTTTACATTCAATATCACTGTTCCCTTATCCATGGAAATGGAGAATATATCCGACTGAAAAACAAGCAGAGGAGTCTAAATAGGGGGTCCAGCTATGGATACAATTTATAAGTTATGTAATTTTTTTCAAAGTGTTACTAGAACAGATGGATCACAAGAAAACTGAATGCAAAGTTAAAGGATGTCTTAATTTTCTGCTGACTTCCATGATAAAATTGGAGCCAGATATCCATGGGGAAAAATAATTCTGCCAATTGGAAATTTTTGGTAAGGAAGGAGTTAAGGTGGTGACCAGCTCCATGTCATCTTGGAAATGGTAGTCACCACGAAGCAGTTCTCTTTTTCTTTGCAAAACTTTCCCAACTCTGGATCCTCTCCCTATTGTGAACCCTTCATTTATATTTTCCCAGAGGCCATAGCGTCAAGCCCCCTTGGTCACAGATAACACTATCAGGTACAATTGGGTGTCATGGCTTCTATGTGCTCTCCTCTTTGTCGCTGATCTTTGTATCTGGCCTTAACGTGTTCTAGTCTGCGATTTTGAACTGCAATTCATCGCCTATTCCTTCTGATGATGTGTTCATGACTTCACTTTAGTGATCTAATTCAGATTCCCTGTGTTACCATCACCTTCCTTCCAGATCCATGATCTTTGGTCTTTCCATCCAGATCCATGGTCTTTGATTTCAGCTTAGTAAGACTAGCCTCAGCTGCTAATTCCACCCTTTGTTAAGCAGTTTGGCTCCCCTTTTCTTGGTCTTGGACTCAGACTCAGGCATAGAGATCTGAGCTATGTCTCTTGACACATAAGAATTTTCCCTGTGTCTAAGAAGTCCCCAGTCCTTGACAATCATGCCTTTCAGAGCTTTGTTCCTCTTTTGTTTTTTGTAGTACTTACAACAGTAATAATCTTGGGATGGAATATTGTATTTTGTTATTTGGAGCTGCTATACAACATATAGGTTAACCCAATGCTTTGAGGGCTCTGGTTATGCAGAATACATTTTTTTCTCTATTTTATTAATTCTTTATGTACAAAATTTGAGAGGCAGCATGTTTCATTGGAAAGAACATTGGAATTGGGGTCAGGAGACTGGTTTCAGTACTGACTAACTTCAGTTTTGTGACCATGAGCAAGGCAGTTAACTACTTTTACATTTCATTTTTCTCATCTGTAAGATAGGGGTAATAATCACGCTATCTACCCTGTTGTCATGAAGGAAGTGCTTTGTGAAACTTAAAGAGCCTTATACATGTGAATTATGATTTTTCTTGTTGATATGTACATTATGGAATGAGATTTTCAGAGAAGTTAATGACTTGCCCAGGGTCACAAAATTAATTATGTGTCTGAAGTAGAATTTGAAATCATGTTTTCTTGATCCTATGTCCAGTGCCCGTCATAGCCTTAGAGAGTCTCTCTGGGGTCACACAGACAATGTGTTAGAGTGGAGGACTTGAACCCAGGTCTTCTTGACTCTGAGGCTTGCTTCTTTGTCTAATAAGCCATGCTGCCTCTGGAATTCCCACACTAGTTATTTATAGGCAATGTGGTTCTATGCTCACAATTTGTCATCATACAGGTTTGAATATGCTCCAGGTCAAATCACATCCCCTAAGATGTATTAAATACAAGTAGTAATTTTCTGATATGACTTGGTTAGCCTATCGAATGAGTGCTACCCTCTAACATTAACAGGATACAGTAGTTCTGCTGTAACAGATATTTTCTTTTTGGCTTTCCTTGAATGTTTATCCTTTAGGAACGCCATGAAAAAACAGAAGAAAGGAAACAGTGAATCAAAAAGATAAGATTCAGCTTGCTTTGTCCTTCCTTACTCATCAGTCATATCAGCCCCTACTGAGTCCTTAGTGGAAGCTGCTTTCTGGAACAAAGAAGATTCTACCACTTGTGACATGAAAAGACCTTATCTCAGTAGCAGAACTCACACTAAGTGCTTCTGGTCAAATTTTTCTTGTCTGCAGATATGATATATTTGTATTGAACTCACTGGGGATGCTGCATATATAGGGAGTGTACATGAGAACTGAATCACCCCTATCTCCTCACTGTGCATTGTATATAGTGAAGCCTCAATAAGGGGTCATGAGCTATCTGTAGCTGTCGCACTATTCTGTTGCAGAAATAGACTATTTCCTTAAGCTGGTCTCGAGTACTCTATAGCAGGCCAGGACACATATATGCATTCCTTTTGATTTCTTCTAAGCTATAGTATATATCTACTTGCTCTTGAAATGTATTGTAAAATTGGTGTATTTAGTTCACATTTTGTATGTATTGCACCTGCTTTCTGAAACTGGGCAGGATATGCATTTATTTAAACATAAATGCTTTAGATTTAAAATTAATCTGAATTTACTACTAGCTTGAGGTTGTTATTTTTGTTTTGGAATCAATGTGGCAATTAGGACGAGGCGTTTCCCCCAGTGTTGTGTAAAAGCAAATACTCACCCCTGCAGCATAATAGAGTAGTACTCCATTGGGCTGCAATGTCCGGAAATTAAAACCTCCTTCAAAGGCATCGAAGAAAGATATTTTCTGGCTTGAAGCAATGAAACCCTGTCCATTGAAATATGCTCTGCGGGATATCTGCGTGCCAATTAAAGAATACACATAGGGCATGCTGTAGTTTTAAAACAATTAAGAAATGCTAAGACCAATGCTACTTTTTTAGGTTGTAAAGATTATAATTTTCATGTGAAAACATTCCCATTTTCCCTAGTCAGTTTACAATAACATTTAGACATATTGAAGCCTGTCGAAAAAGCATTTGAGCAAAAATAGCTACATAACCTGCTTAATTAAAATGCTTCCCAGAGTCCTGGAAGAAATGTGACCTTGATGTGAAGACAGATTTTGCTAAATAAAGATTACAGGCTATAGAAGGATATAATCTATTTTTCATTAAATATATTATATAGTAAATGGAATAAATAGAAATGAAAGGGGCATGCCAGCAATATGAATTTGGGGCACAACATGTCAAAACATTCTGAAAAGGCCAGTTTACAACATTGAGTAGCTTAAGAAATGAATATGTTGTCTCTTTTATTTTTTTTACTCATATTTTCTTAATTTCTGTTACCAATCATCAATTAATCAACAAGCATTTATTAATCACTAATTATGTTTTGGGTTCTGTGCTAAACACCAGGGATACAAAGAAAACACATAGCAGTCCTTGTGGTCAAGAAGCTCATGGTCTAATAGGGGAGATGACATTTCTTTAGACTTAGTCCTATATGAGATACTAGAGAGAGACATGCTGGTTGGGTTACATAGAATATAAACTCTCAAGGAACATTTGAAACATTCAGATGAATTGATCTAGACTTTTAGAGATGTTTGTTTTTTTTTCCTGTGTTGGAGGAGACATAACCCAAAGGAAAGATCTAGGAAAGGGAAGAAGCAGGACATGAGTAAACAGGAAAAGAAGGAAGAGGTGATTGTGATAGTATGGGGTATGCAAAGAAGATCTCTGAGGGCTAGGACTATTGTACCCGTTTCTTTGACAGTACTCCAAACTAGATTACAGTTATTCCTTTCCATGTAGATGGGGCCACAGTGCCCCTGTGATCTGGAAAATCTGTGTTAAATTTTGGGGCCCTTCCTTTGTATCAGAGAAATCTGAATTATTATGGTATTAAGAGATAAAATATGTTGATATTATATAATACTATACATATATTTTATTCATTTCTGAGTTTCTAAACTTTTTCTGTGTTGTCTGCTGGGCTTTGCATGTCATCTGCTGCTTCCACAAGACTCCTCCCAACTTTCTATTTAATTTCTTATGCCAACCTGTGATATATCAAAACTGCAATGGGGAAAATCGGGTTGTGGAAGGGATAACTATATTACCATGCTATGTATGAGGTAATCACTCAGGGAATGCATAGGACTGAAACTGTTGATTGGTGGTCAGATCTCAGTTCTTAAATCTTCCAGCACGTAGGCCTATTGATCTGGCTAGAAGACTTAATTGTTCATGGGAGGTGAGACCACTCCTTCGGAGTAACCTTTCCCACTCTATTTGGACAGCTAATGTTGCAGAGATTTCTCTTTCTTGGAAACAAAAGGCCTCTTCTAGTATATCCAGTGACTTGGATTCAGATTATGTATTTTTTTCTGATTAATGAGCATTTATTTTTTCTCCCTCCTCCCACTGGGGGAAAAAAACCCTCATAACAAATATGGATAGTCAGATCGCATGCTGAAAATGACTGGGATATGAAAATAAGAACTCTCAGGGTACATTTTTGCTCTGGGAATTTTTAAACTAGAACTTCATAATCATGTCAAGGACTAAAAGTATTTTGAAGTGTTGGTTTGTTTCTAATCCTTCTTGTTGCCTGGCAGCATTCTAAACCAGAGATGTTACAGGTTTTGAAGGTAATGTACTGTAAGACATCATATATACCTGATTCCGGGCTTTATCAGTTGTTTTCTGGAATATTTGTAGCTATGCAGATCTCACCAATTCAACTGGATTTTATCATATTCAAAATAAAAGCCATGTCAAATCATAAATGTATTATTCATTCAACAACTTCAATGTTGCATATTGGCTATGTGTAAGGTGTTGTGCTAGATTGTGTGAAGGTGGCTGTCCTAAGAAACTTACTAGTCTGATGGAATAAGTATGTTTATAGGTAGGTGCGTTGCCACAGCATGTTGGCTCTACTTAGGAGTTAATTCTAGAGATAGAATTCAGCTGCTTCAGATTGTGAGTGGAAGTAGTAGGGCTTACACATGGGTAAGATTAGATATTCTGCTTCTAAAAGCTTCCAAAAGGAGGAAGAGTAGGTTCCCCAAAGTAAATATTTGAATTAATCTCTGATACTTTAGCTCCTTCTTTTGAAAACAGAACAGATGATTTCCAAGGTTTTGTTCTGGCTCCATGATTCTATTTCTAGCTAGGAAAACCAACTATTATTAGTAGCAGGGAACCCAGAGTCTGTATGCTGTTACAGAGGAGGTAGACTGAGGACTCACAAATGTACTTGTCCTATAAATCAGTGATGTTAACTTCTTTCTGGCATATTGATTAATACTTACAAGTGAGTCTTCTGGGCAACCATAACCAACTCCCAAAGTTTCTGGCTGCTCCAATAAATTGAAATCCTTCTTTTGGAACTGGAAACCCTTCATGCAGCCCCTGAAGTTGACATCTAATAGAAGGTGTACTTTTATATTACTGAAAAAAAGAAAATCAGTTTAAATTCAGTTATTCTAATTTTATCCTCACATAAGACATACCACTGGGTTGTGTGTTTTTTTTTTTTTGGCAAGGCAATTGGGGTTAAGTGACTTGCCCAGAGTTACACAGCTAGTAAGTGTTATGTGTTTAAGGCCAGATTTGAACTCAGGTCCTCCTGACTCCAGGGCTGGTGCTCTATCCATTGTACCACCTAGCTGCCCCTAGGGTAGTTGTTTTTTAAATGACATAATTCTTATCTGTCTCTCAGTAAAGTAAATGTGTTTATAAAACTGATTCTAAAGTGTAGAAAGAATTTGAGGTGTCTTTAATCTTTAGACCACGTGTCATTTGATCATCTACACCAATCTTGAGTTTGAATAGAACTATAAATATAGAATTTAAAAGATAATTTAGAATTTTAAATTAATCTGAAGTTACATAATACTATTACTTTACAAATTCAATATAGCCAAAGTTGAACTCATCACTTTTCTCCCATAGACCACTTCTTCATCTTGACTTTGTTTCTTTCAGTGGTGTCACCGCTCTCTCGTCACTCATAGTGGAAATTTTAGAATTGTCCCAACCTACCTCATCAGTTTTATCTCCCAGTGCTTCTCTAAAGATTAATATGATGCAATTGTGTGGACTGACAACTAAAAAAGCAATATTATGTTGTCTTAAAAGAGGGATAGAGTTAAGAATGAAATAAATGCTAGCTTTGCTAAAATTTTTCCCTGATGAGACTAGACCCGAAATATTCTAAAGAAGGGCCACTAAGACAGTGTGAAGACTATTGACCATGTTATATGAACATTGGTTGAAGAAATTAGGGATGTTTTAGCCAGGAGAATAAATTAGACTTAATTTGCTTGGACCTTGGGGGGCAGAACTAGGAGCAAAGGAGACAAGTTACAGAGAGGAAGATTTTAATTCTATGTAAGGAAAAACTTTCTAACAGTTTGAGTTCTCTCATAGAATGGGCATCTCAGCAGGTGGTAGATTTTCCATGACTGGAGGTTTCAAATGGCAGCTTTGAGGCCACTTGTTAATGATATTGTAGAAGGGATTCCTGCTTAAATGTAGGTTGGAGTAGATGACTGCTGAGGTCTCTTCCAACTCTGATGTATCAAAAGTTTGAGAGATACCGCTTTATTAATCATGCTAGCAGATAATTAATAAAAGGAGTCAGCGGAACTCTCAAGTGTCAAAGACCCCTCATAGAACCCAATCAACACTTATATGTCCTTGGAAAAGTGAGTGTTGCTGAGGGTGGCAATCAAATCTGATGGGTTAATAATTAATGAGAAGAATGGATATTATAATAAGAGGTGGAGCTATTTTAATGAGGGGCAGGGGGACAATGACTGATCATTCTCATTCCCAGACCTCAGTCTGGGTCTCAGTCATTCCTAGCCTCAGGTAATCTAGGCAAAAGATCTACCTTCCCTCCGCTACCCAAACCTGCCACAAAGAAACACAATGGGCCAGAATTCATCTTAGATTATATTCTTTATAAGGTTTTCTAGTTGGTGGGGCAACAACTCCACCTACATAAGATGGTCCAGGTGGGGTGAGTTTTTGGGAAAAGTCAGGGATCTTCTCAAGAATTTATTACTTAATAATAATTTCTCTTATAACCCTGTGATTTGCGTGTTTTGAGGGATTATTATAGCAGTAACATTATTAAAGAACCCCAAAGATCACTAATTAAAGAAGGTCCATTAGTATCAAACTTTAGAAACTACCAAGTGACCTTGTTTTGTTCCTGTGATGGTAAGCTACTTTCAGTGGTTCTTTTCAAGTACTTCAGTGCATCTAAAATGATGGCAGGGCAAGTTTCCTAGACTGTCGTACCATACTGACCAATGTCAGCAAATATATATATATAAAATAAATACAAGGTAGTTTAGGGAGTTATGGCACTAGCAGCTGGGGTAGGGGAAGGAAAGAGTTCATTAGAAGATGGTACTTGGGCTGAGTCTTAAAGAAAGCCAGAGATGAGAAGTGAGTACAATCTAGGCATGGAAGATACCCCTGTAAAGGCACAGAGATGAGGAGTTCTGAGTGCAAGGAACAGTAAGAAGGCCAGTTGGATCTAAAGTAAAAGAAGGAGAGTAATGTTTAGTGATATGTTCATCTAAAAGACTTTTATAGAGAACACACACAAGGCAAGTGCGCACATGGAGGTCAGAAGACGTGATACAAGGATACTTTCAAGGTCTCTCTGAAGAACTTTGGAATTGATTGCATGACATGGGAGACACTGGCACAGGACTGCCTAGCATGGAGTGCCCTCATCAAAGAAGGTGCTGTGCTCTACAATCAAAGCACAATCACCATAGCTCAAAAGAAATGTGAGATGTGCTAATTCAGAGACATCTCCACTCCAAAGGTTCATATGGGATTCTTTGTGCCTGACCTGCAGTAGAGACTCCCAAGCTCTTACTGGTCTGCTCAGCTACAGTCAGATGCACTGTACCTTGACTCCAACATACTGAGGTCATTTTGATCTCTTCAAGAGCAAAGGACAACAACAAACCAGAAAGCTAGACTGGGTCCAGGTGGTGAAAGGCTTTAACAGTTAAACAAAGGAGTTTATATTTGATCCTACAAACAACAGGGAACCACTGGACTTTATTGAGTAGTGGAGAGACATGGTTAGATCTGAACATTAGGAAAATCACCTTGGTACCTATAGGAGACTTGAGAATGCAGGGAGACCAGTGAGGAGGCTACTTCAGTAGCCCAGGTGATAGGTGATCCACACTGTGTATGAATCATCTTGTATTTTGCCCAGTATGTGAACAGATACTGATTTAACCACAGGACTCACCTGGATTGTAAGACTTCTGGAGGAGCTCCTCCAATGTATATATCTGTAAAAGGTATTTTCATTTTTTCATTATCCATGCTTTTCACATGCCGTCTGTCAACTACCAAAATCATCTTTTTATCATTGTGGTAGATGATAGAAATCTGAAAGGAATAACAGCATGTAGTTTGTGTAAGTATTTGTACAAAAGATAGGGAAATGTTTATCACTCCCCCCCCCCACCTTCCATCTGCTAGGCAGATACTCTGAATAAACCTAGTCATTCATGGGTTGCCTTCTCCATTTGAATGCAAGCTCCTTGAGGGCATGTACCTGCTTTTGCCTCTCTTTGTAGCCCAAGCACTTAGCATAGTACTTGGCTCTGAGTGGCACAGTGGATAGAATGCCCGGCCTGGAGTCAGGAAGACTCATCTACCTGAGTTCAAATCTGGCCTCGCAGACACTTACTAGCTGTGTGACCTTGAGTAAGTCACTTAACCCTGTTTGCCTTAGTTTCTTCATCTGTAAAATGAGCTGGAGAAGGAAATGGCAAACCCCTCCAGTATCTTTGTCAAGAAAACCCCAAATAAATCCATGAAGTCAGATGCTACTGGGCAACAACATTGTAAGCATTTAATAAATGCTTGCTGACTATGGCAGTGATGGTAGGGGCTATTCATCAAATCACTGTGAATGTGTATAACTGGGGCCAGTTTTGGAAAACACGTGTGTGTGTGTGTGTGTGTGTGTGTGTGTGTTGGGTATGAGGGTGGAAATGGTGACATGGTAAGAAAGAAACTGATACAGGTGCACATGAGGCAGTTCTACCATAGGACATGCCATCTCCTCTATGGTCCTTCTGAGTCATAAGTTTATTCACTGGAAAATGGGCTTAATAAGGTTTCCATGCAGAGTGAAGTTGGTTGGTGAGGTGGTAGAAAACTATTCTCCCTGCTGGGCCCTAGATGACAGCTGTAAGCTGTTTGCTTCTTGGTTGCATGGTAACCATCACTTCTGACTTAGTAATTATTCCTAAGCCAGCAAAGTTGCTAATGCTTTCCTCTTTTATTAAAAACAGAACCTGGAAATTAAAAGGAATGACATTCCCTAACTGCAAGCTTTTCCCAAAGCTGACTGAACTTGAAAACCCTCATGACATACATTTTAAGAGCTCCATTAAGACAAATAGTTCTAAGACAGCTTACATTGAAGACAGAGCTGATATTAATAACTGGTAGATATTATGATACACACATATATACACATGAAGTATTCTGTACTGCTATGAGCTGGCATTTACATGCTAGGTGGTACAGTGGATAGAGTACTGGGCCTGGAGTCAGGAAGATTCATCTGCCTGAGTTCAATTCTAGACTCAGACATTTACTCAGACACTTGCTAGTGACCCTGGGTAAATCATTTAACCTTCTTTGCCTCAATTTCCTCATCTGTAAAATGAACTGGAGAAGGAAATGGCAAACGACTCTGGTATCTTTGCCAAGGAAAACTCCAAATGGGGTCATGAAGAGTCAGGCATGACTGAACCACAACAGCATTTATGTAATGTTTTAAGTTGCAAAGTTCTTTACAAATATTCTCTCATTTAATCCTCACAGCAACCCTGGGAAGTAGGTGCTATTATTAACCCCATTTTACAGATGAAAAAACTGAGGCAAATAGAAATTAAATGAGTTGCCATGAGTCAGAGACTAGTAATTTCTCAGGCCAGAACTGAACTCAGGTTTTCCTGAAACCAAGTCAGAGCTCTATGTACTATGTCATCTAGTTGCCTCAAATCTCACAGTGATATGTAAATGTAAACCTTAAAGTGCCATATAAGTATTAGTTATTATCATCATCCTCATCAATGTTGTTATTTCTTTCAATCCATAGATCAAAGATTTTAAGGGGAATTCTGTAAATATGGCTCATCAAAACTTCAATCAATCAACACGAATTTATTAAGCACCTACTATGTGCCAACCACTGTGTTAGGTGCCAGCGATACAAAGACTAAAAAAAAAATTAAATAATGTCTACTCTCAAACAGCTTAAGCTTGTTGATTGATTGATTGATGTTTTGATGAATTGTATTTAGAGCTGACACAAACTCTTTAATCAACAAGATATTATGCCAATAATGCCTCTTTTATGAAAGCTATCAATCCTCATTTAGGAACTAGGGTACTGGTATTGGATAAATGGTGAATGATTGACTTTGTGCCTTAATGGAGTAGTCCAATCCATTTCATTAGTAGGACAAGTTGCTTATAAGGACAGATATCTCAAGTAATGAATCAAAATGTGGAGCTATGTCCTCGGTTATTATTACCTCATGGTATTTTGCATCATTAATTGGTGCTTTCTTCTGGGAGTCTTCTAGATGCACAGGGCCATTGCTGAACCCAAAGTCATAAAACACATTCAGGTAGCCATTCCTCATCTCCAGGCTGAAAAATGTACTCTGTGGACACAAAGCAATATTGATAAATGAGATAATGGACTTGTATGGGGACATAGTTATGACTGAATTCGATAAATCATGGCAAGCCCTTGTATGTCTTGTAAAACTATTTCTACCAAACCATCTGTGAAGCAACAGCTATTTCCTAATTTAATATAATCTTTCTTCAAATGACAATGTATTGTACTAGTGACTGAAAACCACTATCTGCTCTTGTTTTCATCACTCTATTAAATGAATCCATGGGAAGAGTTTTGGAACTTAAATGAATTAGGTTGATCATTTTCATTCCCTGAAAACTGGGTAAATTGAAGTCTATGGACTTAAGTGCTTTTTTTTTTCAGGTAAAGTTTCAGAATTATCATAGAATCATAGCATGGTAGAGTTGGAAGGAATCTCACAGACCACATAGTAGTCTATTCCAAATCTACACAGAACTCCCACTATAAAATACCCAACATGAAGTTGGCCATACTCTCTCTCAGAAGACCTTTAATTAGGAGAACCTCCTGAGGCAATTCATTACACTTTTGTATAGCTCTAATTATTAGGAATTTTTTTCCCCCAGATGTCAAGCCTAAATTAGCCTTATTGCAAATTTCTGCCCTCCAGGGGCAAACAACACGTCTAATCCACTTCTTCAATATAGCCCTTCAAGTATTTGGAGACAGCTATCACATCTCAACCTTAGTAATCTCTTCAATAGGTTAAACATCCCCAGTTCCTTTAATCAGCCCTTACATGAAATGAACTCAAGGCCCTTCACCAACCTAGTTATATTCTTCTGGACATTTTGTAGTTTATCAATGTCTCCACTGAAATATGGTGCCCAGAACTGAACACAATATAAAGACCATGTTGAATCATGGCAGAGTATAAGGCTCCTTTCACTTACTTGTTCCTGGAAGCCATGCCTCTCAATATAAATGGAGTTCACGTTAGATTTTTTTGGCTACCATCATATATTGCTGCCTCATTTTGAGTTTTCAGTCCACTAAATCTCACCACTTGTCTAACAATGTCTCCCCCATCTTGTATTTTTGAAGGTGATTTTTTAAAACTCAAATTAAGGCATTAGGCAATGTGTTTTACCCATCAAAGATAAAATAGGAACTAGTGAAATCAAAGGCACACTGAAGAGAACATTAAAACCAATAAATGAAAAACTAGTCGTTGATAAGAAGTTCTACAGCGAAAGAAAAAAGAACAGAAAGAGACGACTGAGAATTAAGAATAAAATGATTCCTAAATCACATTTGTAATCTCTCAGTATGTTATAAACTGGTTAACATTAAATGAGCATTTGAACTTGCGTATTACATCAAGGCATTGAGTTTATAATAATAACCACAATTTTATTGTGAATTTTGACCACGTATGTTCTAAAAACAAAGCCACTTTGCATCAGTCCTTTACTATTCAGCTATTCAGAAGTAGCAAGATTCAAGTAAATGTGTAAAGCCATGGTATTGTGACACCGTTCCTATTCCCAGCAAAGCATCAAACTACAGTGGTCATCACAGGCTTCTTTAGGAATGCTGGAAAATATTTTAATCCCCTTGCCCAAACTTTATTAGAACTTGGTACACAGGAGGTGCTTAATAAATGCTTGTTAATAGATTGACAATGTTGATTTTATTTTAAGTTCTATTCTCATACCTTCTTATTTTTTAAATTTTTCTACTCATTCTAGACTTTGTTTTAGCTGCATAGAAGCATTCAGGGGATATCATTAAATTACAGCAAACTATATAACGCATGCTCTACCTATCTCAAAGAATCAATTTATTTGGTGTTATTTCTACCTTAAAAACAATCCAACTTTTTCTTAAAAAGTTGAAATGCAATTTGATGACGAAGTCCGCTTCCCCAAGGGGAATGCTCTACAGAACTTGTGTTCATGTGGATTAAAGAAAACATAAAAATAGAGATGGCATGATTAAAATGCAGGATTGTCACTTACCCCATTCACCATGAGGAGCACCAATCCATTGGCTGTCGGTGTTCTAACTTCAATGTCAAAACGTGTCACTTGTCCAAATTTTCCTCTCCTTGTGATGTCCCTCACCACAGCATAACTTGAACCATCAAAGAAATAACTGGCAGCCCGGCTTTGAGTGAAGGCCAGTTTATCTCTGAAATAGAAACAATGAAACAAAGAAAATAAGATTATATGTATCTTTTGTTCTACTCAAGGGAGATGCTAACTATTTAATCTGGTACATTTTCTTAATGATCCTTATTAAATTTAGGTGAGGTGCCACTATTTCCATTACAGTAAAAAGGAAGAAACGTTACTTAAATGACTTGTCCAAATAGAGTGTTTTGTCCAGCCCCATAAACTAAGAGAATGGTAAAACTATAGAATATTAAACTCTTAAGTTTCAGGGCTGTTTCCTTTTAGGTTCTGTGATGTATAAAAAGTTCGAGAGACATAATTTCTGGGTAATTAATCATTTTATTAATTATAACCAGGGAATAATTAATAAAAGGATGGTCATTTGGCCATCTCATAATCCATAGTGGCCTGACACTTATATATTCTTGGAAGGGTGGGTGTTCCTGACAAATGTCAATCAACTCTGATTGGTTAACAATTAATGAGAAGAATGAATATTATAATGAGAGGTGGACCTATTCTAATGAGGGGTTGGGGGGACCTGACTTTAATTATGTCATTCTTACTCCCATACCACCCCCAGCCTTGGGCAATCTAGACAAAGGCTCTAACCTCCTTTCATCCCCCCAAGCCCTGGGTAGAGCACAATGGGCCAGAATTCACCCAGATTAAATTCTTTTTACTCTTTAATCAGAACTAATCTTCAGTAGTTGGGTGGGGTCTGAACAAGATTGAGGACAATGTTAAAATCCAATTTCATTATCAATGCTATTCTTCAGGGGTTGATTTGACCTAGTAGAGAATGAGGAAATAGGATGGGGGAAAAAAATCTTAGTCCTAATTCAATGATTGGTATTAGTTTAAGAGAGGAAATAATCACTTCTCTCGGTTCATAATATGAGATCATATACTTAAAACTGGAAGCTATCTTAGACTATTTCTAGTCCAGCTCTCTCATCTTGCTGTGCATGCACAGGAAGAAAAACTTTAGGTGACAGGCATGACCTCTTACTAAGCTAGTTCAAAACTAGCTTTTGTGAAGGAGATAGGATACACCAAATATCTGTTTGTACATGACCTCTCTTATGCTATTCTGTAGTTGTGCATGGCTCTCTTTACCTTTAAACATATCTTACCTTGCACTGGGTATTGATTTTGAAGGGTCCATGTTGTAGATGTGCTTAAAATTGTATAAGCTGATCACCTCATTATTCAAAGTGGACAACTCCAGATAGCCAATGAAACCAGGGAGGTTCAAACTAGCAGGGAGCTGTGTTGTAGAGAGAAGGGATATGAAAAACACACACACACACACACACACACACATACACAACAATTAAGGACTCCAATGCAGGGGGATTGTGGACTCAGTGATGGATTCCCAGGGGACTCTAGGACTAATAAAGACACTAGAACAGAGATGGTTGAGTAAGAAGACTTAATATTTCTATTGACATGAACATCTAGATTGTGGGAGTGTTGTGGGATCCTAAAACACCTTGTGAAAAGTGAAAAATTCTGTGAAGCCTGTACATGCCTAAATATCACAAAAACACAACCAGTTTCCCAGATCCTGGAGAACAGGGATGGTTTTATCTTATTTAATTTTTTTAAAAATCTTGTGTCCTTGATGCCAAGCACAGTCCTTAGCATATATTAAGAGTTGAATAATTACTTATTAATTGATTGATTCTTAGATATTTCCTCCAACTCCTGCCTGGGAAATATGGGCAGTCAGTTAAAAATTTTATGCTTATCTTCTGGATGGAAATGAGACTTAATTATTTAACGCCTAGGGAGTTGGAAGGCAATTACCAGCGGAACTATCAAGGGCAAATGAAGAAAGGATGGTTGCTCTATGGGTGGTGCTGTTGAAAAGCTATTTATTCTTTAAAAAGGAAACTACCACCTAGTCTAGTGTCATAGATGTTCTTAGAACAAAGAGTGCTAATTTGTGAAGGAAGACTTACAAGTTTGCAATAAAACAGTTATTTCATTTTGATCAAACAAATCTTATTTAAAGTTACTGTGTTAGAGCCTAGGAATATAAAGAAGAAAAAACCTTTATTAGAGCTGCTTACAGCCTAATGGGGTGTTGGTAGGTGAAAGAAATAAAATGTACACAAGCATGTATGATACAAGAGAATATGTGGTAAAGGCAAACAAGAGATCTGTACAAAGTGTTTTGAGATACTTTGAGGAGGAAGAGATTACTTTTATTTGTGTGTGTGGGTGTGTGGGGTGGTGAGGAGAAGTGATCAGGGAAGACTTCACAGAACAGGTGGCACCTGAACTAGATTTGTATCCAAGCAGCACAGTGGATAGAGTTATAGGCCTAGAGTCAGGAAAACTCATCTTCCTGAGTTCAAATATCATCTCAGACATATACAAGCTGTATGACCTTGGGCAAGTCACTTAACTTCTGTTTGCCTCAGTTTCCTCATCCGTAAAATGAGCTGGAGAAGGAAATGGCCAACCACTCCAGTATCTTTGCCAAGAAAACCCCAAATGGGGTCATGAAGAATCAGACACAACTCAACAACAACAACAACAACAACAACAAAATTCCTGTGCTTGCAGAGCTTAACGTCTAGTCAAGGGATGGTATAGATCTGTGGACTGAACTCATATGGAAAGGAGGGCCACTAGTCCATACATACAGATTCCTGCAGGCCACATATTGATTTAGTTTTAAAAAATATTATCTATGCTTTTCTATATTTTTATTTATTTTGTTAAATATTTCCCAGTTACAACTTAATCTAACTCCAGCTGCACTCAGGCATATTGTGGGCTCTATTGGCCTGTGGGCCGTGTGTTTGATACTTCTGGTATCATCACTATAACACAAAAAAAAGACATGTGCACTAGTCATTCTAGGCCTAGGAACTAGTGTTAACATAGAGACAGAAGAACACAGAGCATGTTAGTCTAGAGTATGTATCTGGATGTATCTGGTGGGGGAGTAATAAAACTGAAAAGGTGAGGTGGCACCTGGTGGTGGAGGGGTGGAATTTTAGGTAAAAGAATTTGAATTTTTCTTATTAGGAGAAAAGGAAGAACTGAAGCTATCTGAGCAGAAAGAAAGGAAACAAGCATTTGTTAAATGCCTATTATATGTGAGGCATTAAGCCAAGTGCTTTATAAATATTATCTTATTTGATCCTCTGGCAATGGGGAAAGTAAGTACTATCATCTCCATTTTATAGTTGAGGAAACTGAGGCAAAAGTTAAGTGACTTGCCCAGGGTCACAGAGTTAGTAAGTTTCTAAGGCTTCATTTCATCGTGGGACTCTATCTACTGAGCCACCTAGCTGTCACAGGAGTAATGACTATTTTGTATTTACTGATATTTTGTATTGATATTTTATATATATTTTATGTGTACATGTTATCTTCCCTATGGAATACAAGCCCCTCGAAGGCAGGGCCTGCTTAGTTTTTGACTTTGTATCCTCAGTGCCTGCCATATGGGAGAGTGGATACTTAATAAATGCTTGTTAATTGACTGATGAATTGATTGCTCAGCTTAATGGAAACATCTTTTCAACATCATCCAACCCTCTTCTAAGTTCATGCTTGCCAAGGAAAACTTCATCTTTAACTTGGTCTGCTCAGTGAACCTACTCTCCAAAAGTAAATGTCCTATACAGATAACTAATTTCCCTATTCTTGGACCATGTATTTATTTCCCTGATAAGTCTCACATGACACTTTAGAGTCTTGTTTTTTGTTTATATTCTTTAAAAGTTATATTTATCTGTGTATATGTCATTTATTTATATATCTTCTGTAGCACCTATGCCAAGGTATTGCATCAAACAACTGCTTCATGTATATTTCATGAATTAGTGAATGTATATGCCTCATGAGGAAGTGGGTATTTTAATTATGAATTAGTTTTTGGTGGCCTTGGTTATGGTGAATCAGTCCCCAGAGTCTTATAATCCCTGGAAAAACTGAGTGAGTCCAGAACTTGCTCAGCTAAGCACAAGATCCTGGCCTGTGGTGTCTCCAACAAGATGTCGCCATGCTGTGTGGTCCAGGCCAAACTAGACAGCCTTACTACTATCATATATGACATTTCATCCCCTATGGAGACCCTGAGTAGAAATTAGTTGAATTCTAAAATTTACATTGTTGGCAAAGAATAGAACCACTAACAGTGGGTTGAAAGTACAGCACTTCAACTGATAAAGTGAGTAAAAATGAAACAAAAAAAAGGTTTTTTAGGTGTCAGATTCAATGTCCTATTCACCAAACTAATGTGCCTCTTTTTGGGGGCATCAGACATGTGATGCCATTGGTATAGTGAGCTTCCCAATGAGGAACTAAATGTAGACTGGTAATTCTTTTCCACCTTGTGGTCTTAGAGAGTAGCCTGGGGACAATAAGAGCTTGAATGTCTTGCTCATTATGTGTCAGACACGGACACTTGTCATCTTGTTCTTGAGGCCAGCTTACTGGACGCTGCCTCTCAAGCTGCTGCTTATAATGAAAATTACAGTCACCTCGTAACAGAATCATTCTAAAGCTAAGAGGTTTGTAAGAAACATTATCACCTTCAGACAAATATACAGTAGTTACAATTTGTCTTACCTTAAAATTTGGTGGCACTCCACCAACGTAAAAGACAGTGTCTTCTGGCTGCAAATCAAGCAGGGAATCATCACCAGAGACTTCTCCTTTCTTGATAAACTTTTCTTCAGCTGTGCTGGTCAGGCTTGGGACTGTTAGGAATACCTTCCCATGTTTCCCTACCCTGTTGAAATAAATTGAGTTTGATTTAACAAATATTTACCAGGCACATACTGTGTGTCATCTATTGCACTAGGCCCAGGATAGAAAGATTAAAAAAACAAACTGCTCACGCCCTCAAGGAATGATTTACAACTTTTATTGGCCAAACAAGACCAGAAAAGTCTGTCTCTTTCTTTATGTAAAAATATTCTTAGCAGATATTTTCCTCATTGTTAAAAGGCAATGATTAAATTGCATAGCAATAATAAATATCCATAAGCTGCAGAAATCAATGGAAGGGAAGAAAAGACATCATATCTTGGGAATAAATTCATTGGTTTTGTTAGCTAAAATCTAAATAAATAGGAAGTTTCCCATTTGTAGGTGACTTTCAGCTTTTTTTTTTTCTGGAAGGAAAAAGAAGATAAAAGAGGTAATAGAGAAAGACATAAGAACACAAGAGAATACTTATACTGGAAGAGAAAGAAAATGTAAAGGATACAAATAGAAAAAAAAAGTTCCTGAGAATTTTCTTTGTCTTCTTGTAAATGTGTGTGTGTGTGTATGTGTGTGTGTGTGTGTGTGTGTGTGTGTGTGTATGTACTATGTTCTATTTATCTATCTCTCTATCTAACCAGCTAGAGCCCCATTTGTACAAATAATGAATCCTGTGAAGTGGACACATTAATTAAATTTTCATGGCATATTTCTATTGGGCTATAGTCAATGACTGTATTTTATATCATTATAACTTCAGATAGTGTAAATTCAAATACATGTGGCTACTTCATGGGATTCATCATTTGCACTAGTTAGGACTTCTTGTTTAGTCATTTCAGTCTTGTCCGATTCTTCCTGATCCCATTTGGGGCTTTCTTGGCTAAGATACTGAAGTAGTTGGTCATTTCCTTCTTCAGCTCATTTTACATATAAGGAAACTGAGGCAAACAGGATCAGGGTTAAGTGACTTGCCTAGGGTCACACAGCTAGTAAGTGTCTGAGGCTGTATTTGAACTCAGGTCTTCCTAACTTCAGACTTGGTGCTCTATCTACTGCATCACCAAGCTGTCAGTTGAGACCTAGCTGTTTACATACCTAACTCTCTCATGTCTCTCACCTATCTTTATATGTCATTAGACAGAAGGTCTTATAGGGAAGGATGTATATGTGTGTACTAGTATACTTATGTGTTCTACTACAATCAGAAGAATATAACAAAACTAGGTTCTCTGGAATACTACTTTGCTTTAAGAAATGATGAGCAGGTGGCAGCCTAACTAAAAAAAAATGATGAGCAAGCTGATTTTAGAAAAACATGGAAAAATTTGCATGAAATAATGAAGAGTGAAATGAACAGAACCAAGAGAATGTTGTATATAGTAACAACAATACTGTTCAAAGAATAACTGTGAACTATTCTAATACTCAAATCAACTACAAAGGACCTATGAAGGAAGATGCTATCTGCTTCCAAAGAAAGAACTGATAAATCAAAGTATGCATGATGGTTTTTACTATATCTATCTTTATCTATATATATCTATGTAAATTACATATGTATCTATACCCATATATACATGTACACATATATCTACATCCATATATCTGTGTCAAATGGTAGCCTTCTCTACTGTGGGGTGGGGAGGGAGGGAGACAGTTCAGAACTTAAAATGTAACAGAAAAATTAAATTAAAAAAAGAAGAAAAAACTGGGTTTTTATGACATTGGCAAAACAACCTATATCAGACATTGACTTTACCTTTCAATTTTGACAATACTGAAGTGGGCAGGCCAAGTGCTGACTGGTTTAGAGTCCAGAGGAATCTCCACATCTTTGTTTCCCAGATTATAAATGTATACCAGGTTATCATTCTTGATTGCAAGACCCATATAATCACTTTTTCCCTGAAACAAGAACGAGGCTGTTATGGAATATTAACAAATCATGTCTTCTGCCTTTTCTGTTCTTTTTCCAATACATGGTCGCCAATACAGAGGCAGTGTTCAGAAGGGGCACCAAGTTCTGATTTGTTGTGATCAGCCTACCCTGTTCGTGTAGGTTTGTTTGGACTATATTAGAACTGGCTCCAGCCTTCCGATAACATCCTGGGAACAGAGCTGAGTAACTGCAGATGTGTTTCAATAAAGTTGCTGAACAGAAGTCTGCTGGCTTTTGTTTGCTTGATCAAAGGAGCTAGTGCTGATTGATAGCATAACTCAAGACATTTTCATATAATATTTCATGGTAATACAATATGAGCAAACAGAGGTTGTCTTGAAGATCTGTGTCCCTGAAGGATTTATTTGAACTCCGCAGAGCTAGCAGTGAAAAGTTCATATAAAGTGACCCCAGAAAACCACACATAGAAAAGCAATTACTTGTTCTTGAGTCTCAAATTGGGTCTTTGTCACTAAGCTCACAGTCATTTTAGGTGAATCCATTCCAGGTGAGAAATTTTGTATGTTTGGAGACATTGCCTTAGAATCATAGAATAAGAACTGGAAGTGGACTTGGAGGTTATCTAATCATAGGATCAGAGATAACAGATTTAGAATGATCACAATAGACGCTATCATAGAGGATACGTCCAAACTTCTGTATTCTATAGCAAAGAAAATGGAAGTCTAGGGAAGTCAGGTGACTTTCCCAAGGTCATACAAGGTCATACTTTCCTAAGGTAGGAGACAGAGCTGGGATATGATCCCAGACTACTGACTCTAAATCGAGGGCACGTTATAATGTTCCAGAAAAAGATTAAAATTTTTTAACCTTTCTTTTATATGTTTTATCTTTAGTTAAAAGAAAACTTGAGGGGCAGCTAGGTGATACAGTGGGCAGAGCACTGGCCCTGGCATCAGGAGGACCTGATTTCGAATCCGGCCTCAGATACTTGCCACTTACTAGCTGTGTGACCCTGGGCAAGTCACTTAAACCCATTAACCAAACTTGATTATGCTTACATTTTTGCTTCCAAGATATAAGATGAATCTATCTGCATTCTCATTCTTCATTGCTTCCTTTGCTGGAGGCTTCATGTATAAGCTCATGGAAGTAAAAGCTTTTAAGTCATCCACGCTAGTTTTTGTGTTGACTTCAACTGCTGACTGACCATCAAACATCATGGAGACTTGAATCTAGAGACACAAAATATGTTAAAATGTTGTTTCATGTTAGATATTGAGTGAATGTTAGGAGTCAATGCTCTGGGGAAATTTGCATATTAATTATTGTTTCTTTTCTCATCTCCTCCTCCTTGCCTCTATCTTAAGTCACTGGATTCAGGTCAAACCAATTCAGTAAACATTTATTGAATGTCTAATATTTGCGAAATGAAAGGTGCTGAGGATGATGCAAAAATGAATAAGATAAGGTCCACATCCTCATGGGGTTTGCAACCTACAGAGAAATTAGGATAACTATAATGTGGTATAGGGACAGCAATAGGTACTAGACTTATGATTTCATTTGTTTAGGGAACTGCTAGAAGAAGAAACTCGTCTACCAGTGCAGCTCATTATCTTCTCTGTAACTTATAGTCTTAGAGAGTTGACTAGGTCACTGAGAGGTTGTGATTCATTACATAGCCTATATGTTTCAGGTATACAGGGTATCCCAAAAGTCTTAGGGTAGTTTTAAGCTATGAAAGATTAAAACTGAAAAAATACTTTGCTACACTATAAATATGTATACAGCAATGTATATTATATATGCACATATAAATACATGTTTATACATTTATAACTTATAAATACCACATATTTCTATATAACACATATAAAATATGTGATATTTATAAATATAATATATAATTAAATGTATTCATATGAGTATATATTTAATATATGCATATTTCTTCAATTTTAGACATTTTTAGAAACCTGAATCCAGCCAAATTATTGGTGGAATAAATACAAATATAATATATGCATGTATATTTATATATTATACATTTATAAGTATCATATATTTATATATCACATAAATATATCATATATTTATTTTATATATATCTATATATGTACACACACACACACACACACACACACACACACTTTTTTTGGGGGGGTCTAGAACTGTAATTTAATTGGTGTGGGGAACTTCCAGTGCAGAAACCCCCCTCTGCTAATGCAGATCAGAAACTTATATATAATTTACTATGTTATAGAGTTTCCTGGAGTACTTAGAGGTTAAGTGACTTTTCTAGAGTTCCTGTATATTAGGGGCATATTTTTCCTGATGTAAAAGCTATCCACCATGCAATTGTGCTTGCTATAAAAATGTTTAGGGGGATGGTTTCAGAAAAACATGGGAAGAAATATATAAACTGATGAAAAGCAAAGCGAGCAGAACCAGGAAAGCACTGTATATAGTAATGGCAATATTGTAACAATAATCAACTGTGAAAGACTTAACTACTTTGATCAATACAATAATCCAAGCCATTCCAAAGGCCTCATGATGAAAAATGTTATCCATCCACAGAGAGAGAACTGATGAACTCTGAGTGCAAATTAAAGTATATTTCTCACTTTATTTTTCTAGCTTTTTTTTTATATGGTTAGTATGGAAATGTTTTGCATGATTTCACGTGCATAATTGCTATCATATTGCTTACCTTCTTAGTGGGTGGGGAGGAATTGGGAGGGAAGGAAAGAATTTGGAACTTAAAGTTAAAAAAATTAAAAAAGAATGTTAAAAATAAAAGTGCAACTGAATTAGTGAATTGCAAGGAGTTTTCTCTTCAAACGATTCTGAGGCTGCCCTTGCCTTGTGGTCCATATGAGATCATGCAGCCCTAAACCCTGAGGCTAGAAAGTGGTACAAGGACATGAAATTAAACTCTTTGCTCTCAATATCTCAAAGGATTGATTGCTCCCTTCTAATGCTTTACCTTGCTGGCTACACTCCTGGTCTGTGCAATGAGCTCTCTGATCCTCCGAATGCTGTCTGAAACGTTGCTCGCAGGCCTCTTCTGCTCTACTGTGCGCAGCTGATCCAGGAGCTGAGGGACGACTTCTGTCAAATTTCTTACTAAAGTCAAGGAAAAAACACAGACTAGCTATAAATGTCTTGATATCACCTAAATTTCTAGGAGGATAGGTAGATGGATAGATAAATAGATAGATAGATAGATAGATAGATAGATAGATAGATAGATAGATAGATAGCTGGGTGGATGGATAGATAGATGATAGGTAGAGAGATAGATGGATGGATAGATGGATAGACAGATGATAGATGGATGGATAGCTAGATAGATAGGTAACTAAATAGATATTTAGATAGATAGGTAGATAGATAGATAGATAGCTGGATGGATGGATACATGGATAGATAGATGATAGGTAGAGAGATAGATGGATGGATAGATGGATAGACAGATGATAGATGGATGGATAGCTAGATAGATAGGTAACTAAATAGATATTTAGATAGATAGGTAGATAAATAGATAGATAGATGGATGGATGGATGGATGGATAGGTGGATAGATAGATAGATAGATAGGTAGAACATTAATTAAGCAATTACTTCGTACCAGGCATTGTACTACAACCAAATGAGGATACTCAAACCATCAGTTTTAGTGTAATATCAGGAAGAGTAAAAAATTTAAAAATGCTTTTCATCAGAAGAGAAAATAAACTGGGAAGCTAAGCTTATGATCAATATCTGTCCAAGGGTGTTATTAGTAAGTATTCTGGTGTCTGTATTACAAGGTTTGAGGCAAATTTTCTTAGGATAGAAACTCCTAGAATATAAAATCCAATCTTCTGCAAGAAACCTTTCCTAGTCCTCCTTCTGTCTGTGATTACCTGCAATTAATTCTCTATACAGGATGTTGCAAAAGTCTTAGTGCGGTTTTAAGCTTAAAACCACACTAAGACTTTCACAACACCCTGTATGTCTTGTCTGTACATAGTTGCTTGCGTGCTGTCTACCCCATTAGATAGTGAGTTCTTGGAGGTCAGGAACTCATTTTACCTTTCTTTTTATCCTTAGCATTTAGCACAGTCTTGGTACATATTGCTGTTGTTGTCATTGCTGTTGAGTCATTCAGTCATGCTCAACTCTTCATGACCCCGTGGACCAAATTGTCCCTGGGATTTTCTTGGCAAAGATACCGAAGTAGTTTGCCATTTCTTTCTCCAGTAGATTAAGACAAACAGACATTAAGTGACTTGTTCAGGGTCACATAGCTAGTAAGTGCCTGAGATCAGATTTTAACTCAGTTCTTCCTGACTTGAAGCCCAATGCTCCATTCATCGATCCATCTAGCTGTCCTGGTGCGTAGTGGATGCTTAAATGCTTCTTGACTCGACTCTCGGAGGGCAGGTACTACGCTATGTATATATACTATAAATGCATGTATTTACCAATGAAGAATTAGATAGAAGTAATGGTGTAAAGGATATCATCAGAGAAATTGACATGTATTAAGAGAGTTAACTTGGATCACCTGTGTGGTCCATTAGTATAAATGTAAAACCATGAGATTTAGAGGAAGGTCCCAAATGCACTGGGTGGACTCTCACTAGAGAATTTACTGGATGACATGAAAAAAGTTGCAGAAGGTGAGAAGGCATGGATGGGCTATGATTTGCAAGGTTGGAGGGGATCAATGAGAGCATAAAGCTAAGGGCAGTTTCCAACACCTCTATGTACTGTGCAGTCTAGGCATTTGCATGTCAGACAAAAGAAGAGCCTGGGACAAGGGGAGTGAGGATCCGTACTAAGTGCTCAGATTGCCGTGCCTTGCATTGCTGCCACTGGTGACAAGGCAGACATATTCTTATCCAGGAGGAAAATGGTGCAGGGCCCAGCATAGTACCAAGATGGTGGCACAAATAGCAATGGTTAGGAGGCAACCAGAGCCTATGTACTGGCTAGGCTATAGGACCACATGAAATCTGGGGGAAACCCTCCAGAGTCTTCCAAAAGTGTCTTGGAGGGCTGGAGGTAAGAGGAGAAGATGAAGGGGAATCAGATCAAAAGCAGCAAGAGTAGCTGTTCTATGGTTTGCACAGGGACCATCTGTTCATCTGGATGTCCTATTGGACTTGGGCCCCTAAATATTAGCTGGCTCAGGGAGAGAAATAATCTCTCTGGAACGAATCATAAACTCTCTGGCAGAGAACATGGATGGGGGCCAGAGAAGATTCCTCTGTTCTCTATTTTTGGGAAATACTTTCCTTAATTAAAAGAAATTAAGTCTAGTAATATCAAGTAGTATCTTTATAATATCAAATAGTCCAGGGCTAAAAAATAGATGTAGTATGTATAATCAATCACTGTACCCAAGCACATCTTTGAATTTTCCAAACCAATGTTATGTATAATGATGGAACTAGATTAATGATAATAAATGATTCTCTATTGAGCAAATTACTCCATTGTAATAGTCTGCTTATCTAGGGAAGGATAATTTCTTTCTAGGGAGGCAATGCTGGTTCCATTTAGCAAGTCACCTTATCCAGTAAACTAAATAACATTTAATTAAACTAAATACAAAATGAAAATAAATGAAAAAATAAATCACTTTCTAAAATCTTACTCATTATAAGGTTAGTCTAATGGTATTCATTTTTTTTTAACTAACCATGTGATTTCATTATTATAGGGAATTCCCAATAAGGAAATTCCCTTCACCAATGCAAGTCAGTAGTGCTTTGCAATTGAAGTCTTATAGCTTAGCCTGAGGCACTCTGAAGTTAAATGTCTTGCACTGAGTCACAACTAGTCTGTATCAAAGACAGAACTTGAACCCAGGACTTTTTTACTCTGAGGCTAGCTCTTTATCTGTTATGTTCTGCCTTTGATTTGTTGAATTAGTTGATAAAATAATTAAAACAATACACTTCCATGGGAAAAATAGTTTCAAAAATCTATATTTGGTTCTATATCTGATAGATATAAAAAGATGTATTTTAAAAATCCAAGTTTTCAGTGGCTAGAGTACAGGCCCTGAAGTCAGGAGAACCAGAGTTCAAATCTGGCCTCAGACACTTCCTAGCTACGTGACCCTTAGCAAGTTATTTAACCCTGATTGCCTCCCTCCTCTCCCCCACACCCCCACCAAAACAAAAAAAAAAATCCAAGTTTGGCTCGATGCCTGTTTGGTACATTCTGCTAGACCAAATGAAATTGAAATTTTCAAAACTTTTGGATTTTATAGTCCAGACACATAAAACTCATCTTCCATAAAGAGATACAATAGCATGATAATCTGTTTTTTAAAATGACTGTCATGGAACTTTGGGTTTGTACATTTAGAACTTTTTCAATAAAAGGGTATTCTTTAATAGAGGAAGATCCTATCATCATAGATTTAGGGACTATAGGTCCCTATAGTTATTTATTTTTATATAAATATAATATAGTACATTAATTAAAATCTTAATAATAATAATAAATATTACATATGGTATATAAAATATAATATAAATAATAAATATAAATCTATATTTAGGTACTTTGGTTTGGGACTATAGAGGCCACTGGCCTCTAAGATGAGGTCTAGAGAAGGGAAGTAATTTTCCCAAGGTCACCTTGTTTGTAAGTGGCAGAGCAGGGATCTGAACCTAATTCTTCAGACTTCAAATCCTCCACTCCTCTCTTCACTGTATCACATTGCCAAATTCATAACTCTAATGGCTAATTCCAATACCTAACCAGATATCAGAACGTTCTGTATAGTACCTGCATCTCTAGCAGAGTCCACTGCAGTGTTGTAGGCCGAGGAATCAAAATGGTGAAAGCTCTGTGACCAGTTGCTTAGATTGTTCACCATTGGGGTGGTGGCTTGGCCTACCACCATGGTTGTCTTCTCAGCTTCTGCAATGATTCGCTTTGAGTGATCCAGACGTTGCTCTGCATCCCCTGATTATGCAGACCATAAATAGTGATTTACCTTTTAGAGAAACTGGACATTTATTTGTAGAATGTGCAAATTCATTTACTGAAGGGAGAATAATTTAGTTCGGAAAGGTTTGGACCATTGAATTAAATCTCAATGTTTAAATATTAAATATCAATTAAATATAATAAATATTACTTAAATTAAATTTTTAATGTTATCATTTAAGACAGATATGTGCGTCTATGAAGGGCTACTAATCCTTCAGAGACAAAATGTAGATTATGGCCCTGAAACTCTTAGTGAGGTATGATGTTCTCTTGACAAGGTTAACTGCTTTGTCAAGGCTGATTCCTTGTCATCAAGGTTAACATTGATGAAAGTCTTTGTTCTGGTACTGCTGGATAAGGAGTATTCCCACTGACCTTTTGACACCATGTCCTTGAACTTGGCCTTTAACAGGGAGAGCAGAAACAGACTAGATAGAACTGGACCTGCCAGTGGGCTAAGGACAAAGGCTACAAATGGAGAATCAGACTCAGTTCCCTGGAGAAGAAGCTTGTGCATCTATGAGACCTCTCCAGGGAAGGAAGTGGCCACTGGGATGGTAGTATACAGAGGCAGCTTTAGAGTGGCAAAAGGTACTTGGTTCAAACTGGGAGCAATAGGAATGTAAGCCAGCAGTGGTAGAATGGCCAATGTTGACATTTTTGGACCCAGCCTTTTGTGTCTAGACTGAAAGTCCATTCCTGGAAAATGCCAAGTCCCAGGATAGAGCCAGTTGGACCTGCGTGGCATCAATGTGAAGAAATGAACCTAGACTTTTACTTTGCACTGAGATTATGAGTTATGAGACATATTAAGGCATCCTAAGCGTTTTCCCCTGTTGGGTGGTAAATGGTTGACACCAAGGTAATACTGTAAGTCAGTGGGACTGCATATGTTTCTGGGGAAGATGAGAATTAATGGAGTAAGAGGGAAAAATATTTTGACTGTTTATGGACCCAAGTACAAGTCTTTTGTGTTTTTGTAAGGTTAAATAAAGCCTGTCCTATATTTAAAGTGTTGTTTTCCTGAGTGCTTACAAGGGAGTAGAGGGCCCTTCTTTTTTGCTGTATATAGCTGGACATGAATTCAATACTGCTGCTCCTAGGGGAGACCTTGTGTGGGTGCATAAGCCAGAAAGAATGGGATTAATGTGAAGACCCCCAAGACTGAACCTGAGTGCTATAAACTCAGAACTCTTTTTGTGAATCCTGGGTTTCACAAGCATTATTATTACACAGGAGGGTTTTTTTTTAAATCTAAAATTGAACATCACACTGCCCCTTTATTATATCTAGAAATACGTTTACAAAGAATTCACAAATTTCTCTAGGTTAGAAATCATAACGGAAAGGCCAGGGGCAATATGCTCCTGAGGTCTTAATAGCATGAGTATTTGAAAAATAGTTTGAAGATCACAGGAAACCCAAATTTCTCTTTCTTAGATTGTTCTTAGGTGAGTTTTATTTTTTCTTTCTTTTGTAATGAAGCTTTCTAAAAAATGGGAATCCATTTAGCCCTTCCTTCTTCTCCCCACCTCCATTCCATGCCCCATTCTCAGTATGTGGAACTCCAGTGGGTTATTGTAAATCACAATCCATGTATTTGATTCAGCTGGGCAAATCTTCCCTGTCTTGTAACATGTGAAGTTGGAAACAGAGTTGTAACCCTTCCAGTGCTTGGGAATGCACTCCTGCTCTCTATCACTTATTTCCCTAAGATAACACTATAGTCTCAGATCAGGCAAGACAAATGCCAGGTTTTTTAGTATGGCTCTGTGACTTCACCCACACAACGTTAACATGATAAGAATTTGAGTGTGGAGTGTTGAAGAGACTTCCACGAACAGTTAAGGTCAAAGAAATGATGGCCAAGTTTGGGCATTCAGCATGAGCTCTAAAGAGGCTGCTACTTCCTGAAGTGCTGTAGGTCCTCATTAGAATATTATCTTTCATGTGGGTTCAGTGGTTAATATGATAAACAAAAAGATAAGTCTTGCTTTTATCGATAGTCTCTTACCTCTCTCTGCTGCTTGAAGTTTCTTAATAGCTTCATTTAGCCTGTTTTTCAGAATACTCTTTCGAGCCTGGGCTCCATCCACACGCTGGCTGGTGTCGGCCACAGCCTGCTCATCACCTTTGGATAAAAAGGAGAAAGAAGTCTGATGGAGCTCAGAAATCTTAATTTAATTGAAAGCAATGCCAACCATCATTTCTAAACCTTGCTCTTCTCCTGCTGTGTCATCTGTGATAGCATATTTTTCATTTAGACCATCTCTTTTTTGAAGGCAGAAAATATGTAAAAAATTGAGAACACACCAATTCATTGTGATAAAAATTATTCTGAAGGAGTTGACTACTTAGGATGAAAAGGACTTTGGTTGCATGTACAAAACCAAACATTAGTTCTAAGAAGGTCTCAACCACAACTTTTGATCAGCTGATCAGAATGGCCAGTCTAGACTATGATACAATTGGAGAAGACTTGGATGAATCAGATATCAATGTGATGTAGCCAGGCAGTGTTGATGAGTTGGATAAAGAATAGTTTTGTACTTCGGCATATCAGTATAGACTTTTGGTTGTAAGTTAGGACTGTCCTGAGCAAATCAAGAAGGTGGTAATATTTTATTTGTACTTTTCATACAAATATTTGTAGACAACTACCATGTTTCCTGCTGAGTCCTCTTTCCTTCAATCTAAATGTGCCCAGTTCACCTTTACCTATCATGTACTTAAGGCCATTCACTGCCCTGTTTTCCCTGCTCTGGGTACTCCACTTTATCACCAGGGATAGGGATAAGGACTGAACTTGTGATTTCATTTGAATGGAGGGGAGGAGAAAACTCCTTTTGTCAATTTAGGCTAGCACCTTCTCTGTAATTTATAGCACTGAGGCTTAAGTGATTTGCCCAGTTATGGAGTCTAGTTTGTCTTAAGGCAAGACTTGAATCCAGTTCTTCCTAACTTTGAAGTCTATTTTTTATCTCTTGAACCACCATGTCATCTCTCTAGTTTAAAGTCCCAGGCAAAGATGTGGCTATTAACATTCAACAAAATATAGCTTCTTTATACCTCACTATGCTTCCTTTCTCCTCCTGAATGACCCTTGCAACTTCCTTTTGCTATTAAATGATGTAAGCAGTGAATTTTAATGTTTATTAGAGTAGTCAATTGTCCTTATGTGCTATGCATGCTTCTAACAGAATTTAAGCTCGTTAAGAATATGGACTTTTATTTTATTTTTTTGTTTCCCCAGAATGTAGCTCAGTGCCTGGTACATGGAAAACATTTAATAATGCTTCTTGAATGAATGAATGAATGAATGAATGAATGAATTACTACCTAGCCATGTCATCTAGTAGAAGTCATAGTCTATATCTGTTTTTGCCACTCTAGGTGTTGCTGGGTATTTCATAGATTGTGAGGAGTTTCTTAATAAATACTATTCAGAAATGTTATTTAATCTCATTGTCAACTAATTTCAGCAAGCATTAATTAAATACTTATACACAGCACACTATGCTGAATGCTGGGCATAGTATGGTCCAAATGTACAATTTTTTTTCAAATAAATTTTCAATTCTTTTACCTATTTCTAATGTCAAAAGGGATCTGCTGAGGTACAGAGCTAGAGAAGAATTGGATCAATAAAGTATTTGGACACTTTGACAGATGATGGAGAGGGTTATTCACATTTGGACACTTGAGGCAGAAAATGATTCTGAAGAAAATAGGCCTTATGAAAGAATTCTTTTAAACAGTATGTACCATAGTGAATTAAAAAAAAATTATGGACTATTAACTACTTGATAGAAATTGGGGAAATATATAGTTGGTAGGACACAGAGGAATATGATATTGTCATGTTAGTTTTTACAGCCAATTGAAGATAGATAAGAAATGAACAAATGTTAAACACACCATTAATTATAATGTGATAGGAAAAATAGCATTGGATTTCCCAATATTTACTTTAGGCACAACTTTTCAGGAACAGACCTATTGCATAAAGTGAGGTATACCTGTACATTTCCTCCTCCCATCTGCCATCCTGAAATGCCTACTACCAAAATGAGGAGAGATCTGAAGAGGCAAGTCCATGGAATAAGGTTATAAGCCCTATTAATTGTATAAAAAGGCATATATCATTGTTACAGAGAGATTTCTCTGGACATACAACATGGAATCCTGAAGAAATATCTTATCTTCAGTTAGTCTATAAGAGGTTATTCCCACGAACTTCAATGACACATTGTTGAAAAGAGAAGAATTACTTTGGGAAAGTCCATCTTCCATATTATCAAAGGGGAATGAAAACATTTAGGAAACTGTGGCAGAAAGTCTCATGTGCCCCAGTTAATTTCAATTGATTATGGTCTTCAAACCTTGGGAGAGAAAAGCAATGTAGTGATAAAGAAGCATTTGACTTCAAAATCTTTAGCTAGAAAAATCTATTCCTTTATCGAAGGATGAGCCTGATAGATGTGCAGCATACACATGAAAGAAATCAGAATTAATGATGAGGTTCAAAAACATTGGCCTTTCAATTTTGATTCAGTAAAAGAACAGTTGCTTTAGAAAGATCAAATAAATAGACTATTTAAAAAACTTATTAAATACATTTGCTATTCTCTTAAACTGCAAAAAAATACAAAAAATTGTTATAGGCTTGAAAAATAAGCTTTCAAAATGTGATTATATGAAAGTTTCAAATCCTAGCCTATATTTTACAGTTTGTAGAACTGAAACTCTATTTGTAATTTTGACACGCTCAAAAGGGACCTGCTGAATAGTTAACCTTCGATTAATTGATGACATAGTCATAAACTATTAGAGTTGAAATCAACCAGCAAGCATTTATTAAGTGCTAACTATATACCAAGCACTATGTTAGTAATTGTGGATAAAAATACAAAAATCAAGCATCCAAACAATCAAAACTTCTAGATTATAGTTTTTCACAGTAATATTTTCATAGTAGTATTTGTTTCATAGTAATGTGTCATAATGGATAGATAGCTTGACTTGGAGACAGGTAGACCTACGTACAAATTCTGTCTCTGATACTAGCTGTGTGACCAAGACCTAATCACTTACCATCTCTGAACTTCTAAGATTTCTCTATTAAGTTATCTTATTATAATTTCAGAGATGGAAGGAACTTTACTGGTCATGGAGTGAAAATGCCCTCAGTAGGTAGATTTGAATGAGCATTTCACTGATGGAATCACAGATCTTTGAGGTATAAATGTGATATATTACTGAGTGATGATATAAATACAAATGAACTTAATATCAGAATTAAGAATTGATATTTCCAATTTTGACCAAATAGCTCCATCCTATCAAGTTTTTGACCTCTTGAATAAAACTACATAAAAATAATTGGATCTTTGCATGATAATTCAAAAGACCTTTTAGAATCTTGTAGTACTTCAGAGTGATACATTTGATCATGAACATAAATTATGATCATGTAATGTCTTGGATCAATCACAATTAGTGTTCATAACAATGGCCATCAGGTGAGATCCTGAAGCATCTAATGAATCATCCAAGATAGATTGAATCATTCAATGCAATTTTATTTCAGAGTCCAAAAACTAGATGGGATGTATCAGATTTGGCTTACATCAAAAAGCTGGGTTACACAAGTTAACTTGGTAACTGTGGGGCACACAGATACAAGGGGGTGAGATGATTTCATGTACAGGTTGCCAGGCAAAGAGAAAGTTCAAGGTCCAAGGAATATGACTGAAATTAGTAACACAAAATTTAGGGAATATGAAGGAATTGATACTTTGTCTAGCTTAAGCTGCTTCTCTTAAAAGTGGAGGGATAGAGCTTTTTATGTCATTTTCCTGGCTGGGCTCACATCCTCATTGATGCTGGGGGAAAGTGTGGCTGTACTTTCTCCTGACTCAGTTACTCCCATGAATTGCTGGTCCGTGTAGGATGAGCTAATGATTTGTGGGCAAGGATGGAAATAAAAGGCCAGATATCATCAATTTATAATAGATTGGAATATTCATATAAATAGTTTTAAGGTTAAATATTGCATTCTTTGAAAATTAGTAATAATTTTAATAACAAAATATTTTATTATCCAGAACACCCCATTCACTTATAATTCCAGATAATACAAAGTGCTGCATTTTATTAAAATTAAATTATTTTCTTTTTCATTCATTAAATCTTATCAGGAAATACTGATGTATTATTCTGTTTTAGTATTATTTACTCTTTAATGTTAGGATTCTGAAATGCCTTTCCAAATTCAGCAATGGTATTATAGGAAAAACCAGGAGGAAGAGGATATATTTACTAGAATCTGCTGTTGCTTGCAATGTCTTGGCTTGACTGAGAAGATTTTCGCTTTCATCTTTATGGTAAGTGATCTGAGTGTCAATCCCACCTACAGCCTACAAATTAATGGGAAAAAGAGAGTGAGAATCACAGCAGAAATTTAGCTTTTCATAGCTTTGGGGGCTAATTTGCCTAGACATCCTCCACCAAATTCCTCCAACTCTGTTTTCACAGCTCAGACTAAGGTCAGATGTGACTATGAGAAAATAAGCTCCCTGGTGTTTCTAAATTTCCCTCTCCCCAAATGCTCCCTCCCCCCACTTAAGTACTTTTCAAGGATAGCTCAGTATGGAGTAGACATCTGATCTACAAGACTGACCTGTTCTTTGTACTGTTTTCTCCATGGACTTAGATCAAACCATTTTGGGGAGGGAATATGGTATTTGATGCCTTTGATCTACCATCACTTGAATAACACAGTTTCAAAAACCATACATTTCAAACCTAAATATCATAAATAAAACCGATCTTTGCTCTTTCATTTTCCCCTTGACCTTCCCCGACCTGCCCCAGTTTCTGCCTTCCTCTTCCTCTCTCTTCCTCTTCTTCACCTCCCTACCCTTTTGACACACGCATCTAAGAAAGCAGACAATCTGAAGCAGAGCCTAAAGACTTACATCATTGACTCTGTCTGTAATGCTCAAGGCTAGTACTGCTGATTCATTGGCCTCATGGACATAGTTGATGATGTTTTCATAGACATTTGATGCATCTAGTGCCTTCTGTACTAATCCATTAGTATCCAATCTGTGCAGACTTCTGTGAAAAAGATGGAGGAAAAAACATGTTTTTCATTTTTATCATTTCTCCTTCCTACTCCATACATCAATCAATCATTCAATCAATCAGAAAAGCATTTATTAACTGCTTACAAAGTGCCAGGCACTGTGCTAAGTCCTGGGGATATATTGAAAGGCAAAACCAGTTCCTGCCCTCAAGGAGCTTATGTTCTGATCAGGGAGGCAATATGTAAAAGGTACCTACAAGATATGTAGAGTAACTGGAAGGTAATCTTAAAAAGGAAGGCTCTATCAGCTTGGGGATGGGAAGGGTTGTGACTGAAAAAGGACTCCTTATGAAATAGGGATGTTTCAATTTTTTCTTTCTTAAAGGTAGCAGATTTGCTTCCTTATTTTTATTTTTGAATGCATGTTTCCTAGCAGTGATTTCTTGAGCCATTTCTTTTCTTTAGGTGCAATGATATATCTGTAGCCTTTTTCTGCCGCTATCACTATTCAGTTGAGGCTGCTACTATGTGTCAAAAGCAATCTCTGCCTTTGTGGAGCTGACTTTCTAATAGAGGGAGGTCACACAGACAGGAGGTTATAGCTGTAAGTCAGATGAAAAGTCCCAGGGGTCATTAGAGTACAGCAGCAAAACAGGTGGAAATGCATCTTCTTTAATGCTATTTCCCTTGAAAAAATCATATCTGTTTGTCGAACCAAATGGTTCAGCAAGACAGAGTCTTCAGCAGCTCTAGATGCTCAAGATATGGGGGTTATGGCATCCATAGAGGCAGTTACCGGGCCCTATCTCCAGAAGGATTGCTCCTCTGGATAATGGCTTCAGGCACAGGGCTGGAAGCAAGCACAGGCTTGGGGGTGGGAAGGAGTGCTATTCCTGGGACTCTTGGTTTGCCTGCCTGGTGGTGGCATTGGGTAAGAAGAACGTCATCTATGACCACTCATTAATGTCATTTGCAAGCATATTTCTCTCTTTTTATACTTTAATATTTATTTGCTCTGTTTTTGGCCTTTTTAATATTGATCAAGTATTATTGAACAAAATAATAACTGTGATTGTGGTGATTAAGGAATCTTGCATGATTTTAATGTGTACTGAGGGTTGCCTTGTTGAAGTAGAGTCTCTCAAGTAGTGTCTTTCTCTAATGTGGTCAGATTTTTTTAAAAAAAATCCGAATAAACAATAAACATAGTGGGATCTTAGAGTCGTTATATCTCCAAGTCAATTATGTAACTATGGAAAAGTGATCTATTATTGAAAATTATCTGTAAAATGCCTTCTCTTCTCATCTCATATTTTCATTAAGGATACTTCCACACATGCATACTCTTTTATGGAAATCAGGAACTAAATGTATGGGTCAGTAGCTGCTGATGTCATCAGATTGCCTTTTTTTTTGAGGTAATAAAATAATTTGTGATAGTTTCCCATTCATTTATATTCTTCTCTTCTTTGAATGATCTTGAAAATGGATCTTGGAGTGCACTTTTTATCTGTGATGCCTTCAACATTGGCTTCTTGAGTATATATTTGATCAGAAACAAATGATCTTCCCAACTTCATCTTCTTACATGCCATTTCTATTTCCTTATAATGCACACTTGAATCACTGATGATGCGAATAGATTGTTATAGAAACGCTGGGAAGTCTGTTCCATTTTTGCCATTTTGTTCTTTTTTCAATTTCATCTAGAAATGTCCTTGGGATGAACTATTTAACTGGACCTCACTCATACTAACAATACATCACATGACTCTTATAAAAGACCAATAAAATGGGCAAAAATATGTTGCACATGTGTAGTAGAATGACCCTGTTTGATTATGATTATAACTATGAATAATTTTAAAACTTGTTTACATTTTTATATTAAAAAAACTTTACAGTTTACAAAGCATTTTTCTCCCAGCAACTCCTGTGAGGGATGTAATACATATATAATTATTTTAAGTTTACAGATAAGGGAACAGAGTCTCAGAGAGATAAAGAGACTTGCCTATAGTCACAATAAGTATCAAATGTGACTTGAACTTAGTTCTCCGGATCATAACTATTGGTTTTTCCCACTACACCACAGTTGTCTGTTCTGGTTGTGTGTGTGTGTGTATGTGTGTCAATGTTTATAACGTTCTAAGCCCGTGTAATTTTTCATCTCTCCCTTTTCAAATTGTCATGTCTACTCTTCTCTGTTTATATGCTGTTTATCTCTATGCTCGATTCTTTTGTATTGTTTTGTCTTTATAGCAAGAGAACCTAGCAGAGTACCTTGAATATAATTTGTTGTTGTTGTTCAGTTGTTGTGTCTGACTCTTTGTGAACTCATTTGGGATGGGTTTTCTTGGCAAAGATATTGGAGTGGCTTGCCATTTTCTTCTTCAGCTCATTTTGCAGATGAGGATACTAAGGCAAATCAGGTTAAGTGACTTGCCCAGGGTCACACAGCTGGAGAAGTCCAAGGCCAAATTTGGGCTCAGGAAGATGAGTCTTTCTGATTCCAGGCTCAGCATTTTATCTATTGTGCCATTTAGCTGTCCCCTTAAACATTATAGCTTCATAAATGATTGTTGGATATCATTGGGATGCTTGATTTAATTTCAGAGACAGACACCAAATATACATTAATAATAGACAATGATAGTGATAGTTTTGTTTTCTTGAAAGTGGACATTTCTCAATGTATTGGTTTCTGTCTCTGCTGCACAAAATCCCGTACTGTGCTCATTTGATAAATGTTGAATCATATTCATAACTATAAATGCAGATGTATCTCTTATACAATACACAAATGCTCTGTGGTTTCTTTAGCAGAGAAAGCTTCTCTACTAACAGAATTAACACAGAGTTAAACCCACCTATGAATTAGTATATAATTCCTCAGGAGTTTTCTGAGGCCCATACAGGTGAAACGACCCAGCCAGTATTAGAGTTAGAGTTTTGAACCTATGTTTTTCTGATACCCAGTCACATGCTCTATCCATCACATCTTACTGCCTCTTCTTAGAGTCACAAATATCATATATTTTGCTATGATTATTAGATTATTATGTTGTGGATCACATTAGAAATGATATGCTTTTATGGAACTTTTTAAATAACTTCCCTGGAATCTTACTATTTACTAAAAGGCAAAGAGATAGAGATTGGACCTATGATTTCATCACTACACGGAACTTCCAGTGAAGAAACCTCCCAAACAATTTATGTAACCATCTTCTCTGTAACGTATAATTATAGAGAGCTGCCTAGAGCAGCCCAGAGAGGTTATGTGACTTGCTAAGGATCACATGGCCATAATGTCAGGGCTAGGACACCTCTGACATGCTCACTACAAATTAGGTTTTTTGTTTTTGTTTTTTTTTTAAAGTTGGTCTCTTATATTCTCTATGTGAGAAGCTAGTCACTAAAATAACAAAAGAATCCCAGAGGACAGACCTCAGAAACAGCATAATAATGTTTTTTCCTCCCAATTTTAAGCTCCTCAAGATTAGGAACTATTTAATTTCATTTCCATCTTTGTATCCTCAGTGCTTGGGGCAGCTAGGTGGCACAGTGGATAGAGAGCTGGGACTAGAGTCAGGAAGACTCATCTTCCTGAGTTCAAATCTGGCCTCAAATGCTTACTAGCTGTGTGATCCTGGGCAAGTCTTTTAACCCTGTTCACCTCAGTTTCCTCATCTGTAAAATGAACTGGAGAAGGAAATGATAAATCACCTCAGTATCCTTGCCAAAAAAAACCCAAATGGGGGTCACAAAGAGTTGGACATGACTGAAATGACTGAACAACAGTTCCTATCATAGTGCCTTACACATTGTAAGTCTATGATAACTATTCATTGAATTTACTTAAAAATCTTCCAATATAGTAGCAACAACACTATCAAAAATCCCTTAATAAATGTTCTCTGTGTATATAAGCTAAATGCAATATTTCTAAAAACCAAGATATCACTTAAAAAGATTTGTGTACCCTACCCTGGAGTGATCTGAAAGTCCAAAGGGTTAAAAGTGAAAAGAAAATAAACCTGAAAACACTTAAAATTCTTGATAATAGTTGGTTTAAGAGTTGGTGAAAATGTGAAAACCAACATTGTTTCTTGTTTTATCCATCAGTTTTCCCTTTTCTTATTTATAATTTCTAGTTTTCAAGTTCTCTCTGTAATGTTCTCAATGTTTTTCTGTTACTTTGGGTTCGTTAAGTCAATTCCAATTCCATTCTTACAATTTAGTTAACATTTATTGATTGCCCAAAGGGTACAAGGCACTCTATGAGGTGCTATGAGGAAAATTGTCAATTGATTTTCTCTTAATAGGTGTTGAAATCAAATAGTTCCTGCTAGGCATAGTTGAATGGTTCTAGTACTCACTAGAAGTCAGTTTCATTCCTAATTTCCAATTAGCTTCACTTAACATCTTAGGTATGGAAAGTTAACCTCTTTGCATAAAAGGTATGGCTGATAAGAGGATAAGAACATATGAAAGTACTTGATGTCTTAAGAGAAAATATTTTACATAGCATATCCTGGTTTCACATTGGTGAGAGTAAGAAATTACCTATTTAGCTCATCAGCCTGTTGCTGAAGGTCCTGTGCATGCTCTACAGCCCGCTGGACCAAGTTATGATCGAGGGTAGTCAAATTAGAGAGTTTGTCTTGTAGCTCTTTTTTGGCTCCATCTATTTCTGCATAAATTCCTGAAGCATTCTAAAAAAATATCAAGATGAACATTAATAAGAAGATAAATTTAATAGAACTGCAAAATTGTTACTCCTAGGAAACACCCCCCCTTAAAAAAATAACAACCAAGCATCATCTTCTCAAATTTGAAGAGCAATTAAGTTTATCTCTGAGAATATATGTGGGACCAAGGTATTCTAAAAAAATAAAGAGCAATAACACTGTTCTCTGTTATATTTTAGTTCTTCTATACCACAGTGTGCATTCTCTACCTTTGAATGATGCAAAAAGGGCGCTATAATGTTTAACAAAAGCTTGATGAAAATGAAATTGACCATTAAATATAAGTTCTGAAAACCTGAAATTGGATCATTTCTTGAAAATTATCTTACCTTTCATCTTTTCTTTTCATTGACTCTCATTAGACATTTAGTAAGGGTATTTTTTTTCTTATGATTAGGTATCACTTATGAAAAAGTTATCCAACTCAGAAAGGTTTGATCTAAATTTTATAAGTATAAAAAGTAGCTCGCATGTTTCCCCGTTACTGATTAGTTACACTTAAGATAATGTTCCATGTCAGAAACAGTTGAAAGCTGCTTAAAATAAATTTCATGGTGGCATAATTGACAACATTGTTTTAATATTTAATAATTTTTTAATAATGTGAGACTTATCAAAACTAAAAATCCACCTTGATTAAAGATGATCCATAAGGTAGACAATAAAATGATTTAAAAAGTGAAAACTTCAATCACAAATTTCAGAGTTGAAAAGCACTTCAGTGCCCATCTAGTTCAACATATATCTGGAAAAGAATTCTCTCCACAGCATACCTCAAATTTTTTTTAATGCAGCCTTTTATTAAAGACCCTCAGGAGGGGACCCCTTTTAGTTTCTGAGGTAGCCCATCCTAAATTTGGATAGATCTACATACTAATATTATTGTAGTTACCTAAGTTAAGGGAACAGTGATCAAGATTGTTCAACCACTCTTATGTGCTCTTTTAAGCTACTGTCTTCTTGCCCACACACTTTATTGCTTCTTGGGGGGAAAAGTAGTATCAAAGAATCTGTAATTCTCTTTATTGTTAGCTCTAAGCCCTCACAGGGACAGAACTTCTGGCAAAACGGCTGTGTTAGAGCTATCTCTATCCATTCTGTGGGTATATTTTCTCTACAGCTTGCTCTTCTCAACTATATTTCCAAAAACATACCCTACCATGAAATACCAATGGTCAACACTATTTATAAAGACGTAAGTATTTAAAACATATAAGGTAGACATACTTTCCCAAGACCAGAGAAAAAAAGCTTCAGATTCCCATGAAGAAGTTCAAAGGGAGAAAGCAAATACAGGATTACCATCTTGGGTGGTTTGTAGTCTGAGAGGTGATTTCAGCCATATAACTTCTACTTCAAATACCTCATGCCTAATTTATTCAAACTGCATGACTCCTAGATGGCTGACCCCTTTCTTTCTTCTTTCTGCTGTCCCAGCTCCAGGTGCCTTTCTTCAGCTGCATATGTCTTCTTGTAAAGTCAGAAGTTAAATTTCTCTTTGAGTCTCTTTCCTGGACTCAATGAATTGGCTTGTAAAAGCCATAGGTGGCTATGCCATCTAGTATAGCCAATTATTCTTCCTCATCTGGAAATTAACTCAAAGGACTAATTTGTATCTACCAGGACCTTTAGATAGTCTTGGCAAGGTTGCTTTTATATAGTTAACCATCTCATTTTCTATCTCCTTTCCTGTGATAAGCTCTGTGAAAGACCAACTTTCTTACCTTATTGTTATTGCCATTAACAATAACAATAACCAATATTTATATGGTTCTTTAAGGTTTTCAAAGCATTTTAAAAACATTATCTCATTGGAAATTCACAACCCTGTGAAGCAGAGGTTATTATTATTCTCATTTTACAAATCATAGGACCATAGATTTAGAGCTGGAAGGGACTTTAGAGGTCATGTAAGCCATCACCTTCATTTTACAGATGAAGAAACTGATTATGAGAGAGGTTAAGGGATTTGCCAAAAGTCACAAACAAAGCCAGTAAGCATCTGAGGTAGGAATCAAACCCAAGTCTCCCAGACTCCAATTCCAGTGTTCTCTCTATGGCACAGACTGCAGTTTCTAGGAATTAATTCTGGTTTTGCCCTTTGGGGACAAACAGAACAAGTTTAATCTCTTTTCCAGCTGATAGTCCTTCAAACTTGGGAGAAGGCTATTATGTTCCTTCTAAGCCTGCTCTTTATCAGGTTAAAACAACCAATTCTTTCAAGTGATTCTCACTTGGCACTTCATCATGCTGGTTGCTTTCCAGATGATTAATCAGTGTCCCTTTAAAAATGTGGCACCCAGAATTGTACACGATATTTGAGGTGCAATCTGACCAGTAATTAATTAGCTTGTTTCATATCAGAATATTAACTAATTAGGTTTTAATTTGTCTTCCCCGATCTGAGTTTCCCAGTTTTCCAAGTATGTAATCACATATTGAGTTGACCCAGGTAGTTAGTTACCTTAATGACATCACTTAGCTCAGAAATGGTCAGACGAGGGATTTCCAGAGATTCTGCAGATTCACTCAAAGAAGTGTTCACCACCTCTACCTGTTCTTTGACTCTTTCATGTTGTTTCTGGACAGAGAGAATATGGGAAAGAGGAAGAGAAAAAAATGTGTGTTTTTTTTTTAATTAAGGACACCTAAGAGTAGGAGTTATAGCTTTTGATAGGAATTTGTATTCTTGTGATATCAAGCAATGCAAAGGAAGCACAAGAATACAAATATAGATTTGATTTATTAAGCAATATTACATAGTACAATGGATTGAGGATACTAAATATATAGAAAATATAAATGTTAAATCCTAAATGCTTCCATTCTTCAATGCATATATCAAATACTAACCTTAATTAAAGTATATCTAAAATATATATACTTTGTATATAAGTATATGCACATGTGTATGGTTAGTACGAAATGCTAATTTTAAATAGAGCATATATAAAGTACTAGCTTCAAGTAAAATACTGTCTTAATTGAAAACTACAAATGCTTCTATTATTTAAAAGCTGGTTTGTCAAATTCTATTCTTGCTCCAAGTTCCCTGTGAGTTCTTTCTAATGTCAATGAATGCTTAATAGCTCATTTTTTACCTAGCCTTAATCACTGATTGGGTGTTGCCTCAGTCAAACTAAGATCTGTTAAAGACAGCTTAAGAAGGCCAAGGTCTCTCACTACGTTCAGGGCCATCTCCAGTCATCCTGATCTGTTTCTTGTCACTGGACCCAGATGGCTCCAGAGGAGAAAGTGAGGCTGGTGACTTTGCACAGTCCTCCCTCACTTAAATCCAATTCAGTTGCGTGTCATGGCATCACCTCCCTGATGTCATGGTCCTCTTCGAGAATGAAGGACAAACAACAACAAGCACTTTTGGGATGCTCAATAAGCATATGGAAAAGGAAGTCACAAAGATGGTAAATAGAACAGTAAAACAGCCAAAGCACATGGACTTTCCAGAAGGCTTGGTAGTATTGATTCAATTAGAGTTTTCAGAGCAAAGATGGAAAGCAGAGGGATGATTTGGAGGAGAAGGGAAGGTGTAGGTAGCAGGGTCAAAAATGGCCTGGTGAAGAAACTCCATGATAATAGGGAAGGCAGAGCTGAGTTACTTAGCTCCCCTCAGGCATGGTCTCTTGAGATCTAGTGCTGAAAGGGTTAAGACTTAATATTCATTGAGTTGAACTGGATTGAACTTTAAAAGTGAAAAGTCAAATATTTATTTTACATTTGGTCACAGTGAAGAATAAGAAGTTATTTCGGAAATGACAATTTTAATTGGAATAGGAAGCCCTTAAGTTAAAACTTATTCACAAAGGCACCATTCCAGACCAGAGAACATTAGCACCTCTGCAGGATAATTAGCCATTTGATGTCTTCCAAGCTGTCTTCACTTCCATTTTTCTCTATAGAGCCATCTCTGATTAAATGGAAATGTAATGTGGGTCCCCACTTACTTTAAGCACATCGTTGGCCAACAAAACAAAATGTCTCCCTTCCCCCCCACCCCTCATCCCAATTCCACTACCACCACCATAAATAGAGGGCATTCTTTTGTTTATCCACTTCCCTTCCCATAGGAGAGGTGCTGCATTGCTGCACATTTACATCAGACCTATACAGGTTTTTCATTGTAGGAGCTCAATCAATACCTATGATGACAGAAAGATAATCCATTTCACTTTTAGCCCACAGGGACTGTCCTTTATATTTGTAATCCTAGAGTTTAGCACAGTATCTGACATATACTAAGCACTTCTTTCCTTCCTTCCTTCCTTCCTTCCTTCCTTCCTTCCTTCCTTCCTTCCTTCCTTCCTTCCTTCCTTCCTTCCTTCCTTCTTCCTTCCTTCATTTCTCCTTTCTTTCCTTCTTTCTTTCCCTTTCCCTTTCCCTTTCCTTTCCCTTTCCCTTTCCCTTTCCTTTCCCTTCCCTTTCCCTTTCCCTTTCTCTTCCCTTTCCCTTTCCCTTTCCCTTCCCTTTCCCTTTCCCTTTCCCTTTCCCTTTCCCTTTCCTTTCCCTTCCTTTCCCTTTCCCTTTCCTTCCCTTTCCTTCCCTTTCCCTTTCCCTTTCCCTTTCCCTTTCCCTTTCCCTTTCCCTTTCCCTTTCCCTTTCCCTTCCCTTCCCTTTCCTTCCCTTCCCTCTCTTCCTTCATTCATAACTCCAGTGCATGATTACTGTTCTTACTACTGCATGAATTACTCACTTAATACATGCTTATTGACTAACTCATTGATTGACAAGGAAGAGAGTAGAAACAAGCAATTGAAAGCACAGTTTGCTGCTGTCTGGGCTATTTGCATGACTTGGTTCTTTTAGGGTAATTTCCCTTGGATGATAGCCTGAAATGGGACTTTGAAGAAGTATTTGTGGTTAATTTTCTGAAGTAGATAGTTGATCTATCAATTCCAACTGCAGATTATAGCATAATACTAGCAGTCCTGAATAAGTAATCCTATGGGAGGATTGATCAATTTTTCAAGTTGGTAAATAATTTTTTTTTCAGTTTTTCATATAGCATTAAACAAATAGATAAGACTCACAGGGAACTTCTGGGTGAGGAAACTCTTTCTACCAGTGTTAACTGGTACCTTTGCAAGTTATTTGCAACTCTTACAGTTGCTCGAAGTCACCCAGCCAAAATATATCAAAATCAGGACTTGATGCCAGAACTTCCTGGCTTCAAGGCTGGCTTGCTAATCATTATACCACTTGTACCTCTCTTCATTATTAAACAAAGAGCACTGAAATGACAAGGTCCTCATGAAGAAATTTGTATCCTCCTTAAAGAAGTAGAAAGCAATGAAGAAAAAAATTAAGTTAATATTTGCATATTACAGCACAATTACTCTCACGTTAAGCATGCTTCAGGCTTTATTCCACACATGGCAGAAGTGGTTTGCTGATCTTGCTAAGAAACTGTAAGGATGATGGGAAGACAGCACAAAGGCAAATTCTATTTATGAGAATTCTTACACTTTCCAAAGACCAGTTTCTAAATTTTAATGCTAAAGTATTATTCAGCTGATAAAACCCATCACTGGCCATTTACCCTTGAGGGCAATGACCAGGAGAGATGAAAACTATATTGAGACTTTCTATTGTGCTGATACTATTTATATACATCAAGCCAAGTACAGTACAAAATTATTCTTGGTGCATATTGAAGCAACGTTGTTGAAGAGGCATACAAGCAGAAATCTTGTCATTCTTGTCTCTGTTACTTTGTCATTCATTAGCGTCATTCTTTGAGAACACATGAAGCGTGCTGTCCTATAGGACAGGCGCAAGTAAAATAAAGGAATGTAAGGCATTCAGGTCTGCTTTGTAAACATTGTGAAGTGAAATTTCACTACAGCCAAAGCAAACTAATTTGAATTAGTTGATTAGAAAAAAGCTGGTCTATTTTAGTGAAGAGTCTTAACTGTGTTAGTTTTTCTAAGAAATAGAATTTTTCTGATTTAAGTATCTAAAATGCCTCAAAAGAGGCTAACAAAGTATTATATAAACCTGCTTGATAGTTACTAATGCTTTCGTTCATTCATTCATTCACTCATTCATTCAGTAAACATTTATTAAGTGCCTACTAGATATCAGACATTGTGAAAGGGCACTGGGTATACAAAAAGCAAAATAAAAACTAAAAATAGTTCCTGCCCTCAAGAAACCCCTATTTTAGTTTACATAAAAGCTTTTCCTGACATTCTATGCAATTAGTATAGCAACTGCATGTGAATAAGTGTTCCACAGTGTTCAAGGATGCTTTTGTCCTTCAGGAAATAGTTATTGAACATCTACTTGAAAGATGCACAAGATATAAGGTCGCTGCCATAGAGGACCTCACAATCTAACAGAGAAGTTATGAACACAAATTACTATGATGTGGAGATAGCATATGGTGAGCAGCAGGTAAACAGTACCAACCAAAGGTTATAGGAGTGAGTAAGTGATAAGAGATCACTTTTAGTGGAATAATTGAGAATAATCATTAGTAGAGAAGGAAACACTTCAACTGGATGTAGAAGAAGGATAGGTACAACACACATAGGCAGCGATGGAGCAGGGAGACGTTTCAAGAAGAAATAATATGAACCATGATTCACAGGTAAAGAAGTATAATGTATATTTCTGGAATGGCCAGTATTCCAGTTTTAACTCAATAAACATTTATTAAGTGTCTACTGTATGTCATTTCTTATAGCAGGTTCTGGGGATGCATTGACAAAATTGAAAACAGAGTGTGCTTTCAAGGTTTGGAAGAGGTATTTGGCCAGAGTAAAATTAGAAGAGTAAGGAGTGAGCATGGTTTGTTGGCTGTTGGCCTCATAGAACTGGTCTTCATGACTCTCTCTTTTCTTGTCAATGAAGAACACAGGAAATGAATAAATGGGTATTGGGCTGATCTTGCTGCTGCTATGTCATACAAACAGCATATCTCAAAAGAGGTAGCAAGACAGAGTAATAAAGCTGTGACAGCAGATCCAGGCTAGCACCCTGGTTATCTGAATTATATCAGTGGGTTTATTCCTGGCTCTTCTTACACAAAAAAAGATGCTGGTAGTGATAGTGTTTAACTCACATGACTAGCTGACTGGCATTTTTAATGTCTGCCCTGTGCCAGGCACTGTGCTAACCACTGGGGATACAAAAGCAAAAACAACAACAACAACAACAACAACAAAAACCCTTTCCTTCACTCTCTAGGAGCTTGTATGCTAACGGGGAAACACTACGCAAATAACCATGTACAAACAAGCTGCGCAAATAACGATGTACAAACAAGTTGTGTACAAGATAAAGTAGGGGTGATCTCAGAGGGAAGGCCCTAAGATTAAGGACTGGAAGAGGCTTCCTATAGAATTCAGGATTTTAGCTGAGACTTAGTAAGCATTTATATAATGCTTTAAGGTGTTCAAAGCATTTAAAAAATACCTCATCTTATGCATTTATTAGAGAATGCTAATTTGGACAAAAATTATGCATACATGTACTTACATGTATATGCATATATGCATACACACATACATATATACTTGTTCAGTAGTTTCAGTCGTGTTTGACTCTTCATGACCCTATTTGGGGTATTCTTGGCAGAGATACTGGAGAGGTTTACCATTTTCTTCTCCGGCTCATTTTACATTTGAGGAAATAAGCAAACAGGGTTAAGTGACTCGCCCAGGGTCACACAGTTAGTAAGCATCTGAGGTCACATTTGAACTCAGGTCTTCCTGATTCCAAGGTCTGGCACTTTATCCACTGCACCACCTAGCTGTCTTTCCACCTACATACATACACACACAGCTATATATCTATATCTATTTACATACATACATACATACATATTTACTTAGAAAGGAAAAGAAAAACATGACATTAGTAACATTATTATCCACACTTCTCTGTAATGTTGTCTGCTTTTAGTTCTATTTATTTATTCCCAATGGAATATCAGGGCATTCATGGGTTCAAACAGTTGTCAGGGTTCTATTGTACCTCATTGTCCCGTTGTCTGGCAGCATTGGCTCTGTTCGTATCCTCAGCGTCTCGGACACGGTCAAGAGACTCATCCAGTGACTCCTGAAGTTCTGACAACTTGGCATCATAGTCATCAAGCTGCTCTAATACAACAGGAAACAGCGACCTTGTATCATTGTGAAGCCGTTGCCAGTTTTCGGCGAGGGACAACACTGAGAAAAATTACAAGAAGAAACTAAGTTTGTTCCTTCTGTTCTATCTAGTGTTTAGAAAAAAAAAATTCAACTTGCAAGCATATTTAATCAAGGATCCTCTAAAAAGCAAAGACTTCAGCAATCTCTTGATGATTAATGGTTCCTTGAAGTGGGGTGTATTAGAGGATTGAATTCAGGTCCTTCTGCTTATGCAAAAGTCATGATAAACCATTGTCATTCAGATCCATTGGGTATTATTGGTCAGTCTAATTCTGCCATAATTATAGAGATCAGTCTCATATCCTTTTCTGCCTCAATTTCAAGATTCATATGCTTGATCCAACCCATCCTTCATACCACTCCCAAATTTTTCTAATTCATGCTTGGATCTGGTTGTGCCATGCCTCTACTCAATACTCTTGTATGGTTCCCTCTTGCCTTCCAAGACTAGCATTTTGTCCTGGGTTTGTGTCCTGGATCTATTACTTTACTAAACTTTGGGACCATGGGTAAGTCACTTAATCTGTCTGAGTCTCAGTTTGCTCATTAGTAGGGATAATATCTGTCCTGGAAATTTTATAGGCTTGCGTGGAACAAATGAGATATGTATGTTCATAAAGTAGTTTGTAAACTTTAAACGTTATTTAAACATTAGTTATTTTTGTTGCGGGTTAAGATAATAATGGTATTTGGAAAGGTTTGGGAATTTATATAGCAAAGAGTTAGGAAGAAAATAATTGTTCCTAAACACGTATACTTTGATCTAGAAATAAGCTAACAAGTTGAGGATTTGAATATTTCTTCTATCTTGGTAATTACTTTTACGTGGAAGTAATCCCCTTTTAAAATATGCTAATTACTTATTCTATGTAAACAATTTATCATATTTAATTATATGGAAGAATAAGAATTATTATGATTTTTTTGGGTGGAATTAAAGAGAGCTAGTTGGTTGGCAACATACAGCAAAGAAGAGGTAAAACAATGTTGTTAGCCATCTGTTTTCTGTTCTTTATTCAGTTGAATTATTCATTTAGCTTTTTTTCCTTCTGATTTAGCAGCAAAAACTTACTCTCTATGTCAGATCCTAACCATCAAGATTTTGTTATGTAATAGAGAGAAAGAATCTTTGAAGAGACTTATAGTACATTTTTATACTTTATATAAAATAAGATTGGCAAAATGCTTAGATGGACAGTTTGGTGAAGTAGAAGGGACACAGATTTGGGGTCAGATGACCTGGGTTCAAATCTCGGCTTTTTGGACCATAGTTATGTTTCATTGGTCCAGTCACTAAACTCTTGAACCTCAATTTCATTCTCTATGCAGTAGGAATAATAATTCTTATACTATTTACTTTAAAGGAATGTTGTAATGGATCTGCCAACCTTAAGTACAGTATAAATATGAGCTATTGCTTGTAAACTTTAAACACTATATATAAATATAGATTGCTTATTATTATTGCTTCTCTTCAAGAAAAAAAGTATAAATTGTCTACATATCTTCCTGTTCCAGCATTTTTTTAAGTGAACTGTGCTGTCCCACTCATGTGTTACATTTTGTCTTACCACTTAAAATGTGTACAACAGATGCATTTGCATTGCTAAATCAAAGAAGGTATTCTCTATGCACTTATGAAATTTGATAGATACATTCACTGGCCAATCTACAGGGTTCCGAAAAAAGCAAGGAGAGCTCATTCTCAGTGGAAGCTCTAGAACCCATTGCTGGTGAAAATTTCTTCATGAGACATGGTGAATTGAAACCACTACATGCTTTGATTTGTTTGAATCAGAGACATGTTCTATTTTCCATGGGCCATACATACTCTGAATTATTTCTAATGCCTGAAGTGTCCTACTGTCTCCTATCCTTTAAAGTCCACTTCAGAGGTCTTCTTCCCTGTGAAACTTTTGCTGATCATCTGAGTAGCAATGGGGTGTCTGTTCTCACAAAGGTAGCTAAGTGGTGTGGAGGATAGAAAGCTGGGCTTGGGTGTCGGAAAAACCTAGGTTCAAATTCTGCCTTGGACAGTTACTAGTTGTGCGACCCTAGGCAAGTCACTTAACCTTTGCCTGCCTCGGTTCCCTCATCTGTAAAATGGCACCTGTTGTTGTCAGGTTTAAATGAGATGGTGTTTGTAAAGTGCTTAGCAAGTGACTGGCACATAGTAAGTGCTTAATAGATACTTCTCTTCTCCTCTTCCCCCTTCACACCTCAAATCATTGGACCATAGACCTAGATCTGGAAGGGACCTCAGAAGCTATCTAGCTTAATTTTCTTATTTTACAAATGAGAGAACCGAGGCTGGGAGAGGGGAGTTAGAACAGGACGGACATGTTAAATGACTTGTCTAAAATCACAAGGGCGGTAAGTGACAGAGGCATTTGAATCCAGATTCTCTGATGGTAGAGCCAGTGCCCTTATTACTGTATCATCCTGTTTTAGTTTTGAGAGAGAGAGAGATCGTGCTACAGTTATCTGCGGGTATCTCTAATCCCCCTCTCTATAGGATTGTCAACTCCTGGGAACTTGTCTTAAGTAAACTTTGGACCTACCTCCCACAGTGCCTCCCATGATGCTTTGCATGTCCTATGTAAATACTTCCTAATTGTTTGAGTTGGATTGAAATGAGTTGATCAAATAGCAGGTAGGCAAAGCTACTTCTAGTTCCAGTGCATCCGTGACAAGTGGCCATCACAGGTGGTAGCAGAAGCAGCACCCATCATTCTGCCTTGGAATGCCAGGGTTTGAGTACTTTTGCAAGGGAAACTACCTCCTCTTTAGGACAGACCAACAGTCAGGCTCAAAAAAGAGCAGTCAGAGATATCAAAACCTACATTCTTGCGCTTCATCAGCCTCTTCATCCGCAGTTTCCCTTTGAAGGAGGAATGGCTTTCGGCGCCTGATTTCCTCCAGCATGTCCTCTGCTAATGCAAGCTTTTCAGAGATTTCTTCTGGGCTAAGGTTCTGCTCAACTCCATAATATAGCATCTTATTGCTGATCTCTGAAAAAAAGAACAGATGTTCCTTTTTAAGCATAGAGAAAAGCAGCAGGGAAAGCCTGACTAGCTATTTTTAAATTGTGCTGTAAGAGTGCCAAAAGACATCTGGGATTCTAAGTGATGGCCAGAACCCGCGGATGGCAGTGCAATAAGAGTTCAATCCTGTTCCAGTGCCTTTGTCAGGGGCATCCATATAGCAAATCACACAATTCTGAAAGGACCCCAGTGAGTGCAACTCATATATGACTAAGAATCCCCTTTATAACATTCCCTGACAAGGAATCGCTCAGGCTAAGCACAAGACCTCCAATAGTGAGAAATAAGTCATCTCTTTGGGTAGTCTATTCTAGTATCAGCATTGCCCATGTGAGTATTAAACAGGACATAGTCTGTTTATTTATCAAACTAATGGAATAAAAATGGACCCTGTATGGCTCAAGGATAGAGAGAATCAAAACAGAGTTAAACTATTCTTTCCAGATTCAATCGTGGTATTTCTAGGTTGGAATTGAAGGAATGACAAATTTGCATGGTGTTTATCTACTGTTTTTCTGCAGTGGGCCAAGAGTGCCAATATTTCAGATACACTAATCAGGCAGTGCTAATCAGTACTTTCTGTGAAATACAAATATATGGAAAAATATTCTCATGGGCTGTGTGTGTGTGTGTGTGTGTGTGTGTAATTTATGTGGTGTCTCTCCACACTCCAATTTATCTATTGAGCTGCCAAATTGATATTCCTAAAGTATAGCTCTGATCTCCCTTTATTTCTCCTCTGCTCAAGAAGCTTTCGGGGTTTCCCTTTGCCTTTAGGATAAAATTTAAACGTATCTATTTATATAAACTTCACAATCTGACTGGTGGCAGAGTGGATAGAGTTCTGGGCCTGCAGTCAGGAAACCCTGAATTCAAATATGGCCTCAGATACTTACTATGTGTGTGACCCTAGGCCAGTCACTTAGCCTTGATTTGCCTGTTTATTCATCTATAAAATGGGGATAATAATAGCATCTACCTCCCAGGGTTGTTTTGGGGGTCAAATGAGATAATATTTGTAATGTGTTTGGTACAATGCCTGGCACGTAGAAATGTTAGCTGTTATTATTATTACTACCTTTTCAGGTCAATTATATACTATTCTCCTAATGTTCTCAAAGCTGTCATCACACTGGCCTACTTGCTCTTCTCTATACATGATATTTCATTTCCCACCTTTGGGCCTTTGCATAGGTTGTCCCCCATGCCTAAATGCCTTCCCTCCTCACCTCTGCTTCTTGGAACCCCTACCTCCCTTCTACACTCAGCTCTTCTAGTGTCATTTCCATTAAGAGACTTTCCCTGATTACCCTACTTGCCAGTGCTACCCTTCAAAATCATTGTGTATATACTTTATACTTACGTGTAAATATTTTATTTCTTCCTAGAAGATTATAGAGAAAAATCTCTTTCAACCATGGGGTTGGGTTAGAATGTTTCTAAGGTACCTTGAGGCAGCTAGATAGTACACTAGGTGAGCTCAGAGTCAGTCAGTAGTCAACAACTACTCATCAAGCACCTACTGTGTGCCAGGTAACTGTTTTAAGTGCTTAGGAAGACCTGAGTTCAAATCTTGCCTCAGACAAATACTGACTCTGGGAAAGTCACTAAATTTCTCTCAATTTAAGTTTCCTCATGTGTAAAATGAGAAGATTAGCCTTGAAGATTCTTTCCAGTTTTAAATTTATGATCCTTCCAGTTCTGACATTTTGAGCGATTTGAATTGCCTTCTAGAGATCAGGAGTCTTGGTAGAATGTTTCAGAACCCTAGAAAGCTTGAGCTAAAAAGGGCCTTAAAAGTCATCTAATCCAACTCCCGTGTTTTACAGATGAGAAAACCAAAGCCTTACAAAGATTAAACAACTTTATCAGGGTCACATAGATAGTTAATGTCACACTCAGGCCTCTTGACTCCCAAGCCAGCCCCTCTCTGTGATCACCACTTCTTTCTAGGATAGCTACCAGGGAAAGTTATTTTACCTTCAAAGCATAAATAAAAAAGCCTCTGGGCTTTATTATGATTGATGTGGTTGGCGAGGGGTGATGGGTAAACAAACATTGAAGTCCCATAAATCAGACTTAGATCAGGGAACTGGGCTGGATGTGAATAATAGTTCACATGTCCCCATCAGTTTTTTTATAGACTGTTAGTCACAAGGAATGTCGCCAAGGATGCCATAAAGCATTCATATATACTGGAGGAGGGAAAGAAAAATAGATGAAGAGGCTTTTACGGCAAGAAAGTTACTGAGAAAGCTATGAGAATGTAAGGAAATGTGGGACTAGATAAAGCTTATGCCATCTCTGAAACTAAAATTCAAAACACCTACAGTTGGGAGCGAAAGCTGGTGTTGTTCAGGCACAGTCGTGCCTGCCTCTTCATAACCTCATTTGAGGTTTTCTTGGCAAAGATACTGGAGTGGTTTGCAATTTCCTTCAGCAGCTCATTTTACAGATGAGGAAATTGAGGCAAACAGGGTGAAATGACTTGCCTAGGATCATATAGCTGGTAAGTGTCTGAGGCTGGATTTGAACTCAGGTCTTTCTGTCTCCAGGCCTAGAGCTCTATCCATTGAGCCACGTAACTATGCCCATTTGCCTCCGTGTATCTTACATTACTCTCCTTCAATCCAATAGTTAAGAAGTATTTTTTAGTGCTTACTGTGGGCCAGGCACTGTGCTTGGCATTGGGTATGTAAAGACAAAAATTGAACAACAGCTGTTTTTGAGAAACATATGCACATTATGCACACACACATATCTATATAGTCTAATGAAAGAGACACCATACATGCAAATAAGTCTATGCAGAATAAATACAAATCTGGAAGGCTTGAGAAAGGCTTCATATGGAAGGTGGAGTTTGAGCTGAGGTGTGAATTCTGTAAGGGAATTCTAGGAAACGGGGCTGAAGAAATGGGGGAGAGTCAGTTTGAAAGCCCAGAGACAGGAGATAAGAGTCTTATGTGTGAGGAATAACATGAAGGCTTATTTGCCTGGACTCTAAGAAGGAGTAATATATTAGTACCCTAGAAAGGTAGGTTGGGGTCAGGCTGCTATAAGTTTTATGAGTCCAAATAGATGAGTTTATATTTAAAACTCGAGGCAATAGGGAGCCAATGGAATTCATAAAGCAGTGGAGTAACATAATCAGACCTTTGCTTTAGGTAAGTGAATCACTTTGGCTATGGGGTGGAGGACAGAGTAGAGAGAGGAGAGATTTAAGACAGGCAGATCAGTTGGGAGGCTATTGCAATAGTCCAAGTGATGAGGGCTTTCATTTAGTCTACATTTGAACCAAACTATGAGCTAACACCAAAACATCCTCCTTTTCTCTGCATTTTAAAATAGATTATTAATTACTTTAAAACACTGCAAGGAATAAAATCCACAAGTTTTCTATATGAATGTAAAAGCCTTAGAGAGTCAGGTAGGAGAGACTGCAAATAATTTTCATTTGGTTTTTTTTTTTTTAGTGTAATAGGCATCAAAGGAAATGCAGGAAATGTATTAATTATAGCTTGATATATCCATTGGATTGAGTCCCTGTTATCTTAGAATAAAGACAATAATCTGCTATTGTTATTTTCTTTACTTTAATTTGCTTTGAGATGCACTTCCTTTTTTTCCCCACCTATCTCTATGTACAGGAAAAAATAATAATCCTGGAGAATATGAAAAAAAAAACCAACCAGAAAACTACCTTTTTTATCCCTAGCCCATACCTTTATTCTTCATCTGAGAACTTATAAAACCATGCTTGCTGGCACTAACATGGGTATGTTTTGGACATAAAAGAATGCTTTCAGAGATTAATTGAATTTTGGAATTGCAAGGTAATAATAATAATAACAACAACAGCAGTGGCTACCATTTATATAATACTTATGGTGTGCCAGTTATGGCGGCAGGTGACACAGGAGATAGAGCTCTGGGCTTGGAATCGGGAAGAATCATCTTCATGAGTTCAATTCCAGCCTCAGACATTTACTAGCTGTGTGACCCTGGGCAAGTCACTTACCCTGTTTGCCTCAGTTTCCTCATCTGTAAAATGGGCTGGAGCAGGATATAGCAAACCATTCCAATATCTTTGCCAAGAAAACCCCACATGGGGTTTTCCAGTGGAAAAGTAGGAATTTAGTATAATTGCAAGATGCACATGTGTTACATTCTTCAATAAGCTCAGTAGGAATCATTTGTATTGGGCATAGGCTAAGGGGTCCAAGGGAAGGTACTTCCTATCTGACTGTCAGCATTAAGTCTCAAGATTGCAGACTTGTGTAACTGATTTCTGCTTCTGTGAAGAGAAATTTTATATTTAACTTTAAGAGAGAAGATTATTAAGGAAAAAGCCTTGGATTGGAAGGGAGGCTGACATTCTGACCCGGCGATGTACTGGAACCCACTAGAACTGGTGAATTTTTGGAGTAAGCATTTGAACCTCACAAATCAGCAAACAATACAAATCAAGGTTTAATTCATTGTTTTCTTGATTGTCTAGACTTAAGAAAGTGATAGAGAAAATGTTAATAATGTAGATTAAATTTAAATGTGCATCAGTGGTACATTTTCTTTTCCAGAGGGTTGATTGTTAAATATTTATCAGCAAACTCCTGCCCTGGTCCCATTATGTTCTTTTTTAAAGAAAGAAATTTTTCATCAAAGTACTGAATTATTTTTTGTTAGGTAAGTTCAGAACTGTGCTACTGATACAGTAATAATATTCCACTGAAGCAAGTATTACTAAGTTGAACCAAAGGAGAATGTATTTACCTTGGATCTTATCCCTCATATTGTGGGCTTCTTCTACAAGCTGGGTTGCGTAGTTAATGGTATCCATGGTTTCCTTCTGAACCAGCTGGCTTTTTTTTGAGGCTTGATTTTCCTATGAATAATCCATATAAACACAAGATTAAATTTGTAAGCATGCACCTCGTGTGTGTGTGTGTGTGTGTGTGTGTGTGTGTGTGTGTGAGATAAATATTCACTTTCCTGGAAAACAGAAGTCCAATTAGCATACAAAATGATCAGAGAAGACATACTTGAAGACTGATGTGATTACCAATTCTAGAATCAGGAAATGACTTAAAATGAGATCATATCTCTATGGCTTCAATAACATAAACTGAAACCTTTCCCAATCTCTATATTAATTAATCTCTATATCGCATTGTTGTTCAGTCCTTTTTTAGTTGTGTCGGACTCTTTGTGACCCCCTTTAGGGTTTTCTTGGCAAAGATTCTGGAGTGGTATTTCCTTTTCCATTTCCATTTTCCTTTTCCTTTGTAAGGAAATTGTAATTGTAATGAGGCAAAGATTTGAGAGGGATAAAAAGACATGATAGAAAAATATTCTTCCGGTTCCACAACAAACCATGGGGGTTGTTATGTGCCCACCATTTCACTTGACACCAGTTGATTCCAGCTTTCTTCTCAATGAAAGACAACATGATATGGTGGAAAGATGGATGGAGCTGGAGAAAGTTGAGAAACACCTGGATTAAAATTCCCTCCTTTGTTACTTAGTAGCTATGTAACTATAAGCAAGTCATTTCATGGCTTTGACCCTCAGTTTCCCCACCTGTAAAATGAGGATAATAATAGCATCTACTTCCAAAGGTTGTTGTGAGGCTCAGATGACATACCATAAATATAAGCCCTTTGCAAAACTTAAAGTACTTTATAAACATTAGGAGATAAGATAGGGACTAGACCTGTGATGTCACTGGTATAAGGCAGGGGTCTTTGTATTTTAAAATTTCCCTTTTCCCATTTCCTTTTCCAGCTCATTTTATAGGTGAGGAACTAAGGCAATCAGGGTTAAATGACTTGCCCAGGGTAACACAGCTAGTAAGTGTCTGAGGCCAGATTTGAACTCATCAAAATGAATCTTTCTGACTTATCACTCTACCTATTGTGCCACATAGCAGCCCTGTATGTACCTTATTTGTATATATTTGTTTGCATGTTGTCCCCCTCTTTAGATTATGAGCTCCTTAAAGGCAGAGACTATCTTTTGCCACTTTTTGTATCCCTAGGGCTTAGCAGATGCCTGGCACATAGTAGGTTCTTAATAAATGTTTTTTGGTTAATTGATTGATGTCATTTCACACTTGAATTTATGTCACATCTCCTCCTGGTTGTCTGACTTGCAATCAGACAGATTTATCAATCAATATATTGAATAAAAAGTTCAAAGTTCCAAAGAGAAGACTGTGATGAGGTGAGGTCAACTAACAGTGATGTGGCCTGTTGTTCCTGGGTAGCCCAATCACCATTGCGACTGAATTACAGCAGAGATTTCAAGGATTATGCTCATTGGGCTAAATACTGCTTTCAGTGCTTCATTCCAAATTTCTATCAACATTGATGGTACTTGTGTACAAATAACTACTCAAGCAGATTTGGCTCCCGGTGAATAGAGTTCTCTTCTGAACAGTCAATTCCATTCCCTACACTTGGGATCTTATGTTCAAGAGCTTCAAAATGTTATTCGTCAAAATCCAATGTGTGTGTATGCGTGTGGTAGTAGTGGAGGGGGAGAATTAAGAAGCCGAGCTCAGGAAATGGAAATCATTCAAGGCCTGAATATTACTTTGTGTTTTGTGCACCATGTGTGTAGAAGGCATTTATTTCTGTTCCTATTGAAAACACCGAGTCCTTGAATGTATTTACAAAAGAGAAGGAAGACTTCAGCCTGGCTTACCATTTACTTTGTTTTCTTGACTTTCTGTGAAACACAGTTCTACTTCCTAATACTGAACGTGTTGTAGAACCTGAACGAGGCGTAAGATGAAACTATTGCCCTGGTATTATAAAAACTGATGTTTATATGGGAGACAGTGCGCTATAGTAAATAAACAGGTGGCTTTGAAGTCAGAGAGACCTGGGTTCAAATACTGATTCTGACGCATGCTTGGCTGTATGACACTGGGTGGGTGAATCACTTAACTTCTCTAGCCAAATTCCTAAGACTACAAATTGCTGATCAGCATTGGTAGGAGTTTTCTTGCCTGGGAAATACCTATAACAAAGATTGGCAAACTATAGCCTGAGGGCCAAATCAACCCAATGATGGCGTATGGGCCCAAGCCAAGACCTTTGCCCCTCACTCCAAAAAGAATTTGGGTCTCATTTGTCTGTGGGCCCCAGAAAACCACTGAACCTTACCTAAACTTTTACCTGGTCAAGGAAGTCTAGCAGTCTCCAGAGGTTGTTATTATTCCTATCAACTGGCTGTCCCTTATCTCTAGGCCCTGTCTCCCAGTTCTTTGTTACCCTAATTAAGCCTAGATCTCCATTGAATTTACTGGCTGAATGTCCCTGGGTTATATTTCCCTTCCTTGACCTTATCCAGACCCCATTCAACCTCCCAGACACTCTCATCAGGATTCTCCCAGGACCCTTTTCCCACTCACCCCAGCTTCAAGATCTTCCTCCCAGCCCCTCCTGTAGTCACCCCAAACCACTTGGCTGTATATAAGATCCATCCTGGCCACCATTTAGGGGCTGAGACTTCCTCATGCCTGCTCATCCTTATGGGCATCACAAATGTTTAGATTCCTTAAGAGTCAGGCTTTAATAAACTTTGTCTTTGGCTGAAAAAAGGCTTGGGTTGAATTCTTTTGGGCAAGACCTGCATATTGTGATTTTGGGGTCCCAGCACCCCTAAACCTCTAGTCCTCAACACCACCATCAGTTTTTGACAGCTAAGAATGGTTTTTACATTTTAAAATACAAAGACCCCTGCCTTATACCAGTGATATCACAAGTCCAATCCCTATCTTATCTCCTACTGTTTATAAAGTGCTTTAAGTTTTGCAAAGGGCTTATATTTATGGTATGTCATCTGAGCCTCACAACAACCTTTGGAAGCAGATGCTATTGTTATCCTCATTTTACAGGTAGGGAATCTGAGGGTCAGAGCCATGAAAAGACTTGCTTATAGTTACATAGCTACTAAGTAACAAAAGAGGGCATTTGAATCCGGGTGTTTCTCAGCTTTCTCTATTTCCATCCCTCTTTCCACTATACCATGTTGTCTTTCATTGAGAAGAAAGCTGGAATTGAAGTACTGAACTCCATGTAGACTCAATTAGTTAGGTCATTCAGTGTTAATTTAGAATAATGGCTCACATTGTACAGGGCTTTATACTTTATGAAATGCTTTCCCTCAACCACCCTATGAGGTTAGGTAGTGATGAAAAATGATTACCATAATTTTAAATGCCAGGAAACTTTTTTTTTTTTAGGCAATTGGGGTTAAGTGACTTGCCTAGGGTCACTCAGCTGGTAAGTGTCAAGTGTTTGGTCTGAGGTCAGATTTGAACTCAGGTGCTCCTGATTTCAGGGCTGCTGCTCTATCCACTGTACCATCTAGCTGCCCCCGGGAAACTTTCAATGACTTGCCTAAGGTCTTGTGGATAGCAAGTCCTAGAGCCAGGATTTGAACCCAAGGCTTTTGCTTCTAAATCCAGGGCTTTTTCCATGAGATTACATGTGTTGCTTAGAGTACAGAGAAGTTAAGTGATGTGTACAAGGTTACACTGGTAGTCAAGTATCAGAGCATTATGTGAAATACTTTCCCAATGAAATGTTTCATTTCCTTCCTTCCTTCCTTCCTTCCTTCCTTCCTTCCTTCCTTCCTTCCTTCCTTCCTTCCTTCCTTCCTTTCTTTCTTTCTTTCTTTCTTTCTTTCTTTCTTTCTTTCTTTCTTTCTTTCTTTCTTTCTTGTACCTAGCACAGTGCCTGGGACATAGTAGGCACTTAATAAATGCACATATACTTGAATTTTGCCACTCTCTAAATATACCAGTGCTTTGTGGACCTGGTAAGAGGTCCTATGGTATAGATTTCATGAAAATGTATCTTGTCCATACAGAGGGTACCATGTTCTGGAGTATTTTGTTTTTCTCCTCCTATAAATCAGCTGCTTTTTAAAATCTGATGAAATAATTCTTTTTGTCTTTATTTTCTTGTGGATGCTTATCATAGTTCCTATTGAAGGGCTTTCTCCCCAACACAAGTAAAAGTGCTAAATTTTACCTTAAGATTGACTTTTAACCAGTTAAATTTTAAATATTAATCTAAATTACAGAAATTTTTGTTCACAATTTGAATTTGCCTCAGTTTGGAAGGTACGATGTCTACTTTCTTGGTTTTATGACATCCTCTTGTGGAGAAGTCTCCATCCCTATCATTACTGAATTATGCATCTTTAATTTTGTCATTTGATTCAAACTGAAATGGTGAAAAATGACTGCAGCAATACACTGTTTAGTGTCTCATATAAGTAAACACTTTCACTTAGAAAAGCACAAGAGGGCACTACAACCTCTTTTTTCATTAGTTAAGCATCAGTAAAAGAGAAAAAAATATATTTATCACTTTGATATTGCATCTGAATATAACAGATTTGAATTCACCTAAAAGGTATAATTATTGGATACAATATGTAGTGATGGTTTAGTTGAGTTGCCTTTGGTTTTTCAGTCATTTCTTGATGATCATATTGTAATACCCAAGGTAAGGAAGAAGATTATAGTAGAGCACTTAGCTGCCCTTAATGAGTTCACATCACCAGGCCCAGATAAACTAGTATTCTACAATTCTGAAAGAAGTGGTAGATGTGATTGCTGAGCTATTGTCAATAAGCTTTAAAAGACTGTAGAGAATGGGAGAAATGATGCAAGATTGAAGAACAGCAAATGCTCAGTTTTTTTTTAAAGGGAAGAGAATAGAGTGCTAACTATATAGATCAATACCTGGCAACATTCTAGGCTTGTTATTAAAGGGATAGTTAGCAAACACCTTGAAAGTGAGTGGTCATCCCAAAGATCTACCATGACTTCATCAAAAATAGGCCATGCCAGATTAACTTCATTGGCTTTTTTTGGGACATAGTTATTAGACTAGTAGGTGAGTTGAATATTGTTGGTATAGTTTACTTAGATTTTTAGCAAAGCATTTGGTGTTTCATGCTATTTTATGAGAAAGATGGAGAGATATGGATGAGATATTAGATATATAGATTCAGCACTAGTTGAATGGTTGGACTCAAAGAGAAGTCATTAATACTTTGGTGTCAACTTGGATAGAGGTTGGAAGCACTAGAGTGTAGTGTCACTGAGAGCTATATGCTTGGTGCTGTGAAATTTAACATATTCTATCAATGATTTGCCTCAAGGCACAGATGACATGTTTATCAAGTTTTCAGGTGATGAAAAGATGGTAGAGATAACTGATATACTGAGTGAGAGTCAAAATTCAAAAAGATCTGGATGGGCTGGAACACCTGGCTAATTGAATTGGCTTATTGTTTGTTCTTGAAGAGGATCAATGACATCACTAGAGTGATATTTTGACTTGCTAGTGAATTGGATTTAAGTGAGACAGAACTGTGCAAAGTTGTAAGCCTCATTCTCTCCTCCAGAGTCATCAAAGTTTAGTGGCAAGACAAAAAAAGACCAGACAATTGGAGATGGCCATGGCTAATTGAATAAGATGAAATTTAATAGTAACAAATATAATTTCATGGGATTATAGAATAATAGATCTAGGCCACAGTGACTACCTAGTTCAATTTCCTCATTTTATAGATGAGAAAACCATAGTCTTCTTTTAAAAAATTAATTTATTTTCAGTTTTCAACATTCACTTCCACAAGATTTTGTGTTCCAAATTTTCTCCCCATCTCTTCCCTCCCCCCATTCCAAGATGGTGTGCATTCTGAATACCCGTTCCCCTAATCTGCCCTCCCTTCATCATCCCCCCCCCTCTCTTATCCCCTTACCCTTCTATTTTCCTGTAGGGCAGGATAGATTTCTATATCCCATTGCCTGCATATCTTATTTCCCAGTTGCATGTAAAAACAATCTTTAACATTTGTTTTTAAAACTTTGGATTCCAAATTCTCTCCCTTCCTCCCTGTCCATCCACTCTCATTGAGAAGGCAAGCAACTCTATATAGGTTATACATGTGTAGTCATGCAAAACACTTCCATTAATAGCCATGTTGAGAAAAACTAAACATATTTCCCTTCATCCTATCCCATTCTCCTATTTATTCTATTCTCTCTTTTGACCCTGTCTCTCCTTAGAATTATTTGCTTCTGATTACCTCCTCCTCCAATCTGCCCTCCCTTCTATCATCTCCCCTCTCTTATCCCTCCCCCCATTTTCCTGTAGGGTAAGATAGATTTCCATATCCTGTTGAGTGTGTATGTTATTCCCTCCTTAAGCCAAATCCAATAAAAGTAAGATTCGTTCATTCCCTCTTACCTTTCCCCCTCTTCCCCTCCATGGCAAAAGCTTTTTCTTTCCTCTTTTATGTGAGATAATTTACCCCATTCTACCTCTCCCTTTCTCTTTCTCCCAGAACAATCCTCTCTCACCCTTTTATTTTATTTTTTAGATATCATCCCTTCATATTCAACTCACCCTATGCCCTCTGTCTGTGTATATATTCCCTCCAATTACCCTAATACTGAGAAAGGTCTCATGAGTTACAAATATCATCTTTCCATGTAGGAATGTAAATAGTTGAACTTTAATAAGTCCCTCATGATTTCTCTTTCCTGTTTACCTTTTCATATTTCACTTGAGTCTTGTATTTGAAAGTCAGATTTTCTGTTCAGCTCTGGTCTTTTCATCAAGAATGCTTGAAAGTTCTCTATTTCACTAAATTTTCATTTTTTCTTTATTCTCAGTTTTTCTGGGTAGGTGATTCTTGGCTATAATCCTAGCTCCTTTGTCCTCCAGAATATCATATTCCAAGCCCTGTGATCCCTTAATGTGGAAGCTGCTAAATTTGTGTTATCCTGATTATGTTTCTACAATACTTGAATTGTTTCTTTCTGGCTTCTTGCAGTATTTCTGGGATCTCTGGAATTTGGCTACAATATTTCTAGGAGTTTTCCTTTGGGGATCTCCTCCAGGAGGAGATAGGTGGATTCTTTCAATTTCTATTTTGCCCTCTGGTTCTAAAATATCAGGGCAGTTTCCCTTGATAATTTCTTGAAAGATAATGTCTAGGCTTTTTTTTTTGATCATGGCTTTCAGGTAGTCCAATAATTTTTAAATTATCTCTCCTGAATCTATTTTCCAGGTCAGTTGTTTTTCCAATGAGATATTTCCCATTGTCTTCTATTTTTTCATTCTTTTGGTTTTGGTTCAAAGTTTCTTGATTTCTCATAAAGTCATTAGCTTCCAATTGCTCTGTTTTAATTTTTAAGGAAGGATTTTCTTCAGGAAGCTTTTGGACTTACTTTTTCCATTTGGCCAATTCTGCTTTTTGCAGTATTTTTTTCCTCATTGGCTTTTTGGACCTCTTTTGCCATTTGGGTTAGACTATTTTTTAAGGTGTAATTTATTTTCTTCAGCATTTTTTGGGTTTCCTTTAGCAAACTGTTGACTTGTTTTTCATGATTTTCTTACATCACTCTCATTTCTCTTCCCAGTTTTTCCTCTACTTTTCTTACTTGCTTCTAAAAATCCTTTTTGAGCTCTTTCATGCCCTGGGACTGGTTCATATTTTTCTTGGAGGCTTGAGATGTAGGAGCTTTGACTTTGTTGTCTTCTTCTGGTTGTATGTTTTGATCTTCTTTGTCACCAACTTAAGATTCTATGGTCTGACTTTTTTTTTTCACTGTTTGCTAATGTTCCCAGCCAATTACTTGACTATTAAACTCTTTGTTAAGGTAGGGGTCTGTTTCCAGTGTGGAGAGTGTACTGTCCCAAGCTCCAGGAGTTTTATGCAGCTGTTTTAAGAGATACTTCTAGGGACTTATAAATTTTCAGTTCTTCCAAGGTGGTATGATCAAAAGCGAGGTGTCTACTTCTTTCCTGGCCTGTGCTCTGGTCGTGAGTGACCACAAGCACTCTTTTCTGCCTTGGAACTGTGAGGAGGATTCGCTCTGTACCACAAGCTCCACATACCAGTGCTCCTCCTTGCCCAGGGACTGCCACCCAGCACTGCCACTCAGGACTGCAACTCAGATCCAAGCACAGGCAAAGCAGGAGAATCCTGCCTCAGCACCAGCAAAGAGATCCCTGCAAGCCCCTTCTGATCAGCCACTCATTTCCCCCACTGTTTGTGGGCAAAGAGCTCTAGAAGCAGCCACCATCCTGGGCTTATGCCAGAACTGGGGCTAGACCATTCTCCTCTTTCATGGAGGTCTGACAGACCTTTCCTACTGACCTTCTAAGTTGTCTTTGGTGTTTGTGGGTTGAGAAGTCTGGAAACCATCACAGCTTCCCTTGATTCAGTCCTCTGAGGCCTGCTCCAGGTTCACTGAGGCCTGGTCCTTGCCTGTGTGGCCCATGTTGACTGTGCTCCTCTTCCAGCCCAGCACGCAGATCTTTCCAATTAACCATCCAGGTTGTCTTGGACTGGAAATTTGTTCTGCTGTGGGTTCTGTTGCTTTAGAATTTGTTTAGAGCCATTTTTCACAAGTATTTGGAAGGGTTTGAGGGAGAGCTCAAGCAAGTCACTGCTTTTACTCTGCCATCTTGGCTCCATCCTGTGCATCAGAAAACCACAGTCTTGAGAGGTTAAATGATTTGCCTAAAGTCACACTGGTAGTTTTGTCAGAGGTAGGATTTGAACCTAGGTACTATGACTTCTTAGCTAGTGCTTTTTCTACCCATAGCAGCTAGGTGATGAAGTGAATAGAGCACCAAGGCTGGAGTCAGGAAGACCTAGATTCAAATATGGCCTCAGATACGTGCTAGCTGTATGTAGGCAAGTCACCTAACCCTGTTTCCTCATCTATAAAATGAGCTGGAGAAGGAAATGTCAAACCACTCCAATATCTGCCAAGAAAACCCCAAATGGGGTCACGAAGAGTTGGATGCAACTGAAATAACTGAACAATAACACAAGTACAAGGTTAGGAAGACATAGCTATGCAGCAGTTTGTCTAAAATGATCTATGGGTCTTTTTTTTTTTTTGCAAGGCAGTTGGGGTTAAGTGACTTGCCCAGGGTAACATAGCTAGTAAGTATTATGTGTCTGAGGCCAGACATGAACTCAGATCCTCCTGACTCCAGGGCCAGTGCTCTATCCACTGCACCACCTAGCTGCTCCAAGATCTATAAGTCTTAAGAGGTCTGCTTGACATGTAACATGGAAGCTCAAAAAGCTAATATAATCTTAGGCTTCATTAAGGTGTTCAGGACTAGAGGAATGGTGGATAAGTTGTAGTCTGCCCTGGTCATTCTACATATGGAATACTAGATTCAGTTCTGGTTACCACATTTAAGGAAGGGCATTAATGGGAAAACAAAATCCAGATGAAGTCAATTAGAGTAATGAAGAATTTCAGGATTGTGCTACTGAAGGTTGAAGGACTTGGGAATATTTAGCCTGGAGAAGAAAGGACTTGGGATGGACATGAGAATTTTCTTTAAGTATCTGGGGGGAAAAAAAGGATTTATCTGGAAAAGGGATTAGAGTGACAAGATCATAGGATCATATATTTACAGCTCAGAGGGCTCTTAGAAGTCATCTGGTCCAAACTATTCTTATTTTACAGATGAGGAAATTGAGGCCCAAAAAAGTTAAACTCAACACAGTAAGTAGTAGATTAAGGATCTGAACCCATGTCCTTACTCCAAATCTGGAATTCTTTTAAATGCATCTTATTGACCTGATCTTGTTCCCAAAGGCCAAGAAGCAATTGCAAAGAGGCAAATTCAGTAGTAATGACCAGAAATGGAGAGAGAGAGAGAAAAAAAAGGCTGGTTTCATACAAAGAAAAAAAAATCCTAACAATGACAGCTATTTATATATGTAATAAGCTGCCCTGGAAGGTAATTGTTTTTCATTTCCTGCAGACCTTTAAGCAAAGTTTGAGACAACCACTCCTCAGGTATGTTGTAGAGGGAATTCTTGTTCAGGTATGGGTTGGTCTCTGAGAGCACATCTAACTGAGAATCTGTGATGCTGTAACGTACAAGTGTTTTGCTTTATGAAAGCTTGATGTTAAAAAATCCAGAATTTCAACTACAAATGCAGATGTGATTATTTACATTACAAAAAAAGAATCTTATTTTATAAAAGAAGAAATATACTAAAATGCCAATTCCTCTAATGCTTATGAAGTATAATAATTCAAACATTAAATTGCTGACATTTTTAGTAAAATTACATAAAGCAAGCATATGGCTCTGCCCCATTTATTATTCAAGAAGGTTAATGAATTTAAGGGGAAGGACTATCAGATTCAAAGGAAGCACTCCACACTTTAGAAAGGGCCTTTGGCTGGAATAGCCCAATTGCATATGAAGAGGTCAACAAGATAGTGAATGACCCCAAGGGAACAACTGCTTGCCCACGTTTGTACTAAGCCACTCATCTGCCTAAGACCCAGAAGAAGTCTGGGTAATATAATAACCATAAGTAAAGGTATGGTATCTAAGGCAATCTACCACTGAGCCAGGAAGAATTGTTGAACAGGAGAGGTTATATCTCCTACCCGAAGGTGACAAACCTTGGAGTTATGGTTCTGAGGGATTCAAAGGGAAGAGGTGTCTGCACATTCTAGCCTAAGGGTTATTTCTTTTGCTGAAATAATACTGTAACACTGTGGGTAAGTTCAACCCCCTGCAACCTTGCTTGATCTAGCCAAGCAGTAGCCTTTTGACAGACAGCAAGAAGATCAAATCAGTCAATACTTAAAGAAATTAATTCAGACTATTCTTTGGAAAGACAAATACTGAAGCCAAAGCTTAAATACTTTGGCCACACAATAAGAAGACAGATTTCATTGGAAAAGACCTTGATGTTGGGAAAGATTGAAGGCAAAAGGAGAAGGGGATAGCAGAGAAGGAGATGGACAAATGGTGCATGGAAGTCACAAATATGAGCTTGGACAGACTTTGAGGGATAGCGATGGATAGAAGAGCCTGGCATGCTGTGGTCCATGGGGTCACGAAGAGTTGGACATGACTGAATGACTGAGCAACAATAAAAGCAGTAGATCTACTCATTTATCCAAGCCAGGTTTATCCAGGCAACAGAATGAATCTCATGGCAAACTTTGTAAGGACCCTCTGGAGAAAGAAAAGACAATAAGACCCTGTAGTTCTGGAGCTGTGAGCTGCCTTGGCTACCTGTGTGCCTCATTATCCTTGAACCATAAACCTATGTTTGGGGGCAGCTAGGTGGTGCAGTGGACAGAGCACTGGCATTCAGGAGGACCTGAGTTCAAATCGGGCCTCAGACACATAACACTTACTAGCTGTGTGACCCTGGACAAGTCACTTAACTCCATTGCCTAGACAACCCCCCCAAAACCCCCCAAAACCAAACCAAAACCAAACCCAAAACCCAAACAACAACAACAACAACAAAAATGTATGTTCACTCTTTCACCCAGGATCCTTTGTGTATTTGCAGGAGAGTGCACTCCAGCCTTTGCAGGAAATGCTTTTTAAGTGCTGTTATTATGGCGTCCCTTTTTTTACTGCCTAACTGGGTCTACTGGTTGACTGGTGAACACACTGGTAAGGTCTGGCATGCTGCAGTGACAGGCTAGCTATCCACACGCAGGGTTACTCCCAGAACCTTCAGTGTGGTAGTAGCAACCTCTTTGGAGGAACAACCCGCCAGTGCAAAAGTGAGTAGGGGAAGTGGGCCTGAAAGATACATTATACAAAATGTGCCTGTAATGAAAATGTTTAAAAATATAGTATTTCAAAGGAATAAGAAAGTTAACAGCAAGGATATGATTCAAAATCCAGTGTACTTTTTGGCAATCACTCTGTGGACATCTCTCTCTCTCTCTCTCTCTGTCTCTCTCTCTCTGTCTCTGTCTCTCTCTCTCCTCTCTCTTCTCTCTCTGCCATATGCCAGGAGCATTTTTGATAGACAAATGAGGTACTTGTCATATGCTGATATCCTTTGCCAAATTCTCATTGATGTACAGCTGGGGTGAACAAGTTAAGATAGTTCTTAACAAAAAAAAGTGGATGCCTATGTCAAAGGGATGCTCTGTCTTTACTTAAACTCAAACATCAGTTATATTCCTAGGAGAATCCTCTGCAGTGAAACTTTCTTTAAATGGTAAACAGACTCCTAGGGATTTAAAAGATTTTTTGGTGAAGAGCATTGCTCCTAAAGAGAGAGGATCTAGGTTTAAGTCCTGCTTTTGATGTTTACTACTTAGGTGATGTTGCACAAGTTACTTTAACCTTAGTACCTCAGTTTCCTCATCTGTAAAATGAGTAGATTGGACTACTTGGACTCTGAAGGTCCCTGCTGGCTCTAAATCTATGCTCTCTTTTAGCTCCTGATCTTTTGTCTGAAACACGTACCTTTAAATTTTCTTTTGATACCAGTTGACTTTTCATTATGAATCAACGCCTCTCAAATGATTAAACTTTGGAATATCTTTCTATCTCTGTTCTTTCCTTTCTTCCTGCCCACATTCCTTCTTTCTTTCTCACTCTCTCTCTTTCTCTCTCTCTCCCTCCTTCTTGATATCTCTTATGTAGTGATTTAAATGGTATCTTCTCATTAGAATGAAAGTTCCTTGAAGGGAGAAACTATTCTTGCCTTTGTATCCACAGCGCTCAGCACAAGGCCTAGCATATAGTAAGTGCTTAATAAATGTTTGTTGACTGACTTACTGACTGACTGACATTCCCCAGGCAAAAGTGTTTTCTCTCTCGTCATATTTTCCTCAAGCACTTTGTCTACATCCATCATGACCTATGGTAGCAACCCTAAGGTAACAAGACTGTAGTTATCTGTTTCATCCCCTTGCCTGACAGTAAATTCTTTGAGATTAAGGACTTTGTTATTTTTATATTCCCAACCCCTAACACAGTGCTTTGAATGTAAAAGGGGCTCAATAAATGATGAATTTAAGTTAGGACCTTATTCTCCACATGTGGGCAAGATCTTAGCTTCCTCATCTGGAAAATAAGGGGTCGGACAAGATGATTTCTAAAATGCCTTCCAACACTAAATCTTCAGGTTCCTCTAGTCGAGGTTGGCTACCACATGATAAAAGATTTTGAGCACAGAAACTCATGAAAACCATTTACTAGGGCATGTAGGGGTTGGGTCTGTGCTGGTAGAAGGAGTTCTTGAACTGGTGGAATCACAGAACTTTAAAAGAAAAAAAGAAAATGTAGCAATTGCAGATCAGAATCTGAGCGGCTGGATGTTCTATTCTTGGGAAAATTTCATCCTTCATAGGCACTCAGACTCATTTGGGAAGATCCTAGCTATGACATGAATAAAAAGAATAATAATGAGTGCTGTATTCTGTGAAGAAGTGACTGGATCCCTGTTTTGGTCTTCCACTCCATTAATTTCACAGCCCTTGAAATACCACTAGAGAGAGCAATGTTTTTGCTTGTGCAAGCTGTCTGGGAGCCATCATTCTAAATTATTTGTTTGGGCTTACTTTCCCAAGTGGTGGAAGAGATATTTGGTTTGCAAATCCTAAATCAGGATCTCCTTCCTTATAATGCAAACACCCACAGAAAATCCCAACCAATTTCCAAGGAATCATTTAAAACCTTTAATTCGGAACTGTTGCATCTGAAAGCAGCAAGTTCTTGAAGGGAGCAGTGAGTGCAATTTACATTTTTGGGGAGGCATGCCCCTTATGAGATCAGCATTTCAAATATTAAAAAAAGGTTATAATTTTTAAAATCTTGATTTATAGAAAAATAATAAGGTGGTCCTTTTAATTTTAGCTTAAAACCTTGCAAAGTATAAAAACAAACCTGGTTCACCAATACCACCCCCCATGGAAATTTAAAACAGGCAAACAAACAAACCTTATAGTCTATCCAATGTGACTTGTTTCATTGTCATTTACTTAAGGTAAAACAAAATTGCATTTAAAATACAAATTCAAAATTATGAGTTTTTTTGGAACATTGATCTTCATCTCATATTTTTATCTTCCCTATAGCACACTCATAACAGCGAAATGTTAAACTGGTCAGCAGCAATTCTATCTCAGCAAAATCTGCATTGGACTCAACCATTTTTATTGATAACATCTCTTCTTAATAACCTCACTTAGCCCTCCCTACTGATCACTGGAATAAGAGAACAGGAGTGTATGCAACAAAAATACTCCTCATTTCTCCACAATCAAGCTTCTGTAATACCAAGCAGCAAGAGAATATAAACGAGAGACTTTTTTTAGGCTGGCCCTGATTTATTTTAAAATATTTGGGCTACTGCTTATTTTCAAACCTGAGTTAAAGATTACTTTTCTTTTGGTTTGGACCTGTGAGTCCATTTAAAGAATAATAACATAAACTGTTGCATTTACCCAGGTTTTGGTCTATCTCTGAAAGTGATTCAAAGAGATGAACACATACCTTTTCAGCTAGTTCCTCCAAATCAGATAGAAGACCCTTCATTGTATTCTCAACATCACTGATCTGTATTTTTCTTAGGAGGTATTGGTTTTCTCTTTCTGAAAACTTTGCCTGTGGGGGAAAAATGTGTTTAGAAAGATTTGATTCAATTTATGCACCAGTTTTTCTGAAATATTCATAAAAAATGTTCTTATAAGACGGCTTAGAGTAAATGGAGGTACTAAATTCACTCCTGTTAGTGTAGAAGCTGGAGAATTGCAGGGTAGGAGGCCGTCCTGGGAACTTGCCTCCAGGATCGATGGAAAATGGAGTTTATAAATTCATCTCTCCCTCGTTTGTCATAAAGGAGATAGTTCTCTAAGACAGATTCAGATCTAATGCTATTATGATTTGATCCTTGTGTCTTCTGTCTTACAGGGTCTTAGCTCATAATACTGTTATCTATTCCACATTGTGGGGTTTAGGGGAGCCATGCCCCCATGATCTGGAAAATTCACATAAAATTTTTTGGCCCTCCTTTTGTACCAGAGAAGAAGTCTGATTTTTTTTCTTTTTCCTTTATGGAGTATTTATAGTACCTTATTGTAAAATTTGCGTTAAGTATTTAGTCATAAACATTTTATGCATCTCTGAGTTTCTCAGTTTTTTCTGTATCTTATGGTAGCCTTCACATGTTGTCTGCAGTTCCTGCAAAAGTCCCCACAAATTCCCATTTACAGTAATTTCTGATGTTGACCCGCAACATATCGAAACCATGTTGGAGAAAGTCATGATGTGGAAGGGATAACTATATAGCATCATCTAGGAATTGCTGCATTGGACTCAGAGTTCAGGTTGAGGCCCAGGCAACATCAAGGTTGTTGCTAATTAACAAAATAGGACATTATGACCCTATTGAAATTGTGGTATAATCAAAGGAGAAATTAAAGGGCATGAGTGCTACCTCTAAGAGGGTAAATCACTTTAACTCTATGAGCCCTAGTTAGCCCACCTGTAAAATGAGGTGGGGGGGGAAGCTTCTCATCTTAATAGATGACCATGGAAGCTGAGGCAAACTTAGATCCTACTAAGATGATTCCTTTATTGAAGTTGCTTAATTGGAACTCCTTAATGAGAAAGAATTCAGAGGCACATTTTCTCTTGTCTTGACTAATCATGTTTGTCTCTCCTAACCACTTTCCTTATTATTTTTTGTCACTGTGAGACACCCAAGGTATATAAAGCAGGTGAAGTGCAAAGGCTGTGTCCAAGGATCTGTTTTCAATCCTCAGCTTCAGGGGTAAGCTGGTAAATGTTTAACAACCAGCTCTCCCCCCTCCACCCAAAAAAGTACCTAATACACTTTTAAGTTTAATTTGCATTATTAACTTTTTCTCCATTTCTTTCTTATATTTAGATAATCAACAAAACAATACATTAAGTTCTGATTTGTAGCATATGCTGATTTCTGAGGTACAAATGTTCACATTGGAAATTTAACAATTAGCTCTATAAGCTACCTTCAGCAACTCCCCTGCTTAGCTCTGACACTCTCTAGTTGAGCTTGGCCAAGTCACTTCCCTCTCTGGGAACCAATTTCCTTCTTTAGCAAATAAGGGTTATATTAGATGATCTCTGAAGTTTGTTCTCACTCTAAATCCCATAGACCTAGGAGACTCAGTGCATACTCATGTGTACAATCTGTTTTGCATGACTTTCCTAGGCCAGCTAAGCTCTGAGAAAATCAGAATGGGACTAGATGATATTGATAGGATTTCTCTTGCAAGGTGAAAATGGAAATATAGCCAAAGATCCATAATCACAACACACCTTGAGGAGGTAAACAGTGGAATTGATTTCATTTACATGCCGGTGAGCAGCTACTCCAGATGACACACTCAACAAATTTGATTTGCTTTCATCAATAGCAAGAGCTGCTAATCGTAGGTCATCAGTCAAATCCCAGATGCATTTGTCGCAGCCTGGTGATAAAATGGGAAAATGCCATTTTCTCTCACTATGCAATTTAAAACTGAAAGCATTCTGACTTTGCTAGGTCATGCATCATGCATCTGTATTTTCTTGACTGTTATTGCTTTCATTTTAAAAAATCCAGAGTAGTGTTTTCTGTCTGTCTCATGGAAATTGGTCATCATCTCCATGGCCAACCCATTTACATGGTACATAACTTCCATGCACATAGTTGTTTGCATGTTGTCTTCTCCTGCCTTTACCCTCCCCCCACATTTAGTATAGTGACTGGTACATAGTAGGAGCATAATAAATGCTTGTTTATAATGAGGAAGAGGTAGATGAGGAGGAAGAGCAGGAGGAGGAGAAGGATTCAGGGTCCACATAAAAATGAAGAAAATCAGCTCATTTTAGGCAGCTCCTCTTGGCAAATATTTTTAGATAAATGCAATAAGATTAAAATGAACTTTGGTGGCAAAATGGAATCATAAAAAGGCAACACGAAGTTTGAGGGAGTGTGTGGAAGAGAACAGGGAACCATTTCATCCAATTTCTCTTGGCAATAAGTAGGTAGTTTTGTGGATTAAACACGTGTATGATCCCCTCAGACCTTTTTTTTTAAAAAAAATCATTGGCTGGTAGAACCATTCTCCCCCCACCCCCCATAGAGCCTCTCTGTTCAGCAGTAGGAGTATGGGCTACCCAATGGTGGGAGGCTAAAGTGATTCTTTATACCCTCGGGTTAACTCCATTTATTCTCCACACTTTTTTGAAAATTCTTCGTATCAGTAACCATCTTATTTGCAGAAAAGATCCACTGGGGTTTCAAGTAAGTAACTCACTCCCTTTTCCTGACAAAGAGGAAATTTTTACTTAGGGTTGGACCCAGGAAAAATTGTGTAATAGGTGAAGTTCTTCTTTCACAGAATCGCTCCTCACATCATTTTCCTAGTTTGCGTCTAATTTGGTGCCCTCTTCTCTGCTTTCAAAATATTTCCAGGTATCCACCTGATGTCCTCAGAAAATATGCCATAATTTCCACTTTTCCTGATGGAATCTGCTTTTTCTAGAAATCAATAATTCATTTTTCCCATGTGTCACACACACCAAATCTCCCTTACCTTTGAGGGCATGGATTAGTCCATGTTAATATGTTAACGGTTGTTAATATGTTAAGTCTCTTAGGTAAGATATTTGCATTTTAACCAAAGCCTTCTTTTTGGATGAGGTGATGAAAAGGGAGTCTCTTCCTGAAAATTTCTGGCACCAAGGCTAACTAATAAGGGAGGTAATTTGAGGTGGGGGATGGGGGAGGGCTTTCCATGCTAGTCTCAATACATTTCACAAATAACCCGTCCTCCAGCTAAGCCGAAACCCTAACTTGTTAGCTGTTCTACCAATGCAATGCCTTTCAAAATTAAGGCTATCTTTCATGTCACTGTTTATCTCAATCTTTTATTCCTGGCGGATTTTTATTTTAATCATAAAAAACCCCCTCAAAACTTCTAAATGGAAACCTTTGTATCTGGCCGGGGGAGGAGGAGGAGAGGGAGGGAGCGAGCAGGGACGGGGATGGGAGCGGGGCGTGCTTACTGGTTTTTAAATCTCTAGGGAAAGAGGAATGAGTTGGTAAAGAATGAAATCATCAGAGATTCAAAATTCTGAATTTTGTTCCTGGTTCCACTAAAAAAATCCGATCTGATTTTAGACAGGTCACATAATCTGTTATTTCAGTTTCTCCATTTGTGTAACCTGGGGCAAGTCATTTCATTCCTCAGTTTCCTCATCTGTAACATGGGAAAGATTATATTTGCTCAGCCTACCTCTCAGGATCACTGTGACGATTAAGTGAGAAAACAGCCCAAAGCATTTTGGAAACTGAATTCTTGCACAAGTGCAAAATGTTATTATTAATAGCTGTCCCATGACTCCTCAGAAAGGAGTATTGTAAGACCGTATCTACTGAGATCTTCAAAGAATTTTGAAGAAATACTCCAAAGATCCACAAATTCACCCATATGGGGACTGCTCCACTGGGGCATATCATGGATCTTCTACTCATTAGAAGAAGACCTGCTTGTATTGCTGTGGCTGACATAATTGATCACCTGGCTAAGATTATCAATGAGCTTTTCCAAACTGAGCTGGATTGTATGATAGTCTGTCTGTTACCAACTCATACTCAGAAACTTTCTTGCTTGGTAGGATCTACCAGAGTTTCTGAGCCACACTAATGTAGCCTTTGGGAACCTAGGACATACTGGAATATGGATGGATAATGAAATTTAAAATAAAATTAAACTTAGCATTTGCTTTAACAACTCCATGAGTTATAAAGTGTTTGATCATTGATTTGTCATTACTATTATCAAATGGCCACCTCCATTGAAATGCAGGACCTAAAAGAGCCTTAATAAAATCTGTTTTTTTTTCAAGAGTTACTTAATTTTAGAGCACTTATTGGTAGATTGGTACTACATCAGTCCTGGATATGCCTAGTTATGTGTTTCTGTTTGTGGTCTGTTCTGCCAAAGGGTATACAGCCAGGGTTAACACCACAGACTCAAGCGTTCCTGAGAGAGACTAATACTGACACACTTTTTAAAAGCCCACAACTGCAGGATATTAGAGATCATGCGGGTTAGTCAATCAGGTATTGTTACTTTTACTTATAGTTGGGCAGTCCGTGCCTGTAGGAGGTTCAAAACTTTCTTCAAGGCATTCTCCAGTTTCACTGTCACATGGTCCTCCCCCACAATTGCATACTGTGGAAACAAGAATTTTGGATTTATTACTCAATGGGAAAAATAACTGGTGCTTTTATGTTTGCCATCCTCATTCTGCATCTGTGTACATGTGTGCTCTTTGATGAGGCTCACAGCAAAACTTTATGATATCTTACCATGGGGTCCACCTTAACCATGACACAGAGAGAGGAGTGGATTTAAAAAAGAAATGTAGCTATCTTCAGGAGAATTTTTTATTGAGGGAAAATGTTAGCAAAACTATCAAGGATTCTTCCCCTAGTCCTTCATGAATTCAACTAGACCAAGAGTTCTTAACTTTTTGTGTGTGTTATGGACCTCTTTGATGGACTGGTAAAGCCTATGGACCCCTTCTCAGAGTGTTTTTTAAACATATAAAATAAGAAGAAGCCAATTATACTGAAATAAACTTTTTTTTAAACCCATGAAAGTTCACAGATCCCTGAAATCTATTCTAAGCATGGGACTCCATGGATCCCAGGTTAAGAATCCCTGGACTAGACTGCGCAAATGCTTGGATCCAAAAAAATCCTAAAATGTTCTGTGCTCCTTGCATCCTACTGTAGGAATATGTTACTGGGCAAAATTAGGCCATGTTTCCTCAGTGAAAATTTCTTTTCAGTTTACTCCAGACTCCAGCATGGATTATCTATGTGGTAGCTGACAGACAAGAGCATTGCTGGGCAGCTCAGTGATACAGAGAGGGACTCAAGGGAATAAAGCTAAGTTCTTTTGGTATGTGAACCTGGGCAAACCAGATACTTAACCTCCAAATCTTATGAACATTGAAGAGACCACTAAGACCCGTGACAAGCATAATTGATATTTTTGGATTGCTTGGAAATGATAAGATTCTCATTGCTTATCTGTCATTTTACTTCCTTGATTTCACTGTAGCTTAGTTACTGAAATTTAAAATCAATAAAACAAATGAACAGCAACAACAACAAAAAACAAAATCCCAGAAAGCCACTAGGCTATCCTTCTTCACCAGGTATCAAAGTAGGCTTTCATTTGCAAAAAATGTTAAAATGTGTGGTGACCTTTCTATACTTGAATAAAACTGTAACTTTTCCCAACTCAACTATCTTAAGATTTGTGACAGCTTGGTGGCTCTAGAAAATCAGCTTCAAAGAGATAATGGATTTATGCTGTTTTAGCTGTGCATATTTATTAATCAGTTCAAGCATATCATGGCTTACTGCAGAATATTTTTAAAATTAGCTGATCTTCTAAGAACAATTTGCTCTCTTGTAGGTTAAAGTGAGCTTAATGAAAATCTTAAAAGAGACAGTAAGATCACAGGCAGCTAGGTGGTGCAGTGGTACAGTGGATAAAGCCCTACACTTGGAGCAAGAAAGACCTGAGTTCAAATCCAGCCTCAGATATGAATATGACCCTGGGCAAGAAAACTAATCTCTGGCTGTCTTAGTTTCCTCTTCTGTGGAATGGGAATAATAATAGCATCTAGTTCCCAGAGTTATTGTGAGCATAAAATATGGTAATGTTTATAAAAGCATTTTACAAATTATTTTCCCCTAATTTTTAAACATTTTTATTTAAGTTTTGAGTTTCAAATTCTATCTTTCCCTTTCCTCCTCCCTGAGATGGTAAACAATCAGATATAGGTTATACATGTGTAATCATATGAAACATTTCTTCCATTAGTCATTTTGTATAAGAAGACTTGACTAAGAAAAAATGAAAGAAAAAAAATAAAAAATAGTATGCCTTAATCTGTATTCAATCAATATCAGTTCTTTCTCCAGAAGCGAATAGCATATTTCATCAACAGTCCTTTGGGATTGTCTTGGATCATTGTATTGCTGAGAATAGCTAAGTCATTCACAGCTCTTCATTGAATAATATAATATCATTTTGCAAATTCTTAAATGCTGTATAAAGGCAAACCATTATTATTATTTATAACTTCAGTTTGGCTATCACCAGGCTTTGTCCCACTTTTCTCTTCCTCTCTAGTGTGGCCTGACACAATGCTATCATCTGGCCTCTCTCATTTCCAAGTTTATGCTTCTGTACCTGCCATTAACTTTAGGCTTTTTAGCCTTTTATCTTTACTGTCTTTTTTGTAGGTCATACATGTTTATTTGTTTTCCTTCTTGCTTTTTCTTTTCTTTTTTGGCCACTTCTGTTGTTCAGGTAAGAATTTTTCATAGTAATATTAGATAGTGTGGTGGTAAGTTGAATTCACACTATCTCCAAAATCAGAAAAACCTCAGTTCAAATCCTATCTCTAACATTTATTACCTGTAGGACCTGGGATGAATCACTTGGTTTCACTAAGCCATAGTTTCTTATTTGTAAAAACAGAGAGTTGGTGGCAACTAGGTGGCGCAGTGGATAGAGCGCCAGCCCTGAAGTCAGAAGGACCTGAGTTCAAATCCGGCCTCAGACCAAACACTTGACACTTACTATACTAGCTGTGTGACTTTGGGCAAGTCACTAACCCCAGTTGCCTAAAAACAACAACAACAAAACAAAAGAGAGAGTGGGCCCAGATGGCCTCTGAGCTATCTTCGAAGTCTACATCTAGGTGCTAACACTAATAAAATGTTATTTTCATTCCTTGCTTCTTCTCTTCCTTTATCTGCTCCACAAAACAAAACAAGAAATATGTAACCATATTATTTTTTATTCTTAAAGGAAATCATCTGAAATACCTCATCTAATGCAAGACATAGAAAAATCATGGAAAGCTTAGCTTATCTACTGGGTTCTAGTTAAATTCAAATTAGGAATATTTCTTTTAGTATTTCTGAAATAATTATAATTCTGGAAAGATGGATAAGGAAGAATGTCTACTATTCAACTCCCTACCCTCTCTCTCTTTTTTGACTTGTGTCACTGAAATGTCAAGTTTTAGAAAACAATTAGAGGAAGAATTTAGTGTCTTGGAAGAACTGACACATGTCAATTAAAAAACTCATCCAATTTTTCCATTTGATTAAAACCCACAAAAAACCCCACAAAACCATTTTCCAGCTTCTTAGTACCTTTGATCAGATCTAGAAGGATATAGACATATGAGAATAAGGCAGCTAGATGGTGTAGTGGATAGAGTTCCTGATCTGGAGTCAGGAAGACCTGAGTTTAAATCTGACCTCAGACACTCACTAGTTGTGTGACCCTGGGCAAGTTACTTAATCCTATTTGCCTCAGTTGCCTCATCTGGAGAAGGAAATGGCAAACCACTCCAGTATCTTTGCCAAGAAAACCCCAAATGGGGTCAAGAAGAGTCTGAAATGCCTGAACAATGAACATATAAGAAAAAATATATTCTGCCCAGGTATATTTGTATCAGCTTCCTAACTCATGATACTTACTTACTCTTTTACATTACTCAAGTCATCTTGGCAAAAATATTTATCATTGATGAAATTGTGAAGCACTTTACACAGAAGGTAATGTTATGTAGGGAAAGGCAGGTAGCAGCTGCAGGGTTTTAGTGAGGGAAATCTACCATTTAAATGGGGAAATCAGTGTTTTTCAACTGGATGTGTATATGAAAGCCATGCAATCATATGGAAATTTGGAATAAAGTACCTGCACAGTTCTTGGCTATCCTGGCATCCCCATAATATCCAGGGGCACACCGTTCACATTTGAATCCGGTGGTATTCCGTAAGCAGTTGCGACATTGGCCAGTAACTTCATCACAATCCTCAAATATCAGGTTGGGATCCGAATTTCCACTGCAGTCACATTTCTTGCAGGTGCTCCCGATCAGTAAAGGGTTTCCATAGTAACCAGGGGCACACCTGATGATGGATCATAAAGCATGAATAATTAACATCAACAATTTCCTGACTTTCCATGCACCCATTTCTTTTCACCGAGCAGGTTAATTCCCCTAGTACTGTGGAATAATACTTTGAAAAAAGAAAAACAAATAATCCCTAAGAATCTTCTTGTCTGGCTATGAATAGCCTAATGATAATTAGAGTCACAATACTAATTCTCATTCCTATAAGGGTTACAAAGTGGTCAAGCTTGGTGGTAATTCCTGCTGCTGGGAAGGCAGAGGCTGGTGGATTCCTTGATCACAGCAGTTCTGAACTGTTTTGGCCTAAGAGGATTTGCAGAGGTGGGAATGGGGTCCCATGGATGTGGAACATTGCATACATTGTCAGATTTCTTTGATGTATTAATTAGTTTTGCTGATTTCCACCCCCCTTTTTTCTTTTATAAACAATTATATGGTATGACTCTCTGAGGGAGATACAGGGGGAAATTTAATCAACCTTAAAATGAAACACATCAATAAAATTTTACTTATTAAAAAAAAAGAAAAACTTTGGCCCTAATTGCAGCCTTATATGTCCTAACTGCACAAATTATGCTAAATTTTACTTTCTCTGGGAATTGTTCCAATTTTTATTAGGAGTGGAACAGTATTTCTCCTGACTTATGGGAGAAATGATGTGTATATGGCACAGTTGCACTTCATTAAACAGGCCTTTAATTTTTTTAGGACCCAGAACTCTAGTATCTAGCAACGAGCTTAAGGGTTACAAAAGTAAAATTTTATTATGAAACAACGAAAAGCCTTAACTAGGGTAGAGGGAAGGGGGTTTTTTCCTATTGCAGCAAATTTTGAGGGAGATGAAAGCATTTGCTCTGGCAACTGTCCCAGGACTCCAATGGAGAAATAAAGGTTACAGGCCTACATGGTGTTGCCTCACACTTTGCAGGGATTGATGAGGTCACTGGGTCTTGGAGCATGGTAACATTGTCAGGTCATATGTTGCTGCTCCCAGAAGGCTGGATGGTGGTAGTGGAGGTAGTAGTGGTGGGGTGTTTGTGTGTGTGTGTGAATGGGGGTGCTTTCTCACATCCTTCCCCATCTATCCATCCACCCATCCATCCTTCCATCTACTCTATCATCTATTCTCTTCTGCGCATGTATGTCATTATCCAGCTTCCCCTCTTTAAGTTAATGATAGATGAAGTCCAGTTCCAGGCAGGGAGTGGTAAATCTAGGATTTCCTACCATAACACAAAGGTGATATTAATGGAAGATTATGGTTGGCCTGTGAATCAGGTTGGGTAGATGCCCTCCCCTGCTGACATCAAGGGTCCACACATATTCCTGTCCCCTTTTACCACAATTTACCCTTCTAGTGTCACTCCCACTATATGTCAGGGAGAATAAATAGCAGAAGCAGAAGGCATCCACTCATCTGGCTGTACACACTATCCTGCACCCCATCGACTTTAAACATTTATCCAAGGGCACTATTTTCTTTGCTGCTCTCGAGTACAGTTTGTACTATCCCAATTCTAGTTATGACTCTGGGAAATATTATCTCTCTGTGTTTTCAGTGTCAGGTCCCTCTGCATCCCACTTCTTCTGACATGTTTATGATTTCTTTGGAACTGACCACAAGCCAAAGCTGTGATGATATTGGACTTACTTACCACCCTGGCATCAATTAATTAATCAGCCAACTTAAAAGCATTTATTAAATGCCCATTACATCCCATGTACTGTGTTAGGAGCTAGGGAATATAAATATAAAAAAATGAAACAATCCCTACTCTAAAGGATCTTGTATTCTACTGGGAAAAACTTAAAGGACTTCCACCTTTTTTGTGGGGGGAGGGGGGATGTTTTTCTCCTTTGGCTAAAGCATTGGTTGTTACTGTTACATCTCTACTGTTATTGCTGCTGATGCTAATTCCCTTTCATTTGTATGGAGCTTGATGCTTTCCATAGAACTTGCACTTAACAGATCCCTTTTTATCCTCACCACAGCTTTGTGAGCATAGTGACTAGGCAGGCATCATTATTCCCATTTTACAGGTGAGAAAAATGATACACACAGAAACTGTTACTTGCCAAATAGGTTACATAGCCTGCTAATGAAAAGCTCAGGACTAGAGCTCAGGTCTTCTGACTCCTTTTATACATTCCAAAAGTTGGCTTATTAATATTCAGGTTGACTCACGTCCATAGAGGCAGAAGGCATTTCTCTCAATCAGGGAGAAACCTTGTCAAGGACTTAAATCAATGATTTCAAAATACTTAATACTTTTATGAATTAAAAAAAACCCTTCTGGCTTGGAAAATAAGTTAACTTTAAACCCACTTTAAGTAGTCTTTTATCTAAAAATGTTTCTTAATTAAGAAAATTAATTAAAAAATTTTTCATCAAAGAGGAGACATTGGGTTATTTTTGAAGTCCGTAAGTATGTTTGTAAACAAACTCCATTATTTTTGAAGTCCTGAAGTTCTAATCAAGTCTCTGTCCTCCTTTTTACAAGTTCCTTCTGCTACTCCTGTACAACCCATGAATCCTCTGGATTCTGTCTGTGTGGGGGGATCAAAAGAAAGCCTATAATTCAATATTTAAACGGATCCAATCTCTCATCTATGTGTATATTCTCCTTTATCTGTGCCAATTGCAACCCATCCACATCTTTCCTGTGAAATGTTTCTTCATCTTCTACTATAGCTCCTCCAAAAAGAGCTACCCGACACATTGATGACCTCAATCTTGCTCTCTTTACATTTTGAACGTATTCGATTGATTTCACTTTGCTCCCCCTCATGCACTCTAGATTCCAGCCTAACTGGCCTTGCTGTTCCCCACATATGGAATTTCCAGTCCCTCTGGGGGTGCCTTTGTAAGATCGTCTCCAATGCCTGGAATGTTCTACCTCCTTATCTTTAGCTCTAAGACTCCTTAGAGTTATTGAAGGCTTAGTACAGGAGCCACCATCTCTAAGAGGCTTTGGCAACAGACTAGATAGGAAGTCTGGGAATGAAGAGCCAAGGCCAACACTTACGTTGTGAGCTTGTTGATTAGGAAGATGGTGGTACTCTCAACAGTTATAGGAAAGAAAGCTAGGAAGAGAAGAAGGCTTGTGGGGAAAGACAATGAGTTCACTTTTAGAAATATTGAGTTTAAGAAGTCTATGGGACATCCGTTTCTAGATGTCTAATAGGCAGCTGGCAATGTAAGAATGGAAAGCAGGGGACAGGTTAGTGCTGTACAGATAGACCTAGGATTCCTTGCAGAGAGATGATATTTGAATTCATGGGAGCTGATGAGATTACCAAGTGGAATCATATACAGGTAGAAGAGAAGAGAGCCCAGGACAGAGCCTTAATGGATATCCATGGCTGGTGGACATGAGCTAGATAAAGATCTCAAAGTGGAGGCTCAGAAAAAGCAATCTGATAGGTAGAAGGAGAACCAGGAGAATGAAGAGTTATAAAACCGAGAGAAAAGAGTGTCTCAAGAAGTGGGTGATGAACAATGTAGGAAGTTGAAGAGAGGTCTATGAGATGTTTGAGGAAGAATGAAAAGGTTTGGAAAAGTCATTGTGCTGAGTGGGATACTGAATTGATTAGGGAGTCATAAAAAATTGCTTTGTCACATTGAAGGCCCAGTTGAAATTATGTAACACAGATTTGTAGTGGATGAAGTCAGCACAATTTCACTATTTTCTTCAGCTTCATTCAGTAGAATGTGAGTAGGAACAAAGGAAGCAGACAGTGGGATTAATCCAAGGCTGAGGGTTGGCAGGGCAACATCTTTCCCAGGATAGATTGGGAGGAAGGGACTAGAGAGAAGAGGATCTCATAGAGTTGAACTGGTTCACCAAGGGGTCAAGATGCAGAAGGGAGGTGAGTGTAGCCAGTGTAGGCATGATGGTCTTGAAAGAATTGAGGGGTATGGGAGTGAACTCAATGTCTTAGTGAGAATGAAGAACAAGGTTAAAATTTGCACGGCAGAAGGAGAGTTAGCATGGCAACAGATTATAATCAGATAAAGGAATTTCAGAGTTCATGAATATAGAAATGGAACACTTATAGGTGATGGTAAGATCAAAGCTATGTCCATCTCTGTGTATATCAGAAGATGGGGTAAATTACAGCTCTGCCACTTAGTGTCTGTGTGATATTAGGAAAGTAATTTAATTTATTTGAACCTCAATTTCCTGATCTGTAAAATGTAAAGGTTGAAAGAGGTGGCACTTAAGTTCCATTCCAATTTTATATCTATAATCCTATGATGATCCTACAGTTTGAGTATGGTGCAGAACTATACAGTATTGGTAGCTTTAAAAAAATAAACATAGTAGAATTTAACTAAATTAGTGAGGTCCTTCAAAGTTGTTACTTTACAGGTAGGAAACTTATTCTAGTATATATTCTGCTTTCATTCAAAGTGTATTCTTTTGTAATTGCCTTCAGAGTCAACCATAAATGAGAAAACATCTCATTACTTAAATCACACAAAATTTTGGATTCAAAATTGCAGTAGTGTTATTAAGCACATTATTTGTTAGCTGGTACATAGCAGGTGCTTAATAAATGTTTATTGCCTGCCTGACTTCTAATAGGTATTTGTCCAGTATAGCCTCAAAGGACAAATACTTACCACCACTTATGACATTCAGCATAGGAAGCCAGAGATTCTGGAGGCAATTTTGAAGAGAGGAATTCTGAAATCCTTCTGAGCAATACCGGGATGGATAGAATAAGTATACAGTTGGCTACTTTGAAGGGTATGATGTTCATTGCAACTAAAAGTTCTCTGTGTTTGTTAAAAAATGAGTAATATTATTTTATAGACACACTTTATGAAAGTGCTATGGAAGTATAGAGATGAGGGAGTTCAGTGGGGATTGGAATATTTAGTTTTCATGGAAGAAATGGAACTTGGGTTTTAAGATGATGGATGGTATTAACGTAAGAGAAGGAGAGAGAAAGGAACATTCTAGGCAAGGAGAACAATAGGAGGAAAGTCAGGGAGGTGAAATGGGTATGACTAAAAGTGTGTTGCACAAGTCTTAGTGCTATCAAAGCATGAAACAGTACTGTGCTAAGACTTTTGGGACATCTTGTATTTTCAGGTCAAGTGCATAGATAAGCCTGAATAAGATAGAAGATATATTGAAAAACAGTGGGAAACAAAATGAGGCCATATAATAGAAGGTCCTGAAAACCAGGCAAAAATGTTTAGATTTTATATGGTAGGAAATTCAGAATCACTAAAGGTTGTATAGAGGGGGCAGGTAGGTGGCACAGTGGATAGAGCTCTGGCCCCAAAGTCAGGAGTACCTGAATTCAAATCCGGCCTCAGACCAAACATTTGACACTTACTAGCTGTGTGACCCTGGGCAAGTCACTTAACCCCAACTGCCTTAAAAAAAAAGATTGTATAGAGTTTTGACTTAAGAGTCAGAGCACCTGGGTTCAAATACCACCTTTCACTTCCAGTGTGACCTTAGACTGGCCACTAGAGAGTCATACTAGATGGCTTCTGATGTCCCTTACAGCTCTTAATAGATGATAAATTCTTTGAGCAGGATTGGCAAAATTAAAGTAGTATATAATAATTAGCCTAATATCAATCCATGTTGTTACAAAGGTTATCTTCCTTCCTTCCTTGCTTTCTTCCTTCCTTCTTTTCCTTCCTTCCTTCCTTCCTTCCTTCCTTCCTTCCTTCCTTCCTTCCTTCCTTCTTTCTTTCTTTCTTTCTTTCTTTCTTTCTTTCTTTCTTTCTTTCTTTCTTTCTTTCTTTCTTTCTTTCTTTCTTTCTTTCTTCTTCCTTCTTTTTTCCTTTTTTTGGTAATAGGTGCAGGATATAGGGAGCACAGATGAGAGCATAAGGAAATAAATAAGTAGAACAGCTTTGATATTACATGTTAAATTTATTACATGTATATTAGACATGTATATCTACATTTAACCTATATAGATATACATGTCGAATATGTACACATAATCTATGTAGATTTACATATCTGATATATGTATATGTGTATAGATTGTAGATACATATTATGTTTAAAGGAGAAGCAAGATGTATGTAAAAGAGATTCATAGTTTCATGTACAATCCTCATTTTTTAATTTTATTTGGTATTTGCTAATTTCAAAATATAAAAAATGAAACAATATTGATGTGATGAGGTCCTGGACTAAGGTAGTAGGAATAGGAAGCAGGGGCAAGACATTTTTGAAGAGAAAAAAGTCAACAATATGTTTATAGTTTATGATTTCAAAAATATTTATTGGGCACCTAACTCAAATGTATTATTCCAAAGGCCTATGGGAGAGACAAAGATGAAGGAGACATAATCTCTGTCCTGAAGGAATTTATAGCAAAATATGTACGATAATTGAAAAATGTAAAACAGAAACTAGGGCACTTGGATATCTTGAACAAGGACAGGACTTCAATAGAAGAATAAATACTACATGCAAAAAAGGCAAAACCCAAGAAACTGTTAAAATTAGTTCCTGCACTGACACTTTCTCATGCTGCTGAACCATGAGATTTAAAAGAAATTTGAAACCCAAACCAGCCCTAAGTTACTCCTCTATGAACAACAGGGCTGACCTCCCAGTCTACTCCCTTAGTTCCTAGGCCATATGGTCAAAGGCTTTCTACTCACTTTCCTTGGCTATGGTCCACCAACCGTGAGACTTAATTTATCCTTTCCTCTCCATTTTATTTTTCTTCATATGGTCTCAGAAGAGTTATAATCCTGTTGATATCCATTCTTCCATGTGGGTAAATTCACCTTGTCTTTTCCTAGGCTAATCCTGTTCACCTAAGAAGCCTTTTTAGATATACTATCAAAACCATAATTCAATGAAAGCTCACCAGGAATATCCCTGGACCTTATCTTTGGCCTAGGGCCTACTCCCAATTCCCTATCCATACTTATAATAAACATTGCAGATTTTCTTGAGTTAAAATACAGATGTTGGCATATTAATAGCCCTGCCTCTGGTGCTGAGTGTTTCCTTCCCTGGAGAACACGAAACTTCGCAGTTAATTGAGCATTGAGCTGGGTAGAGGAAGTCTAGTTTCTATTTCTGGCTTTGCCAAATGACTCAATGAATTCAGAGAAATGAGTGAAGGTAATAAAGTTCTGAAGCCAATGTAATGAGTGTGAGATTTGAATTTCATAGTTTTAGTCATTGCTCAGGTTTTCAAGATTGAATACCAACTAGAAAGAAGTTATTTCACGGAAAACAGATTTGGACCAAATATCATTGTTTTCAGCATCCACAACCACCTTTCTGAAGGTGGTTGTATGAATAAAGCACAAACCTACTTCTGGGTGCCTGCTCTTTCCTCCTCCTCCTCCTCTCCTTTCTTTGATTTCCCTCGATATTTAGCTATCATATCCATCCATCATCAATCACTGAGAGTTTCTGTGACTAGTGGCACAGTTGCCTTGGTTCGTAAAGGTAGGGGAGGGATGCAAGGACTGTTTCCACAATCTCTACCATGTTAGTGGTGGAGAGAGAAAACAGGAATAATGTTACTTTGTTTCTATGTGCTTCAGGGCTTTTCAAAGCCTCTCCATATGTATTATTTGACACTCACAAGAACCCTGTGAGGTAGAAAATGTATCGGTTATAGAAGGGAGGATTGGGAAGAGGGGAGATTACTTTCCCAACATCACACAGCTAATGAATGACATGATTTTGATTAGACTCCCCAAACCCTCTGAGACTGGCCCAGGGCTATTTCCTTTCACTCAAAAACATAGGCTTGTCATCTTCCAGCTAGAAAATCCCAGTCTTTACAGGGAAAAATATTTAGTCTAGGAGGATTCTCTGGATAAGAAGACTACTTTCCAGAGGAATTCTGTTGCTATATTGAAGATGGAGATCAAACTGAATTCCTGATCCCCTATGTAGTGTTATAATAGTATATAACCTGAGAGCTCTAGAGGTCATCTTTAATTAAGTTCAATTCAATTTGATTCAATTCAGTTTGTGGGGTAGTGAGTAAGATGCTGAACTTGCATCAGAAAGACCTGTCTTAGATACAAGCTGGGTGACCTTGGAAAAATCACTTAACTTCTCTGGTTCTCAGTTTTCTTAACTGTAAAATGAGAGGTTTGTATCCAATGCTCGCTAAGATTTATTTCAGCTCCAAATATACGATTTTGTGAATTTCATTTAATAAACACTTTCAGATCAATATGTACTTACTGCCTTGTTTTTTTTCTCTTATATTCTTAGATGCCAAGAAAACAGGCATAACAATCATAAAAAGCATAAAAAATAGATACCAATTAATTACCCTTCCAGTTGAGCTGAGAAGAAGATGTAATCAAGGTTTTATAGGAAGCACTGTTTAAATAGCAATCTACAACAGACCTAAAAAGATAGACTCATTGAAATACGCTTAGAAAAGCTTTGGACTGAGAGTCAGACGGACTTGGTTCTAGACCTGGCTCACTAACTAGCTTTGTGAGCTAGGCTGAGGACGTCTACTCCTTTAGCCTCAATTTTCTCACTTGTATGTAGCAGTGGTAGGGTAGGGCAAGGTGGGGAACAATGTGGTTCATTCAAGAACAAGTATAAAGCCCTCTGTTTGGTGATCATAGCCCTTCATGATCTCTCTATACCCACATTTCCTAACACACTTTTCCAGTCTTCTTACCCCTTATATTCTACCATATACTCTTTTCAATCTAGTGACACAGTCTCCTTGAGGGTACCAACTGTCTTTTGCCTCTTTTTGTATCCCCAGTGTTTAGTATAGTGCCTGGAACACAGTAGGCACTTAATAAATGTTTATTGACTGACTAAAAACCCTCCTTGTTGTACCTCACACGAGACACTGTCTCCTGACTGGGCATTTTCGCTGGCTGTGTCCTATGCCTAGAATCCCTTCTCTCCTCTTCTCTGCCTCCTGACTTCCTTGAAGTCCCAGCTAAAATCCCACCTTCTATAGAAAGGCTTTCCTGATCTCTCTTAATTCTAGTCTCTTCCCTCTGTTGATTATCTCCAAATGATCCTATATACAACTTGTTCATACACTGTTGTTTGCATGTTGTCTCCTCCATTATATATGGCAAACTTTTCAAGAATAGGACCTGTCTTTATTTTTCTTTATATCATCAGTGCTTAGCATGGTGCCTGGAAGCTTCATAAATACCAGTTGACTAACTGACTATTTACCCATATTTTATTACTAAATCATTGCTTAGATTGCTTTCCTGGGATAAATTTTTCTCTCTGTTCTGGGAAGCTGTTACAAAACCTCTCTTCTCTCTCTCTCTCTCTCTCTCTCTCTCTCTCTCTCTCTCTCTCTCTCTGTCTCTGTCTCTCTCTCCCTCTCTCTCTCTCTCTCTCTCTCTCTCTCTCTCTCTCTCTCGCTCTCGCTCTCACTCTCGCTCTCTCTCTTTCTCTCCTTCTTTGCCTCCCTCTCTCTGACTCTCAGTCTCTTTTTCTCCTCCACCCTTCCACTTCCTTCTCTCAATTATATTCCTGATAAGTGTACCCAGACCACCAAAATAGATACTGTTTATGAAGAAAAAGTAAACGTTTAAAATAAACAAAGGGAAATACTTTCCCTCTGCTGGGGGAAAATTTTTGAGGCTCCCATGAGCTTAAGTGGCCACCCCAGCTTTTTACGGCCTCTCCTTCTCTAATTTTATGCTCACTTTTAGTCCTTGGCTGGGTTATTGCTTTGTTCTTTCAGAAAATAGTTTTGCTTACCCTAAGATCATTCTGCTTTAGGCAAGGCCTGGAGTCAGGAAGACCTGAGTTCAAATCTGGCCTTAGATATGTGACCCTGGGCAAGTCACTTAATCTCTATTTGCCTCCGTTTTCTCATCGATAAAATAGAGATAATAATAGGATACCTCCCAGGGTTGTTGCGAAGATCAAATGTGAAAAAAAATTATAAATTGCTTAGCACAGTGTCTGGCATACATTAAGTGTTATATAAATGTTAGCTATCATTATTATTATTAATACCAGAAAGTGTGTGCCCTTTGCACTTAGCTTTTCCATTTAGCAATTCTTCCTGGTTTTGGGCTAAGTTTCAAGTGTGAGAGATCTAACTCTAACATATGGTGACCATCCAGCAAATATCCTAAGTCTTCCTCTCTGTGAACTAGGTCATAACCAGACAATGGCTATTTGCCCAATGATCACCAAAGGACTCCAAAGTGGAACTAAGATTTCCTATTTGTTAAACTGTAAGTCTCTTCTGTAGGTCTATGCAAATGAGTAGGTAGGAAAAGAGATAGCCAGGCAATCTATGTTCATAAATAGTCATTATTTCTGCTGGCTACTTAATTGCTTTTCTGGCTTTTTCATATGCAAGTGAATACTCCAAATCTTTTACTAGGTACTGATGAGTCAACTCAAAGTTTTGCATCCATTACGAGGTTCAAATTAATCCATTCCTCTCTGAAAGGGGGTCACCTTTGCAAAGTACATACATAGTCTGAATAGGACTTGCCAGTTTCCTGGGAAATGAGAAGATTGGTCTAGGTGATCTTTTAGGACTCTGTCCAGCTCTGAAATTCTACATGGGCAAGACTAAATTTTGTTTTTGTTGTTCTATTCTTTTTTACTTCATTTGAAACCTCATGTACATAGACTAGACCGTATATTAGAGTTGGAAAGGATCTGACATCGTCTAAATGTACTCCCTCATTTTATAGAGGAAGAAAAGTGATAGACCACAGAGATGAAGTAGGTGCCTATGGTCACAGAGGTAATAAGGATTAGAGACCGGATTTAAACCCAGATCTTCCCATTCTAAGTTACATGCTCTGTTACTCTATGCTGCCTCTTTTTTTTTTTTAAGGGAGGCAATTGGGGTTAAGTGACTTGCCCAGAGTCACACAGCTAGGGAGTATTATGTGTCTGAGGCCGGATTTGAACTCAGGTCCTCCTGACTCCAGGGCCAGTGCTCTATCCACTGCGCCACCTATCTACCCCTCTATGCTGCCTCTTGACCTTAGTTACATTTATAGTTTGGAGGTGATCTTGGGTTCTGGAAGATTGTGAGGAGAAGGCAAAGCTTAAATTTTGTTCAGTTTTTTTTAATTTTTTAGGCAATTAGGGTTAAGTGACTTGCAGGGTCACACAGCTAGTGAATGTTAAGTGTTTGGTCTGAGGCCAGATTTGGACTCAGATCCTCCTGACTCCAGGTCTGGCACTCTATCCATGGTGCCACCTGAGGTCCTGCCAAATTGGAAAGGTTTTGAGTAAATAGCCTGGTGACTGATTATATATCTCTCATCCATGGACCTGCCAAATTTATCACCTGTTTGGATTTAGGTGATCACCTTACAAAAATTCCTGAAGACCATCTAGCAAGGTGGAGAGTTTGTGATCTGCCTTAGTGAAAAGAATACCCACAAACAAGAAATCATGGATTCTTGATCTTGAAAAAAATGAAAAAATGAGATGATCACTCCAGTCTTTTTCAGTTCTAAATCTAGGACCATATGAACTTAAGCCTATTAGGCAGTTAAATTAAAAACAGAAACTCTTGTACTATTCCAGGGGTCAATAGTAAACTAAAAGCAGTGGACTTAAAAGTAACATAGGAAGGAAACAAGCATTTATAAGGACCTGTTGTGTGCCAGACATTGTGCAAAGTTCTTTACAAATGTCTCCTCTGATCCTCACAAACAACCCTGAGAGGTAGGTACTATTATTATCCACTTTTTACAGCTGAAAAAGCTAGTCACAAAGCTAGTAAACATCTGAGGTCACATTTGAGCTGAGGTTCTAGGGTTAGGTTTAGGGTTAGGGTTAGGCTCTAGCCACCTAGCTACCTCTGTTAGTGAGCTGAATTGATTACTTCCTTTATGATGAGGTAATTCTTATTTCTAAGATAAGTTCTTGAAATAGTTTTGCTTTGGTGGAAGTGGAGGAGGAAGGGTGGAAAATACTCGGAGTGTGCTCCATTAATCAGTAAAGGGCTTTAGAAGAAAGAACAGATATTATGAATCTTAGTCCCTGCTCTTATCTGTAGTTATAGTCTCAGCCAAGATGATACCCATAGCTTAGGAGTGATGTGACAATCATTTGCCACAGTGGATAGAGCACTGGGCCTGGAGTCAGGAAGACTTGATTTCAAATCCAGCCTCAGACACTAGCTGTGTGACTCTGGGCAAGTCACTTAACCCTGTTTGCCTTAGTTTTCTTATCTATAAAATGAGCAAGAGAAGGAAATGACAAACAATTTCAGTATCTTTGCCAAGAAAACCCCAAATGAGGTCACAAAGAGTCAGACACAACTGAAAAGGACTAAACAACACCAAAAATAGAAAATGGATCTAATCTCAGGACATGTCTGAATTTGGACTAAACGGAGAGCAGGAAGGTCCAGATGAGCCCCAAGTATGAATTGGAGGACCTTCATTCTATACCCATACACCAACATTTGGTCAGGGCAACTTAAAAATCCTACTTTCTTTTCTTTCTTTCTTTCTTTTTTTTGGTTTTTGTTGTTTCAGGCAATGGGGTTAAGTGACTTGCCCAGGGTCACACAGCTAGTAAGGGTTATGTGTCTGAGGCCGGATTTGAACTCAGGTCCTCCTGCATCCAAGGCCGGTGCTCTATGCATGGCACCACCTAGCTGCCCCCTAAATCCTACTTTCTACGAGAGGCCTTTCCTGCTGGGTCCTTTCCCTTCATACCTACAGTGTCTTCCCTCTGAGTTTTACTGTTGTTTTCCCATTTACTAATGGGAGTAAAAAAAAAAAACCTATCACCCTGAATTCAAACTGGTGATGAGCTAATGAGCTAGTTAAACATTTACAGTATATATCTTGTATGTACAGAATTGCTTAGAATGTATAGAATTGCATGTTATTTATCCTTTTAAAATGTGATCTTCAGAGGAGGCAATGTGTTTTTTGTCATCCTTATCTTATCTGCAGAGTTTAGCATAGGGCAGCTAGGTGATGCAGTGTATACAGCCCTTGGCCTGGAGTTAGTTCAAATCAGCCATAGACACTTACTAGCTGTTTGACCCTGGGCAAGTCACTTAACCCTATTTGCCTCAATTTCCTTATCTGAAAAATTAGCTGGAGAAGGAAAATCCAATATCTTTAAGAAAACCCCATATGGGATCATGAAGAGTTTGATGCCACCGAACAACAGCAATAGAGCTTAGCACATAGCAAATGCTCAATAAATGCTTATTGATTGACTGATTATTGATTGATTCCTGTGGGTGCAAGTTATCTGGAATCTAGACTTTTTTCAGCACTGGGCCACTAGATGATAACCCTATTTACTCGCTGAAAGTCCTGCATTTAATCAGCAGGGACTAGATCAAAGCCATTAGCTCTTTTCACAGGGATCAGCAAACACTCTCCAGGTAGTAACTTTGATTAATCCTTATCAAGCTATACTGCCTTTAAATCATAGATATGGAGGAGAGAAGCTCCAAGGCTTAATAAGAATCCTCTCCACTACCCAGTGACCAGAAAATGGGCCAATCAGGGGGCTGGACACTCTCTGCTCATTTGCTCCTTAGATAGTGAAGGCTGAGTCAAACAGGGGATCTGATATTCACCATTAGGCCTTCCTGCTGGGAAATACAATCATGTTTTAAGCTCCCTGTTGTCTATTTGTCTTGGTAAAAGTCTTCCTACCCAGCCCAAAGCCCCAGGAACCTTTGGATTCATCAGATGCTCTTCTCCCTTTCTTTACATATTTGACGTTTCAAAATGACTATGGGATAAGTCCTGACGGGAAATGTTTTTCTTCTTTTATGCTCCTCTTGTGCAAAGGTTGTATTTGGTTCCTGGACACACGGCCCATTTCTGGAGCCCCAGACTAGCCTGTTAAGATTTGGGCAGTCTTTTCCACAGATAGTGTTTGGTTTGATTCCTGGCCTCAGTGTGTTGATGGCCTTCCTCAGATGGAACACAGTTTCTTCACCAAGGCTGAGCTCCTGCTCTGCCCATGATGTCTATGAAAGGCAGATCATGCTTCTATGGCACTCCCTGCTGAACCCTTCAAGGCTTGAGTGGAGACCTCAGGCCAAGTCTTTTTGAGGAAAATGAAATGACTCTATGTAAGTCTCACTTAGCTAAAGTCCTTTTGTCTTAGAAAACATCCTTTTGTTAGGGGGTAGAAACTTCAGAAAGCCATTTGGTGGAAAGTCTTATATCCTCAGTAGCTGGGACCTCTTTTTGAGTAGATCTACAACACTCTACAAGTTGGTGCTGGGTCCATACCCCAAAGAGATCAAAGAAAGAAGAAAAAGATCCATCTGTACAAAATACTGTACCTATTTTAATTACAAAGAATTGTAAACTAAGGGAGTGTCCATTGATTAAGGAATGGCCAAACAAATTATGGTATGTGAATATAATGAAACACTTTTACCATAAGAAATGACAAAAGGAATGGTTCAGAGAAACCTGGGAAAACTTGTATAAACTGATGTAGAGTGAAGTAAGCAGAACCAGGACAATAACTTATACTATAAGAACAACACGGAAAAAACAAATAACATTAAAAGACTTGAGAACTCTGACTAACACAATGACAGACTATGATTTCAGAGAACTGATGATGTGGAATGTTACTCACTTCCTGATGAAGAGGGGAAGGACTAACATACAGAATATGGAATATAGTTTTGGGCATGACTAATGTGGGAATTTGTTTTGTTTGACTCAGTATATTGGTTGCAAAGGTTTTTTTTCTGGATGTATGAAGGAGAGAAAATAAATATTTGTTATTTGAAAAAGGATAAAATTTGATTTAAAAAGGAAGGAATTTTGGTTATCTAATTAATCAATTAATCAGTCATCAAGCATTGATTTAGCACTATGTGCCAGGCACTGTGCTAAGCTATAGGGATACAAATACAAAGAATATAACAATCTCTACTCTTAAGAAGCTGACATTCTAACTGCAGAGATGAGTACATATATAAATATACCCTTGTTGTTCAGTTGTCATGTCCAACTCTTTGTAAGATTATCTTGGCAAAGTTATTGGAGTGGTTTCCTATTTCCTTCTCCAGCTCATTTTACAGATAAGGAAACTGAGGCAGACAGGGTTAAGTGATTTGCTTATGATCACATGGCTAGTAGTGTCTGAGGCTGGATTTGAACCCAGGTCTTCCTGACTCCAGGCCCATCACTCCATCCACTGTATTACTTTACTGCCTGTAAATATACATAGAAAGCTCCAAAGAGGGAAGCAGGATGCTGATGAATGGTATAGGATCATTAAAACTTTCATGAAAATTTAGTTACTTTTCAGAAAAGAAGGGAGAGTCAACTCATTTTTTTTTCCCATCAGTCTGTTGCCTGATATAAGATGCACAGATTCTCTGGGATAAGCATAGTGTCTGGGCCTTTGATTTTTATCAATGTAGAGTATTCCTGGGTAAGGAAAGTCCCTCTACCAATGCAGGTTGGCACCTTCACTGCAAGGTATGTCTTGGAGTTGCTAAGATTGCTGAGCCATTGAATAATGGCCAGGAAGGGTCACACAGCCTATGTATCCAAGGTAGAACTTGAACCCTGGCTGCAATGGTAGCTCTTCATCCACTAGGCCACAATGCTTCTCAGAGGAAAGCTTAGTATTGTATGCAAAAAAAAAAAACCCAAACATTATTAGTACAGTTTAAGAAAGGCGAAGTGTATAATGTTGAGCAAAAAAACAACTGCAAAAATTGTTAACTTACCTTTCACAGTTGGGTCCAGCATATTTTTCTTTACAAATGCACCGTACCACCCCACTTTTCCTATAGCAGGACACTGCAAAACTAGAATTTGAGAAGACAGAATCAGAAAAAAATTATAAACGGAAAGACATCTTTAATTTTTGGTTGTCCCCATTGCAAATTACTGCCAGAAAATCTTGCTATCAAATTTTCACTTATTTTTTAATCACTGACTATACTTGATCATGTCCTTTTTTGACCAAAAAAATTAGTTTATTCTTGTATTATTAATTATAATCAACTCTTAAGGGAGCTTTAAGAATTGTACAATCCTTTACATATAGTATGCCTTAACCTATTAGGAGCAAAACCCTCTACCTATATTATGTCCTGATTCATCAGGAGCTTGAATCAACCACTGATGTGTCATGCCCCATGCAGACACTGGCAATACAAAGACAAAATGAAATAGTCCTTGTCCTCAAGAAAAGGACTTTAATTGGCAGCAATTTTCTCTGATAAATATCTCTGATAATGCTTTCTCTGATTAAGATATATAAAGCATTGATTCAGATATTTAAGAATGGTAGTTATTCCCCAATAGATAAGTGGTTAAAGAATATGAACAGACAGTTCCGAATATAAGAAATCTAAAATATCAGCATCCATATACAAATGTTCAAAATCATTAGTTATTAGAGAAATACGAATTTAGACAACTCTGAGGTTCTATCTCACATCTATCATATTGATCCGACAGATGATAAAAGAGGAAAATGACAACTGTTGTAGAGGCAGTGGGAAGAAAGGCTCTCTGGTACCCTCTTGGTGGAGCTGTGAATTGGTCCAGCCATTCTAGAAAGTAGTTTGGGACTAAACCCCAAAAGTCAGTAAACTGTGACAACCCTTTGACCCAGCCGTACCACTCTAAGTTCCTAAATCTCAAATGGAACAAAGAAGGGAAGAAAAAAATCCATATGCAAATATATTTTGTACAAAGAAAGTTTTAAAGACCATTTTGTACAAAAATAGCAGCTATTTTTGTTGTAGTAGAGCATTAGAAATAGAGGGTATATATCAATTGGGGAGTGACTGAATAAATTATAATATATGAATATAATGCAATATTATTGTATTATAGGAAAGCATGAAAAGAATAGTTTCACAGAAACCTAGAAAGTCTTGCCTGAATTGATGGAGAGAGATGTGAACTGAACCAGGAGAATAATTTCTACAGTAACAACAATAGTGCAAAGGAAAACAACTTAGAAAGACAAAATCAATTTGATGACCAATAATATAGATATGCACATAAATATACATTTGGATCTAGCAAATTTATGGATTTGTTTTGTTCAACTATGCTTATTTGTTCCAAGGGTTGTGTTTATACACACACAAATACACACATATATCTATATATGTATGTATATGTATGTACACACACAGATACATATATAATAATTATTTGAGGGAGGTTTTGAAGGAAAAGAGGGTTAGTGATAGCATTATGAAAAAATAAAAGAAATGAAGAAGGTTCTTTAAAACATTTAAAAAATGCACAGAAGGCAACAGATGGAAGTTAGGAGGGAAACACAGATAAGCAGGACAGCTTTGAAAGTAACATGTTGAATTTACACATTTTTTAAAAAAAGTAATCTGTATGTTGCATAGATTCATGGTTTCATATACAATCCCTCTATGGAAGTGTTCTCTTTTTTTGTGTTAAATTCAATATCAACCTGTCCCACAACCATCTCATCTTCGCTGTGAATTTTGCAAACAGAGAAAAAGTAGCTTTTTCTTGGATAGGTAGTTTGAATCAGTCTCAGCTGTGATTCTATTATTATTATTTTTTTGTGGTAGTAAAGCCAAATGGGTGACCATAATTTAGGGAATGGCCTAATATACTGTGAATATAATGGAATATTCTTATGTAATATGAAAAGATATGTAGGATGATTCAGATAAACTTGAAAAGATTTGTATGACATGATTCAGAGTGAAGTAAGCAAACTTTTTTTTTTTAAGGCAATTGGGACAAACTGACTTGCCCAGGGTCACACAGCTATTAATGTCAAGTGTTTGGTCTGAGGCTGGATTTGAACTCAGATCCTCCTGACTTCAGGGCGGTGCTCTATCCACTGTGCCACCTAGCTGCCCTGCAAACTTTTTAAAACAAAGTAAAAGTGACTTCAATAATGTAAAAGAAAACAATGTTGAAAGAATTCTGATTAATTTAGAACCTTAAATTCAGAGCTCTTTGTGGAGGTGGTAGATTACAGATGGTCGATTATCCATGCCAAATGATAAACACATTATAAATCATGGCCAATGTGTTCATTTTGTTTAACTCTTCTTCTTTATCATGGAATTGGGCTCTGCACAGGGGTTGGGAATAGTTACTTGGACATGACAGCAATGCAAAAAAAAATGGATAAAAAGTACATTTTAAAAAAGAAATGGTACTCATCATTTCTAGCCTTCAGTAGAGATTAGGGGAGTAATTTAACCACAGAAGATTAATATGGAAAATTTCTTAGTTCTTTATAGCTCTTCATTACTTTGCTTGAAGAATTGTGAATTGTCAGATCATCATAAGATGTTAGTGCAATAATACTCCACTAACTTTGAGAATTGACTTGGCATCATGGGATGTGTAATGCAGAGGGACAAGCACTTCATTCTCAGTCTTGACAGTGATTTGGCACTATTGAAACCTTTGAGCCTGAAGTTGAAGTTAAAATTGAGTCATACCCAGGAGTTCTTAAAGAGATACACACATTCTATGAGAGACAGATCGAGGTGGGGGTAGGTAAGGTGGTAACAATAATTTAACAACAACATCCCCAGTCCCTTCCTAGAATATACTGAGTTGATTGCCAGAACAAATTGATGAGACAAGAGCAGCAAGAGAAATGAGAAAGAAAAAGTACAACTGAGCTTTGAAAGAGACAGATCTTGGAGATCATGGAGGGCTATTGGTCCCTTCAGGTATCGTTGGCTGAAGCATGGTTGTATCTGTTTTGCAAGGACAGAGAGAAGTTCTAAGAAAAGGTCTTTTCTTTCCCTAACTTCTCCTTCTGACATCTGTCCATTAACAAATATTGTAACATATTCTGCTTGATTCTTTACCCAAATATTTCCGGTTGTCTAGATCATAAAGTGGCCAGGGATAGACAAAACTTTTAATTAGGGCTGAAAGCCAAACCTCTGTCTAAATATAATGAATTTTGTAACCGGGGGCTTAGAGCTATTATGATTATACTACTAACTTTTTGCTTAATATAAGCTCCATTAAGAAGCAGAGGAGGAGACTGTGGACTAGAAGGGCCATCATATTGTCCCTAGGTTAAAAATGAGCTAATTGTTATTCATAGGGTTACTGATTAAATCTCTAGAGAAAAAGAGGGTAGGAGAGAAAGAGTGGTCATCTGGCTCACTGTACCTTCCTTAAGTGACACCCACAATCATCTACGACTACTCACAACCACTGGTGTTACATTAGTATTATAAATTTAGAGATGGAAGAGACCGCAGAGCTCATCACATCTAATCCTCTCATTTTACAGATGATGTTATATAGGTGTATTCAAATCTAAGCACAAAAATGCATTCTAAACCCAAATGTAATTTTTCCCATTGTTTACTGTTCTGGATTGTCTGTGTTATTAGCTACCTTCCACTAGGGTAGATAATTGAGGGTGTTCTAGATATTAAATTTCTCTAGATAAGTGAACATATACAGCTTAAGTCTTATGGATTCTATATAGTATCTAGTATACCACCATGTACTCTGTGGGCACATTAAATATTAACTGTTGATTATGAAAATCAGTGTTTCCTAGATATCAAGTCTCATCATTACTCTATTTTATAGTTAAGGGTGAAAAGGCAGGGCATGGTTGAGTTGCTCAGTCCTATATGACCAAGTACTAGAACGATAGAATTCCCAGGCCATGAGATTCCAGTCTTTATACCTTGTATCTTTAGTATTATTAATTCCTAATTCCCATCAGGCAAAAATCATTTAAAGGTGAGATGGAAAGTATTAGAAATGTTTGGGTAAGAAGAGAACACATAACTGTCTTCTGATTATTAAGGCAGGGAAAATTGAGTGTTACATTTCTACATCTGTAAGATTTGGCCTCTACGCATGATTCCGTCTACACAAAAAGAGCAAAGGTGAATGTTTTAAGGACTTTTAAATTAGTTTTGGCTCTGATACTGTACAAGCAATGAAATCGGCCATAGTGCTCTCATGTTTCTGCACTTACCAGCACCTCTCAGCTAATGTTATTTGGAAGAAAGCAAATGGCCTAGTTTGCCTTGTTTTGGAGATGTTTATAAATTCACTCAGAAAACAATATGTAATTCTCTGGGAAAGGCAATGCAGATAATTTATCTTCTGTAACAGTTTGCTAAAAACATTCCAACCAATTACCCTTCTTTGGCCTTTTTTAAAAAAACTTTTATTTTGTTGGTTTGGATTATTGAGCCCCCTAAAAGAAGCACTGTTATTTTAGAGTACAGAACAATCAAAAGCCTCTGGAATAATTTCTCTTGGAAGATGATAAAGCTGCTCACTCCTTAGGTTCAGAGCACTGAAACATTTGCTAGTGTGTAGAGGACCCTTTCTCCTCCTCCTGCCCCTGAAATTCAATGTTCCTGACAGATGATGTTTCCCTTCATTGGAAATATTGCCACAGATCCCAGTGACTGGGAAGGAAGGGTGGAATGTCTGGCCAGTGCCCAAGTAAACACATAAAATCTTTGCAGACAATCATCAGGAATAGCTATGTAGCCAATAGGTGCAGTCACTTGAAGGCACTGATACAGCACTGCTCACTTCATATTGTAGTGTCAGCACTAACTTCATATTAAATTTTAGGGTAAGTTGTTTTTTGTTGGCTGAGGGAATAAACACCCTAGGATCATTTCTCAGCCTACTCTTAGTCTCATGCTGCTTTAAAGTCAATTGGAGCTTCATGCTCTTGGAAGCTCCTTGGGGACTTTACAAGAGAAACAGACTTTTTTTTTCATTCTTGTTTTAAAAAATCTTTCAACTATTATATTCTTTGCTTTCAGAATGGTCATTTGTGCTGGGAACCCAAATTCTGAATATATGTGCTCAAGTTCTTGATACCTTGATGTTTGAATAGGGTCACAGTATAATAAAATCACAGACTTAAGAGTTGGAAGGACAATAGGCATGCTCTAGTGACTAGTGGACTGGAGTCTAATCTGCCCTTCTTCTCTCTCCCACTCATCTACTCCCCCAAATTTTACAGATCCAGAAATGGGGGCACAAGGAGATTTAATGATTTATTCAAGCTCATATAGTGAATTTGTAATGGATAGGAACTGGACTGGATTTGTGACTTCATTGGTATAGAGAACTCCCAGATCAGAACACTACCTCCTACAACTGCAGGTTGGTACCTTCTCTTCAACGTAGAGCCTCAAATAGTTGCTTAAAACACTGAGGCATTAAGTAACATGCCAAAGGTCACACAGTCAATATATGTTGTAGGTGAGAATTGAACTCAGGTCTTCAATGGCTCTGAGGTCAACTTTCCACTACACCACTATTGGTGAAACCAACTTTTAAAAAAAGCAGTCAAAACCCTCAAAACCTGGGTCCCTGAACTCTCAGTTTAGGCTTCTTTTCAGCATGCCACAATTTTCTGAGGAAACTGTAGCTTCTGAGTCTCCTGGGCTGTGAATATAGAAGGAAAATGAAAGAAGTAGAAAAAAAGAGGCTCCTGATTTAATCAGTATCTGAAGTTAGTTCTCTAAATAGCCCAGTATGCAGTGCTAATAAAGTCAAAAGGTCACGGGTTAGATCCTAATATGAATTTATGTATTATTGACAGTGGGACCAGATGGAAGAATGTGGATAGATCTGTGCAAATAATAACCTTCAGTACTTCAGAATATCTGTGATCTCATCCAAATGGGTGCTGTCTCCATTTTGTTGTTGAATTGTTTCAATCATGTCTGACTCTTCATGACTCCATTTGGAGTATTTTTTTTTTGACAAAGATATGGGAATGGTTTGCCATTTTTTTTTCCTCCAGCTTTGTCTATAAAATGAACTTGATGACTTTTAAGGTCTCTTTCAGCTTTACTCCCATGATCAGCTGTTATCCCTTCCTCTTGCTACATGAATGATCTATCTTTTCTCTGATCATTCTCTTTCCTCCTCCAATAAGTCATTCTTTCCTCCAAACACAGTCTTCTTCTAAACTGTCTGGTCTTTGTTTAGATTACCACTATTCTTACATTCACTCAGGTTTGCAAGCTCTGCATTACCGTCAGCTCCCCTTTCTCCCTCCCCTTATCAATCCAATCACTTGCCAAGTGTTGGGGATCCTACCTCCACAGCACCTCTTACATCTGCTGCCTTCTTTTGACTCACACAATCCAATCTATCATGGACCTATACAATTACTTACATCTGTGAATTTATATCTACCTAGGCAAATTCTCCTGGTGTCTTGGCTATTTTGTGGTCACAATCCACACACATAAAGAAAAAAAAATAGATGTTTGGCACCAGTGGAATTTGTGGAATAATTAGTATGTGACTATTTCTAGACACTCACTGCTTTAGTGGCTTGAAAGTGTTAACATAGCTTTCAAAGGAGCCTTAGCTTACTCTGAGCCTAAGGCACTGGGAATCCTGTCTTGAAATTGAGAATAACTTTTGCTATAGCAATTTAAAAATAATGATGTAGGAGAAGAGTATTGATGCATGGGGAATGAGATTGTGCGCACCTCATCTCCCAACAAATTAGTGTTGGATAATTCAGACAGGAAATTTTTGTCATTCACATAAGGGAAAATGCAATCACAGAATAATATAATTAGAAGGTACCCCCAAAGGCTATCATTTTAATTCATCTTCCTCCCCCCCTCCCACCTAGAGAATTTGCTTAACAGCTCAAGGTCTGAAAAATCATTTTTAAAAATGTAGATGTTGCGATAAGAGCCCTTATATAATGAAATAGTAAGTGAAACCTGGAATCATTAGAATGTTGGATAGAACACATTTAACCCCAACAACTGTAATATGGCAGGAAAGCTATACTCAGGTAATAATAAAAATACTATCTTGCATTTAAATAGCTATTTAAGTTTTGCAAGGCAATTTACATACATTATCTCATTTAACATTCACAACAACTGTGTGAAATCAATGCTATTGTTATTTCTGCTCACAGAGCTATTAAGTGCCTGAGGTGGGATTTGAACCTGAGTTTTCCTGATTGCAAGCCCAGTGCTCTAATCTCCATGCCATGCTCCCTCTCCAGAAAGTAGACAAGTGATCCATCTGACATTACTGAGGGCGATACTCAAAGTATACAACCTAGACAATCAGTCAGTGAGAAAACAGGTAAAGCAACAAGAGACTCAAAAGTGAGGAGGCATAGTTTGCCTGAAAATAAAGAAATGGTGAGAATGGGAACTTTCACTCTTGTCACCATCTATTTCCCCACATATTAATATCACTAGATGTGACAAATACAATGTTGACTTTAAGGAACTGGTGCTTTCTGAAAGACGGATAGGAGCTGTTCAAATATCTTCTTTTGGAGAATATTGGAAGCATCAGTGAAAATGATGGAACGATCAGAAGCAGTCAGGCTAAATGAAATTCTGGTTTTTAATCAAGAGAAAAAGAATAGAAGGGGAAAACATTCTGATTTTCTTCCTTTGGATATGGGAACAAGCCATTTTTTAGCTGTGGGAAAGAAAAATCACCTCTCCATAACAACACATCAAAGGAATGGAGGGAATGAATGGGAAGAGAAACACAAACATTTAAGGGGACAATATTTGTATTAAACTTACTTGGCCATATGGGGCAAGGGGCAAGGGCATGGCTGGCAGGATCTAGGAGCTCCTCTGCTGACATCCTCAATGTAGCCATCTGGACACTTTTCACAGTGCTCTCCGGTGGTGTTCCGTTGACAATTCTATTTAAAAAAGAAAAAGGAAAAAAAAAAGAGATCAGCATAAAAGAAAAGTCTTACTGGCCTATATCAAGAAACCAAAAAATAGTGCCTAGCAGAATGGTTGCCAGACCTGGATCTGCCAAGATGTTGCTAGATTAGATAGCGAGTGTTATTATGGGCAATACAGTAAGAAGAAAGGAAATCATTTTGGACAATTAAAGTTCGGAGCAAGGGCATGTTAATAGTATGATATATGAGACTAAGGCAATGCTACAGAGACTGGGCACTTGAGACTTGAGAGTCTCTAATACAATTTTAAAAATGAAACTTCAAGTGTCTGTTAAATACAGTTTGCTGGATTTTTTTATGTTTAAGTATATAATAAAGCCTGGTGGTGGTGCATGCTTATAATTCCTGATACTGGGGAGGCTGAGGCTGGTGGATCATTGGAGCTTAGGAATTCTGAATTGCAGAAGGCTGTGCCATCAAGGTGGGCCCATAGGAATTGGAGGTGGGAGGGAGGAACCAGGTTGCCTAAGGAGGAATGAGCTGGTCCAGGAAAGAAATGAAGCAGTCCTAAGCTCCCGTGCTGATCAACAGTGGGATTGGGGCTGTAAGCAGGTACTGTTCTTCCAGCTTTAGTCTTGATTGTCAGATAGATAGATAGATAGATAGATAGACAGACAGACAGACAGACAGACAGACAGACAGATAGATAGATAGATAGATAGATAGATAGATAGATAGATAGATAGATAGATAGATAGATGGATGAAAATGGTGCAGTAAATTGGGCTCTAGGCTGGAGTCAGGAAGACCTGAGCTCAAATCTGGCCTCAGACGCTAGCTAGGCAAGTCATTTAACCTCTGTTTGCTTCAGTTTCCTTAATTGTAAAATGGGGATAATAATAGCACCTACCTCCCAGTGTTGTGAGGATCAAATGAGATCATAATTGTAAAGTGCTTAGCATGGTGCCTGACACATAGTAACACCTTATAAATGTTAGGTATATTAAGTTCAACATGTTACTTTCAAAGATGTTCTGCTTGCTCCAATACAAGTATGATTTGGACGCAGGAAGGCATTACCAAGAGATCGTTACTTAAAATTCAGAATGGTGACAAGATTGAATTCTAGCTCTGCTTTTTCCAAATGATCAGCCTATTTGCCTGACATAAAAATGGCATCAAAAGAAAACTGCCCATATCATAATGGAATGTGTGGTAAAATAGAAAAAAAAATCTGGATTAGGAGTTAGAAAACCTTGGTTCAAATTCTAGCTCCAGCCACTAAATACCTGTTACATGACCTTGGGCAAGCTATTCAATTTTGCTGGCCCAAAGCCAACATATTGGAGTTCAGGGGTGGGGAATTTGGGGTCTTGAGGCCACATGTGGCCTTCTAGGTCCTTGGGTATGGCCTTTTGACTGAGTCCATGTTTTACAGAATATCCTTTTATTAAGGGAATTCATTCTGTGAAGTTTGGATTCAGTCAAAGGGCTGCACTTGAGGACCTAGAGGGCCACATGTGGCCTTGAGGCCCCTGGTTCCCCACCCCTGCAGTAGATGAATGTTAATTTTCTCTATGATTTATGACCTAATCCTATGATTCTATAAACATGGATAGATCAGAAGATCAACAAATTCTCCAAAAGAAGGAATTAGAAATGAAAGAATAGGGAAGGTAGGAAAAGAGGCACATTACTAGTTTGTTACATTGTTTCTTCTTTCTGAATGCAAAAAAAAAAGCTTTTTAAAACAGGGAAATAGCTAAACATGGCTTCCCTTGCCCATGTGGATTGTGAGTATGTTGGGCAGTCGGTATTAAGTACCTTTTACATGTCATGCACTGTATTAGGTATTGGGAGAGGTATAAGGGTAATGAATAAATAGAGCTCATCCTTGAATAGCTGTCAATCTAGCTGGAATATTATAATGTGCACAGATAGATATGCTATAAATGAGAACATGATAAATGTATAGGAAAAGTATGAATTGATTTAAGTCCAGGGTGAGGAGAAGAGTAGAAAGGCAGCCAGATAGCACAATGGACAGAGAACTGGCCTTGGAGTCAGGAGGATCTGAGTTCAAATTTGGCTTCAGACATTCCCTAGCTGCATGACCCTGGTTGCTTAACCCCAATTGCTTCCAAAAATAAATAAATAAAATTTTAAAAAGAAGAGAAAAGAGGTATATTTGCATATTAGCTATTTATGAAATGCTACAAACAGAAATGATTCTAGCTGTTTGGAAGGATCCTCTGTATTACATGACAATGAAATTGACAGGCCAGTATTTGTAGGGGAACATTTTAATCTTCATTTATTATTATTATTATTATTATTATTATTATTATTATTATTATTTTTAATCTTTAGGCAACTGGGGTTAAGTGACTCATCCAGGGTCACACAGCTAGTAAGTGTCAAGGTTTTGGTCTGAGGCTGGATTTGAACTCAGGTCCTCCTGACTTCAGGGCTGGTGCTCTCACTGTGCCACCTAGCTGCACCTAATCTTCATTTATTACAAAGGCGGTGTAAAGGCTGGGTTTGAACTGACTGTGAGTGAAGGCTTGTACAATGAGGAATCCAGCTGTCAGGACTAATATTCAATCAGAAAGGTAGACTTCCATTTCTCTCAGTAACGTCTAAGCGTAAGAGATGTCCCAGGCTGTGTTAATTTGCTTTTTTCTCTAATAGATCTGGGTTTAAAATAAAGATTGATGCACCAATCAAATAAGGAAAATACACCTCTGGAAAGAGGTTAGTCATTACTATAGGGTACACAGCAGATATTTAATTATTTCATGAGTGTTTTACATAAGGACAGCTTATAACCAGCCCTTGGTGAGGGTTATGTTAGTAGAGCAGGGCTCAAGAATGAACCTGAGTCCCTATCAGTTAGATATGTTTCAAGGAACTTAATCATTTTTTTTAAACTAGAGGGGAAGAACCAGAAGAATTTATAAAAGGATGACAAGAATGCAAAGAAAAACAATTTTGAAAAACTTGAAAACTCTGATTAATAAGATGACCAAGGATGTCTCAGAGGACCTGTGATGAAGCATGTTACTGAAGACTTGACAGAGTAGTGATAGACACAAGGTCACAAGATGCAGAGACATGCATACATATATACATATATATACGTGTGTGTATGTATGTATGTATGTATGTATGTATATATATACATATATATGTATGTGTATATATATATTTCAACATAGCTATTGTGTGGATTTGCACTAGTAATGCAAAAAAAAAAGATGACTATTGTAAAGGTTTGCATTACTATCAATTACCATCAATGCATTTTTTTAAATGTGTAAAAGAGGACAGAAGGAATTTTGTAAGGAAGTATAGATAAACAGGTCAGTTTTAAAAGTAATTTATAGAATTCATTTATAGACTTTTTTTAAAGCAAGAACTGAAGTTTCATATCAAATGCCTTTCTTTAGGTCCTGCTGTATATATGGAAATGCTCTATTTTGGTGCTTAAGTTTGGAATAAAAAAAATTAAAAAGAAAAAAAGAAAAGAAAGTTGGAAAAGAATGAAATCCTATGTTGCTACCCCCCTTTTCCTTTAATGAAATAAAAACAAATCCTTCAATCTCCAGAGTAAATAAGAAATAGAGATGTACCCAAAGGTCAAAATTGGTGACTATCTTTTATTCCAGACTTGACTTTCTTACCACCCAATAATCTCTCAACCTCTTACAATCTAGCTTTCAATACTACCACTCAATTGAAATGTATCTTAAATGCTAAATTCAGTGACTTTTTTTCTTGGACCTTATCTTCCTTGACCTCTCTGTAGCTTTTGAGACTGTTGACTGACACCACCTCATGCTTTCTTGATTAACAATACTCTGTCCCTCATGATACCAATTTATACTTATTTATTCTTGGACATTTGATGTCTCCCTAGTGGAATTCAAACTCCTTGAGGGTGGGGACTATTTTGTTTACTCTGGGTGCCTAGCCCATTATCTTGTATGTGGTTGATGCTGAAAAAAATTTTTTTTTTGATATTACTGTATTGTTGAATGTTGCCTGAATTATTTTGCCTCCGTGAAGCTGAGCTACAGGCAAGACTTTCAAGGCTATTCGTAAAAGTGTCCTGAATTTGTCTCCATTGTTGTTGGACAGATGAAACCCATCTGTGTAGGAGAAAATGGACCAATTGTAAGCTGTAAGGTCATTCCTCATGCTTGAAGTACCTAGAAAGTTGCAAAACTGAGCCAATACCCTATTATGGCCCCTTATTGATTGATGGATGGTTGTGGATTCCTTGGCTGCCCTGGCTGTCATGTGGAACAGTTATCCTCAAGGAGAGAATAACCAAATCTCTTCCAACCCTTCTAATTTTCACAAAGTACAAACACTTCTCTCATCTGTTGCATTTCTTTAACATGCCCATTATAAAATTTCCTGAGAGGCATCTATACCTTTTAGGAGATGGTAGGCATTTGCTATGTAATGAGTTTTTCCAGCCTAGGTACTCAACTATCTTGCTGCTTATATATGAAAAAAGCTGTAACACATAGGAACAACATTAAGTAAACATTAGTTTCACTTAAATGCGAGTCTTTGGAAGGTGATTGAAGGAAATACATAGGGAGAGGTAGTATTGCATTGTGGATAGAGAGCTGTCTTCAGAGTAAGGAAGACCTAGGTTCAGGTTTTAAATACTGGTTGATAGACTCTGGACAAATCACTTAACCATGTAGTTCTCATAGCTGGAATGTTTTCCCTCCTTGTCTTTGCCTTCTGCCTTCCTTCAAATCTTAGCTTGAAATCTATCTTCTGCAAGAGGCCTTTCCTGGTTCTCCTCAAAGGCTAATGCCTTCCTTTGAGATTGCCTAAAGTTCACCCTGCACACACACCCACATATACACACATGTATATATGTGTATATATGTATATATATGTATGTGTGTGTGTATATGTGTATATATACATATATATATATATATATATATATTAAGAGAGAGAGAGAGAATTGTTTAGTCATTTTTCAGTCATGTCCAACTCTTCATGACCCCATTTGAGGTTTTCTTGGCGAGATCCTAGAGTGGTTTGCCATTTCCTTCTCCAGCTCATTTTACAGATGAAGAAACTGAGGCAAACAGGGTTAAGTGACTTGCCCAGAGTCACAGAGCTAGGAAGTGTCTGAGGCCACATTTAAACTCAGGAAGATGAGTCTTCCTGACTTCAGGCTAGGCACTTTATCCAATGTGCCACCTACCTGCCCTGTACATAGTCATTTATATATCTCCCCTATTAAAATATAAGTTCCTTAAAGGCAAGGACTGTGTCTTGTAAACCCAAGACTTAGCAGAGTGCTTGACCACATAGTAAGGGCTTAGTAAATGCTTATTGATTTGACTCTGAGACCATAAGTTTCAGAACAATTGCTGATCTGCATTGATAGAAGGAATTTCCTTTTACACATGTGTATAGAGATAGAGAAAAGGGTGGGGCAGAGGTCTTGACCCATGGAAGCATTTAAACATAAATCATCTTTATATGGGAAATGAGTGGACCCATTCATCTGATGTAAATCATTGATTCAGCAATAAGTACCAATTTACATCCATTCTTGATTCAATAGCTAAGCTTTCGTTTGTTGGAAAACTACTATGACTATATTTAAGAAAGCAAAAACCAGTGTAATTATATCAGTCCTTTACTGTCCGCAGCACCAGGTCACCAAAATGCACTGGATTTGTAGTTTTACATCACAGTTGGTTTTGTCACATTGTAGTGGAAAAGTGACCCAAGCTTATTGCCAGGAAGTGCTCTATGTTTTATTGTGCAATGAACTGATTATCCACATTCTGTACCAGTTTATTTGGTTGGCATTATAGGAGGGTAACAGGGAACCCCACTGTTTCATATGTCCTTAAAACCCCTTTATCATGAAATGCTGATGTAAATACTGTTTTATTACTTTAGCTCTAGTTGAATTAAGCCTCTTTCCTCTCATTTGCTGTAGATTGAACAACTGTTCAATTTTAATGAAAGGATTATGCAAGCTGATCTATCTACCAATTTTACAATTTCACATAAAATAGGAAGAGAAGCAATTTCTTCTTGTTCTTGGATCCCAAGTGAATGTGCTGATTTATTGATTGTGTATGCTTAGTCTGGCAGAGATTTCATGTGGGTCGATTTCTGCCGCACAAATAATGTTGAAGAGTTGGGAAATCATAATCTAAATGCTAGTGTCTGAAGAAATTAGAGACAGAGCAGCTTTGGTTTTAGTGAAGAGTGTTTTAATTAGACTTTGAGACTAATAAAAAATTCATTAGAATTTAATGTAACAGAAGACTTACCTTCCCCAAAGTGAAAGAAACATACTGGGGGTTGGGTGGGAAATACTTTTGAGACTCACTTGAATATTTTGAGTCATTCTGAAAGTCTTTCTGAGAAGCTGATGCTGATGCTCTGGTTTCTGGAGCTTTATGTTTACTTTTCATATAGCATCCACTTTGAGAGGCAGAGATTTATGTTTCTCTAACACATTTGCAGCCAAAGGGACTTAGAACGGATACAGAGATGTATGCGGAAATTCAAGGAAGTGTTCCCTCCTTATTATCACACATAAAATCACATTTGTAAAGTTGCCTTTTGAAAGCAGTCCCATTTAACAAAAAATTGCTTTTAGACCGATTTTAAATTTCTCAATTTATATAGAATCTTCTAATTGAAAGGCCATCCAATGCAACTCATATCTGAAGCAGAAATCTATTTTATAATATTCCCTAGAGGTAATCCAGTCATGACTTGAAGCCCTCCTGTGATATGGCTTCTTCAACCAACTCATTCTAACTTTTGTATAGCCCAAATTGTTAGATAGTTTTTCTTCATATGAAACTAAATTGGACTTCTCTCGTGCTTTCATCCATTACTCCTAAGTTTGTCTTGTGTATCAATCAAAGTAAATCTAATCCTTCTTGGAAAAATAGAAAAAGTTGTTTTTTTTTTTTACCAGAAGCTCATTATTTCATTTATTCACAGGTGTAGATCCTATGTCTTTAACATTCCTGTAGTCATCCATCTTGTCAGAAAGAGAGATGGAGAGAGGGAGGGAAGGAGAGGGTGGTTGAGAGAAAGAGAGAGAGAGAGAGAGAGAGAGAGAGAGAGAGAGAGAGAGAGAGAGAGAGAGAGAGAGACAGAGAGACAGAGAGACAGAGAGACAGAGACAGAGAGAGAGAGAGACAGAGAGATACAGACAGACAGACAGACAGAGAGACAGAGAGAGACAGAGAGAGAGAGAGACAGAGAGAGACAGAGAGAGAGAGAATAATAATGTTGGCATTGCCATGACTTGTTTTTGATGGCTCCAAGTTGGCTCTTGGCAATCATTGCTTCCCTTACTAAGTACTCACAAATGAACTCTTTGATATGTTTAAGAATTTTGTCAAATTATAGTTTGAAGAACTGATTTCTTCCCTTTTGTAAAAATTGAGGCATCAAACCATCTCTTTTCTTGTAACTCCTCTCTTATTTTCTATGATTTTTCAAATATCTTTCCCTCACTCCCCCCAGACATTGCTGATAATTCATCAGTAATTACAACTCCAAATTTTTGTAGCATCCTGAAATGTAATTCCTCTTCTGTGCCTGGTGACTTTAACTCATGGGAGACCCATCAAATACTCTTTGACCTTCTCCTAAATTACTGACTAAAATTTCACTTAGAAGAAATATCATTCTTGTTTGTCTAAAGTATATCCACATTATAGGATGGTTTCCTTTTGTTGGATCAATTACAAAATGCTCTTGTTCCTTTTGAAACTCAATGTGCAAAAATATTTAGTCATATTGAATTGTTTCACTTGGAAAGAGCAAGCTTGAGAGAAAATTAGGAGCAGTTGGGGATAGATGCGCACAATGACTTTTTTTTGTTTGTTTCAGTATGAAAAGGAGTCAAAATGATTTTTTAAAGGGGGAAGGGGAGTGGGAAATGAAAGACTAGGATGGAAGCTGTGGAAAAGGCAGTTGCTTTGGAATGCAAAAGTCAAAAATTGGTTCCGCTGAATTTAAGATAGTCATTGGAAACCTTTATGTTTTTATTAAGTTGCAAGAGGCAGCTAGGTGGAACAGTGGATGGAGTGCTGGACCTGGAGTCAGTAAGATTCATCTTCCTGAGTTCAAATCTGGTCTCAGACACTTAATAGCTGTGTGAGATCCTTGGTAAGTCACTTAGCTGTTTGCCTCAATTTCCTCATCTGTAAAATGAGTTGGAGAAGGAAATGGCAAACTACTCCAGTATCTTTGCCAAGAAAACCCCAAATGGGGTCATGAAGAGTTGGACACAACTAAATAACAACAGTAAAAAAGAGGCAGCATGGTGCTGGGGATGCTAAGTCTGGAGACCTGGGTTCTAATCTTAGGTCTACCCTTAACTAGCTGCATTTTGTTGTTGTTGATCCATGTCCAACTCTTTGTGACCCCATTTGGGATTTTCTCGGCAAAGAAACCACTTGGAGTGGTTTGCCATTTCCTTCTCCAGCTCATTTTACAGAAGAGGAACTGAGGCAAACAGGGTAAGTGACTTATCCAGGTCACAGCGCCAGTAAATATCTGAGGTTAGATTTAAACTCAGGAAGAGGTGTCTTCCTGACTTCAGGTCTAGCACTCTATCTATGGGGCTACCTGGCTACATAACCTTGGGAAAGTCACCTGTATCTTGCAATAATCTCTTAATTAGTCTCTGTCCATTCTTCCTGCCTCTCTGATCTCTACCTACTTTCCATATTGATATTCCTAAAACACACTTAAGCAGAGCAGGATCTCTACACAAAATATTTCAAAGACATATTATTGCCTCTGAAAAAAATACTGACTGAACAAATCACAGGGTCCAAGGGTTGGAAGGCTCTGTAGTCCAGAATTCCCTTTGCAACATAGCTGAACATAGCTGGAAGTATCCTACCACCCCCTGTCTCCTGAGGTAATATAATAAAAATAAGAATAGCTAACATTTATATAGTACCTAAAGGTTTGTAAAATGCTTTGCAAATATTATCTCATTTGATTCTCACAACAACCCTGGGAGTTAGGTTCTATTATTAACCCCATTTTACAGATGAAGAAACTGAGGCAGACAAGTTAAGTGATTTGCCTAGGGTAATGCAGTAGGTATCTAAAATTTTGCTCTTCCTGGCTCTAGATTCAGGGCTGTATTCACTGTACTATCCAATTGTCTAGGTAGCCAATTTTACTTTGAAAACTCTCATTTTAGGAAGTTTTCCTTACATGAAACCTAAATTTGCAAATTTTCTGCTGCTTTTACCCATTCCACATTTTTTTTTAGCTCTTTGGCCAATTTAAATCCTCTTCCATGTGACAGCTTTTCAAATACTTGAAGAAGGTTATTAGAACCCACCTAAAACATATTTTCTCCAGGTCTCCTTTAGCCCTAAAAATATGTCTGTCATTTAAAGTCATTCTAAATCTGTCTCCCACCTACCTTTCCAATCTTATTTTGTGTTAATCCTCTTCCCACACTCTCTATTCCATTTAAACTGGCTTATTAGCTATTCCCTAAATATGTCATTCTATCTCCTGCCTCTGTGGTGACCTTATTCCTCACCTCAGCCCCATATAATCCTTAGTTTCTTCCAAAATGTAACTCCAAAATATGTCTGTTACATGAGGCTCTTCTTGATGTCCAGAGTTATTAGCACTCTCTCCCTTTCCATATTTCCACGTTCTTTTTATTTATTTTCTTGAGTACTTGTGGTACTTCCTTCCCCACCTCCCCAAGGTAGAATGCAAGCTCACTGAGGGCAAGGACTCTTTGGTTTTGATCTTTGCATCCCTAGCACCTGGCCTAATTATTTTGTACATAGTAGTCACTTAATGACTATCATTTTTTTGGGTGAGGCAATAGGGTTAAGTGACTTGTCCAGGATCACACACAGCTAGTAATTAATGACTGTAAAATGAATTGAAATGAATTGAATTTCTGTGAGCCCCTGTTTCCTCATATGTAAAACAGGGTGGGATTAAATTATGTCTTAGGTAGCTTCTAGCTATGAAAAAGTAAGGGTGCTAATTGAAAATGTAAAACTCTATTCTTGTTTTCTAGCTTCTTGACAGGTGAGAATAATTTGGAGCAAAGAAGACCAAATCTGTGAGTTGGCCTGCTACAGACTGTGGAGACAAGTAAGACAAATAAACCAAATGGTTAGAAACTTGGCTTTATCTAAATTAAGTGATACAACACAGTGCATATACTACCTTCACAATTTGTTCATTTGCTTCAAATAAATACATGTGACTTAGAAACAGTTTTGTTGTTCCCACAAATCATTTTATTTCTTTATTAGACAAACTGGTGATAGCATGCTCTGATGTACTTTGTTTTTCCATTCATAACGCTACATAGGTAGTAACGTAGGTGGGACGATGGGGCCTTGTCTCTTGGGTATTGACATCTAGGGTTGTGCAAAACCTCTGGAGGAGTGGGATGGTGTGTGCTATTTCTTGGGTGTCTTCTGGCTTACTGAGTGGTAGAGTGAGGGACCTGGCTCCCTCACTTGGCCCTATTCCCAATGCCTGGAAACTGTTCAGTGCAATACCCTGGCCCTTGCACAATGTTGCCTGGTTCCCTTACCTGGTCCCATTGTCCCACTGCTATGGTGTAACTCTCCCAGGGATCTTCCTTTTCTTTCTATCAACTAAACACTTGCCCTCATTCAAATGGGGCTTTCTGTGATATGGGCAGATGTGGGCAGTTCTCTTTGTTGGTATGACTTCCTCTCACCTCCATCCCATGGTCTTCCGTAATGGGGACACTATTGCTATAGCCCAAATCTCCTCTCCACTTCACCCCCTCCACCCAGTCCCTAGAGCCTTACCTTTGTCCAAGATGAAATGTTTCTAGGTGTGACTTTACTGCTTTACCTCTGTTTCTCCGGCTAGTGATGATGATCCAAATGTTAGCTACCAGAAATGAAGGCATGGTACCTAGGAGGCTCCCACTTGCCTTTTGAAACTCTATACAGAAAGTTCAGCACTTTAATAGTGATAAAAAGACCTCATCACTTAGGCTAAAGAAAGTCAGCTGTGGTGCAGTGAATGGAGAGTCATCTGGTGCCAGGAAGATTTGAGTTCAAATCTTCTGATACCTTCTGGTTGTGTGACCCTGGGTAAATCACTTAAATTCTCGGTACTCTAGGCAATTCTTTAAGTCAAGACCTGACACCTGGGGTCCACAGATCTTTGAACTTGGATGGGAAAAAAAAATAAAATTTTTTATTTCAACATATCTAGTTTCCTTTATAATCCTGTGTAAATTTTTTTTTTATGTATCAAGGAGTCTGTAACACAAGAAAGGTTAAGAACCCCTGCTTTAAAGCTATAATTCAAAGCAGGTGCTGGCTTGTATTAGTAGAGGGAGTTTTCTCACCCTGATGCTCCCTATACCATTAAGGCCCCATCCCCACATTTATACTAATACCTTTATCAGAAAGGCAGATGCGTTCCTCATTGCTACCATTAGGCACCTGGAAGGAGGAATCGTTTTTCTGTGAGCTCATTTGCTATTTTTTCCTGTGGGAGAATGTACCTCTCCCTACCTCCCCAGCTTTTCACCTTCCTTGTTTGCCAAGAAAAGAGACTGGGATGTTAAGTCCTGCTGTCCTGGTGGCTGAGTGAATGAAGTACAAATTATCAAAGTTGTACATTCACTCAAGCATTTCCATGGGGATCATTTTAGAAAAAAAAAGTCTCTGGTATTAAAATAACAGGAAACCGGAGATGGGAACATTAGAAAGGGGAGTAGGTTTTGTCAGCTGCTGATGCCTACACCCCAGCAGAGGACATCCTGAATGTAAGGGTTAGTTAAGAAGGAAGGGGGAGAAGAGAGACTCAGCTGATCCTGACTAAACAATGCAAAGATAGAGCCACTTTAAGAGACTTTATTATTTGTCACTCTCCACAAAAAAGGGAGGGCTCCAGTCTGAAAGGATGAACAAAGAGGTTTCCTTTATGCGGAATGAATAAGAAAAGTTGCCTGAATCTTTTTCACTATTACCTCTTCCCAGGGTCAACTGGGCTTACTTTGGAGTCACCAAAATACTGGTTGTAATTGAACTCCATTGTAGAGAATACAGTACTCATGTGTAGGATTTCTGGGGCTGAGGCTCATAGAGGTTCATGTGCCTTCCTCTAGCAAGGGACCAGTATGTGTGTTCCTCCTCATAGAACTAAAAGTATGCATGGCCAGCTCATTGGGAGGGATCACAGTTCAGAAGATTTGGTTTCCTCTGATTATCCCTGTTCCAAGTGCATTGATTATTCACTAATAGGGTCCTATTTTCTACTTTCAAAATAAAGAGGTTGGATGAACTAGACACAGGATTAAGGGAGCTGCCACTTACCACGCAGAAGCCAGAGCCATCCAGACACTCATTTGAATTCCCGTTACAGTCACAGGGCAAACATTCTCCAGACACAGAGTGAAAAAATCCTGCTCCACAGATCTGAAACACACATATACAGACAAAAAATTTTTTTTAGCTGGTTAAAAGGTCAACTTTGGCCCATATTGTGTAAGAGAAGTAAGAGAAACCTTCAAACTACCTTTACGTTTTCTATAAAATACGAACTCTAATAGGGACCCAGTAGACCCTGTTCTTGTGACCTTTTGCCAAAGTTTTCATTCATAATTTGTTTTACTCCATTCTTTTCACTGGCAACATGGGATGGCTCATTCTCTCTTATAAATCTGAGCTTGATTTCTTTTTTTTTTTTATTAAAGTCACAGGATTGTAGATTTAGAGCTAGAAGGGAACATGGAGGCCACTGAGTCCAATCTTTCCATTTTAAAGATGAGAAAATTAAGGTTGAGAGGTGTTAAGTTACTTACCCATGTTTACACAGCTACTATATGTATGAGGTGAGTTTGAACCTAGATCTTCTTGATTCTAAGTACATATATACATACATACATGTATGTATATATTAAATGTATGTATGTCTATTAAATCTCAGAAGATATATATATTTATACACATGTATACATATACATACATACATACATATATATGGGGGGAGAGAGAGAGAGAGAGAGAGAGAGAGAGAGAGAGAGAGAGAGAGAGAGAGAGAGAGAGAGAGAGAGATATTTAGTGGACTTTGTATATCTGGGATTCTTTAGTTTCTCCAGCTATTTTCTTGGCATTTGAAAAAAAAATGGAATATGTTTAGAACATATATATGGGAAAATTTAGAACAGGCAATAGGCTCCATGGAAGAGTGTTAGGGGTATAAGTCATTGTATTTTATTACCTTTTACTTCTTGGAGAGCAAAGATATTTTTATTAATGTAGGCTGTCATGTTACCAAAGACATAGATATCTACTCACTGCTCTTTTGGCTAGGTCTGCCCCTAAACCATCCCAGAGAGATAATGTTCCATTTTATTTCCAAAGGTTTACTGAGGAAGAGGGAGATTATACAGTATCCCTCAGGAATTATATTTGGCATATATCCCACTCCTCTCTTTCCCATCTAGTGACTATGATGTAAACCTATTTCCTCTTGCATTTTCCTCTGTAAAATGAAAAACAACTGGTTACCACGCCTAGGGTGATGACAAGTTTGGGGGCCCACCACTGAAGCTGGACATGAACAATCCAGAGGAAATCTAATCAACAGCGATGCACACTCATAGAATGTAAAAGATGAAAGAAACCTCAGACATCATTCAGGCCAGCCTCTTTATTTCACAGATGAGAAAAATGACTCCTTGAAAGGTTAATCAATCTTCCTAAGGTCATAACTAGTAAGGATTAGAGTTGAGATTCAAACCCAGAAATCTAGGGCTCTTTCTATTCACAAGATTAAAACACTGGAACTAGCCTCCATGAAGAAAGGACAAAGGAACTGGCTTTCATAATAATATAAAGGAAGACAAACATTGCACTTATTTTCAGTCTATAAGGAGACAGTTTATAATTTGTACTGGGGAGCCCACCTCCATTTCTAGTGAGGAGTAACTGACAGGAAAGCATCTTAAACGGCAGCAGGAGGCATATAGGTTAGACAAGAGCAAAACCTGAATGACAGATCCATTGTTATGTATTATGGCTGTAACTTGTAGAGTTTCCTTTTATGGCAGTTTTATGAATATAGGTAGTTACAGCCTTGGGTTGACTTAAGCGTGCAATTGGAAGTGTCAAGAAGATGAACTAGACTAAGAATTCTTAACCTGAGGTCCATGAGTTTTATTTTTTTTAAGATATTTTGATAATTATAGTTCAATATAATATGTCTCCTTTGTAATCCCTCACCCAAGAAAATAATAATAAAATAATCCTTATTTAGTGCATTTAAAAAGATTATGCTAAAAAAGATTCACCAGACTTCCAAAGGGGTCCACGACACAAAAAAGGTTAAGAACCTCTGGGCTAGATGATCTCTCTATTCCTATGGTTCTATGATGATGAAAGGTCCACAGAAGAGTTTAGTGGCTTTGTTGTTGTTCAATCAATTCTTTGCGACCCCATTTGGGGTTTTCTTAGCAAAGACACTAGAGTGGTTTGCCATTTCCTTCTCATATTGCAGATGAAGAAACTGAGGCAGAGAGGGTTAAGTGACTTGTCCAAGGTCATACAGCTAGGAAGTGTCTGAGATCAAATTTGAACTCAGAAAGATGAGTCTTCCTGACTCCAGGCTTTAGTGCTCTATCCACTGTGCCACCTAGTGGCAGAAGGAGGCTAGGCTAAAACATCTGTTTTTATTCTCTTATTTTTCCTGTAGAGTATTTGGCATGGGCCAAAACTATGTTTTAGGAAGAAGTTGTTGATGAGATGGCACAGCCATTCTGTTGCTGACTGAAAGGTAACACCTTCAACCAATCATTTCCACTATGGTACACAGGGAGAGGGAAGGAGTATGAAAGCCTATTGCCACCCTTAAAGCATCTTGACTGTAGTGCCTTCATTAAAGAGCCTAAGGAGACTCTAATTACTAAAGAAGAGTTATTAAAGCTCATTATTACCATTAAGAATGAACTTTTTCACTTTGACTCTAGAAATGTCTGTGTTTCATCATCATTCTTAAAATTCTACATAGAATTTCAGAACTAGATTCACTGACCACCTAAAAGGCAGATAAAAATTAATCTCTCAACTTTTAAAAATAACTTCCTCTTTTTTAAGATCTAAGATCTAATTTTCCTTACAGATCTGCGAAAGATATATGTTCCTCTGAAGAATAAATTAGTGTTGGTCCACTTAATTCCAGGATACTCTCCTGATTGCATTCAATGAATGGCGCACATATGTGTGCAACTGATGAAACTCAAGATCAACTACACTGAACGCCTTTCAGCAAGGAAGACCATTGCATGGGCATCTAGTTGTAGAGAAATTAGTTGTGATGAAGGAGGAGCAGAGGCTAAAACCCTATCAATGAGCTTGGTGCCTTTGGAATTTTCCTGAGTTACTTGTGGAGCCCATCTTCTGCATATATATGGATGGCCCTTGATTTGTTATTAGGTAGAAATAGGAACATATTTATAATTCTACTACTTATGGTTTAGGGATATGAAAGAGGACAGTTTAATTACAGTTGAACATCAATCAATTATTTAATCAACCTGCTAATGAGTATTTATGGGACACTTGTTTGTCCTTCATTTTGGAAAAGAACCAATGACATCATAGGGTGATGTCTTGACTTGTGTGTGATTGGATATTTATAGATCACTACTCTATGACCATTTTGGATCCAAATGCTATATAAAGAGTAAGATGTCAAGTAGTTTAACTCCTCACATCTGTTCCCCTTCAAATATTCCAATCACTTCCTCTAGACAACCCCATCAAATCCAACACCCACTAAATCAGCACAACATACACAGAAAGACTCTGGAGGAAATCAAGATTGGGTGTGGAATGTGCAGGATTCCTCTTTCATTCTGTTATTATATTCCAAGAGCACTTTTTGGGGGAGCAGGTAAGAGGAAGGGGATTGGTTGGTTGTTAATGCACTACTGGGAAAAAAAAAGAGCTTCCCCTCTAGTTCCTACAGATCAGAATTGGGAATTTAGCAGCATTTTCACTATAAGAAAATGCAATTCAGGAAAACCAATCTGTGTGTTATGTCTTACAGATTGTTATATTTTGATTTGTTATAATTTGATATAATTTGATTTGACCTATGCTAACCATTTGCTTCTTATCCTCAGCCAAGGACTTTAAAATAGTTCTGGAGTATTGACTTTCTTTTATTTTGTTTAAAAAATATATATTACTATCTTTTGTTTTTGCATTGCCTTCATTTTCAGATATATTCTACTTTCATCCCTCCCCAGAGAATGTCTTCTTTAACAAAGAATAATAAAAGAATGAGGAGGAAAAAGCAGCTCAGTAAAATTAAGCCACACATCCACCATATTGGATGGTTCCCCACCTTTTCAAAGAAAGAAGATTCTTTTTCCCACTTTCTTTGAGTTCAAGCTTTATCGTTACAATTACCTAGTATTAAGGTTTTGTTTGTTTGTTTGTTACTATTGCTCTTTCCTTTACATTGTTATAGTTATTGCATGTATTTTCCCTTGATTTACTTATTTTTATCAGTTCATATGAATCTCCTCAAGCTTAATTGTCTTCCTTATAGCCATTATTTCCTATGATACTACAATTCCACATGTCCATGAGGACATGTATTCATGTCCTGAATTTACTCATTTCTTAAAAGATGAGTGCAGGCCATATTGTCTTTATTACAGCCCTCCTCCTTCTCCCACTGGGACTAGGACTCCCAATCATTCCCAGGCCTACCATGCCACTTGCCTACCATCTCTACCTTGTGCCCCTGCCCTTACCCCTTACGCTTCTACAACTCTAACAACTTCCCTCTATGTGTTGTTTTCCTATATTAGAGTGCAAGCTCCTTGAGGGCAAGCACTGTCTTGCTTGTTTTTAATTCCCAGCTCTTGGTACAATCTCTGTCACATAGTGAATGCTTAATACATGCTTTTTTCCTTCATCTACTCAAATGAGGGAGTTAGGTTGGATGTCTTCTGAAGTCCCTTCCCTCACTAAATCTATCATCCCTTATAACAGATTTTGTTTAGTTATTTCCTAATTAATGGACATTTACTTTTCCCCCTCAATTCTTTGCTATTTCAAAAGTGCTGCTATAAATATTTTGGTGCATATGGGACCTTTCTTTTCATCTTTGATCTCCCTGGAGCATATGGTTAGTAGTGGAATCTCTAGGTCAAAAGATGTAGACATTTTAATCGCTTTGTTAGTATAACTACAAATTGCTTTCTAAAATGGTTGGACCACTGACTCAACCATCTTAATTTATTACCAGGTTAGGACATAGGGTTTGTGGAATTTGGCTTTTGCTTAGTATTTCTTACTTTACTTTTCTGGGGTGTTGAGGCCATTTCACATCTTTGTCTTGGCTATGGAAATACTTTTAACTTCCTAAATTAATTTGTAAATGACAACAAACCATACAAATTTTCAACCTGTCTGTGTGACACTGATGACCCAGAAATTAATGTTTTCTTCTCCTAAAATTTGTTTTGGCACCTCCATTTGAACATTGTGTATTAGCTGAGATAATGTCACCCTACCTGAAAGACTTTTCCTGTCCAAGACCTGGCAGTGTCAGTGATTCTTCCATTAAAAAAATGTCTTCAGGCAACAATAATCATAGCCACAACTATTTAACTTTTAGAGTTAATTGTGAAAGTAACACTCATAGTTAGATATTATGCTGAGACTAGAATCCAAAGCAATTACTCCTTGCTCTGAGTGTGTTCAACTTGGCCATGTTGACTCTAGGCTTACTGAAAACAAAACAAAACAAAACAAAAAATCTTTGCTAATTTAAGATTAAAAGAGAGCTCCCAAGAACCTCACCTTTTAAGAAAAGTACAACTCACTCTAGTCTATCAAAAAAGCCTGGTAACTGGGAGATTGGGATTGACAACCAGGCCACAACAACTCATTCAACTTTCTATAAAAAGCATGGAAAGGTTGTAATCTATTTTTATAGAGGTAGTAACCACACTGATGCCATCCCAAAATCTTGAAATGACAATAATTGTTTAGCATATATAGGTAACATATATGTGTTATTTGTATGTATATTTGTGTTATATATAATGCATATATACACATATGTATATATATGTGCTTATATGCACATATGTTTACTGTGTATATGTATATAGAAATGCATAATAAATATACAACATACATATGCACATATATATATATACACACACACACACACACACACACACACATTTATACTTTTGGGTGATAGTATCACAGATTTTGAATGGGAACTATCTTTGGAAGTCATTTTGTCCAATGTTTTCATTTTACAGAAGAGGAAACTGAAATCCAGTTAGGTAAAGGTACTTAGTCAAGGTCAAACAGGTAGTAAATGTTAGCATTAGAATTTGAACCTACACCCTCTGACTGACTCTTCATCCAGCAGTCTATGGGAGGCAACATTATAATGTACTTAGTTGTGTGTATGTCAGAGGCCTGGGACTCATAGAATCATAGATTAAAGGCTAAAAGGGCCTCTAGGGATCACCTACAGGTCATCTTATCCAACGCCCTGATTTTACAGATGAATAAACTGAGGCCTTGAGAGATTAAGTGACTTGTCCAATTTTACCCAGGGAGTAAATGTCAGAGAGGAGATTTGAATCCAGATCCTCTGATTTCAGAGTATCTTTCTACAGTGCCACACTGCTGGGAAGAAAACGCTTTAAAGAAATTCATTTACACAGTCGCAGAAATATTGTAACATGATTGATTGTGAAAGACTTAGCTATTCTGATCAAGACAATGATGTAAGACAATTCCAAAGGACCCATGATGAAAAATACTTTCCACCTCCAGAGACACACATATGGGGCCACACACACACACACACACACACACACAGAGAGAGAGAGAGAGAGAGAGAGAGAGAGAGAGAGAGAGAGAGAGAGAGAGAGAGAGAGAAAGAGAAAGAGAGATCAATCTGATGATGAACTCTGAGTGCAGGTTGAAGCATACCTTTTTTCACTTTATTTTTCTTGTTTTTTTTGTGTGTGTTTTCTTTTGCAACATGACTAATATGGAATATGTTTTGCATGACTTCATATATATAATTGATATACTGCTTGCCTTCTCAAGGGATGGGAGAAGGGCTGGAGGGAGGAAGAGAATATGGAATTCAAAATAAAAAAAGAATTTTAAGATTTTTTATAAATATAATTGGGAACTATTTGATGAAATATATATGTATATGTATACATATACATACACACATACATATATATGTACATATAAGAAACTACACTGTCTTCAGCATTACTCTGTGAAGGAGGAAGTGGAAAAGATTCTTACAGCCCTTTACAAACGAAAAAGCTGAGGCTCTGAGGGTTAAGTGCTTCTGCGTAATTAGCATCTGAGGTGGGGCTTCAAATGCAGGTCTCTCAGGTATAGCACTCTCTCCTTTGCACTTTTTTATTCTTATTCCAGATGTGAGAGTTCATTGGCAAGAGGACCTTGCTCTTCCAGTGAAGATTAGCCTGTACTCTGCAGCTTTTTATAATCTTAGACAGATGCTTGGGACACAGAAGAATTAACTTGTTTAGGATCACATAGCCGTCACGAGACAAAGCTATTTTACCTCTGGGGTCAGCTCTTTATCCACAATGTCATGCTGCCTCTCAGTAAACAGATTTAGTTATTGGTAGGAAGAGCTTGAAACAGTGATCCAAACCAAGTTTTATAAACCATTCTCTCCTTGTCCATCTAGAATTAAAAAAGACTAAACTAGAGATCAAAGAAAATCCTTGGATAAAAAACGATTCTGCTTTGTCTTATTCGAGGTAATGAGCCACCAATTCTTGCATATGAATTCAGTAAAAAAAAAATCAGTAATGAAGTGAGTCCCTGCATACTGCAGTTTCAGTTGGCTAGATGTTGGGTTCTCTTGGCTGATTTATTTGGAATCTGGAGAGAATTATCCATGTATATCCTCCCTCCACTCTAGTTCTTGCTTGCATAATTACAAATTCCCCGGTTTTCAAAGGGTGAGGCTTTAGAGGCCAAAAGAAATTTCACCATTGCTTGACTGATTTTTCTTCCTGCAGCTAGGAGAGCTGTTTCAAATTCTTCAACAGTTTATCCAGTTCAAAGGCTTTCTCCTCTCTCAGGTCACACACACACAGACACAGACACACACATACACACACACACACACACACACACAGATTTATTTCTTTTCAAGATTGATGGGAGAACGTTCATTAGAAAAATTACAAAAGCTCTCTTTAGACCCTCTCTTTAGACTCTTCAGGGTTGGACACAAACCTCCCCTACAGTAAGGGGAGATAGATCTCTGTGCTTTGAACAGTTTGTGTTCAGATTGCAGCTGTTTTCTCCTCTGCTATTGGGGGTGATGTCTTTACTTGTTTGCTAATCTCCCTGGATCTGAAAGGAACTGATGAAACTGAAATCATAATTTTAGAGCTAGAAAGGAGTTAGAAGCCAGCTGGTTCAACCCACTTATATTTTCTTCATCTATTGATAAATAAACTGAGGCCTGGAAAAGTGAAATGTCTTGCCCAGGGTCAGTTAGGTTGATGTTATTAGCAAAAATGGAAGGTCCAAGTCTGGGACTTCTGACTTGAAATCCAAATTATTTTTACCATCCCATGCACAATTCTGATGAATTTGTAGTCCTTTTGTTAATTTCTATTTATTTATTATTTTATTTTTCCTCATTTACATGTAAAAACAATTTTTAGCATTCATTTTTAAAACTTTGAGTTGTAAATTCTCTCTCCCTCCTCCTCTCCCCTCCATTGAGAAGGCAAGCAATTCGACATATGTTACTTATGTGTAGTCATGCACAGCACTTTCATAATAGTCATGTTGTGAAAGAAAGCAAAGAAAGAAACTCCAAGAAAAATAAAATTAAAAAATATGCTTCAATCTGCATTCAGACACCATCAGTTCTTGTTGAGTTTGTAGTCCTTTGCTAATTAAAGAGGATCTGACTCAATGGCAAAGTGAGGGATAACAATTATTACAGTGATTATTTCTGTGTTTATGTTTTTGTTCATTTATACATTACACATATGTTGCATATATAACATGCATGCTTTATAACACAGTTTTGTTAACAGCTCACAATCTAATGGTAGAAGACAACATGAAAAGGACAATGTACTAACAACTTATACACGGGTTAAACTGAAGATAATCAACAGAGTACGGACGCTCGTATTAAAGGAGGTTGGAAAACGCTTCCTGTAGAAGGTGAGATTTTAGCTGGGACTTAGAGGGAGCTAGGGAAACCAAGAGATGGAATTGGGGAGGGAGAAGATTCCAGGAATGGGGAATAGCCAGTGAAAATGGCTTGACTTGGGAGATGTGGTGTCTTATTTGAGGAGGCCCGTGTCATTGGACTACAGAGTACTTTGTGGGTGGGAAGGAATGGGGAGTAAGATGTAAAAAGATGTAGAAGGGAACCAGGTTATACAAGACTTTGAATGCTAACCAGACAATTATATATTTAATCCTGTGACAGGGCACCACTGAAGTTTTTTAATCAGAGTAGGGGGAGGTATGTGTGACAACATCAGACTTGTTCTTTAGGAAGACAAATTTGATAGCTGAGTGAAAGATAGACTACAGTAGAGAGTGGCTTGAGACAGAGACACCAACCAGCCAGCTATCACAATAATCCAGGTGTGAGGTGATACCTTAGGACCTGTATCAGGGTGGTGGCAGTGACAGAACACAGAAGAGAGCATTTACGAGGTGCTACAAGGGTAAAATGGACAGGATTTGGCAAAAGATTGGATATGGAGGATGAGGGAAAGAGGAGTCAAGGATGACACCTAGGGTTGTAAGTCTGAGTAGTTACTGCCCCTTTCCATCACATCATTATACTGCCAGCTGTTTTAACTTACTAATTTTTCTCACTTTTTGTTCTCTAAATCATGATAACACAATGTATCATTCACCAAGATATTGTTAATCTGAAAACTCAGTTATGATCAAATTAAGTTTATTAGAGAAAAAGCCACAAGCAATTTTCTGGGAAAAGAAAAGGTTGTATCAGAAAATTTTTAAAGAGTAAGTAGGGTGCTTATTCCAATAAACCAAACCACTACTAATCTTTTGTTGGACATGTTTCCCTGACTTCTCTGCTTGCAGAGGGAGCTGCTTCTATCTTGAAACTCCCCATGTATTTCTATTCTGGGAATGTCTCAGATTTCTCTCATTCATTCAACAATCACTTGTTGGTTACATACTTTGTACTAGATGGTGGTGGTGGTGGTGGTGGTGGGGTGTGTGTGTGTGTGTGTGTGTGTGTGTGTGTGTGTGTGTGTGTGTGTGTGTACTATCAAGGGTGTGATGTGCAATCTCAAACCAATTCTTAAATTTTCTGGGTGGGCATTTATACCTTGGAAATCAGCAAATGCTACAAATCAGAACATGATTGATTGTTTTGTTGGTTGTCTAGACTTAAGAAAGTGATGGAGAAAATGTCAATAATGCAGATTAAATTTAAAAGCGTGTCACTTGTATATGTTCTCCAGAGAGCCAATTGTTAAATATTTTACAATCAAACCACTGAGTATGTAAAGTTTCTCTAAGACAAGTCTGTGGGGTGGAGGCATAGGACAAACAAAGATATTAAGTAACATTACAAGATAAAAGCATTGAAGTTGCAAACAAAGAGTTGTGAGAGGTGTGAGGGGGTAGCCTTTAAGAAGGATCAGTGATACTTTTTATCAAAATGTAGTTACTCTGTTTATCTCTTTTATTTAAATCTATTTTAGTCTTAACTTTGAGATCATAATGGTTCCCTTGCCTTTTTTTTTACATCAGATGAAGCATAATAAATTCTTCTCTAATCCTCCATTTTCACAGTGTGTATCTCAAAAAAGTGGGGTGTGAAAGGAAGAACTGATATAGAAGGAGCAGTTGGGGGTGGAGGGCTGTAGTGTTGGAACCTTACTCTAGTCAGATTTTGGTTAAAGAGAGAACAACATACATATCTAAAAGGGTATCAAAATCTTCTAAACTTTTAAAGAAATAAGAAGATTAAGAGACAAGATAAGGGAAGTACTTTTAGAAGGTTGTGTAGATTAAGATTTAGGAGAATAGGAGGAGAGGATAAGGGAGCAACTTTCAGAGAGGTGGGTAGATTAAGGAGAATAACTTCATGACATTTAAAAGGAATAGCAAGTAATACATAATAGATTTTCAGTTTTATGTGTAATCACCTTTTTTCTATTCTACTATGTTAATGGAAATGCTTATTTTATTTCTTAAGTTTAGAATAAAATAAATATTTTTTTTAAAAGGAGGATCAGTAAGAGCTTCATGGAGGAAGAAGCATTTAATTGGTAGGAATTCAACAAGTGAAGAGGACATTTCAGGCAAAGGGAATAGTATGAGCAAAGAAACATAAATGGACAATTTCAAAGAATGTTCAGGAAATAAAAAGTGATCTACATTGTCTCAGTAATAGAAGACTGCAGAAATAATATGAAATAAGATTGGTATGGGAGAGTGCTGACAGGTTATGTAGGAGGTCCTTGTATGCCAAGGAACCGTGGAAGATATATCTATTTATTTATATTATCTATTCATATATTTATTTATCTACTTATCCATTCATCTATCACTTATTTATTTGTTTACTTATCCACCCACTTGTTTATTTATTAATTTAATTATTCATTCATTTTCTATTTATCTATGTATTTACTTATTTATTCATCCATTCATCCATTTATTTACTTGTTTATTACTTATTTATTAATGGTGAACTGATTAATTGCAGAAGAGTAATATGACCAGAAGTTTGATAAGGTAGACTATATTGGCAATGAGATGATTGGAATGAGAATACAGGAAGACTTGTAAGAAGACTATCTCAACTATTGCTGAGATGGGACCAGATGGAATTAGCGATTAACTAACCAGATGATTACCTCTAGGAAGACAGAAGAAGGGATGATTCAGAGATAAGCTCAAGGCTTTGGACATGAGGGAGTAGTTTCCACAGACAGAAAATAGTGGAATCAGAATAAGAAGCAAATTTAGCAGGGGAGATTATAAGCTTGACCTTGGGCCTATTAAATTTGAGGTTGCAGTGTTGCCTAGTGGATAGAGAGCTAGCCTTAAGACTCTGAGTTCATGTCCTACCTCTGAAATATATTGGCTGTGTGACCCTCATGGAGTCTCTGAGTGCTCTAGGAAATTCTATAAGACTATAAGTTGTAGAGAATGTGCAAGCCTGTGTTGGTAGGAGTTCACTATAACAAGGAAATTGCAAATCAAGTTCTTATTCTTACCCTAAGTTTGAGGTGATGATGGGACTAGACATTGCTCTGAAGATATCCAGAGATGCTGGTCTTGAGTGGAAAAGTAAAGGTAGGATTGAGGGGCAGCTCTGATAGTGGGGTTTTTCTTCTTTTTTCTTTATCGTATGTATTCGTGCATTGGTTTAGAACAGGCTCTGCGATTAACAGGAAGAGGATCATTTGCCTTTGAATCAGTACATGGACCTACCTTTGGAAGTTGAACACTGGGTTCCCAAGATCTGCCTTGTCTAAAAAAGCAAGATCTTGGGAAGTGACTAATATGACCTTGATCTTGACAATGGATTAAACTCTTGCTCATTATTTCCCCAACTTCCTTGTTATTCAACTAATACAGGATTAGTCATAATACAAATTAACAAAATAGATTTTCCCAACACTTAGTCATTTTTTTTTTCTTTTGGCACATCACAGTTGGTACAGAAGTTAGCAGCTAAATGTTTCCATCAATAAAGTCTGTCATGAATTTGTCTTATGGGCATATTACAGGAGAAGAAGCGAGGTACAGTGGAAAGAACACTAACTTTGGAGTCAGAAGACTTGAGTTCAAATTCTGACTCTTTTGTATATCTGTGTGATGTTGGGCGTATTATATCATCTCTCTGGGCCTCAGTTTCCTTATCTATAAGATGAAAGGAGTGGAATGGATGACCTCTGAGGTCCTTTTCTGGGGCAGCTAGATAGTGTAGTAGGTAGAGCACTGGGCCTAGATTCAGGAAGACTCATTGTTGTGAGTTCAAATCTGGCCTCAGATACTTACTAGCTGGGTGACCCTGGGCAAGTTTCTTAACTCTGTTTGTCTCAGTTTCTTCATCTGTAAAATGAGCTGGAGAAGGAGATGGTAAACCACTTCAGTGTCTTTGCCAAGAAAATCCCAAATGGGGCCACAAAAAGTCAGTCATGACTGAAATGACTAAACAATAAGAGATCCCTTCCAGTTCTAAATCTACAATCTTATAATATTTTATATAAAAGCTTTTTACAAATTAAGATACCATATAAATATTAGTTATTTTATTCAACTCAGTGAGTATTGGTTGAATACCTTCTATATGCTTAGCACCAAGTCTTTGGAAGAGATTTCAAAAATTATTTAACACAACATCTTCCTTTAAAGTAATAAGAACTGATGCTCGGAGATGTTGAGTAACATGCCTAAAGTCATACATTGAGTTAGTGGTACAGACAGAATTCAAATTCGTCTTTCCCTGTCCATGTACCACACTGATTATAATTTTATTCTACTTCATTTTACAAGCTGGGAAACTTTTATGAAAAGCTTGTATTTACTTCCTGGACCTTACTAGGCACATGAAATTGGGTCTATTTGGAAATAAGGCAGGAGATTAAAATAGTTCAAATTGTGCTCAAAACATTTTTTTTCTGTTAGTTGTGGAGAAAAAAAATTCAAGATCAAAATAGTACAGTTTTCTCACTTTAGTTTTCTATTAGTCTATGGCATTTTCCAATGTAGGTAGCAGTAGCATTAATGGAATGATTAATATAGAACCTTCCCTGGTCCTGAACCCTGTAGGTTTAGCCTTCCACTCTGTAAGCAAGTCCAAAATGGCATACATCCTATGTCAACCTACTCCTAATTCTAAATCACAGATGAATTTAGGAATAAGGAATAATCTCATTCTGTCAAAGGTCAAAATAAATTAAATGGGATGAGGTTTGTGTGGGAGTGGGGTGGGGATTAAGTTGTAAGAGTAAAAGGAATAAAGGTATTTAAGCATTTTTATAGCACTTACTGCTTGCCAGGTATTGTGCTAAGTGCTTTACATTTATTCTCACATTTCATCCTCATAATAACCCTGGGAAGTAGGTACTATTATCCCCATTTTACAGATGAGGAAACTGAGGTTAAATGACTTGCCCAGGGTCACATAGCTAGTATGAATCTGAGGCTAGATTTGTACAAAGGTCTTCCTGACTTCAGGCCTGGTGTTCTATTCTCTGTGTCACCTAGCTACCCCTAGTGCACTGGGTAGGCTCAAAGAAGATATACAAAAAGTTTAAAACAGACCCTGACTTCAAGCACCTCACAAATGATTTTTGGAAACAAAACATAAATACATGAAAATGTAAATGGCAATAAACTCAACAATAGCAGATATGTAATAAGGTAATATACAATTAGTTGCGAGATGTAAAGGATATTTTCAGGTCTGTAGGGATAGCAAAGAAAAGTCTTAGAAATCTCTGGGTAACTATAGAGGGTGGTGTTTGCTCAAACATAGCAGGAGTGAATTTTAGGAAATTTTCTGTGCAGAGTTCAGGGTGCTTACTTCATTAGGGTTATAGTAACCATGAAAAGTATTCCTTTTTAAGTGTTCTTAAGGAGGGGGAGAAGGGTGGTAGGGTACCTGAAACCTATACAGAAAGTTATTTCCAATTCCTCAGGAACCAGGGAAGCTAAGAGAAAACTCTGGTATTAGATCAGAAGGTACATGTAAGGATAAACTAACAAAGGAAAGAGGAATTGGCTGACTTGAAGGTAAAAACCTAACTCCAAAGTGAGTTAGCTGACTTGGAGGTAAAAAAGGATTGGAAAGAAGACAAGCTAAATTTAGAATTCTTTAACTTAATGAATCTGTTCCCCTACGGAAAATATGAATAAATAATTCTAGAAAGAACAATTACAAAATGTTAACAATCATATGAAAGATTGCTCAAAATCACTAATAATAACAAGAGAAACACATATCAGAACAACTCTGAGGTTTCACCTTTCAACTACCAAATTGGCAAAAACTACCAAAGACGGTTAATGTTGGAGGGGCTGTGGAAAGATACGCACACTGATGCAGTGTTGGTAGAGCTATGAGTTGTTTCAACCATTCTGGAAAGCAATTTTGAATTATGCTAACCAAGCAACTAAAATGTCCGTACGCTTCAATTCAGAAAACCTATTCCATGGCATACAGCTTAAAGAAGTCAGTGATAAAAAAAAAAGATACAGAATTTTATGTAGAATGAAAGGACTAGAATGTAAGTTGATGGCCAGTGATTGAGGAATGGCTGAACAGCATTAGGGCATGTAAATGTAGGATTAGGTCAATATTAGGGATAATGATTTCATTGCTATAGGATCTCTGTATACCAATACAGGTCAGAATCTTCTCTTCAATTTACAATCTTAGTTGCCTAGAGCAGTGAGAGGTTAAGGAACTTGTCTAGTAATGTAACAGAATATTGCACTGAAAGAAACAATTTATGTGATGAGTATAGAGCAGCAATGTAACACATGGAACTGATAGAAAGTGAAATAAACAGAGCCAGGGAAATAATATATACTGTATATGTCCTACAAAAATGTGAATGGAAGAGTAATAGCAACAAAGCAATAAAAACTGAATGCTATAAAATTATGATGACAAAGTTTAGTCCCAGAGAAGAGATATAAAACTGTAGCGCCCCCTCCTTTTTATAGAGGTGGGGAATTATAGGCATTAAACACTCAAACACTGCTTATCATGTTGGATTTGGTTAATGTGTTGATTTGCTTTGTTGAATTGTTTATTTCTCCTCTTTTTTTAGTCTTGGTTGTAAGAGAAAGATCTCTGGAAGTGGAAGTGTGCAGGGATATATTGGGGAATGTTGGGGATGGAAAAAGAAGGACATTAATAAATTTATCAATAAAAATTTTAAAATTTGAATAAATTTGAATGTAGCTCATTCCCTGAAAATTCTCTCACATTGTAGAAAAATAATTTGTATACTTTAAGTAGCAGATTGCTGTGAAAATGGGGGGTGGGGTGGGTGGGTGGAGAAGGACACTGTTGGATAATAGGCTATAGAGCTAGAATCGACCTTGCAGTCCAAATCTCTCATTTTATAAAGGATATTAAGACCTGCAGTGATGGTGACATGTTTATTTACATTGTTATCAAGTATCAGAGCTGGGATTGGAAACAAAAATCCTTTGACTCCAAATGCTCTTCCTACCACATCACACACGCTAAATTAAAGGCTAAGAACATTAGAGATGCTGTCTTTGTTAGGGAAATTCTTTCTTCCTTTGGGTATGATCATAACCGAAAGTTACACAGACAACGATCATAAACTATTGAGGGAGACTTTTATGTTAGGATCTGCTTGGTATTATTTCATCATAGATTGAGGCCAATTGACCTAGATCTAGGAGATCTGAACCAGTTCTGATTCAACTGTTCATGACTCCATTTGGGGTTTTCTTGGCAAAAACACTGGAGTGGTTTGCCATTTCCTTCTCCAGCTCATTTTACACATGAGGAAACTGAGGCAAACAGGGTTAAGAGACTTGCCCAGGGTCACATAGGTAGTAAGTGTCTGAGCCAGATAAATTTTCCTTGCTCTAGTCCCTGTACACTGTCCACTGAGTCAACTAGCTGCCTTGTTACTGAATAAGAGAGCCTGAAACAAGGTTGGATCTTCAAATTTACTTGTAGTCAGACTTCCATCCTAGGATCACAGACCTAGAGATGGAATGGACCTTAGAGGTCATCTGGCCTAACACCCTCATTTTACCCATGAGGAATTAAATTACCCAAAGAAATTAAATTGAAATAGGTAATAATTGGTACAGTCAAAATCTGGTCTCAAGTCCCATAATTCTAAGTGTAGCCTTCCAAGTTCAGTGCATTTTCCACTTCCATTTTCCACTGCATTTTCCAGTGCATAGTCCTTCTTTACAGCTCTAAGTCTAGGCTCAGGTGATGAGCATCTCCTTAACTTTTTCTGTCCTTGGTTCTTTCCAAAATCCTGAATTTCCTTATCTTTCTCAGTTGTAATGCCTCACAAACTTGATAAACAGACATATAACTCTATGTGTCTCCTCCCCTTTTTTAATCTTACCAAACTTTACTCACATTTTATGCAATTTTTCATTATCTCTAGTGATCTTTCTAGTTCTTTTGAAGTAAAAAAGGTCACATTGTAGCAGTAATTACTTTAAAATTAATTCTTCAGTGACCAGACAGATATTTAAGTAGTCTCATTAGGGGACATTTAGTAATTAGAAAGTAGCCTAAAAGAAAATGTCTTTTATAAGACCTATATTTTGGGTGAAAATGATAACTGACCTTCTAGTTGTCATTTTATGGCTTACAAAGAAATTTTTGTTCGTTGATATGAAAGATAGAACATTTGAAATAATCCATCTGGCAGTAGAACTAGTTTTAGATTTATTTTAGAATGTTTCTGAAAACTGAGAAAAAACACAGGGAACAGAACAGATTAGATAATCAAGACAGAGAAGCAATTGGACACAAAAGCCCAATATTTGATAAAGCCAATTCTTTGGGAATAGGATTCTATTGGATAAGAAAGCAGTTTGCAGTTTGGCAGGAAGTAAATTTAGATCAACAACCTGTTCCACATACCATAATAAGTTTGAAATGTATACTTAATTTAAATACATGTTTACATAAAAAAGCAGATAACTTTCATATCTATGATTGGGGGAGAATTTCAAAACAAAAAGGTATAGAAGCTATCATAAAATATAAAATAGAAAATTTCAACTGCTTAAAACAAAAAAAATTTGCATGAACAAAATTAATGTATCTAAAATAAGAAGATTAAACTGTTGAGTGGGAAAAATGTATGTAATATCTCATAAAAGTTGGATATCCAAGAACTATATAGAATTAATATAAATGTGTAAGGCCAAAAGCTAATCTCTAATAGATAAGGGAACAGAAGATAAGAATAAATAAATTTCAAAGGAAGAAATGCAAACTATCACAACTACATGGAAAACAATTCTCTGTCACTAGTAATTATAGCTATGCAAATTCAAATAACTGAAATTTTACCTCATGTTCATCAAATTGGAAAAAATTATAAGACATGTAAGTAATCAGTGTGGGAAGGGCTATGGGAAGAAAGGAACACTTTCTCCTATAGCCAAAATACAGGGAATCAATTTTTGTGGAAACCTGGCAAATGCTTCTTTAACTGCTGCAGCACACATCTTAATAACAATGGCTACTTGGAAATCAAGGTTTCTCACCATCAAAATCCTTGGCCCTTTCAAATGATTCATCATCAGAAATGAATTTTGTTTTATTAGTGTAAAAAACATTAAAGATGATGCATTACTATTGGCTTTGCTGCTGTACACTAAAGATCTCTGGGCCTTTCCATCTGAACCAGCAGCTATATGTGTTATCTCGTTCATTAGAGTGTGAGCTCTTTGAAGGCAGGGAGTGATATACTTTTCTATTTCTATCCCCAACATGGAACATCTTGCTTTGCAGATAACATGCACTTAATAAACTTTTTTTTATTTATTTGTTTGTGACACATTTGATAGATTAGATAGATAGATTAGACATAGAGTCAGGAAGACCTCAAGTGTGACCTCAGACACTAAATATATGAATCTGTGCAAGTCACTTAAACTCGGTCTCAGTTTCCTCAAATGTCAAAGGAGATCTATCAGTAGAATCTACTTCCCAGGATTTCTGTGAAGATCAAATGAAATAATATTTATGAAGTGCTTAGTACAATGCCTGAAACATAGTAGGTGATTAATAAATTCTTGTTTCATTCCCTTCTCCTACTTTCTTTCTTGCTTCTGCCACATACTGAGTGAGTGGACTTGTTACTGAAACTTGTAGTGCCCAAGATACTTTGAACCTATAAATAAGCTGTTACACTTTTATATTGTGCATTATATAATGTGCATATTGACATGTATCAGACTTTATATTTTAGGGACAATTTTACTGTGATTTGTGATATTCTGAGAGAAATGGCATCATTTTCCTTCTTCAATTGATGGAGTAATTTTGAAAGTAATGTAATATGATATAATATAGTATAATATAGCATAATATAATATGATATACAATACAATATAAAATGATATGATATGATATGATATGCAAATAGAGATGGATTTGCATTCAAGGTCTATGAGTCTCCTACCCGATTATTTTGACAGATGTCTCCTCATAAACACAAACGTTTCAAAACAGCCCAATTATGGGAATTCTGCTGGTAGAAAGTTTTCTTTCAAATATTTTCCACTTTTCTTGCCCTTCCACAAGCCTAAAATATATTTTTTAAATTATATGCCCATTTAAATAGCTAGCTTTCCCTACACACTTTCACTTTTTGGAATCCCTGGTTTTCTTCAACACTCAATTCAAGCATTGTCTTCTGCATCCTGCCTTTCCTATTGACTCCAGCCTTTCTCCCCAAACTATCTTAAATTCATTTTGTATATATCTGTATATGCACATACTGTCTCCCCTGTTAGAAGAAAGTTCTGGGAAGACAGAGACTGGTTCAGATTTGTCTTTGTAGTCTAAGTCTTTAGCACAGTAGTTGGTGGTTAGTAGACACTTAAGCTTTTGTTGATGAATTTACAATTATGGGAGAGAGGCACTAAGTGAAGTGAATAGAGAGTGCTGGGTCTAGAGTCCTGAAAACCAGAGTCCAAATCAAGCTTCAGATATTGCTGAGCTGTGTGACCCTGGGCAATTCACTTTAACCTCTATCTGCCTCAGTTTCCTTAACTGTAAAATGGGAATAATTATAGAACCCTACCTTGAAGAGTTGTTGTCAGGCTCAAATGAAATAATATTTGTAAAGTGCTTACCATAGTGCCTCGATATAATCTAATAGATGTATAAGAAATTCTTGTTTTCTTCATCCCTCCTTTCCCATTTCCCTTTGTACTAGTTGCTACGTGGGCAAACTTACAGAGAATTAATCAGTTTACAGATTCAAAATGAGTTTGAACATGGGGTATGCTATGTATTCCCAGTTCTTTCAGCCAATCCTCATATGTTATATCACACTTACCGATCTCCTTCATAGAAATCTGTATACTTGCAGTCACCCACAGACTCTAAACTTACTTGCCCTGGTCTTGTATTTGATGGAGATGCACATGCATACACACACATACATACAAACATACATATATACATCTATCTACCTACCTATCTATCTATCTATCTATCTATCTATCTATCTATCTATCTATCTATCTATCTACCTACCATCTGTTCTTTAGGTGTAATGGTTGAATATGTTGTTCTCTGATCTGTATGTAGCACATATACACAGTATGAATGCATTATTGATGTCAGTGTCATCTTTTGTACAAGGTATGTTTCCAATAAAGTAATGTTGTGTAGTAGATAGAAGACTGACTTTGGAGGGAGGAAAAATTGGGCTTAAACTAGGCACCACAGTGCATAGGGTGCTGGGCCTAGAGTCACAAAGACCTGAGTTCAGATCTGAACTCAGACACTTACTAGCTGTGTGACCCTAGGCAAGTCACTTAACTCCATTTGCCTCAGTTTCCTCATCTGTTGAATGAGCTGGAGAATGAAATGGCAAACCACTCCAGCATCTTTGCTAAGAAAATTCCAAATGAGGTCCCAAAGAGTCAGACATGACCGAAACAACTGAACAACAACAACCTGCTTTGGACGCATAACTGTGTGATGAGAAGCAAACCACTTAACCTCCCAGCACTTCAGGCAACTCTCTAAAACTACAAATTTGCAGAGCAGGTCTTCTTGTTAGGAAGTTTTTCCTTATGTCAAATCTAATTCTGCTCTCTATAACTTCCATCCCTTATTCCTAATTCTGCCCACTGGAGCCAAAGAGAACAAATCCCAGCCCTCTTCTGTATGACAGCCCTTCAAATACCAAGATGAAACTGTCATATTCCCCTTCCCCCACCCCAAGCCTTCTTTTCTCTAGGATAAACATCTCTTGTCCCTTCTTTCATCAATTCTCAAATGACATAGTCTTGAGTTGCTTCACAATACAGGTCACCCTTCTCTGCATGCATTCTAATTTGTCAATGTCTTGCTATAATATAGGGCTCAAACATGAACACAATACTCCAGATGGGTTCTGGCCATCTGGAATTTCACTGCTCTCATTTTATACACTGTTTACCTCTTACTACAAGCTAAGGTTAAGGATGCTTTTTTTTTTTTGGCTGCCATGTCACTCTGCTCAAGTTTGTTTAGAAAATCAGTAGCTGACTTGGTGTGATAATGATAATCATAATATCTAGCATTTACATAGCACTTTAAATTTGCCAAGCAATTACACACATTATCTCATTTAATCCTCATAACAACCCTGTGAGGTAGGTGCTATTATTATAGCATCTCCTTTTATAGATAAAGAAAATGAGGCTGAGAGAGGCTGAGATTTGCCCAGGGTTACAGAACTACTACATAACTGAGGTAGGATCTGAATTCAAGTCTCATTGATACCATGTCCAGTGCTTGATCCATTATTCCATCTTACTGCCTTGGAACAGAAAACTGCTCAAGAGGCCATTGCCATTAGTTACTTTGCTGTATAGCAGCTGGGGGAAGCTAGGTGGTACAGTGGATAAAGAGCCTGGCCTGGAATGAGAACAGACATAAGTTCAAATCCAGCCTCAGACACTTACTAGCTATGCAACTCTGGGCAAGTCACTTAACATCTGTTAGCCTCAGTTTCCTCCCTGGTAAAATGAGGATAATAATAGTACCTACCTCCCAGGTTGTTGTAAAGATCAAATGAGATAAAAGTTATAAAGTGTTCAGCACAGTACCAGAACATAGTAAGTACTATATAAATGGTGGTTATAATAATGATTATTAATATTAAGTAAAATAATTTATAACTCATATTCTCAAAATTCTAGCAGTTTTGAGCTGAAATATACCACAAAACAAATAATAGATGATACTTCCTCAGAAAGCCCCCTTATTAGGAGTTAGCCTGAAACCATCTGGAAGAGAACATCTGCATCCATGGTGCTTTTTTCTCTCCCAGTTGGAGGGATTTGATAACAGGGTCTGAAAAAGGATGCCCCCTTGGAGGGATACACTAATGGCTTGCAGGTGTTTCCTCCTGTTGTTTGAAAACAGATGTTTTGTTAGGTATAGTTTATGACAACTTGAACAATGAACATTTTTCAGACATCTGTCCAGCTCAAACTGACAGGAAAAATCGTAATTCATAAATTACAGCAATAGAATGGCAATTCTATAGAGAGGTAAAACCATTGCTAATAGGATTCTAGATTTGTTTGGAAAATAAAAGAAAATATAACTATTCCCTTCTTGACAATTCTATTCCTATACCTTCCTTCTTTACTGTGATGATAGGTTAAAACAAACAAACAAACCGTGGAGGACTGATATCTCAGTGACCATAATCCTTAGGCTAAATTTTTGAATCTAATTCCAGCTTGATGTGAAACACCTTGGATAAGTCACTTAACCTGACTTTGCCTCAGATTTCCTTCTTTAAAATGTAGGTCATGGAATGGCAGTCCATTTCAAGGAGCCAGATGTTGCATAGTAAGCACTCTAAAAATACAAATCTATTTATGTACTGAGTGACTCCAGTGATGGTGTCATTTTCAAACATTTCATAAATAAACCTGTAAAGAGTGAAATGATGGTTTGAAATACTCACACGATCATTTATTGCTTTGAATTTTGAAAATATTTTGAACCAATAACACTTTCTTATAATATGATTGCTTCTGATTAGATTTTTCAGATAATTTCTTAATTGTTTGATTATATTTCTAAGAATTGTTCATGGACACAGTTCTTTTTTGTTTATCTGTTTCTTCAATGTCTCATTCATTCAATAGCCATTTGTTAAGCATTGTGAGATGCACAAACTTAGAGACACTTCCACTTCAAATGTTCACATGGACTATTTGTGTTCAACCTGAAGTAAAGCCTTCTGAAGCTTGTATTGGTCTGATCAGCCATGGTCGGACACACTGTACCTTGACCCCCAACATAGTGATGTCATGTTGGTCCTCTTCAAGAAGGAAGGACAACAACCAAGCAACCAACCAAACAGTAAGCATTTAAGGATCCTAGGGCATGCTGAGCTGCAGTAGGGCTAAAACTACTGGTCATGTGTCAACATGAAGTCCAACACTGAAGTCCATCTAGTCCATGCTTACCTGCACAAGAATCGACTCTGCAACATACCTCACAAGCAAATTCCGCCTCTGAACCTTCTACCCATTGTTCCTAATTCTGCTCTCCGGGGAACGTGATTAAAAGTCTTATAACTCTTCCACATTAAAGTCCTTTGAATATTGGAAACAATTATCATGTCCTGCCCTGCCCTCCATGTAAGTCTTTTCTTCAAAATGGGCATAACCAGGTCCTTCAACCAATCCTTAAATGGCTTATTTTGGACCTAGATCATATCTGCATGCTATTTAGGCCACCTGTCTCCCCTGAATGCTTTCTCGATTATTACTATGGTATCCAGAATTAAGCATAGTAGTCTAGGCATAGCCCTGCTAGGTCAGAGTACCATCATCTCTCTAGTTCTGCATATTTTTGTTGCTCAGTCATTTCTAACTCTTTGAGACTCCACCTGAGATTTTTTTGGCAAAGATACTGGAATGGTTTGTCATTTCCTTCTCTAGCACATTTTACAGATGAGGAAACTGAGGCAAACAGGGTTAACTGATTTGCTTAGGGTCACACAGCTAGTAAGTATCTGAGGTAGGATTTGAACTCAGATCTTCCTGACTCCAGACCTGGCACTCTATCCACTGAGCCACCTAGCTGCCCCTAGTCCTGCAAGCAGTTTTCTTAGTGCAATCTAAGATTACATTAGCTTGTTTAGCTGTCATATAGTAGAGTTGACTCATACTAAATTTATTGTATACTGGAATGCCATAATCTTTTTCAGATAAACTGCTATATAGCAATATCTCACCTGTCTTGTGTTTGTGGAATTGATTTTTTGAATCCAAGTGTAAAACTTTACATTTAATGCTACTAAATTTTATTTGACCAGTGTTCTAACTTGTCAGTATCTTTCTGCATCCTTACTTCATCATTCAGGATGCTAACTACTCCTTTTAGCTTTATGCCATTTGCAAACTTGGGGAGCATACTCAGAAATAGTTGAAAATGGATACTACAAGATTATAAAGAACAAGCTTGGCCCCAAAGAAGAGATATAAAAAGACATTTCTCCCTGACCTCTAAGCCGAATCTTGAAATCCCATTCCAAAAGGTAATGCAGTCACTCTGGTATGACTTGTTTTTGGTGGTTAGTACTTTAGATCCTTTCAAAAAGGAACTATTTTATTCTTTAAACTTGTTCCCCAGTACCTGGCATGTAATAGGAATTTAATAGATGCTTGTTGATTAATTGATTGATCACTTTTCTTTCTAGATGTTTGCTAACTATCCCTGTAATAACTGGTCACACAGTTGTAATAAAAATCCAACTCACTGGCCTATACTTTGAAGATTCCATTTTCTTCCCCCCCCCCATTTTTTTTTGAAGATCAGGATAGTATTTAGCCTTCTTAAGCCCTATGGCACTTCTGTTCTCCATGATCTTTCAAAGATAACTGAAATCATATCCACAAACTTTTTCAGTAATTTTGAATGTACTATATCTGGTGGCTTGAACCCATCAAGGACAACTAGGCGATTTCTTACTATGTCTCTATTTATCCTTTTTTTTTTTGTCAGACAACAAGTGTTTATTAGTGATTACAATTTGCCAGGCATTATGCTAAGCACCAGCAATATGAAGAAAGGCAAAGGTGGGTTACACGTTCTTATTAACCAATTTTCGTTCCATCCTTTCCAGACCAAAGATTACCATTCTTGACGGAGAAAAGAGAAGCACATTTAAAGTTAAACAGCTTCTTCTCTCTGGGTCAGCCTTTATTATTGCCTCATCCAGCCTTAGTAATGGCCCTATTCTATCTTTGATCCTCCTCTTTTTCCTAATTTTACTCAAAAGCCTCCATGCTTTTTTGTTGTCTTTGGTATTTCTCATAAGCATCAGCTCATTCTGACCTTCAGTGCTCTTCATACTCTTTTTTTTTTAAGGCAATTGGGGTTAAGTGACTTGCCCAGGGTCACACAGCTAGTAAGTGTCAAGTGTTTTGGTCTGAGCCCAGATTTGAACTCAGGTACTCCTGACTTCAGGGCTGGTGCTCTATCCACTGCACCACCTAGCTGCCCTCTTGATACCCTTTAAAAAAGAAAACATACCATGTTTTTATAATCATCTGCCATTACCTGCCCCTACATACATCTTCTATTTGTTGTTCAGTTATTTTCAGTTGTGCTCAACTCTTTGTGACGCCATTTGGGGTTTTCTTGGCAAAGATATTGGAATGATTTGCCATTTCCTTCTCCAGCTCATTTTAAAGATGAGGAACTGAAGCAAACAGGGTTAAGTGACTTCCCAGGGTCACATAGCTAGTAAGTGTCTAAGGTTAGACTTGAAATCAGAAAAGGGTGTCTGCCTGACTTCAGTCCCTGCACTCTATCCATTGTACTACCTAGCTGCCCAATCTTCGATACCTTTTTAAAAAAAAATCTAAGTTGATCAATGATTTTTTCATATATATATATATATATAGTCTCTTTAGACAATTCCTCTTTTTCCTCTTGAAAAAAAATTGTTTCTCTTGAATCTTCAGGATTGCATTCTTGAAATTTTCCCATCCTCCTGGGGTTGACCTTCCTTGTAGAATTTTAGTCCATGGGATATAGATCCTTTTTCTGAACCCTTTGGACTCTGGTCTCTCAAAATCTAGGGTACATATGTATTATAGATAAACAACCCTATGTAAAAGGCAGCACAATGTAGTCAATAGAGAGCTGGTCTTGAAGCCAGGAAGATCTGGGTTCAGGTCCTACCTCTGACATATATAGGCTCTGTTGCTCTAGGCATGTCACTTAATACCTGAGTGCAACAATTCTCCAAATTATGGAGAAAGCACCACCCTGCATTGGTAGAGTAAACTCCTTATATTAATGAAATCATAGTTTCATTTTCTACCTATCATATATAGAGTACCATGCTTGAAATATGGCTAGATTCAAAGATTGAAGACATAGTTTCTGCCCTTGAGGAGTTCACAATCCAATAGTGCTAATTAAGTAAGTATAGAGACAGACTATGAAAAGCAGAGGGGAAATGAGTATAACATTTCCTTCCTCTAAGACAGTTTTGATTGAAAGACAAAATAAAATCTTTCCCATCTGCTCCCATCCAACCCTCCCTTCCCTCTTCCCCTTTCTTCAGTACTGTATCAGGTTATATTCCACAAAAGGCTTATAGCTGTGTGCATATTTCCTAGACATTTCTCTTTCCAGTCATCATATTAATAAAGTATTTAGTCAGAAGCACTACATAATCCTGTCCAATTTAAATCCTCATCTTTGTGTGATTTCAAATTGATCAACTATGCAAAAGCAACAGCACTTTTCCTCACCCAGAATTCTGGGGTAGGTCTTCTGACCACATTTGCCTGCTAGTATCATCTGCTTGCAACATTTAAATTTTACTGAGAAATATTTGCTGGTCTCCAGGTAGTCATCCTATTGTAGCATTCCCTATGTCCCCTCTCCTCTACTCCAACATTGCTTGGGTTTACTTGAAAAGTTTCTGTAAATGGAGGGCTGAATAAAAGAACTTCCGAGGTGCCTTTGGCCCTAGATCTGGGAGCCTCTGATTTACACAGCAAATCTTGGTCACTATAAGATTTGCGTGTAAATCTGCAAAATGTACTTTGTCACCCTAACAGTAACAAAATAATGCATGGATTTGAAAACAAATAGATAGTGACAGCTGACAATGTTTGATTTAGAGCAATTCTGTTATTTATCACTTGAAGAAAAAAGGGTACTGATTTAAAATACAGTTAATAAAAATCTTCAGTTGCAGATGTTTCCAGACCCCTTTCCAGAGCCAAGAAAACAGAATACCATTCAGCAACAAGCCCAGATTTAGAGATGGGTTTAGTTCCAATATAAACATTTCTTAGCTAGGCATTCACCATAAAAGTGCACATTCAGTTTTTCCATATACAGTGGGAAAGACAAAGCCTTTAGCTTAAAAGGCACTCTCTCTTTCTCCCGTGGAGAAATACTCCCTGGCATCTGTGTATTGTTTATGACAGGTTATTGTGTTCATTTATTTCCCAGACGTGACAAAGACATTGGAGTGTGTCCATGGCCACAGCTAGAAAGTTAGGCATATTGGTTACTTAGAAACACATCCTGTGTCTTCCAGGGTTTGAGGATTTTTTTTTTGTGCTTCTTCCTTTATAGGAAGTACTGATAAAATTAAACTTGGATTATTTGTCATGTTTCTATGGCTCAAAGCAAGGGTGATATCCTTTCATCCACTGGCAATTTGCTTCCTTGTTACAGAATCTTCAACAGGTTTGTTGTTATTTTTTTAAAATCAGTTTACACTTAACTTTAAATAACAGAAATAATATAATTAGTATAAATTTGAAAATTAATTTTACCATATAACATGAAGAACAGAACATTCATTTTCACACACAGCCAATGTGTTGACATGAACTTGTCTAGATTCATTTATTATAAGACAGAAGAGTATCTAGTTGGGGGGTGCAACAAGGAAATTAGCAGGTAGGGCTAAAGATGCAAATAAAAAGAAAGAAAGAAAAGCAATAATAAAGCACTAAAAAAAGAAGCAAGAGTGGACTCATACTAGGCAAATTTGTTACTATTATATTTGAATATACACTTAAAAAACCAAACAGTTAAAAGTTCATGGTTTCATTATAAGCCTCTTTTTTGTTCTTTGTATGCTGAAATGTTTGTGTTTGTTGATGATAGGGAAGTTCACAAAAAGAAGAAAATTTATGAAGAATATGACATCAAGGCACTTGAGCATGACAGGTGTGAGTTACCTTTCCACATGAATTTGCTATGAGTAAGCCTCTTCTGCATGATCCCTGTGATTTGTGGGAACTTGTGTGCTGGGTCTATGGGGAGAAGGGTCTAATGCAAATCTTCTCACTACACTATTCATTAAATGCTATGGTTTTGAAAAACAAAGAACCAAACGTATACAATGTACAAAATAGTTCATGAATTATTTCTACTGTCATTATTTTCCTTTGGCTCTCTGTTTGTTTATTCATTTCCGTAGTTGTACAGACATTTCTTCTTCCCCTTTCTGTCCTAACAGTTGTTCTGTAAACATTGGTTTCTAGTTCTTCTTTCACCTTGCATTAGTTTTTCCATATTCTTCATAGTCTTCATCCTTATCAATTTGCTGTTGGTATTCCATTACACTGGTAAATCATAATTTCTTAGTCATTCTCCAGCTGTTGGACATTTTGGTTGTTTTTAATGCTTGACAATTACAAATAAGCTGCTTTATCTATTTTTGAAAACTTGCTTTTATAAGGAACTAGCTATTCCTACGCTACCCTCTTTCTGCCTTTCTTAAGCTGGGAAGGATGAATTTAATAGCAACAATTGTTATCCAGAGGAGATAACTTCGGATCTCTGGATTACAAGATGTTTTCAAAAAGTTTTAATCCTTTATGGATCAGAGATTTCATTTGTGTGGGTAATTCCTCTACCCCTGAAGATTACAATCCTTCCATGTCTTAGGAAAAGATTTAAAGAATTGGTGCAGCTCAAATCATTCCACACCTGTAGCCAGTCCTTTGTAGATGAGCTTTTTCAAATTTAGCTCTTTGATAGCAAACTGTGTCTTATCCACATTTTGCATCTCCTCTTAGCTCTCTGCACACAGTAGGTACAAAATAAATAGATGTTTGTTGCTGTTCCTTGGGTAACATACCTGCAATTCTTTCTGAGGTCCTTAAGCACCCAGGGTCACCTCTGTGTCCTGACTGGGCATCAAAGCATGACTTTAGTGGAAGGGATTAAACACAATTTATTCCTCCTTGCTATTGTTGTTGTTCAGTCATTTTCAGTTTTTTCTGACTCTATGTGATATTATTTGGGGTTTTCTTGGCAAAGATACTGGAGTGATTTGCTATTTCCTTCTCCAGCTCATTTGACAGGTGACAAAACTGAGGCAAACAGGATTAAGTGACTTGCCCAGGGACAGACAGCTAGTATCTGAGGCCAGATTTGAACTCAAGAAGATGATTAATATTTTAGGACATCGTGGTTCCATTAGAAAGATTATAGTTTCTTTGCTTATAGAATAGCCTAGTGGCCTGAGAGAATAAGACACTTTTGGAAAATGTCTTAACCTACTTTCAGAATGCTAATATATAGGATAGAGCACAGGCCCTGAAGTCAGGAGGACCTGAGTTTAAATCTGGCCTTGGACCAAACATTTGACACTTACTAGCTCTGTGACCCCGGGCAAGTCACTTAACCCCAATTGCCTTAAAAAAAAAACAAAAAACAAACAGAATGCTAATACATTACGAGAATCTGGATCAACCATAAAATTACAGGCATTTTGTTGTTCTAAAGTTCTTATCATTACGGTAACATGGTATGACATAGGAATGAAGAGACTGATTGTGACTTCAGAAGACATGGCAAAACATGTCTTCTATTCCTTGGAAGAGAGTAGTGGACTAAAGGTACAAAATAAGTTATATACTGACTTGGAAAATGTGTTGATTTGGTTTGTTTGTACTTGTGATAGGAGGTGGGTTTGCTGTACTTGCCATAAGGAAGGGTGTCATTGGGAAGTGAAAGTGATACATGTAAAAAGGAAAAAAAGTTATCGATAAAACATTAAAAAAAAACAACAAGAATTCTGAGTTAGACTGAAATCAGGAAGAGCTACATTCAAATTTCATCTCTAAGACTTACTAGCTATGTAACCATGGGCAAGTCATTCAATCTTTCTGAGCCTCAATGTACTCATCTGTAATGTAAGTACAATATTACATGTAAAAGACTTTGTACCCAGGCAGCAAGGTGAGGACGTGGATAGATGTGGGCTCAAGACACTAATCAGTGAACCTGCATGAGTTTTCTGCCTCAGTTTTCTCAATTGTAAAATGGGAATCATAATGCCAACCTCACAGGGTTGTTGTGAGAAGCTAATGAGGCACCTGTAAAGTATTTAGGACATAGTAGGTTCTAAATAAATCCTAGCTATTATTATCATGTTTTGTATGGATTTATATGTGTAGATGATATTTTCCTTTATAGAGGATGAGCTCCCTGAGGGGCAAAGAGTGTTTCATTTTGGTTTGGTCTGTATTTCCTTAGAGTCTGTAATAGTGTGTGGCACAAAGGAGAAACCTAATAAATGATTATTGAATGAATGAATGACTAGCTAATCAATTGTTGAATGACTAAGCAAATTAAGGCCTGTGAATATAATAGTCTATTACTGTACTGCAAGAAATGATTAAAGGGACAATTTCAGAAAAATCTGGGAAGATGTCTATGAACTGGTGCAGAGTGAAATGAAAGGAACAATTACATTTTTATCTATGTTGTAAAAATAGTTATCCATCTTGAGATATCTATAGTGTTCATCCACATTTAAATAAAAATACCTATATTGTAAAGAAGTTTTATCTATATTGTAAAGATAATTCAATTAACTTCTATTTAACGAGCATCTATTAAGCACCTTCTATGTGCCTTGTAGACATTGTGTCAGGCACTAGAAATACAAAGACAGAAATGTAATAGTACCTCCCTTCAAGGAGCTTACATTCTAATAAGGAAGACATTGTGCATATTTAAGTATATACAAAATAAACACATGGCACTTTTTTTGTTGAGGTAGGGGAGGAACATAGGAGGCTCATGGAAAGCTTAATATAGAAGGAGGCACTGATGAGCTAAAAGTTATTAAATGAAAAATATATACAAAGGCAACCAGGTGAATGCAGTAGATAGAGAATTGTTCTTGGAATCAGGAAAAGCTGAATTCAAATCGCACCTCAGCACTTATTAGCTATGTGACCTTGATCTAGTTATGTAATCATCATCTACCTGTTTCCTTATCTGTAAAATGGAGATAATAATGGCATTTACCTCCCAGGGTTGTTATGAGTATAACATGAGTAATATTTGTAAAATGCTTTACAACCTTAAAAAGCACTATATAAATGCTAGCTACTATTATTAATAGTTATTATTGATTTACATTACTATATTATTATTAATAATAAAATGTTAACCTGGGAAAATTCTTTCCATAACTCTTTAGTTCCTTCTTTGACTAAAGATAGCTTAAAGCCAGTGCAAAGCTATGTCTGCTATCTGTTTTTGAATACCCTACTGTTAATATTACAGTCACAGGAAATAATAAGAAATAATTGAAATGGATCAGGAAATCTTTCTAATAAAAAATTTAGACTGTCTCAATTTCTTCTGCTGAATCTCTTTGGAAGACTCAAACTAAACTCGTAGAATATCTATACTCCTTTATGTCTTTCCAAAGAAGGTACATTTCTCGAAAACATACCTAACCTTAACCTCTCAAAAAAAAAAAGAAGGGGGAGCTATTTTAAATTTCTGAGCCAAAGGAAAAAAATATTAATTAAAAATAAATTGCAGGGCTAATACATCTTCATTTCTAAAGTGTCCAGCATGAATTGTTTGTCTTTTTTTGGGAAACTTAAATACAAAATGAGAAAAGAAAAAAAATTGCCATGTACACAGCAGAACATAAGAGAGGGTTCATATAAAACAATAAATTTTCATTTCAAGAAAACCTATATAATAAATACTACACATTGTTTTCAAAGCTGCCCAGCTTTTCTTTACTTCCTTCTAGGTTTTCTTTTATTCTCTACTGTGAACTTTTTGCTTTATTTTCCCCTCCTCAATAGCCTCCTATGTTCCTTCCATACTTCAACTAAAAAAATACCACGTATTTGTTTTGCATACACTTAAAATGTACATTTTGTCTTCCTTATTAGAATGTAAGCTCCTTGCAGGAAGGCATTATTGTATTTCTCTTTGTATTTGTGTGTGCATGCATATACACACGTGTGTCTGTATGCACATGGAGGCATATAACGTATACACACATGTATATATACATACGTAGATATCTGTAAGCATATATACGTATATACACTCATATACATATGTAAGAGTGTACTATGCTTATTTCTACTCATCATCTGTTTCTCTGAAGTTGGATAGCATCTCCTTTCATAAGTCCTTATCATTCCATGTTTTTCTAATCAACCAGTTCATCATTTCCTACGCCACAGCCATATTCCAACCCTTTCACATCCTATCTAAGAGACTGTCTATGAAAGCTTTTTTCCTCCAATTTTCTGCCCTTCTACTCTTGGCTGCATAGGTTTTATTTATATGAGAAAATTTTAATTTAAAATAATCAAAATTATCCATTTTACACTTCAACAATGCTCTCACCTTATAACATACGAAATGTCTTTCAAAACAATTGAAGGAAAATACAGATAACGTGATGTTTTCCAGAATAATGGTGATAATGGACTATGTTTTGTCACAGCTTACTTTGATGTGTCGTTAAGTTCAAAAAACAGGAATAAGTGGAAAAAAAGAGTTTTCTTGTTTCATCTGCTAAAGTCACTGTAGTCATAGTTTTAGGCTAGAAAGTAAACTCTGGCCTCTTAATCTAAACTCAGGTGAGTCAACTATCTTATGAAAAATATTACTTTCTGTGAGGAGAAGGGAAGAGAACAATATACATTAGACTTTTTCTAAAAACTAGACTCTGTGCTGGTTTCATATGAGGTCATTCAGTGCCCTTCCTGTTTTAGAGACAACATTTGTGTTACCTAAAAGTCTCCACCATCCTCCCTGATGTCTGCTCTTGCTCTTCCCAGGATGTTTTTTAAGTAGATACTGTTTAGGGGAGAGGGAGGGGAGGGTGAGAGTGAGAGGGGGATAGTTCTTTGAAAAAACCAGGAAGAAAATCAAAGACACAACTAGATGCTTTTGTTTTCATGAGAAAGAAAAAGAGGCAGTCAAAGCATTTTGAAGATTCCAGTAAGGGTCAAGTTCTTTTTCAGAACCAAGTATTCCTTCCTTCTTGGTTCTATCTGTGGGTCACATGAGGCCCCAAGGTATGGCACCCACTGGTGAGTGAGTATAAGAACACAGTAAATGGAAGTAAGGACAGAAGATACTTTTGTCATAAAGCCTCAGGCCGAAATATCACAGTACAGTACAAGTCTCAGATTGGAGACCTTTGGTCTGGTTATTGGTGTTCTTTAGAATATCGTTTGTTCTGGACATGGGAGCCCTAAATTCAGGGTGGGGAACCTGCAGCCTCAAGGCCACATATGGCCTTCTAGGTCCCCAAGTGAGGCACTTTGACTGAATCCAAACATCACAGAACAAATCCCCTTAATAAAAGGATTTGTTCGGTAAGACTTGACTCAGTCAAAAGGCAGCACCCAAGGACCTAGAAGGCCATATGTGGCCTTGAGGCTGCAGGTCCCTCACCCCTAGCTTGTAATCCCTGCTGATGGGAAGACTGAGGCTGATAGATGCATTGAATTTGGGAGTTTTGACCCATAGTAGAGCTAAAGGAAATCAGGTGTCCTAGCTCAGTGTAGCACCAATATTGTGAGCACTCAGGAGTGGAGTCCAAATTTTTGGTGGAGTGGAAATGGTTGAAGAATGAGGCCAAGGCTAGGAGATTGCAGGAAGTGGTGTGGTGGTCTGGTCCCAAGCTAAATATGCTTTCTTCATGATTCTATAGGGTGGGCAGGGTAGGGATTACTGTACTCATTTTAAAGTCAAGGAAACTGAGGCTCAGAGATGTGAAAAACTTCCCAAAGTTCACATTGCTAGTAGGTGTTAGAGTTTGGATTTGAACCCATGTTTCCTGATTCCCAAATTCAATGTTCTTTCCACAATAGCATATATAGGACTAATATTCAATATCACAGGGTCTAAGAAGTAATTAAGTAATTAATAATTAAATAATTAATCTAATTGCATCTTCCTGATGTCCTGGTCCTTTTTGAGAATGAAAGACAAACAACAACAAAGTCTCACCTTCTAAAAGAAGTCTTTCTTGGTACTCTTTAAAACTAGTGCCTTCCTTTTCAGATTTTTTTTCCCAATCCATCTGTTTGTATATAATTATATACAAACATACATATATATGTATATATATGTACAAAATATATACACACATATATAATTATATATATATATATATATACCTTATATACAACTTGTATACCTTTGTATATAATTATATATGTATCTTATATATAATACCATATATAGCATATACTTTATATATACACCATATATACCTTTATATACAATTATATATACCTTGTTTGTACATAATTATTTATGTATTGTCTCCCCCATTAGATTGTGAGCTCCTTAAGAGAAGAGAGTCCCACCCCCTACTTTGTAGGCCCAGTGCTTAGCACAGTGCCTGGCACATAGTAGGTGCTTAATAAATGCTTGTGGACTTGACTGTTGGCTTGAGGTAGCTGACTTTCTGAAAACCATAGAGAGCACAGGGTTTAACGCTTTTGCCCTGTAGGACACGTGCAAGCTCCTTAGATGAGTGTGGGACTAGATTTCTTATCCAAGCTGCTGAATTGTTGAATCTGTTTCATCACATGGTGGTTATCAATTGATTAAAAAAATTCCTGGTAATTAGAGCTATCCAAATGTGGAATGGGAGGCTTCAAGAGGTAATGAGTTTCTCCTTCCTCAAAGGTCTAGATCAGTGGTACCAAACTCAAATAGAAATGGAGACCACTAATCAATGCCTAAATGGTCACCTAGTGACTTAGTTTTAAAATGTAATATTATCAGTGTTTTATTGCATTTTTTTATTTTGCTAAATATTTTCCAATTACATTTCAATCAGGTTTGGGCTGTGTTGGACACCTTTAGTCTAGCTCATTATTTGTCTGTTACATTCTTCTAGGAATTCTTTTTTTTTTTTTTGGGGGGGGTGTATTGGATGAGATGACCACTTACATCCCTTCCAGCTACAAGATTCTGTAATTTGTTGAGTTAGTGGAAGTATGATCAAAAGAAAGTAGATGCCAATCCACATATACTTGGTGAGTAATTTAATCAGTTTTTGGAAAGTGAGCTTTTCAGACTCCCAGTGAGAAGACGGTGGGGAATTTTACCAATATATTTGCAGCCCAGGACTCCTTAGGTTCTCCTCTAATTCAGTGTAACAAAGTAGGCAGCAAGCCAATCTACTTCTAGCTTTCAAGAGATTTTGAAGAGTTGCTTAGACCTTAGACCTTAGTAGAATGAAAATCTAAGGTCAAAAATACAGTTCTTGAGTATTCTATCTTTTGCTTTTGTACTGCCCCACCCCATCCCCTTTCAAATGGCAGATAATCTTATTTGCTACCCTAGGTGGCACAGTGGCTGCAGTGCTGGGCCTGGAGTCAGGCAGCCTCATCTTCCAGAGTTTGAATCTGGCCTCAGACATTTACTAGCTGTGTGACCCTGGGCAAGTCACTTAACCCTGTTTGTCTCTGTTTTCTCATCTGTAAAATGACTGGAGAAGGAAACTGCAAACCATTCTAGTATCTTTGCCAAGAAAACCCCAAAATGGGGTCATGAAGAGTCAGACATGACTGAACAACAACAACAAAGCCTTTGTATATTTCAGAGGTCCTGTTTTTGGAACATTTTAGATTGGGCGGAACCAGTAAGTTGTAATGTTCAATATTTCTCTTGAGCAGAACAGAGAGGTGTCCCTTTAAAAACTTAAAATTGGTAGGCAGGGATTTGTCAACATGTTGAATAAGGAAGAGATTATGACCATCTGATGTATAGTGAAAAAAAATATATGTACATATACATACACACATATATGTGTGTGCATATATGTACACACACTCAGAGTCTGGGATAACTGATTCAGAATTGGCCATATCTTTTATGAGATTTAAAAACATTTAGTTATCTGAATCCTCATTCCACCCCCTTCTAAAATTCTTTTGTTGTGTGTTTCCAGGTGATGCTTGTGACAGGAAGTGGAAGTTCCTAAATTCCTAGGAAGGGGCCAAAAATATCATCAGACAGGAAACAGGAGGCATTACAAATATCTCTCAGTAGAAATCCAATTGTTGTGAGATTTCTAGCCCATTGTTTCTAGATACGGTAAGTTTGGAGCAACTTCAGAGATGTGGTCAAGCTGTTAAAACTCCTGAGCCAATCTTACAGACTGGGTGTTAAGCTAGGACTATTTGTAGAAGATTTCATGTTATCTATACTACTTGGTTAGAGGACTGTCTGGGGAAATTTTCCATTATTTGTATTGACTGAGGGCAGAAATCCTCAAAGATCTAGCAGCTATCATAGCCTAGGGGCCCTCATCTTGTATGGACTAATGTAATAAACTCCTAATTTATAAAGTGCTTGCTATGTACAAAAATTATTGTGCTAAGCTTTGGGGATATAAAAAAGAAAAGAAAGATGACTTCTGCTCTCAAGGAGTTCATAGTCTAATCAATACAGATAGTGAATTCAATAGCAAGTTAGATAGAAATATAGATCTATATCTATGTCTACACACACAATACTCATATACACATATATACACACATACATATATGTATACACATGCATGCATGCATATACACATATATAAATTTAAAATCCTCTATGGATTTTCAGGGCATTCAAAGCTCTTCAAAATCTGCCCCTCCCTTCCTCCTTTCCAGTCTTCTTATACCTTATACTCCACCACGTGCCCTACAGTCCACTCACTCTGGCCTCCTTGCTTGTTCCTCAGTAAGACACTCCATTTCTGGACTATAATTATTTTCACTGACTTTCCATGATGCTTGAAATTTATTCCCTCCTCATCTCTGCCTCTTGGTTTCTCTGACTTTCTTCAAATTCCAGCTAAAATTTCACCTTCTACAGGAAGCCTTACCCAATCTCTTTGAATTCTAGTGCCTTCCCTTTGTTGATTATCTTGTTTTCCCTGTATGTACACCTTGTTTGTGCATAGTTGTTTGCTTGTTGTTTCCTCCATTAGACTGTAAGCTCCTTGAGAGCAGGGACTGCTTTTTTCCCCTTTCTTTGTATCTCCAGGGATTAGCACAGTGCCTGACACATAGTAAATGCTATGTATGTTTATTGACTGACTAGTTGAAAGATCCCATGGTCCTTAGAGTACAGTGGCAAAGCAAGCTGGATAATGCATTTTCTTTAATATCCTTTTTTGTTGATAATATCATATCCTTTCTTCCTGATATTGAGCCATTTGATGGTGCCATGGATTTTGGCAAGAACTTTCTTTTCCATAACTTCGGCAGCTATGGTTAATTGACCTATCTCCTTGCATTTAGCTTCTTTCTCCTATATACTTTCCACACAGTTGCCATATTCGTATTCCTAAAGTAAGAAGTTTCAGTGACTTGCTCTTGCCTCTAAGGTAAATTACAAAATCCTCTCTGTGGCATTTAAAATCCAGCAAAATCTGGATGAAATTTCCTGATTAGATTCAGGCCAATGTCCAAACGTATCTAGCTCTTTTTTTTTTGGGGGGGGATATTCTACTTACAAGTGTCCACCCAAAACTACCCCCGTCCAAAGACAGAGCTTCTACTGTTATAACTACAGTGTGAAGAACAGGGTTGAAAATGGCAAAGAAATCCTGAATAACTGTATTATTGTCTTTGGTCTTTCATTTTATTCACCCATTCATTCATTCCGTGAACAAATCTCTATTAACTGTCTACTACATGGAAGGACTATTTCAGCAAGCTGTATGTCACTCTTTCAAAACTGTAAGATTTCTGAAAGCAGTAACTTGGTTTGATGCTCATTGTATGCATGAGGGCACAACCTCGGGGTTGGGGTCTGATAACTGGGAAACTTGAGACAAGCTACCAATACCAAACAGGGACCCTTGTAGTGACTTGGCAACTGTAAGCTTTAAAGCCTATTTAAAATTATATTCAATTCAATTCAACACAATTAAAATGCAATTTAAAAAGAATTTATTAATTCTCTGTTACATGACAAGCCAAATAGGCAGATGCTGGGTCTTGGAGTCACAAAGAACTGTGTTTAAATCCTATCTCTAGTAAATGCTGGCTATGTGACTATTGGCAAGACACTTAGCTACTCAGTGCTCTAGGTAATTCTCTAAGACTATTAAGTTACAGAGGAGTAACCAATCTGCATAAATAGGAGCTTTCATACTAGGAGTTCTGTACACTGAAGAAATTATAGGGCTGAATTTAAATATATATATATATATATATATGTATATAAATATGTGTATATATGTGTGTGCATGTGTACTCTTTCAGGCTGTAAATGACACTATAGGGCAACACTCTAAACAGCTCTTAACACAGGACCAGGATTCATCTTACCATCAATGAGCTTCCAGTAGTTGGAGAACCTATCTGGATGGAGTCAGATTTCTCAATTGACTCAGCTTTTCTTTAGCCAATCAGCTCTCAGAAGAACAAAACCTCTCTTTTAATCAACACAGTTGATTAAGAACTATCCAACTGGCTTCTTTGATTATCTTATGTGTCTTCTTCCCTGGGCTTATTTTGACTTTCTCTTGTGCTCAGCTTCTTCTTCTCCTATTTTCTGTCTTCACCTGGTTATCTCCCCCTGGCTTCTAATGCCTCAAACCAGAGCCTTCTGTTGTTCAGTGACTCATTTCTACCTAATGATGAGATGCTCAAAAAAAAAATCACCTTTCTGCCAGGTGAAGTCCTGATAATCTGTATGTATTTGCCTCATATTCCCCAAAGTTATTTGATCTGTAGATATCAGCTATATCCTTCAAAACTCTGAAAATAATATGTAAATCAGCTGATGGACTACTATGCATTGCAGTTTTCTTCCCCTCAGTCATGGCTTTGCTTTCAAACAGGTCCTCTCAGTACATTTATCTGATGGACACTTTTCTCTCAGATCAGTCTGTGTTTCTTTGGAAAGATTTTGATCTGGAGGGGATGTTTTTCTTCTCAAGTTGATTTTGTCAGTGCTCTACGCACAAAAGTTCTTTCTCTACCTTTTTCAGCATCTACAATAACCACATTATAAAGGGGCAGTACTTTACATTCTGAGCCTAGTAACTTTTAGGTGGGCAGAGCATGGACCAAAGAAGTGAGATCTGGGTTGATCCTTGAAAGAAAAAAACTGGATTTCTACAGAGGGAGATGGAGGTAGGAGGGGAAGTGGAAGGGGATAATCCATTTCAGGCATGGAAGATGGCAGTGGACAAAGGCACAGAGATAGGAGTGAGAGGAATGAGAACATGGAGATGGAGAACTGTCCAGTTTAGCTAGAACATAAAGCATGTAAATGTAAATAGTGTGAGAGTAGGCTGAAAAGCTTTGGAGTGAAGGAACGCAAGATAAAAGTAGTACATTAGGAATAGAATATAGGCAGCAATATAAAGGAGAGATTGGAGTTGGGAAAAATTGGAGACTGGATGACCTATCAGGATGTTATTTCAATACTCTACTGGAAACTCCACAAGGGTGGAAATCATTTTTTTTTTAACCTGAACTTCATGTCTTATCCCAGGGCATAGTATAGCACTTGGCACAAGCAAGACACTTCTTCAATGTGTGTTTTTTTTTAAATTAAAATGAATTGAATAGTTCAAGGTTTGAGGGGTTTGGTATAGGGGAATGGGGCTCTGAAAGTGGAGTCAGAGGGCAGGTATTCATAAGACTATAGGATTTTAGATTTAGAACTAGAAGGAAACTTAGAGGCCATCAAGTCCAACTCTCTTATTTTACAGATGAAGAAACAGAGGGACAGAAATGCTAAGTGACTTGTTATTGTATTTCAGGAAGGATTTGAACCCTGGTCTTCCTGACTCCAATTCCTTTTTTCTATATCTCCTTTATCACTTACTACTTATAGGATCTTGGACTTAACCTATCTAGGTTTCAATTTCTTCATCTTCAAAATGAGGGGATCAGACTATATAGTGTCTAATTTCCCTTCCAGCTGTAACTTTATTTATTAAAATTTATTTTATTCTGAATGTTAGGAATAAAACAAACATTTCCATAACATAATAAAACAGGAAAAAGAGATAATTGCACATGAAACTGCAAATTTATTATATATAACTTGCTATTCTTTTAAAATATATAATAAAGTTATCATGTCACTTTCTTTTTTTTCCCTTTTTTTCTTCCCTCTTCCCCAGAGGTGGCTACTATTAGGCATGCATATGTGTATGTAGGTATGTGTAAATATTAATTAATATTAATTTAAAGTCATTCTATACGTACTTTTATTTATCAGTTGTTTCTTGGGATGCAGATGGCATCTTCCTTCATAGATTCTTTGTAGTTACTTTGGGTATTTATAATAGTCAAAATGACCTTATGATTCTAAAATCTGATAATACAGTGAAGCAAAAAGGGTCTAAACTAGAATTAGGGCAGCCAATTTGAAAAGTAGGAATGGATTTGAACATCATCATAGCTGAAGCAATGATAAGACTTACTCACTGTTTAGATGAGGGAGGTTAGGGAGAGGGAAAATTAAAAGGTGACTAGGGTCTTTAAGCCTGGGTTCCTGGGATGATGGTAGTGCCAATAGAAACAGGGAGATTAAGGGAGACAAATTTTAGGAAAATAACAAAGAGTTTAATTTTAGACACAAAGAGAAATATAATGTTGGGAATAGGACACATCTCTCCTTGAGTCCATTTAGAATCAGAATGCCACTTTTTATCAGACTGAATCTACCTTAGAATCAACACCATGGGAAGTCATAAACCACTGCATTATAGACATAAATACTGGCTTCTAACAACTTTTGCTTTCCAGATTCTCTCTATAAAGTGCATCGGTCAATTGTTGTGCTCTGCAACACTGAAAGAAGTGTTCAGAGAGGAAATTATTGTGTTTGAAAATCAGTGGGTATACTAGGTTAGATTCCCACCACTCATTATTATTAATAACTCATTGTGTGTTTTATATGTTCAAAATGTAGGCATGGAAAGTCATTTGGACTAATTCTCATCTCACATTCAATTAAATCTTTCATGGGTTCCCTGCTTATTTTACAATAAAAGCAGACAAATTCTCATCTGTATACTCTGTTGTCATTTGGCATTTACCTTTCTATTCTAATTTTTTCCTATGCCATCATACTAAACTCTTCCAACCTATTCTCTTTTCATTTCCTTCCTGTTACTCAGTAGTTCTGTCTTTGCCACCCCCCCCCCCCACACAAGATAAGGAACAGGTGTTGATCAACTAATTGGCGAAGAGCCAGGAAACTTGGGGAGGGGTGGGGCAGGGATAGAGATAGCATGTATGTGTTCATGTCTACATCCTTAGCTTCTGGGGCTACAAATCCTGTGAATTGGTCAGGTCATGATGACTATGCCTGGCATCTACATTCTAATCCTAGTTCTGCTGCGAAGACACTATATGACCTTGGGCAAATGGTTTTCCCTGTTTGGGCTTCAGTTGTCTCAGTTGTATAAAATATCATTATTCTGCCTTGCTTTGAGGAAAGCCCACTGTAAACCACAAAGTATTATCTGCTAGTGAGAGGCAGCATGACAAAGTGGACAGAGGGCAGACTTTGGAGTCAAGAAGGCCTGGATTCAGATGTTCTTTAATATATTCTACCTGTATGGCCCTGCTCAAATAATTCAATCTTAATAATTAATAATTTATTAATAATTTAATAATTAACAATTTAATAACAAAGTATTAATCATTTAATTATTAATAATGTAGTAAGCATTTAACCATTGGTGATTGGCAATGTATTAATTATTTAATAATTAATGATGTAATTTAATTTTTCAATGTTTTAGGCGATTCTCAAAAAGTATAAATTGCAGCAGGTGCTGATTTGCATTGATAGAGGGAGTTCCTCACTGAGAGTTCCCTAAACTGAAGAAACCACAGGCCTGTTTAAGACATTATTTGTAAAAGAAGGGGATTAGTCTAGGTATTCCCTAAGCTCTCTTCAGCCCTAAAATTGCACAAACATACATGTATAGGATCTTAGGGTTCCAAGGGATTTAGATCATGCATCTACACGTATTGCCAACATTCTATCTCTGTGAATAGCAAGAGAGCCCTAGTCAAAGAATTTTCCTCAGATTAGTGTCTGAGGAGCTCTCTGGTTTCTGTGTTCTCAAATGTTAAATAAATAGCTTGGACAGTACACATGTTTCTGTTATTAATCTAGTCCATGTTTCTGTTATTAATCTAGTCCATTTCTGTAGCCCTTACCATGTGCCAGGGCACTGTAAGTGCTTTACAGTGATCTCATTTGATCTTCACAACCACCCTTGGAGGTAGGTGCTATTATCATCCCCATTTTACAGATGAGGAAACTGAGGCAAACAGAGATTAAGTAACTTGACCAGGGTCATGCTGCTAATAAGTTTCTGAAGTCATATTTGAATTCATGTCTTCCTGATTCCACACCCAGAACTCTATCCCCTGTGCCATCTACCTGCCCCAATGATTTCTCCTTTAAGAATATATTCTTTGCAAAAAAACAAAACAAAAAACAAAAACAAAAACAAAAAAACAAACCCAAACCAAAAAAAGTGGGCAGCTAGGCAGCACAGTGGATAAAATTCTGGCCTTGGAGTCAGGAGGACCTGAGTTGAAATGTGGTCTCAGACACTTGACACTTACTATCTGTGTGACCCTGGGTAAGTCACTTAACCCCGACTGCCTTACCAAAAAAAAAAAAGCCAAAAAGAATATATTCTTTGAACTTACTTATCTTAGAATCATAAATAGGTTGGTGCTGGATGGGATCTTAGGGGCCATCTAGTCTAGTCCCCTTATTTTGTGGAAAGGGAAAATAAGTCTAAATAGTTAAAACTGATTTGCCTAGCAATATAGCTATCAGAAGAACCTAATATAAAGGTGAGGGTTTGATTGGGTCAATCAATGAAATCACCCCCCTACCCCACTTAAACTAACAGACAAGATGCTATACCTTGATACCTCAGCTAAGGAGACATCCCTATTGAATCAAACATAGGCTTTAGATTAAGGTATCAGTTGAGATATTCTTTGAAGTCGCTGGATGAACTAGTGTGATGTAGAACAGGAGATGTGCTCAGATTTGTTGAGGAAAAGTGCCATTTAAATAGGAAAATAGCTTGGAACCTAGAGATTCAAGCCCTGCAATGGAGAGGAGGGTGTACTGCTCTTGAGAAAAAAATCAATTGGGGGAGAGGGGGAGGAGGAGAGCTTAATTCTGGATCTCAGTCCATTCCCATCTTGGCTAGAGAAGGTCCTAATGAACTTTGAAAGAGAAGATGTTCTAGTCTTTAAAAAAAATCTTTTGTTTTTATCATCGTAGTCTTAATCCTTGAGGTGTCCTCAGAATAGTTGAAGCACTTTTGTACTGTAAACAAAGGACAAACTAGAAAGACTCAAGAAAGGCAGCTTTAAGACTCTACCAGCAATCCAACAGAAAGCTACTACCATATCTAAAGGGAACTTCCTGAGTACTCACTCCATGAAAGAGAGGAAAGGAATTATAGCAACCAATTAACTGTGTATTACCACCCTGCTACACATGCTCTGAAAGCTTGAGCACACTTGTTTCTGGACTTTCTGTTAACTTGTAGGGAAGTTTGTTAACAAACTCACTTTTGGGGAGATGTTTTATACCAACTCTTTTTACTATACCACCTTAGTAAATGCTCTTTTCTAAAACCCAATTATTTCTGATTGGTAACTGATAATCAATGGGGGAAGCATACATACCACTGGTGGCTCACGAGCTTTGGTGTTAGACAGAAACTCCTTAAAATCTGAAGGCTACCCCTAGAACATGCTACAGTTACTTTTTTAAAAAAAATATTAAATTCATTTTATTTTTAAGTTATTTTTCACAGAGGATTCTGACTCTACGCATTTAGTGGCTGGTTTTTACCATTGCAATGAATATTTATTCCCAATATTTAAGTTAGATTACGGGTAAGGAAGTAATGAAACCAGTAATCAAGGTGGTATAATCAATACATCCTGATTGTTGAACTATATTGTACTTAATCACACTAATCACCCACCCACTTTTCTTTTCCTTTCCCCAGATACACACACACACACACACAGACACACAGACACAGACACACACACACACACACACACACACACACACATACACACACACACACACTTAAATACACACAATTCTTATGAAGGCACTTTCTTTGCATTGGAGGCAAGGGAGCTTGGAAAACCTAAAGCTATGTTTAAGCACTTGGAGCCTTGACTTCACAATATACTTTTGAGTTTTGAAGCAAGACAGCTACCCCTCCACATCCCCAGCCCTCATATTGCAAAGATGTTTGAATAGACAGTTCATTTAAATAGTGCTTGATTCTTCACCTAAAATATCTTTTGAGCCATTGTTTAGGCTGTCTCCTTTCACTGAGGCTCATTCCAGAATCTCCTTGTTCCTATGTTATTTGGTATGGAGATAAACAATATTAAATATCAGTCAGTTTGGAGAATAGGACTTAATTAAGGAGATTATTTCACCCCTTGGGAACATTGTTTTCCTTAAGGGAAACATTTCACTAAGTTAACTGAAAGCACAATTGAAAAACAAAAGTCCCAAAAATTGGAGCCTGAGCAGACCTTGAAGGCCCTTTCCATTCCACATTATTGGTAAGGTTTGAAGGGGTTCCCCAGAGACAGCTGCTATTGTTATGGAAGTCATCTTTCCTGCTGGTTCTCATGGAGTAATAAATATAAGCATTTTTTTTCCATTTAGGTAAACACTAGATGGTCCAACTTCATGAAAATCTTAAACATAGACCAGTGAATTCCTTGGAATACATATGAGATTTAGTGTCTTTCTCTGGTGAAGCACTATTTACTATTATTATTTTTTTACTAAAACTTGCCTTACTCAGTGTTTTCCCTCACTCTGAAGACATAGTCTTACACATGTAAAAATTCCCACTCCCATTCAGCCCAGGAATGCTGTTGCTCCCAGATTCTCATGATAAAAAGACTGTGGGATTCATGGCTGAACTGCTGGCAGCTGATTTTCATTAGAACTTTGATGAGAAACTTAAGTTGGAATTACAAACATCTGTGGTTACACTTCCCTTCAGTGAACTATTTCCCAGAACTTAACTCTCTACCACACCAGGAGGGAAAGAGGCAGCCAAGAAGAGGATACTGCCAAGAGACCTAACTAGCAATTCTGTTATCTGTGGCAAACACCAAAAAATGTTCCTGGGGTAAGCAGTTAACTGGGTTCAAGGGGGGAGGAGAGCGTCATGGAAGAGGTCCTGCAGTTAAATATTGGAAGTTGGTACCAAGGCCCTGGTGTGGATGGGGAGTGAGAGATACGTTTGGTAGGATAGGGATGGGAATTCCAGGAGGGTTAGCAGAGTCTGAGAGCAGAGACCTCAAGACACTTTTAGGTCACCACTGAAAAGGCTGTCACCAGCAAAAGGAAGCAGGCCCAGGAGGATTTCACACAGTATTGTGTGTCGGGGGAGAGGGTAAGAACATACCATCTGGTAGTGAAACTAATTATTCTTTCACTATAGCATAGTGGATAGAAGGCCTTGGAGTCAGGCCAACCTAGGTTCAAATCTCACCTTTTAGAAATACTGACTATGTGACCCTGGGCAAATTAGGTAACTACTCAGTTCTTTGAGCAATTCTTTAAAACTAGAAATCGCAAGGCATATCAAGTCAAGAAGCATTTATTATGTACCTACTTTGTGCCAGGAACTATGCTAAGTGCTGCGGATAAAAATATAAGTAAAAAGAAAGATAGTCCCTGTTGGTATGGTGGAGAAAGAAGTCTGGAGAGTTAGAAGAAGAGCCCAAAGAAGAATGGAATGAACATGACTGGCTTGGGACCTTCCACAAAATGGAAGTCCTGGAAGGAACTCACTATTGGGAGCAGAGTGCCACAGAAGCAAAGAGAGTGAGAAAAACACAGATGTTGAGGTAACTTTCCAGGTGAGAAGGCTATTGAGGCGTAGCTGGAAAACTGGGAGTGTCAGAAGCAAAGCTGGTAAAGGAGAGGAAGGATGACTAGCCTGGACCTTTCAACAAAATGGAGAATCTGGTAAAAACTCACCAATACTGGAATAAGCAGAAGGATGTGAAGGAAATTCCATGGTGAGAAGACAAGTGACATATGTTAACAAAGTCAGGAAGGTCAGAAGCAGAGTTGGGAGAGGAAATGAAGAAAATTGTAGAACAATTGTCATTTGCATTGATGCACAGATTTTCTTCTTCTGGAGCTCTCTATACCTATGAAACCAACCCTTACCACAAAAAAAGTTCTTACTAACTTGTTGCTAAAATAGACAGCACAGTGTTACGGATGGAGCACTGGACTTGGAGTCCAACAGAAGCATAGGATCATAGGTTAAGAGGTGGAAGTAACTATAGAGGCCATCAAAGCCCTTCATTCTAGATAAGGACACAGAGGCACAGAAGAGTTCAAGTTGTCACATAGCTAGTGAAGAGTCTGAAATGGAATATGAGACTATATCTTCCTGACTTCAAGTCCAGTAGCCTGTATGCCATACTATGCATCAGAAAGACCCAGAGTTGAATCTTGCCTCAGACACTAATGAAGTGGGCCTGGCTAGTTATTCAAAACTCAGTTTCTTGTTCTGTAAAATGAAGAGATTGGGCTTGATGATAATTGTTAGCTCTGTCTATAATCTTATGAACTCAGTTGATTCTACCTGTTGAAGCAGTACTAATGCTATCATTCCTGTCAATATTTCATTGCCCTGGTACAAAGACCCAATTGCTCCATTCTAGTCATAATTCTTCACCAGTGCACATGTACAAATATAGACATTCTGATGGACTCTCCCAACATATATTCAATTTATTTCAATGAGAAGTATTTCATTTTTGTCCATATGTTACCAAGGCATTCAATCAATGTTTGGTGAATGGAATGGAATTGAACTATTTTTGATAAAATACAAATAATATGAAATTGCTGAGAAATGCACAAAGTTTGGGCATTCAAAAGAATGTGCTTATAACCAAATCTCTTATTCTCAGTATCTGTCTCTTTCCAGATGATACTAACCAATCAATGATTCAAAATCATTTATGACTTTACCATTATTCATGTGTTTCCTTTGAGCTGAGGAAGAAAGAGGATTTGACTATCTGCTTAAAGGGCACTATGTGTAATGAGCTAGATTTGGGAAAAAATGAATTTACTCACTGTTAAAGAAAATAGAGGACTTTTCCCTTAATATTTTGGGGATGTCCATGTATCCCAAACAGCTTCCTTCTCTCTCCTTTTCTTTTTTGCCTTGTGCTGATCAAAGTATCCTATTACAAGGGAAAAGATAGAAGTTCAACTAGACACTAAGTGAACTATTTAGCAGGGAAAGATGGCAAATCCCAAGCTATGTTCTCTTGCCCTTTCCCTGGTTTAACATATGTATCAACCCCACTGCAGATCAGCAAACAAACTTTGACCTACTTGGTTTCCAACTTGGTCTTCCCTTCCCTTCTGACAGCTTACCAGATTGATGCAAACTTAGTGCAGACATCAAATAAATTTTGGTCCTTCTTACTACAGCTCAAAACTCCTGAACTCAAGTGATCTACCAGTTTCAGCCTTGCCAATAGCAGAGATTACAGGTATTCACCATGATAATTGGAATACAGATATATTCTTCATTTCAGTAAAATGTAAATTTCTTGAGGGTAGGGGTTTTTTGGGTATGTGTGTATGTGTGTTTTGTCTGCATATCCCCCAAAGTGCCTTATACATAGCATATACTTCATAAGTACTTGTTGAATTTAATTTAATTCTATCCTGAGGAGTTGGTGCATTTGGGGAAAACATAGCTTGAATTAATAACTAAATGTTGAAGGAAACCACATTTGCCAGAGAATAACACATTTTTGAGAAAGAGCTCTGAAAGGGTCTTGCTGATAACTTAAATGACAGCTTAAAGAGGGATAGACCATGGGGAGGGAGGGAGGGAGGGAGGGAGAGAGAGAGAGAGAGAGAGAGAGAGAGAGAGAGAGAGAGAGAGAGAGAGAGAGAGAGAGAGAGAGAGAAGAGCAAAGCAAAATGAAGTGTTTGCGTCTCTGTATTAAAGCCATGTCTTGGTAGATGTGGAGAAATATAGATCCTATAAGGAAATGGATTTTTATTTTCTAGAAACACCTTGAGCAAAGGAACTCACTGTTGAAAGGCAGCATATATTACATCTGTCCTTATATATGATGCCGTGCCAAATACTATCTAGAATAACTTCAATAGTTACTACTCTTTGTCTCATTCAGGATGGATATTATAATCATCAATATTTATAGGTAAGAAAACAGTTGTGCCATGCTTAACAAAGTAAAGATATATTATGGTTCAGAGAAAAGATACATAAAGAGAAAATTATTTATGAACTTAAAAGATAAAGGTACATTGGATACACAAGGATTAAAGGAAAGCATTGTTTCAATTCTTTGGCAACTTTAACATAACTTTTGCCAATCACACAGTCTATGCTCAATACATACCACTTAAACTGAATGTTACGGTTTATATATTTTCCAAATCTTTGAAAAACAGTATCCTGGTTAATATTTCTTTTATTTCAGAAGAATAAAGGGTTGAGAATCAGTAGACCTGGATTCCAGGTCAACCCTGCCACTACTAGATGCATAATATATAACTCTGGCTAAGGCCCTTTCATTTTGGTTAGGCTTTAGCTTGCTCAGTGGTAACACGAGGAGTTTGGACTGCATAGGCTTTTAGCTCCCTTCAAGCCCTAACAATCTCTTATTTTCCATCCGTCCTTTCCTAGAGACTGCTTCTGCTTTGGAAGTAAGATCTTTAAAACTTGCCCTTCTAAAAATCACCAACCTTACTGCTATAAATTAGGAATTCCTGAGGGTCATAATATGATCTGTTATTGTATCCTGGCCACATAGTACAATACACTGTACACAGCAGGCCTTAGTAAGTGTTGAATTGAAGTGCAAACAGGAACTGATATTTCTTAATCCTGAGAAATTTTAAGATGAGAGAATTTTTCAGCTGCAGAGGACAGGGAAAACTTTGAGAGGGCACCTAGATTAGAATGTAAGTTCCTTGAAGACATGGACTTTTATTTTTGTCTTTGTCTTGTTAGCACCCTAGTACAGACCTGGCACATAATAGGCACTTTGTAAAGGCTTACGGCTTGATTGGTGAGTGTGGCCTTGAAGGAAGTTATTTCTATAGAAAGAGAGGAGGGAGGCACCCATTCTAGGGACAGGGGAAAATATGAGCAAATCTATGGAAATGAGAGAAACAATATGGGGTAAGAAGGGCTAATCAAGAATAATCCAGTTTGGCCAGAATGCAGAATATATGAGATAAGGCTGGAAAGTAAGGCTGGACCCAGATTGTGCTTATGTTATTCAGTCAGCAATGGGGAACTACTGAAAATTTTTGAGGACAAAAGTGTCATGATTTGAGCAGTCCATTAGGAAGTCTTCCTTCTTGCCAGCTCTGTGAAGTAGATAGAATTGATGATAGCTCTGAGGGAGGAAGACCAATTAGGAAGCTCTTACAATAGTCTAGGCAAAGAGCAATGAGGACCATATCTAGGGTGACTGCCCCCCCCCCATTGGAAAGGAGGTGGATTCCAGTCATATTGTAGGGATGCAAACAACAGATTTTAGCAACAGATTGGATGTGTGGGATGAGTGGAAAGAAGAGGCAGAAAGGATTCCCTTTCAAGCCCAGATAACTGAAATAACTTTATTTGGTAGACGATGAGAAGTAACTTATTTTCGGTGAGTTCAAGAATAGTGAGGGTTAAGGTAGGGTTGGAAAAAAGTCCCTCAGATTTTGCCTAATTTTTAGGGCATTTTGGACAACTAGGTTTGGTTGTACAATATAACAATATCTACACAGTAATTTACAAACTGCTATCTTCACAACATCTCTGGAAAATAGGTATGTAGCTGGTGGTATTGATGATGATTGTCTGGACCTATGTGGTGTAGTGAATAGAACTCTGGGCCTGAATTCAGGAAGTCTCATTTTCCTGAGTTCAAATCTGGCCTCAGACACTTACTAGCTATGTGATCCTGGGCAAGTCATTTAACCCCTTTCCCTTAGTTTTCCCCATCTGTAAAATGAGCTAGAGAAGGAAATGGAAAACAGTTCCAGTATCTTTGCCAAAAAAATGCCAAATGGGGTCACAAAGAATCAGACAGAACTGAAATGACTGAACAACAACAAATATATATTTTTATTGGCTTAGAGTTCTTCTGGAAGGAAACTCCTTATTTCAATGTAGATAGATTATTGTTCTGTAATCCATAGCCCTAAAACATTGCTTGGGGGCACTAACAGATTAAATGACTAGTGGGGTCACACAATCAATATGTGGCAAGAAGGGACTTAAAAGCCAGGCCCTCCTAATTCAAAGGCCACTCTCTATTACTCCAACCTCTCATAAATATGATCCTTGCTTTGTAGGTGAAACAGATTCAGAGAGGTTAAGTACTTCAGGTACGGTAAAGCTATTAAGCAGTGGAGGCAGGACTCCTAAACTTCACATTTATGCCGTGTTTTATGATTTCATAATAACTCAGTGAGTTAACTAGAAGGACCAGAATTTAAAAACCTCAAAGATCAAAGATGAAGGGCCATCATTTGACACAGTGCCTTTGCACATACTAAAGATAGTAGAATAGTAATTTTTATTTCAGAGCACAATGATAATATCTGATTGTAGTCGTTTGTCTTTAAAATCCATTTGCACAGATACAAAAATTCTAGTAAAATTATTAAAAATATTTTAAATTTCTTCTGTCAACTGATCCATCTGTTCCTTCTAGTGAAGTAGTGAAAGTGTTATTTCCCCCATTTCACAGTTGGAGAGGCCCAGAGAAGTTGTGACTGACTTTCCATGACCACAAACTTAGCAAATGTAGAAACTGAGCTTAGAACTCAGTCCTCAGTGACCTTTCCATTATACCAAGCTGACTCTGTGTGTGTGCCATTTGTGGAATACATGTGGCTAATTGTTGACCAACGTGTGGCGAGTTGATGCTGAGGAGTAAGCATTGGAAAGGGTGACGTTACAGTGTCCCAGGTTTCTCTGCTGGGTACACTGTTCATTCTTCCACCACATCCTCTCTCTATGCCTCTTTTATTTCTCCCCTCCATTCGCCCAAACCCAATTTTTTTATACCCACGTGGAAACAGTGATTCTGTCAAATGTTTCAACTACAAGGCTACGGAAAACAACCTTCCTTCCCCCTACACTTTAGACAAGTAAAACACTATTGAACCTCTGCTTTCCTTTCAAACTGTCAGTGTCCTAGAATAGAGGTTGATTCCAGGAGAAAAGGAGCCAACATTCTGACCCAGTCAATGCCATCCATCATGTCAAGTTCATAAACACCTGAAGAGTGAAAAGAGAAAGGCAGAGAGAAGGCATTCATTCAATTGTGGATGTCTTCTTCTCTGCTTTGTTAGTCATAATCTTTCTTGCCTGTGAAATGCTTGTGGTACTAGAGTCCCAGGAGAATTTGAGAATAAATCATTCATATAAAACTCAACCAAATAAAGTGGGGGGTGTATTTTCAGAATGTTTCATTATTCATGTTTCAAATCTTCCCTCATGGAAAAAAAAGTGTGTATATGCATATACATAATCCATATATAATATATACACATTACATATAATACATGTATGTAAATACATGTACATGCATATATGCAATATATTAAAAGATATAATTATAAATTGAATATATTATAAATATATACACATAAAATGTGTATATATATACATATATATATATACACACACACAAAATATGTCCATAAATACACATTCATAGCTGTATTTAGTGTATATATGTAGGCATAGATGCAATCTTCATGATGAGTTTCCATGTAGCTGCTCTATTATTGAAGGTATGTGGCTTGAGGTCTGTTTGTATTTTGTCTATGAAGGGAATAGTAAACGTTGTGGCCAGGGATCAGCCTTCTTTGTGGGATCAGTATAACACGAGGCATTATGTGAAAATATGTAGTGGAAACATAACTACCACAGTCTACTCCCTCTGCCCCCCTTTCTGTAGCATGTAATTTGACTCTGTTTGGAATGACTAAGGGCCTCTGTCAGTTACAGAAAATGACTGGCCTTTTCTAGCATTTGGAACCATTTCTTTAGGGAAATTAAGAGACTATTAGAATCAAACAGTGTTATGAAGTTAACTTCCTATGGGACATACTTTCTGGTTGGCAGGTAAAAAAACCTTAGCAAGAAGACTGAATTAACTATTAAGTCAAAAGCACCCAGTAGAAACAAAGCTTGAAAAACAGATGAAAGAAAGAGCTTAAAATTATTATTTTTATTATTTTCCATAGGATTATAGATGTAGACTTAGCAAGGATCTTAGAGCATTAATATAGGACTTTAAAGTTTGCAAAGCACTTTACAAATGTGTTGTCAAATGATCCTCAATGCTATGAAGTAGGTGCTATTATTATCTCTGTTTTACAGATGAGGAAACTGAGGCTGAGAGAGGTTATGACTTGCCTAAAGTCACACAGATAATAAATTTAACATTGGTCCAATCAGTTGTGCATTAGATGATGTATGAAGTTTGCTTCTAGTTTCATTATTTAATTTCATGTTCTCTAAATATATACATTGCTGGCAGCGGTTCTCCCCCTACCCCACCCCATCCTGGGAAACTCATGCTGGAATGTATTTAGTATATTCGACCTTGTCTCCCATGAGCAGGCATTTCATTCAGGGACTTTCCGTTTGGTAAGCAACAGGTGGAGATAATGTTTCCCAGTGGTTAATTTCAAGCCTGTGAAGAGGAGGTTCACTCCCCACATTGTGGAGTGTATCCAAGCCCCAACATGCTCCCCAGTGTTGAGATATTAAATTGACAATAGTTCACACTCATTACTTCCTCATGTTAAGTCTCATTTCCCACCCTATAGTGCTGATGATGTGGTCAATTCCCGCCCAGAATTTTTTAACTGGAGGGGTCCTACTCCCTTGGAAGACAAAATATGGGGATTTGTGGATCTTTCTTTTATGCTCTTGAGGTTTACTATCTGTGTAATCTTGGGCAAGCCACTTAAATTCCCTCTGCCTCAGTTTCCTTAACTAGATGGTTAGACTAGATGGCTCTGAGGTCCTTTCTAGCTTTACAGCTATGATTCTATGACACAGATTTCTGTGCCAGTAGTGTGAGCTCGCGCTCTCTCTCTCTCTCTCTCTCTCTCTCTCTCTCTCTCTCTCTCTCTCTCTCTCTTCTCTCTCTCTCTCTGCGCTCTCTCTCTCTCTCTCTCTCTCTCTCTTCTCTCTCTCTCTCTCTCTCTCTCTCTCCTCCCTCTCTCTCTCTCTCTCCCTCCCTCTCTCCCTCTCTCCCTCTCTCCCTCTTCCGTTCCATAAACTTCAGTGACTTTTATTTGCCTCCTTCTCAGAGTCTCCCACACACTGGATTGTCTGACCTATAGGGACCCTTAGCCCTTTACTCTTAGATCTTGACCCTTCTCCCTCAGGAAATTTTTATACTTTGTTGTTGTTATTTATTTCCACCTAAATAAAATGTGTTTGACATTCTAGTAAAATGTGTTTGACATTCTAGTAAAATGTGTTTGACATTCAAGTAACAGACTTTCATGAATATGACGCTGACAACAGTTTAAGGCTTCCTTTGAATTTAAAACAAAGCCTGGGGATAATCTTAACTTTTTGCATCATGTTATGGACTCACAGTGTCTTCGTTAGAGGTAATAGGATTATAAATCTTGAACTGGAAAACACCTAAGAAGCCATTTAGTCCAATCTCTATTTTAAAATGGGGGAAACTGAGACCTGGGAAAGTTAGCTGGTTTGTTCAAGGTCACCCACACAGGCAGTAAGCATCAAAAGTATCCACTCACAGTTGACCCTCTCCCTGCCTGATTTCTCTTAGAAGGGAACTTACCCATCATTTAAGATAGAAAAGAGTCGATATTACCAATATTACAATAGTGGGTTTCCTTTCACATCAAAAACTTTACTGAAAGTCCGAGTCATGGAGAAGTCAGTGACTACCTAGGAGGGCTAAGGGACATAGGTTTTACTGGGACAGAATAATTCTGTTGGGCAGGAGTTTGTTCTAAGTGCTAGCAAGAAACTCGGGGGTGTTCCTGGCCAGTGACCCACACCACTCTACTGTACTGTGGGGCGAAGGCTGAAGGTACATGCTGTTTGTAATTTGGAAAAAAATAATCTGTCGACTGTGAACGCCTTCCCCACAGAAATTTTCTTGATCATTTCATAAAACTTTTCAAAGCTGACTTTTATGTAGGTAAGAACATCATGAGGAGAATAGGAGTGAAGAAGGGTATGGATGAAAGAAAAGAAACGCGCACAACATGCAAGGAAAAAGTTTTCACTTGAGAGATAAAACAGTTACTATACCTCAGCAAAAGGCACCGGACTTCCAGCAGCTAGTGATGGCTCTCTGTTATCAGCCGCCTCTTGTTTGCTGATTGCAGAACTACCTTCAATGTCAAACGGAAAAGCGCTGCCCTCCACCGCTGCAGTGCTGGAGGAGAAGCATCCCAAGAAGAGCAGTATAGGAAAAGCATAAGACCAGGCAGAGATCAAAGCCATTTCCTTCTTTTACATCCAGGAGTGTGGTCTTTTAAAAGCTTAGTAATTGTTTACCCCTGTCTTCAATCAGCCCCCCTCAGTTCAGTGGTGCCTCAGTTATTTTAACTTTCTTTCGGTTTGTAGTTTCCAGATGTGGCACTTTAAGACAGCCTAACCAGCTCCTCATTTAAAAAAAAAAAAAGGGAGGGGGAAGAGGGAGAGTCTTTTGCTTCCTCTCCTATGTAAGTTTCTCTCTCTCTCTCTCTCTCTCTCTCTCTCTCTCTCTCTCTCTCTCTCTCTCTCTCTTTCTTTCTTTCTCTCTCTCCCTCTCTCCCCCTCTCCTCCGCACCTTTTGTGTGCCAGTAGCTCTTCTTTTCCCCTTAGTCTGCTTGAATAATATACAGATGGGCAGTGCTTAAGTGGAGGGTGTCAAAATGCAGATTGTATTCCAGGAAAGCCCCACTCTCTCCCCAGCCACCTTATCTCCCCTCAGTCAGGATGCAGACTGATTCTTTATTCTGCCCCTGGCTTCCTTCAGGCAGTCACATCACTCCCTTTTACCTTTAGCTATGGGACCCTCCCACTCTCAGTTCGCCAGTCAGACACTGTCCTCTGGTTATTCCCCTTGACCCTCGCCGTCACCTTTCCTCATTTGGAGATAGTCCAATGGCTCTGGATGAATAGTCAGCTTTGCTTTTAAAAAATACAGATTTGCTTTAAAAAAATAAAAAACCCAAACTACCATTTATTTAGTCAAGGTGCCAATTTTTTTTTCTTCCAAGAGCCACAGAGAGGAGCGGAAAAAGATTGCAGGGAAAAGGGCCAGATTTAGACTATCCCAAATAACATAAGGGCAGGATGCCCACTCTCTTGACCAAGTTTTCTTATTTTCCACAGGGCAGAGTTGTGGGTTTTTTGGTTTGTTTGTTTGTTTGCTTTTTTACAACAGGGAGTAATATCTTCATCTCAAACTCCCAGGCCCACCCCTCTTGATCCTGACAGCTCCTTCTCTCTTCACCCAGCACAAATGTAAGAAGAATATCATTCATTCCCTGCAACTTTGGAAAATGACTTCATTACTCAAATGCATGAACTTTATTTACAAAGAACATCTTGTTTTCCCCCTAAAGAGGTGCTTTGTAAGGCCCCAGGAACAAGGCCTACAGTGTGTGAAAGACTGTCAAATATACTGCCCACAGACGATCTCATACTTTTTTTTTGCCTGTAATCTCATGAAGACTTCATCTGTCTAAGTAATGTAACCTTTCCAAGACTTCTGGACACAGTTAGGATATAATTATACTGATGGTGACTGTGTTAGTGGGCCACTTATCACCATGTCCAATAAGCACCTTGTTTTCCATTGCTCTCATAAACCAGACTTTTAAATTCTCATGAAACCTGGCATTTGAGAAATAGATGGGACAGCACTTTTCATTCACATAAAACCTTGGCTAGCTTAGAAACTTAGGAATATTTTCTAGTCACCTGAAACTGGAAAATCATGGAATTGCTCATTTTCACATAAGCTTTTGCTGAGTGCCTATGGACGTATTTATTATCTTCACTTTGCCAAGAAGGGACATTTCATCGAAGGATGAGTAAGCTACTTACCCAAGGTCACAAAGGTCCCAGTGGCCTAGATTTTGTGAAATTCATCATATTTGTGAAGTTTTCATTTTTTAGGATAAAAATACTCTTGAGACAACCTATTCTTCTAGTTTATAAACACTTTTCTAATGGGAGTAGGTTGACTAGGTTGATTAGATGATATTGAGTTTGCAGTGGGGGCTTTAGGAGACTGGTACTTTAAAGGAGCAGGCCTTTAAAGAACAAAAAATGGGAATGTAATCCCTGCCTTTACTTATATAATTTCCTACTGCTATGTCTACACAAACCTTAAAGAAAGTATTGAAATATAAAGTCCAATCCAAATTTTAATGATGATACTGCCCTTTTCATCTTTAGGAAAATGCCAAAAAAAATCTCAGTTTAAAGATTAAATGTATTACACTCTACTCTTAGTTATCAGTCCATGGGCAATACATTTTTTCTGATTAATTATAGGAGCTGGGGCCTCTTTTCCATTCCCACCTATCCAGATTCCAGGTCTTGAGAGGAGAACAAAGTAGGGAGTTGAGGCAATTAAACTATGCTTAAATGTATAGCCTCCTTCCCCCCTGCTTTTCAGCTTCCTTTTATCTGTTATCTTTCCCTACCTAAGTGTAAGCTATTTGAGGGTAAGGACTTTCTTTTTTGCTTGTATTTGGATTCCCAGTATTTTGCACAGCATCTGGCACATGTTATAACTTAATGAGTGTTTGCTCAGTCAATCTATAATTTATCTATTGGCAGCTAGGTGACTAGAGTACTGGGCCTCCAGGCAGGAAGACATGAGTTCAAATCCAATTTCAGACATTTATTAACTATGTGGCACTTGACAAGTAAGGAACCTATGTCTGCCTCAGTTCTCTCAACTGTAAAAGGTGGATCGTAATAACATCTGCCTTCCAGGGTTGTTGTGAGGATCAAATGGGGTAATATTTGTAAAGTGCTTAGCACAGTGCCTAGAACTGAGTAGGTACTTAAAAAGTGCTTGTTCACTTCGCTACCCCAGCCCCATGTCAATCTACTCTCGAATACAGGATCATAGGATCATAGGCTGAGTACTTTGGAAAAGTCCTTAGAGCTCATCTAGTCTACTACCCTTATCTTACACATAAAGAAAATGAGACTTAGAGAATTAAATAACTTGCCCAATGCCCAAGAGGTAGTTAGTATCTGAGGCCAGCTCAGGTCTTCTTCACTCCAAACATACCACATGTTCCACTGCACCATGGGCTGCAAATATTTCTTGGCTGTATTTCAAAGTCATTACAAATAAGGTTTGAAATCTCTGCTTCATGGATCATAAGATTTAGAAATGAAAGGAAGGGGCCTTAAAGCTAATTGTTTTTGAACATTTCTTTTTATAGAAGAGGAAACTAAGGTCCAGAGAAGAGATTTGCTGAAGTAGATACATATAGTAAATGACAGAGCTGGAGGTCAAGGCCACTTGTCCCTGGCACCAAATCCAGAGTTCCCTCTCCCCACATAATTTTTTTTTTGCTATATAACCCTAGTCCCCAAACTCATTGATATAGGACGGTTTTCTCATTGATGGAGGTTAATACTTCATGCCTACATAAAGGGTGGAATAGAGTTCCAAGAACAGGAATCAGGTCTCTTCAGTCTCCAAAATTTCTTCCAGTCTATTCAGTCAGTTGAAGCCCTTCTGACTTCCAGCTTCCATTTTCAAGAAAGAATATGGAAGATGCCCCACCCTACATGCATCTTCTATCTTCTCTCTGGAAGCTAGGCTAGTAAGAAAATTCTAGAGAAAAATGAGATGACAGCAAAAAAAAAATATAATAATTTTTACCAAAGTCATAGAAAATTTCTTCTCAAGCATATTTAACATTTGAATCAATAATTCCATTCAATAATAACAACAACAACAATGACCACTGCTTGGAGATGTGGTGTTTGTATATGTAAGTGTGTTTGTATATATATGTATGTATGTATCTAATACTTGGCTTCTGCCTTAATGAAGTTTGCAGTCTATTGCTTGGTACAGGTATATAACATAAACACAAGTAACCATAATGCAAAAAAATACATAAGTGAGTAAAAGAGATGGAAAATGCTAAGCAATTAGATGGCCTGTCACATAGAATTGGAGTTGAGAAGATCTGGGTTCAAATCCTTCCTCTGATATTTATTAGCTGTGTGATTCTGGGCAAGTCATTTAACTTCTGTCAGGTTCAGTTTCCTCATTTGTGAAATGGAACTAATAATAGTACCTTAAATGAAATAATACATAAAACCTTTTACCAATTTTAAAGTGTTCAATAAATATGGTGAATGATGATGATGTGAGATTTGGGGGAGGGAATATTATTACCAATTAAAAGAATCCAGGAAGAACTCTTGAAGGAGGTGACTTTTGCCTGTGTTTTAATATTTGATCAGGAATTTGAAAAGTTGGGGGCAGGGGTAATGTATAATTTGGGAATAGGGAGTATTGAGAAAAGACTAAGGCAGCAAAGTACAGAGTGTGTATTGATTGTGGAAAGTAATACAGTTTGGCTAAATCACAGAGGACCTGAAAGGGAATAACACAAAACAAGTTGGAAAGATAGGGCAGTGGACTAGAAGTGCATAATGAGATACATTTTCAGACTCTCCACCAATGTGTTGATTTGTTCTACTTATTTGTTAAGAGGAAGGGCTTCATTAAGGGTAGAGCATTGAGTTAGTGAGTAATGCCAGACGTACGACAACAACTACAACAAAGAGAATCAATAAAACATCTAAAAATAGAAGAAAAAAAGTTCAGAAGGGGACATGAGGAAGCAGGACAATTTTGTTCTTGTTATGCTAAATTTAATATCCATTAAAGAAAGTCACCCCAACTCTATGTAGCAAATGACATTTCCTATCATTTCCCAGTAAAATGAGTTCAAAGTAGAAATATATAGCTTCATATAGAATGCTTATTTTTTGGATACTGAAATGATTATGTTTGTTGATGATGGCTAGGTTCACAGTTAAAAAAAAAGTTAAAAATAAAGCAAAAAAGAAAGAAGCATAGTGCTTTGAGTACCAGGATAAGAAATCTGAACTTTAAGCAAGAGATAATAAAGAACCACTGAATGATTTTAAGCAGGGGAGTGACTTGAGCAGATATGTAGGTATCCAACACTGGGCTGGCAGCTGAGTGAAGGATGAGCTAGAAAAAAAAAAAGGTAAGACCGTATCAATCTCCACCCTCAATAAATTCCACTGGCTTTCTATTATCTCTAGAATTCACAAACTCTTCTGTTTGGCAGAAGCCCTTTACAGCTTAGCTCCAATAAACCTTTGTAAGCATTTGATATGGTGTTCTTCTTTATGCACTCTAAAATCTGGCCAAACTGTTCTTGCTGTTTCTCACGTGTAACATGCCTAAACTTGTAGGGTTTGTTTTCTTTTTGGTCTCTGTAGCCCTAGTGACTACCACATTGTTGTTTAGTTCACTGATGTCCAACTCTTTGTGACCCCATGGACCATAGCACACCAATTCTGTCCATGGGGTTTTCTTGACAAAGATACCAGAGTGGTTTGTTGTTTCCTTCTGCAGTGGATTAAGGCAAACAGAAATTAAGTGACTTGCTCAGGGTCACACAGCTAGTAAGTGTCTGAGGTTGGATTTGAACTCAGGTCTTCCTGACTCTAGGCCCATCACTATATCCACTGAGCCACTTTGAGGCCTTCTGACTGGCACATAATAGGCACTTAATAAATGCTAGCTGGGTTGAGTTGAGTAGAATTGAATTGAATTACAATGAGTGCATGATGGTAATCAGTACTGGATTGAGATTAACCGTTGGGAAAAAAAAGTGCTAAAACGTGTTACCATGATATCCTGGGCTGGTAAGCAAGCACTAAGAATATCAGAGCTGGTAGCTGGTATGACTTTTTTTGTCCATAATACTCTGCTGTAAGAATGTTTTCCCATTTATGAATGAACTGTTAAAGTTCAGGCTGTGTGTGCGTGAGTACCAGCATCAAAATCAAGGGAGGCATTGTGGGGTAGAAGAAAACACAATGAATCTGGCACAAAAAGACCTGATTTCAAGTCCAAGCACTGCAGTTTGCTGGCCTTATGAACTCAGGCAGGTCATTCAATGTTTTGGAGCTTAGGCTCACACAAGAAGGGTTCCTTAGAAGCCATCTAATAGAACTGCTTCATTTTACAAATGAGGAAACTGAGTCTAGAGAAGTTGAGTGACTTGTCCAAAGTCACCCTAGTAGTAAATAACAGAGCTGGATTTCACACCCATGTCTTTTAACTCCAAATTGAGTGTAACGTGGGGATAATCATATTTGCACTTTCTATCTCATGGATTGTTGTGAGGACCGGATGAAATAAGGGTTGCCAAGTTTCGTAAACATATAGTGTCACATAAATCAATGGAGACAATATCAATCAGGAGCTTTGCAAACTTTGAAGTACTATATAAATGCTGGATTCTATAATAATTATTATTTTTTACTGCCATTGGGAAAGCATTATTAGTATATGTACATGGATGGAGAGCATTTAGTAGTTACTGTTGCCTGTATGCCCTTTTCTATGTCACTACTAGTTTTTTGTTAAGGGTTACATATTTTTCATCCCCATTCCACTACTCAGTAATCAATTTCTCTTTTGACTTCCATTAGTGCTTATCTTCCTCACTATTCCTTTGGAACTTAAGATTTAATTTAATTAGCATTTACTAAACACCTACTAGTATGTTAGGCTGGAATTTAAAGGCACCTAAACAAATGGAAATAGTCCCTGACCTCTAGGAGATTACATTCTACTAGTAGTATGAGCTTCCCCTTGCGGTTATTTATTCTTTATCTAATTTGTCGTTCAGTTGTTTCAGTTATGTCTGACTCCTTTAAAAATTTTAAGAATTTATTTTGTTTTTTTATTTTTCACGTCTGACTCCTTGTGACCTCATGTAGGGTTTTCTTGGCAAACATACCATAGTGGTTTGCCATTTCCTTCTCCAGACCATTTCACAGGTGAGGAAACTGAGACAAACAGGGTTAAATGACTTTCCCAGGGGCACACAGCTAATAAGTGCCTGAAGCTGGATTTGAACTTAGGTCTTCCTGACGCCAGGCTCAGCACTCTAAAACCATGCCTCCTACCTATCTAAACAGGTCTCATTTTTTACAACTAGATTTTAATCCCTCTGAGGGCAGAAACTTTGTTTCATACTTTTATTTATCCTTAGCGTCCTGTCCTCTGCTGACAATAGACACTCAACAACATCTGTTGATGGTTTTGATTATGATGAAGTGAACAGTAAATCAAGAGGGAAAATCAAAGATCAAAGAGAGAAAAAACTCCCCCTGATTAATTTGAATCAACATTTTACCTCTGGCCAACCTTTCAATCTAGGTATGGCCTTGAATCACTATAGAATAGAAAATGTAAGCAAAGATTAGATGAGTGATGAGATCAATAGAAACTAGAAACACTCAATGATCAATGAAATGATGTATTCAGGAAGAAATCTAGAACCTGGAATATAATGCATGGAAATTTGAGTTCAGAAATGGAGATCTGAAAAAATGGCAGACCACTAGTACCATTCCAGCATCTCAGCAGTGGTGGCATCCATTGAGAAAAGGAATGACCTGCCCCACAGTGGTTGTTTTATAACTTGGAATGTTATTGCCCCGATGTGGAAGATAAAGAAGATGTCTTATCAAGCACCTACGTGGAATTGTCTCACACTCATTTTTCTATCAATTAGTCATGAAATAATATTTGAAATATTATATGGGTCGACACAGCTGAGGAGAAGGCTATTCACTCCCAAATGGACTGCACAAGGCATGCATGGGCTTTCATTAGAAAGAAATGCAAATTTGACTTTGGTTTACTAACCAAGTACATGGGTAGTTTGAGTTCTTGAGCCAGTGTGGTTGAGTAGAAATAGTCAACAGAGACCTGGGTTTGAATTTTGGCTGTGTAATTAAAGGCAAGTCATAACCTCCCTGAGTTTTAGTTTTCTCATGTATAAAAATGGAGATAATAGGACCTATCTCATAGGGCTGCCATGTGGATCAGATGAAGTACTTAAAGAAAATTCTTTGTAAACTATAAAACCTGATATAAATGGCAGTTCTGTTCTTATTAGAGCCAAGAAGCATTCTGGGGTTGGGATGGGGTCAGGTGGAGGTGAGGAGTGAGAGCTGCCCTTATATATTCAAAGGGCACAGGAATAAGACCTATTCTACATGGCCTTAGAGGATAGAGGGAAAATAATAGAATCATAGAGTTTGAAGGCATTAAGTTTGACTCTTGTATCTTATAGATGAAGGAACTGAACCTGAGGGAGGTTGAGTGAGTTGACCAATATCATACAGCTAGTAAATCCATGAAGCAGGCTCTGAAATCAAGTCGAATGGTGATAGTGGTGGTAGTGGGGAAGTTATTGGGAGATTCATGTTAGCTCAGTATGAGAGAACTTCTAAGAAATTTGAATTATCTATAAATAGAATGGCTTTCTTGGTAGAATAGTGAGGTTCTTGCCATTGGACATGTTCAATAAGAGATACAGCTATCAGGTGTAGAATGAATTTCTGTTTTGGGTGAAAGGCTGGACTAGCTGTAAGATTCTATGAATCTATATGATCTGTGCCAAATTTAGCACCGTGTACAGGACACTATTCTGGGCAGAACACACATCGTAATTGCTTAACATAGGTTAGACTAATATAGAAACACAATTGCTAGGAAGGAAGAGCCAGATACCTCTCCTCCAACAACATGGTCATGTGAAAAATTGATCTGGGATATGGTTATCTGATTCCAAAGAGCAAGTTGCAGGGCCAAATCAGCAGAGGAAAGATTCCGATGGTATTGTTTTTCAAATACTTTAAAGGGACAAGCTTTATGACCTCTGACCATTTAAAACTCTGCGTTTAATGTTCAGAAGACTTGACTCAAGTTAACAGTTCTCACTACCCTCCCATTACACTCCCTCCTTTTAAATATGTCTTTTTAAAATAAAATTTTCTTTCTTTTAAAAAATATATATTTAATATTTTATTTCCCCCCAATTACATGTCAAAGCAATTTTTAACATCGATTTTTAAAAAAATGTTTTTCAGTTCCAAATTCCCTCCCTTCCATCCCCCCTCACTTGAGAAGGCAAGCAATTTGGTATAGGTTATACATGTGCAATCATGAAACATGTAAAATAGATTTTTCTAGAGATCTCTAGTCTATTACAGACTGCTTACAGGAGTGTGTTAGTACCTTGAGAAAAGAGAAAAAGGAAGTTCAGAGGGAAACACAGACAAACAGGACAGCTTTGAAAGTTACAGATTAAATTTATTATATATATTTTTAAAATTATAAATATTTCAAAAATATATTTCATAAATGCATAAGAAATTACATAAAATAAATATTACATTTAATTAATTTAATTAAATATTACATTTTAAATTAAAACCAAATGATTAAATATTAAAAATTACATAAAGTATATAAGAAATTTGTGCTATCATGTATAATCTTTTCTCTGTTCTCCTATGTATACGGAAATGTTACATTTGTTTTGAATGTTTGTTAAATTCAGAAATAAAAAGAAATTTAAAAGGTTAGTGCCTTGAAGACAGGAGCTACCTTTTGTGTCTTTGTACTCTGTTGCCTAGCACAGTGCTTAATAAATAAGATGAATTAAATTGAATTATAATATCATGAATCCCTAGATCTTTAAGGAGCTGTTTTTTAATTTCAATATTAGTTTAAACCTAAACAGGAATTTCTGCTCTATATTTTAGCCACACAGGACTACTAGCTATTCCCCAGATTGGACATTCCATCTTCCCACTTTGTACATTTGTATCAATCAACAACAATCTGAGGAATGCCATTCCTTCTCACCTCTGCTTTTCAAAATCCTTAGTGGGCTTCAAGTATCAGCTCAGATACTACCTACTCTGTGAAGCCTGCTCTGATTCCCTCAGGTTATTAGTGCTGTTCAGTCATTCTCAATTTACCCCAGATTATACTTGTCTGTATACAAGTATGTATTCTTCCCATTCCTGCCTACCTCTAGTAGAATGAAAGATTTTTGAGGGCAGAAATAGAATGAGGAAACAAGGCTGGCTCTTCCTTAGAGAATGAAACAAAAGAAAAAAGGATGAATAGGAGATGTAGGTGGTGCAGTGCTGCTGGCCCTGGAGTCAGGACAACCTGAGTTCAAATATAAGCTCAGACGCTAGACGTTTGACCTTGAGCAAGTCACTTAACCCTGTTTGCCTCAGTTCCTCATCTGTAAAATGAGCTGGAGAAGAAAATAGCAAACCACTCCAGTATCTTTGCCAAGAAAACCCCAAATGGGATCATGAAGAGTCAGACACAAATGAATATATATATATATATATATATATATTTATTTATTTATTTATTTTCCTTTTTAAAATTTAAGTCAAACCTCTATCCACTATGTTGTCTAGCTGCCTACATCCAGAAGACAAGAGGTAGTGTATTCCACCTCATGGAGATCTTCAACAAAATAGTAAGTTGTAAAAAGGATCTTTGATCAAATATGACTAGGACTGGAAGATGTATAATGATTATTTTGAGATTCTGTAATTCTGATATGAAATAATCATTTGCCTCCTAGTCTCTGAGTCCCTAGCTCCACAAGCCTGCTTATGCTTTTGGTATCCTGAGACTCTATACCTTTTATAGATTGCCTTAGGACTGTTCATAAGTCTGATTCCACAGAGGTGGCAGATAACATTTCTGGTATTTGGGTTGTTAGGGCCTCGACTAAGCTCAGCCCTGGTGCCAGTTCCAGTCTCATCCCAAAGTGCCGGAGGATAAGCTAGACTTTAGATATTGCTAAAATTAATAGTCTAATTTTAGTAGGATCCAGCCTATTGGTCATAATCTCATCCAATCAGTGCTCAGGTACTGACAGGGTCTGTTCTTATCCTGGATTTTGGTGGTATGAAAGCTTATGAAATACAAAGGTTGGTATGTATGTCTTTCTGTCCATGACTAACAGTTGGAATTAATATGGAAACTTTCCACGGCAAGTAGCTACTCTTGGAATACCTGAACATTTGACTGCAGTACATTCAGCAGCATGGTGTGGTAGAATGAGCACTAGACCTGGGGTGAGGAAGACCTGGATTTAAATACTGCCTCAGACATTGAGTAGTTATGTGAACCTGAACAAGTCACTTAACCTCTCAGCCTCAGTTTCCTCATCTGTAAAACAGGGATAATAATTTCTATAGTAAGTAGCTCACAGAGTTAGTTTATATCAGTGCTTACAATGTCCTAAAGCCCTGTTTCCTAATGATAGATTCTTACCTCCAACTGTCTATCTTAAACTGAATGTCCCATAGACCTCTTAAACTCGGTGTATCCAAAATGGAACTCATTATCTTTCCCTCCCAAACCCTTCTCTCTTCCTTACTTCCTATTACTGTCAAGGTTATCACCATCCTTCCAGTCAAAAAGGCTTGCAACCTAGAAGTCATTCTTGACTCCTAGTTTCTGTCTAACCTCCCCTCCCTCATACGTAATTTATTACCAAGGCTTGTTGGTTTTTACCTTCATTGCATCTCTCCTTTATTCCCTGTTATCTACTCTTATATTGCCACTACCCTGGAGAATGGTCTCATCATTTTATGCTTGGATTATTCCAATAGCTTCCCGGTTAGTCCTCCTGTCCCAACTCAGCTGTCAAATTGATCTTCCTAAAGTGCAGGTCTAATCTTCCTAAAGTTCAACAAACTCCCGTGGCTCCCTGTAACCTCCAGGATCAAATAGGAAATCTTTTTGTTGTTCAAAGCCCTTCATAATCTGGTCTGCCCCCCGTTCCCCACCTTTCCAGTTTTCTTTCACCTTACTCATCCTCACACTATGATCTGGTGACACTGGACTCCTTGCTGTTCCTCACATGAGACACTCCATCTCCTAACTCTATGAATTTTTACTGGCTTTACCTCATACCTGAAATTTTCTTCCTCTTTATCTCCTGACTTCTCTGGCTTCCTTCAAGTCACAGTTAAAATTCCCATTAATGCTAGTCCTTTCCCTCTTTTGATTATCTCCAGTTTATCCTGTCTGTATTTCATTTGTACATAATTATTTTCATATGTCTTCCTCGTTAGACTGTGAGCTTCTTGAAAGCAGGGACCATCTCTTTCCCTCCCCTCCCCTCCCCTCCCCTGCATCGATACAAATATTTACAGCACAAGACAATTTGTGTCCACTGCCACAATAGTGGTAAAAACTAAGAGTTATAGAAGGGCCTGAGGACAGAAGGAAGATTTCTGAAGGAAGTGATAAGAGAAAGCTCCAGGGAGGTGGTAGGTAGTATTTAAGCTAGTTCTTGAAGGATGGATAGGATTTCCTTAGGTGAAGGGGGTGGGGGTAAGGGGGTACATACCAGGTAGAGAACAAATGGAAAGCAAAGACAAAGTGGTAGTTTTAATTTGTTTCTCTAACTACAAAGAACATATGAAGGAAGACACTATCTGTATCCAGAGAAAGAACCGATAAATAGAAGTATATATAGAATGAATGTGTATGACTGCGTGTGTGTGTGTGTGTGTGTGTGTGTGTGTGTGTGTGTGTATTTTTAACAGTGGCCATCTCTAGGGCTGGGGGGGGAGGGGAAAAAAGACATTTACATGACTTTATTACATATTTAAAAGGAATAGTAAGTTGTACATAATAGATTTGCAGTTTCATGTGCAATCGTCTTTTTTTATCATACTGTGTTATACTTGTTTTATTCCATAAATTAAAAATGAAATGAATAAAAAACTTTTAAAAAGACAAAATGGTGGGAAAATATAGGGTATGTAATGCTCAAAATATGGCTTTAAGAAGAGTCGTCTGGGGTGGGAAGAATCATTTAGGAGACAATGTGCAGGCAGTGTCTATTTATAAGGCTTTTATAATAATATAGATGTTAATAGGCCAGAATTAGGCTAGCTAAGTTATTGATTTCTTTTTATTATATATTTTATTCCCCCTCAACTATATGTTAAAATGATTTTTTTTTAACATTTGTGTTTGTTTTTAAAGTTTTGAGTTCCAAATCCTCTCTCTCCCTCTCTTTCCTCCCCCTCCTTGAGACCATAAGCAATCAGGTATAGGATATACATGTGCAATCATATAAATAAGTTATTGATTTCAACTTGCTGTATAGACTATAAGTTATATATGCTATATAGATTATAGACTAGGTTTCTGAAATATGAAATTTTGGGGGAAACCATTTGTTTCCTTGGAGCTGAGGAGAATTTTGCCTTGATTGCCTTTCTGAATGGAGGACATAAGTGATATAAATGGCATCTCTCACTCAGTGAAAGAGGATGTCTATCACTGTCTAAAAAAGGGAGGGACAATTTTGGCATTTGTTTCTTAAGCTCTGCACAGTCTCTTGGGTTTATCAAGAAACAAACAAATCTAGGATTCACTTTTGGACCAGTAGAAGGTGTTGACTGAATCCACTTCTCTAAGGCAGCTCCTATGGCCTCTATCCCCCCTCCCTGATTTCAAGAATTAATTGCCTCGGACCTATTATTAGGCTTATCTTTGAGTACTTTCAAATAATCTACTGATATCTTTCTATTTCCCTATCTGCCTTTCTCTCTGGTCCTTATTTGTTTCCTGAAAAACTCTACCCTGACTTTGATTAGCTTTATCTTTGGCTGGATATGGATAAGCTTACTGGTTTCAAAATTATTTTCACATCTATTATCTTATTTAATGCAATCAGACAAGTATTTATTAAATACCTACCATGTGACTGACACTGAAAGTACAAAGACAAAAATAAGATCGTACCTGTCTAATGCCTAGCATAGTGACTACAAGTGATATGATGTGATAGTGATGGGGGTGGGGTGGGGAGGAATAAGCGTTCGTTAAGTACCTGCTCAGTTCCAGGCACAGTGCTAAGCACTTTACACATATTATTTCATTTGATCCTCACAACAACCTTGTGAGGTAGATGCTATTTTGACCCCCATTTTATGGTTGAGGAAGCTGAACCAAACAGAGATTAAGTGACTTGTCCAGAATCACATAGTTAGTAAGTGTCTGAAGCAGGATATGAAATGAACTCAGGTCTTCTTGAGTCCATGTTTGGTGCCTTAAAAAACATGCTTATTGATAGATTCAGTAGTTTAAAAGGACGTTTTATAATTTACAGTATTCAAGCTCCCTCTTGACAGGCCATAGCAGAAAGATTACTCCGTACATTGGGATGTCCACGTTGATGCTAGCAGATAGCCTAAAGGTCTGTCATGTTCACTGAGCCTCACTTTTTTCATTAGTAAAAGAGGAGCTGGACTATTGCAGTCTTTTTTGGACTCCAGACTCCTTTAAACTCTTAAAAATTATTGAGGGCCCTAAAGATCTTTTGTTTATTGGAGTTATATCTATCAATGTTTACCATAATAAAAATTAAAACTGATAACATTTTGAAACATTTGCTAATTAAAAAAAAATAACCTATTGACACTAACAAAAAGGACATATTTTTATGGAAAATATTTTTCCCAAAACAAAAAATAGTGAGAAATGATATTATTTTACATATTTTTGCAAAGCTTTTTAATATCTGACTTAATACAAGGCAGTTGCATGTTCATTTCTACTTTCATATTCAATTTGTTTTCATGTTATTTTGGTTAAATTTAGGATTGTCTAGCCTCACAAAGATATATCGAGAAAAATGATTATTAATAACCAATGGTTTGGGGAGATCCAGAGTTCCTCCTTTTCTAAACTCCTTATTTCAAAGTTTAGTCTCAGAAGGACATTACTAATAATGGGATTGAATTAACTCTCTCTTCAATCTAGGCATTGTTACTCCACCCAATCTTACAAGCAATTTCATCCAAAGTGAACCTCCTGACCCATTGTGTTCTGCTCAGACTTGGATAGGGAATGTACATTTTTTTGAATAGATTGCCCAAAGCTGGGCAATTTAGAAGTAAATGACATAGTTACATTCCCCAGCACATTACTGAAATGGGTCTACCTCTCATTGTAATATTCATTCTCTCTCATTAATTGTTAAGCAATCAGAGCTGATTGCCACCCTGAGGAATACCCATTCTTCTAAGGGCATATAAACTGTGACCCTACCACTATGATTAGTCTTTGGCATTTGGGAGTGTCACCGACCCTTTTATTAATAAAATGGTAGCATTATTAATACAGTGATTACTCAGAAACTATGTCTTTCAAAGTTTTTAAACATCACAATATAGTTAGAAAAGGGAGGAGTATTTTAATAGGCAAATCACATCTCAGTTTTATTATAAAAATAGTTTTGGCCTAGCAGGATCCCTGAAAGTATCTCAGGGACTCCCACCCATGGACCACACTTTGAGAAGATTTCTAATATTCTCGGTCATACTACTTTGGCTTATCACTTTCATTGAATGGATGAAGTAGTGTGAATAAACAGTAATAAATGATAAAATTAAGAAAAATATCTTATGAAGTTACTCATTAATAATATAACCTTCAACATAGGGTATCTCTTCCCTCCCTCTTAGTGCCTTAGTTATGATCAAGTAACTTTTTCTTAAATGAAAGCATGTAAAGACTGGATTTAATACTCATCTTTAGGAGTCTTAGGTGGTTTGCAACTTGGATCATCAAAGTTAGGGAATGGACAGATTTGGGAAGAAAGTGTGGCTTGGGTTTCTAGAGAAAGTGATTAGGAAAGCAAAAGCATATTCTGGAATTCAATCCAGACCATCACTAACTACACATTTTATGCATAGTACCTAAGGCTGTATAAAGAATACAAAAGGAACATATGAATCCGCCCTCCATTCACTTGTACATACCCCGCACACCCCCCCCCCCACATTGTAACAATTTGAGAAACTCCATGTAAATGAATGCAAATGGACAATTCACATTAGGTCACTTACTCTATAGTGAGTGTTGTGGTACAGTGGAAAGAAGACTCAATTTGGAGTCAGAGGATCAGGTTTGAATTTTGATTCAGCTACTTACCACCTGTGTGATCTTGGGAAGGGGGAAGGAAACAAGGATTTATTAAGAGTTTACTATGCCCCAGGTACTATGCTAAGTGCTTTATAAATATTACATCATTTAATCCTCATAACAACCCTGGAAGGTAGGTGCTATTATTATCCCTATTTTACAGTTGAGGAAACTGGGGCAGTAGTTAAGTAACTTGCCCAGGGTCACAGCTGGTACATGTCTGAGGCAGAATTTGAACTCAAGTCTTCCTGACTCCAGGTGCAGCAGTTCTATGCACAGAGCTACCCCCTAACTGTCCAATCTAACTTGCATTGGGCAGATCACAACCTCTTTGGACTTCAGGTCATTATCTGTAAAGTGAGAGGATCTCAACATTTCTTTCCCGCTATAAATCTATGGTCCTATAAGCCTAAATAGTGAAAAAAGAAGAGTGATGGAATTATCTACCAGATATGGTTAGTCAAGAAGGCTCCCAAAGAAGGATTTATTTTCTGAACTTAAAAATTAAAATCAAAGAAGATAATTTAAGATTATTTGTATTTTTCCTTTATATTTCCAGTTCTCAGAGTCACAATTTGCTATTTAAAAGGCACATATAATGTTACTGCTGTATTTTATATTTGTATAGTACCTATCATGAAGGATTTTAAGCCAAATCACTCAGTTGCTGGGGATTTCATGAATCACAATTCAAAAATGTTAAATAAAATCCTGCCAAACAGACTACAGGGATTTATCCAAGAAATCATTCCATCATGGCCAAGCTGAATTTTTATTAGGAATGCAAGGACGGATCAGTTTTAGGAGATTGTAATCAGTAATATTAAAACCAAAAACATAATAAATCACATCATGCATCAATAATAGATGTATAAAAAGCCTTTGACAAAATACAATATCTATTTGTGTTAGAAAACCGACAAAGGATAGGCATAGAGGGATCTTTTAAAATATAGTGAGAAGTATCTATTTAAAACCAAAAGCAGACATTATTTGCAATGAGGATATGCTAGAAGCTTTCCCAATAAATATAGAAGCAAAGGATAAATGCCTGTTCTGCTATTATTTGATGTAGTTCTAAACATAATAGCCATAGCAGTAAGACAAGAGAAAGAAATTAAAGGTGTAAAGACAGGCAAAGAAGAAATACAACTGTCCCTACTTGCTGATGACATGGTGGTTTACTTAGAAAATCTGAAAGAATAAGTGAAAAAACTAATTGAGACAATTAATAGCTTCAGCATTAGAGCACTGGCCCTGGAGTTAGGCGGACCTGAGTTCAAATCCAACCTCAGACACATAACACTCACTAGCTGTGTGACTTTGGGCAAGTCACAATCTTAATTGCCTCACCAAAAAAACCAAACAAACCCAAAAACCCAACAACAAAAAACAAAAAAACAAAAATAGCTTCAGCAAAGTTATAGGCTACATTAAATTAACCCTTTAAATTAATAACATTTCTGTATAATAATAACAGACTTTGACAGGTAAAAATAGATAGAGAAATTAACTCAAAATAACTATAAGATCATAAAATATTTGAGAATCAATCTGTCAAAGTACATTTGTATAGATTGAATTACAAAGTGCCTCTCAAAGAAATAAAGAACAATTTAAGTAGCCATGCCTTGCCAAGGTAATAAAAATGACAACACTACCAAGGTAAATTTACAGTTTTAATGCTGTACCAACCAAACAGATACCTTATAGAACTTGACAAAATAATAACAGAACTCATTTGGGGAAACAAAGTACCTAGACTATCAAAGGAAGTAAGGGGAAAAAAAAAGCTAGGAAGATGGGTGAGGTAGCATTTCCATACCTCAAATTATGTTGTAATACACAGGCAATCAAAACCATTTCATTTTGGTTAAGAAAAGAGAGAGAGAGAGAGGCCAATCCATGGAACAGTCTAGACAAGGCAGACTCAGAAATAAGGGAGCTCAATAACCCAGTATCTGATAAACCTGAAAACAAAAAATAACTTCGGAAAGAACTGTATTTGATAAAAAAGGAAAATTCTTAAAGAAACTGCAAGTAATCTGGTATAAATTAGGCTTAGATGAGCACCTTGCAAAATATCCCATGATAAATTAAAAATGGCTACATAACCTGAATATTAAAGATTATAACACAGAGGAGAAACAAATCATCACAGTTATGGGTAGATATAGTCTTAACCAAATAAGAGATAGAGGCAAATGCAAAAGATAAAATAGATCATTTGGATTGCATGAAATTGAAAAGCTTCTGCACAAAGAAAATTGAAGCATCTTAGTTAAGAACGGAGTCAATAGAATAGACTCTATATAGGTTTTAATAAAGCTTTTTGGTCTCCCCAACCTCTAAACCAAGGCTTTTTCATTTCTGACTTAGTAAAACCCATTCAAGTTAAATGACTTGCCTAAATGATAATAACAGTAGCATGGCAACTAGAATAAGAGAGTTCAAGAACTCTATCCCTGGGATTTTGCTAAATTACTGACATCTGTTAATACCTCACTATGAAAAAAAATGCTTATTCCAAAAAATATATGAGTGGGATGGGTTGGGGGGGGCAGTAAGGGAATGACCCTTTTGAGAGAAGACCCAAGCTAACCCCTAAATAACTGTGGTTTGTAAAGTCAGAGACTAGAATATTATCTGTTTTTTAAAGCTAGAAAATCTAGCAACAGAGAAGTGAAAGAAATAAACTACTGAGGCAGAGATCTGGTAGGAGGAAGAAACAGATAACCTTGATGAAGGTGACCATTCAATTCCACAGTTGTTTAACATAAGGCAAAGGTCTTGAAATGAGATTCTCTTGGCCACTGGTTGGGTTGAGGATGGGTTGTAAAGTCTCTACAATGACACCAGCTAAATTTGGTATGGTAATTGTTAATCCAGGACTTTTTTTGAATAGTATTGTCAGTGCTGGGTGGTTCTTAGTATCTATAGGCAAAAGGATGGGGAAAGAAGACAGGATAGCATTACAGTTTTTAAAAAATATTTTAACATTTCTACTTTTTTATTTTTTAAAATACGTTCATAATTTATATTTATACAGGAATAGGCCCAGACCTCTGATTTCACTGGTATGAGGAACTTCCAGATGAGAAAACATCTTCTGCTCATGTAGTTTATGAACCTTCACTGCAATTTATTGGGAAGCTGCCCAGAGCAACAACAGTGACCTTCCCAGAGTTACAAAGCCAATATGTGTCAGAGGCAGAATTTGAACTCAGGTCTTCCTGGTGCTGAGTCTAGCTATTTATATTTATATTTACTTTTATATATGTTTTACCAAATACTTTGCTCACAATGACTTCATGAGGTAGGTAGGAGCAAGCATCTTTACCACCGTTTTGCCAATTAGGGAACAGAGTCTCCAATCTTACCCAACATCCCTTGGCTGATCTGAACCCAGATCTCTACTTGACAATATAAATTCAAATCTCAATACTGCCGCTAGTGGGTGTGTGTCTGAGGGGTGACTCAATGTCTCTCTGTTTCCTCATTTATAAAATGAATTTGAACTAGCTAGTGTCTAAGATCATTCTGTTTCCAACAGTCTCTGATTCTAGGTGGGGTCCTTAACCCTGGACAATTCAACCACTTTTGGCCATGAACCTTTCAAGAGCAGATGTGTAGTTCTCCGAGTAACACTGGAAGGAGATCTTATGACCTTTCTGCGGGAAGAATTATGCACAGAGGCTGTTAGATTGTGCCTGATAACTGCTTTCAGGTTCTGTATGAGTGTCTGGGAATATTTCAGATGACATATCAAATGTCACAAATGGAAGAGAAATGTGAGTTACTTTTGAAATTGTTGCCAGACTCAGAACTGTAGGCCAAAAAAGAAATGATGCCGGTTGAGACCACAAAAGGAAAGGAATTCAGAAATTAGTGTCTGTCCCCAGCTCACCCTTCCATTATTTAGCAATCAACTGAGTTCTGTGGCACTGTCTCTGAAAGCAAGAGGTCATCTCCTTATGGAGTGTTAGAGAGGGAAAAAGGCTGATGAGGACATTTGGCTCATTCCTCCCCAAGAGAGCACTTTGCTTGGTCAACTTTTAAGGGATGGTCTCAGACAAAGAGATTTCCAATCATTTCCCTGTAGCATTTTCAACTTTTGAAGATTTTTCAAGATACATAACAATTTCTGTAGGCCATATAAAACCTGTCCTTACAAGCTGTGTGTGGGTCAGTGACTTTAATTCTTTAAGCCTCATCTGTAAACAGAAATAATAATACCTCCCACTAACCTGTAGGGCTGTTGAAAGGATTAAGTCAGCATCTTAGAATTCTTAGCTGCCTTTACAACTCAACTCAACTCTCACCTTCTATGTGATGCCTTTCCTGCTTCCTCCAATTGCCTTGTATTTACTTTACATATATCTCATATTTATTTATCTGTGAGCGTATTGTTGGCCATCGACAGACAGCTTGTTGAGGACAGAGACTTTCATTTTTTGCTTTTGTATCTTCAGAGCACAGTATGGTGCTTAACATATAGTAGATACTTGATAAAGACTTGTTGAAATGAGATAGTGGATGTGAGAGTGCTTTTTAAACCAATGCACTATTCTCTGTCAGATGAAGAGGTTGGCTCAGAGAATGTCTAAAGTCTTTTCTCATTCTAAGATGCTATAACTTTTTGACTTTATGATGGAGACAGGTACTAGTAACATTTGTAGGCCTAATTTTATTTTTATTTTAAAATATTTTATCTTATCTTTTGTTTTACTATCATATTGCTTATTAATTTCTTAATACATTCCTAACCTTAGCCTTCCCAAATGATCTCTCTTGTAATTTTAAACTGGCCCTGTGATTTCACTGGCATAGATAACACTCAAGGAGGAAACTCTTTCTATAATCACAGGTCAGCACCTATTTTTCAATTTATAGTGTTGGAGATTTGCCTAAGATGCCAAGAAAGAAATTGTGTCTTGACTGGAATCATCCAACCAGTATGTATGGAGGTAACCCTTGAAACTATGTTTTCCTGACTTCAAAGCTAATCTCTCTACTCCATGTCTGCCTCTATCCTTTGTAACAATGATTAACCAAGAAAAGAGACAAAATAAAATAGTCCAGCAAAACTGATCAACATAGCAATACTGTTTGATAATATGTTCAGGATTCCACAGCCATGCTCACCCACTTTGAAGATATAATTTTATGGGGTTAGTAGGTGGATATAGTTGATTTCCAATGAGGTGTTCCTATGGGACAGTGATTTGAATTTATATAGCACTTTAATCCCAATAACAATTTGAAGAACGAACTTCATTATCTTCATTTTACAAATAATGCAGACTGAGAGGTTATGTGACTTGGCCACTAGAAACAATAACTGATGGAGTAATATGGGGCCAATTTTCAGATAAGATATATGGGATGTTTGACATGCATAATTCTGAGAAAACTCCTTGCATTAATCTTCAGATTTGACTGGGTTTCTGGTTAGCACAACCTAGGTCTTTAGTTAAGGGTCTCTAAGCAACAGGTAGAGGTGGTCCAACTTCCCAGCCATGCAGGGCGAAGCTCAAACAATACAACAATGTCTTCTCACAGTTCCCACAATTGAATAAAGTTTTCTCACAGGACAGAAATTGTACTAGACCCATAATTGAATAGAAAGGGAACTAAGCTAGTTCCAGAATTGAGTCTCACAAGATGGAGTCAGTGTGGTTACCTCAATTACCACTATCACTTGCTGCTCTAATCCCCTCAATTTCCTCAGCTCCCTTTCTTATTTCAACCACAATCTTGTTTTTAATAATTTAACCAGGTACCAATAATTCTTAGCAATCTGAGGATTGTACAGACTGTAATTCATATTTCACCTTGGTAGTTTCAGTAACACATGATTAGACTTCAGATATGGTTGGGAAAGAGGGCAATTTGCCCAAAAGCACAATGCCATCAAGAATGGTTTCACCCTGGATGGCTGCCAGCAACAATGGGTGAGCAGCAGCCCTTAATTTCTCTGAGACAGCACTGACAAGAGCGATTTCAACAGTTCCTTGATAACTGGCTCCCCAGTTGCTGCTTAACAAAAGGTTGAGGTGTTATCTGAACCTGCTTAGAATAGTGGGAAATAGGGGGTAGAGCCAAGATGTAGTGAAAGCAGTGACTTGAGTGAGATCTCCCTGAAACCCCTCCAAATACTCATAATAAATGGTTCTAAACAAATTCTGAAGCAGCAGAACCCACAAAAAGACAGAGTGAAACAAATTTCCAGCCCAAGAGAACCTGGATGATCGATCAGAAAGGTGTATCTCTCAGGACTGGGAGTGGAGCACAGCGTGGTGTGGGCATGCAGGCCGCAGCAAACCTGGAGCAGGCCTCAGAGGACTGAATCACAGGCAGCTGTGGAGGTTTCCATACTCCTTAATCCATGAATGCCAAAGACAATTTAGAAGGTCAGTGGGAAAAGTCTGTTTCTGTCGGTGCTGAGAGAGGAAGGCAGGGTCTCAGCTCCATTCCCCAAGAGTGTGGCCCTTGGGGGGAGGCATCTGCTTCCTGAGCTTCCAGCCCACAGACTGAGGGGGAATCCAGTGGCTGATCAGAGAGGGATTGCAGGGATCTCTTTGCCAGTGCTGAGGCAGGAATCTCTTGCTTTGCCTGTGTTTGGATCTGGGTCACAGTTGTGAGCTGCGGTGCTGAGGTGAGGAGGAACGCAGGTGGGGGTGCTTGTAGTGGCTGTGCAGAGGAATCCCTCCTCACAGTTACAGAACAGAAAGGAATACTTGTGGTCACAGGCCAGGAAAGGAGTAAATACCTCGCCCCTTATCATACCACCTTGGAAGAACTGAAAATTTACAGGTCCCTACAAGTATCTCTGAAAACAGCTGTACAAACCCCTGAAGCTTGGGACAGTACATTCTCCACATTGGAAGCAGACTCTTACCTTAACAAAGGGTTTAAAACTCAAGTAATTGGCCAGGATCATGAGCAAGCAGCGCGAAAAGAGTCAGACTATATTATCGTACTTTGGTGACAAAGAAGATGGAAAATATACAACCAGAAGAAGACAACAAAGTCAAAGCTCCTACATCCAAAGCCTCCAAGAAAAATATGAATCAGTCCCAGGCCTTGGAAGAGCTCAAAAGGGATTTTGAGAAGCAAGTAAAGGAAGTAGAGGAAAAACTGGGAAGAGAAATGAGAGTGATGCAAGAAAATCATGAAAAACAAGTCAACAGCTTGCTAAAGGAGACGCAAAAACATACTGAAGAAAATAACACCTTAAAAAATAGCCTAACCCAAATGGCAAAAGAGGTTCAAAAAGCCAATGAGGAAAAAAATGCCCTAAAAAGAAAAATTGGCCAAATGGAAAAGGAAGTCCAAAAGATTACTGAAGAAAATACTTCCTTAAAAATTAGAATAGAGCAATTGGAAGCTAGTGACTTTATGAGAAATCAAGACACTGTAAAACAAATCCAAAAGAATGAAAAATTAGAAAACAATGTGAAATATCTCATTGGAAAAACAACTGACCTGGAAAATAGATCCAGGAGAGAGAATTTAAAAATTATTGGACTATCTGAAAGCCATGATAAAAAAAAAGCCTAGACATTATCTTTCAAGAAATTATCAAGAAAAACTGCCCTGATATATTAGAACCATGGCAAAATAGAAATTGAAAGAATCCACAGATCTCCTCCTGAAAGAAATCCCAAAGGAAAACTCCTAGGAACATTGTAGCCAAATTCTAGAGTTCCCAGGTCAAGGAGAAAATATCACAAGCTGCCAGAAGGAAACAATTCAAGTACTGTGGAGACACAATCAGAATAACACAAGATTTAGCAGCTTCTAAGGGCAAAGATTAAGGGACCGGAGGGCATGGAATATAATATTCCGGAGGGCAAAGGAGATAGGATTACAACCAAGAATCACCTACCCAGCAAAACTGAGTATAATCCTTTGGGGAAAAAAATGGTCATTCAGTGAAATAGAGGATTTTCAAACATTCCTGATGAAAAGACCAGAGCTGAATAGAAAATTTGACTTTCAAATACAGGACTCAAGTGGCACATGAAGAGGTAAACAGGAAAGAGAAATCATAAGACACTTATTAAGATTGAACTGTTTACATTCCTGCATGGAAAGATGATATTTATAACCTGTGAGACCTTTGTCAGTATTAGGGTAGTTGGAGGAAAAAAATTATATGTATGTATATGTAGATAGATAGATAGAGGGCACAGGGTAAGTTGAAGATTAAGGGTCATATCTGGAAAATAAAATTAAGGGATGAGAGAGGATTATACTCGGAGAAGAAGAAAGGGAGAGGTAGAATGGGGTAAATTATCTCACAAAAAAAACAGAAAAGAAAAGTCTCTTACAGTGGAGGGGAAACAGGGGAAGGTGAGAGGGAATGAGTGAATCTTATTCTCATAGGATTTGGCTTAAGGAGGGAATAACATACACATTCAATTGGGTATGGAAATCTCTCTTGCCCTATAGGAAAATAGGGGGAGAAGGGGACAAGAGAGCAGGGGGATGATAGAGAGGAGGGCAGATTGGGAAAGGGGTAATCAGAAGTAAATACTTCTGAGGAGGGACAGGGTCAAAAGAAAGAATAGAATAAATGGGAGGGCAGGATAGGATTAAGGGAAATAAAGTTAGTTTTTCACAGCATGTCTACTCTGGAAGTGTTTTGCATAACTGCACATGTACAACCTATATTGAGTTGCTTGCCTTTTTAATGAGGCTGGGTGGGGAGGGAGGAAGAGAGAAAATCTGAAAGCTAAAGTTTTAAAAACATATGTTTAAAAAAATGTTTTCACATGCTACTGGGAAATAAGAAATACAGGAAATGGGGTACAGAAGTCTATCCTGCCCTACAGGAAAACAGAAGGGGAAGGGAATAAGAGAAGCAGGGGGGAAGAGATAGAAGAGAGGACAGACTAGGGGAAGGGATATTCAGAATGCACGCCATCTTAGGGTAGGGGGTGGGGTGAGATGGGGTGAACATTTGGAACTCAAAAACTTGTGGAAGTGAATGTTGAAAACTGAAAACAAATAAATTTATATTAAAAAAAAGAATAGTGGGAAATATCTCAAATGTTGGGGATTCTAGGGACCCAGAGATATTTTGCACAGGACAAACAGTGCAGAGTTGTGAAAAGATAATATGATCAGAGGATTTAAGGGACTCTCTGTTACTTACTTTTCATGTAATCTTGGGGTCACTTTGCCTCTGTAGTTCCCAGTTTCCTCATCAGTAAAATGACAGAGTTGGAGTAGATGATTTCTAAGATCCTTTCTAGCTCAAAATGCAATGGCTTGGGAGAAAGCCTGGTGTAGTAGAAAGAGTGTTAGAGCATCTAGGTTCAAATCTTGGCTATCCCTATCTATGTGACTTTGGGCAAATCACTTAACCTCTCTAGGCCTCAGTTTCCTCATCTCTAAAACAATGGAGTAAGACTAGATGACATCTACTGTCTAGAGTTATTATGCTAAGAACCATGCTGTTAGCTCAGAGTCTTGATAAAACTGTAGACATCAAAAGAACTTTCAAGAACATTGTGCAAAGTAACCTCAATATTGTAATAATGGTTGACTGTGAAAAACTTAGCTACTCTGATCAAGACAATGATCCAAGACAATTCCAAAGGACCCATGATGAAAAATTCTGAGAGAGAGAGAGAGAGAGAAAGATCTGATGATGAACTGAGTGCAGATTGAAGCATACTTTTCCACTTTATTTTTCTTGCTTTTTTGTGTGTATGTTTGTAACATGGCTAATATGGAATTATGTTTTGCATAACTTCACAGGTATTATTGATATATTGTTTGCCTTCTCAATAGATGGGGGAGAGGTGAGAGGGAAGGAAAAAATTTGGAACTCAAAATTTAAAAAAATGATTGCTAAAACTTAAAAATGTAATTGGGAAATATTTAATGAGATAAAGAAAAAGTGAACTTTTACTATCCCAAGTCAGTCTCTTCTCTCCCACTATCAAAAAACAAAAGACAAACGACAACAACAACAACAAAACATAAACCAGAAAACCACATCAGGAATCAAAGAAAAATGACTTTCCTTGAGTTGACGATAGTATGGATGATAGTAAGGTGATGCTAAGACCTCCTACCTCTGTCTAGTTTTCTGTAAGTTAAGATGGCTACCTGCTACGTAAAAAAAAAAAGGTGTAACAGGAAAACACCTCCTGCAATATATAGAAAGCAAGGCTACTTCCTTCCTGGGAGATCATTGCTAGAAAGTAGGGATAATTGAGAGGGAGTGGCTAGTTCAACTTGTTTCTGATTATACATTGTGAGACTTAACCATGAGAATAATTATGGGCTGGTCAAGTTCTTTTGTTTGGACTAGCTGAGTTGGGCATATTTTTGCAATGATTTTGCTGTGGACATTAACTTTAATATCTTTGGTTCTGAGAAGAAGAAATATGATACATTCTAGCACAGCTAACAGGATGTAGTCATTATAACAAAATGATAACAGTTTAAAATAATACACACTCTACCTAGAACCTTGAATTCTCTAACTTGGGAATATTGTCCTCTATTTTACTGGGTATAGTGGAAAAAAAAAGAATGGACTTGGAATTAGGATAAATGAGTTTGAGTCTTGCTATTCCATATATTATTTGCATAGCTGTGATAGGATGAGGGTTTCCCCTATTTTCCCCAAAACAAGGGAACAGTTTTCCCTTAAAGCTATCCCAGGGATCTGATTGGAGCCTGCTTTCCTTGACCAGGATCCTTAGTCACTTAAAAGCATAAAAAGTTCCACCTAATGGAGAAGAAATCTTTTCAACTTGGTGGATGTCTAAAGACCATACAAGTCAACATACCTCACCCCTTACTGAAGAGACTTCTTTCTAAATAGAAATGAAGTGGGGAGTGGTGTGGTGGTGGTACATCTATAGAAGGTAAATGCCATTTTATCCTTGTTGCAATGTAAACCTTTTGTTAACTGTTTAATGATTAGAGTGTGTCTAATTTCATCACAACATTGAATCTGAACTAACAGGGTCTTGGCAGTAGGCTCACCCCTAACAGTAACCTTGGAAAACACACTTAATCTTTTGATCTTTAGTTTTTCCATCAGCAAATGAGGATAGAATACTTACAGGATCGTAGATTTTGAGGTGGAAGGGATATTAGAAGGCCACTTAGTCTGACTCATTCATTTCTTAAACTGTGGGTCATGGGTGAAAAAAATTTAAGAAGCCCTGGTATAGATGAGAAAACCAAGACCCAAGAAGATAAAGAGACATCCAAGGTCACAAAGATAGTTTCAGAGGCACAATTTGAACCTCACTTCTCTAACTCTAGCTGAAAGGTCCTTTCCACTCTACCGTGCTGTCTCTTACTTGTGAGAGATGGTGTGGGGTAGTATATAAAGAGTAGGCTCATGGTCAGGAAGACCAGAATTCAAGTGCTGCCTTAGACATACATGTACTGGCTTTCTGAACCTGGGCAATTAAGTGGTGTGGTGGCTACAGCACTGCACCTGGAGTTAGGAAGATCTGATTTTGAATCTTGCCTCAGATACTTAATGACTATGTGACCTTGAGCAAGTCACTTAATGCTGCCTCAGTATTCTCATCTGTAAAATGAACTGGAGAAGGAAATAGCAAACTACTCCAGTATTTTTGACAAGAAGACCCTAAATGGGATCACAGAGTTGGATGCAACTGAAAAACTGTTGAACAGTAACAGTAACAACTGAAACATTGTGAGTGCCTTGTGCTTCTGTGGAACTGCTGTTTGGTAGATTTTTTTGCCCATAAGAGTGAATGAATGAAAAAGAATTTATCAAGTGCTTACTATGTGCAAAGTACTGGGCTAATTGCTGGTGATACAAATAGAAAAGTAAGACATCTCGATTGTTAATGAACTCACATTTTGATGGGGCAAACAATACATGCAGAAGGTTACAGCTACGACTCAGATGGAAAAGTCCCGTGGTCTTTAGGATGCAGAGGTGAAACAGATGGTAATGTCTCATGTTTAATGTCTTTTTTTTTTTTTGGCTAGGCAATTGGGGTTAAGTGACTTGTCCAGGGTCACACAGCTAGTGAGTGTTATATGTCTGAGGCCGGATTTGAACTCTGGTCCTCCTGACTTCAGGGCCAGTGCGCTATCCACTGCACCACCTAGCTGCCCCTTTAATATCATTTCTACTGATGGAAGTGAGACCAGTGGTCTTGTCTTGAGGCTCTTAGCTTCAGAGTCTTGGATTGTCTCCTCTGGGGTCAGAGGACAGACAGTGGCCGAAGAGAAGTGGTGCTAATGATTTGCTTTTCCTGGAATAAGCTGCCTTCTGTCTGTCCTTCAGGGTGCCTTGACTCATATCTATATAGCAGATTACTATATGGATCTATGTTGATGACATCCAGAGGCCATGGATCAAGAACATTTGCTTTCCCACTCTTAAACTTTAGAGTAATTCTTTTCATAGGGATGCAACTGTGTCCTTGATTGAGCCCAGGAGATCTGTTTTGGCCCCAGTCTTTCAAATTACCTCAGAAATTCAAAAGTGTCTGATGAAGCACCTCATGCCAAAGAGAAGTCTTGCATTCTAAAGAACAGCTGTTTAAAATACACACTCCCTAAACTTTTACTTCCTCCCAAGCTGTAGCAAGAAAGAGGTGTGTAACAAGTCATCTGGCTTCCTAACCTCTCCTCCATGTTTTTCAACATCTGGTTTCTGGAATATCCAGGCCAACTGGATAGCTTGACTCATTGTACAGATGAGAAAACTGAGGCCCAAAAAGATAAAGACACTTGTCCAAGATCACAAAGATAGTTTCAAAGGGAGAATTTGTACCTCAGTTGTCTGACTCTAGAGGCAAGATCCTTTCCATTCTACCATGTTGTCTCCTATTTGTGAGAGATGGTGTGGGGTACTATATAGAGAACAGGCTTGTAGTCAGGAAGACCTGAATTCAAATGTTGTATTAGACATACATATACTGGCTGTCTGAACCTGGCAAGTAGGTAGTGTGGTGGATAGAGCACTGGACCTGGAGCTCAAGGACAAGACAGGAAGAAACATTCTCCTGCATAAAGCACTGGATTGTAAAACCTGATTGACTGCTTTGTGTTCAATTAGAAGTGAGCTTTCATCAAGAGATTGGATCAAAGTTCATGTCTGGGATGAAAAGGAGATTGCACTGTTGCCCATCATTGCTCCTAGCCCCAGTCCAAAAGAGTTTATGTAATTTATGGCTAGTGATCTCTACAGTTATGTCACTATTACAACATCTCAGAGTTGGAAGGGGCTATGTTAACCCAACCAGTCCTTGACCGAGCAGGAATCTCTTCTATAAAGTACTTAACAAGTAATTATTTAGCTTCTGCTTAAAAACCTCTGAGGAGAGAGGACCTATTTACTCCCAAGGTAGCCTATCTTGTGCAAAAATGTTCAACTGTGCATAAGCCCTATAGGGACTAATGATAGTCAATCAATAAACATTTATTGTGAAGCATGTGAAGACTTCAAAATGGCAGAATGGGTGGATGAGAACCATCTGTTCCAACTGTGGCTGAAGCAGGTGTTAGTGGAGTGCTTAGAGCTTAGTCAGACATCAAAGACCTCAAGGCTATCCATTGCATCCTGGACCATTGCCAATAATCTTGACTTTTGTCTTGCCACTGGACTTTGATGACTCTGTAAGAGTGAGTGAGGCTGACATCTTTGTACAACTCTGCCTCACTTAATTCCAGTTCACCTGAAATTCAAGACATCACCTGGTGATGTCACTGATCCTCTTCAAAAACAAAAGATGAACAATAACACAGACCTTTATTAAGCACCTACTAAGTGTCAGGCATTGTGCTAAATTCTAAGGATTAAAAAAAGAGGCAAAAGATAGTCCCCACCCTCAAGGAGCTCACATTCTAATGGTAGAGACAATGAATGAACAAATATGTACAAGCAAGTTATATATAGGATAAATAGGAAATAATTAAGAGAGGGAAAGGCACTAGGAATTGAACCTGTGATTTCATTGGCTTAGGAAACTCCCAGGTGAGGAAATGTCCTCCACTAATGCAGGTGGAGTCTTAAAGTGTTACCTAGAACCCTGAGAAGTTAAAAGACTTGTTTAGGGTCCCACAGCCAATGTCTGAGGTGGGACTTGAACCCAGGTCTATCCTGGATTCAAGGCCAGCTCTGTATCCACTAGGCCACACGGCTTCTCTGTAGGCTCTATAATATCCTAATAGAATACATATTCAGTAGCACTCAGGTTAAATATTCTTTGCAATGATCATCAGATGTTTCAAATTGTCTTTAGCATGCCCCCACACAGCTATCTATATCAGCTCTTCTCTTTAATGGTGGCTGCTGGTTTCTGGTTGAAACCCTTTACCTATCTCCACCCCTTGTTACAAAGGGCCAAAAGATATGCTCCCATATATTTCAAAGAAATGAGGTTCTCTTCCTAACAAAAGGACATGCAGAGAAGGGCATGTAACATTTCTGTTAGTAATAACTGGTATTTCTATTACTCTTTACATATGTTTTCTCATTTGATTCTCCCCAATTCTGTGTGGTGGGTACCACAATCCCCATTTGACAAATTTATGTTACAAAAAAAAAGACTCAGAATGGTCAAGTGACTTGCTAATAAGGCACTAGTAATAATAACAATAGCTACCATCAGAATCTCGCATTTTTAATTTTCAATAAGTGGACACCACCAACAGCATCGTTGTTTAGTTGTTTTCAGAAGTGTCTGACTCCTTGTGACCCCATTTGGCGTTTTCTTGGCAGAGGTATTGGAGTGGCTTACTATTTCCTTCTCCAGATCATTTTACAGATGAGAAAACTGAGGCAAACAGAATTAAATGACTTGCCCAGGGTAACGTGGTAAGTTTCTGAGGCTGGATTTGAACTTAAGTCTGCTTGGCTCCAGGCCCAGAGAGTAAAAGCAACTATGAGATCTAACATGAAGACTAGTTCCTTAGAATATGCCTTCCCAAATATCTTTCCTTGATGATTGACTGTGTCTTTATGCTTTTGAAAACATAACCATTGGGAGAGAAATGTTGAACTAAGGGTCTCCAGGGAATTTAGCGGATGAACATACTCTTCTGCTTTGAGTTCAGAAATGGCACATTCTGTAGCCATATCAGAGAGGGAAACAGCAGCTCAGGTACAGGGAAGGTTCCTTTAATTTGGGGGTCTTAAAGGGTCCATGGATAGATTTCAGGGGGTCTGCAAATTTGGTTTTTAAATGTCATAACTATTTCAATGTACTGTACTTGGTTTCCTTTGTAATCATATGCATTTTAGATCACTCATTTAAATACATTATTCTGAGAAGGGGTCCATTGGTTTCACCAGACTGCTAGAGGTCCATGACACTAAAAAAGATTATGAACCTCTGCTCCCATCTGACTTTTACCTCTGCAAGGAAAGTTGGCCCTCAGAACTAGATGCACAGAACCAGAACTTGAGACCTAACTGGAAAGCAATGCTTCTGTTCCTTCTTAAAGTTGAAAGGAAAGAGAGCCCATAAAGACTGAAAACTCCAGTGTTTGTGAGAAGACTTGATCCCTGCTGCTCTTGGCAAGTTCTATTCTCAGGCTCCACCCAGGCTAATCCATTCCAGAACAGCTGCCAGGATAAGATGCTGCAGTTCAATCAGGCTTAGTTAGAGCGTTCAGCAGCTGTTTCTTTGTGTGCTCCGTGTTAGACTTACAGTACATGGGACTTCAGAATTGTAGCCTTTTTTTTTCCTTCTCCACCCAAATGAAATCACTTCCTCTCCCAGACTGGCTTCTTACAAGTTCAGTGAAGGAGCTAGGGTGATCTAGGGAGCCAGGGAAGGAAAACAGTCAACATATAAAAATGCAAGGATTTCATATATATATATGAGTTTGAAAGAAATCTCACATATTCACAAAGACAATGGCTCTTTAGAGGCTCGAACTCCAATTACTACAGTTTTCTGTGCTAGAGAATGGAAATACAATGTCATCCTCTGAAATTAAAAGGCTTTAGTTGCATTTTAATGCAGCCCTGTTGAATAATCCCATTTGGGTCTGTTTTCTTGGAGATATATAAATGCTTAGGAAAGTTTCATAGGGCATTCTTTGCCATTTCTTTACCAAGCAAGGAGGAAACAGACACTTTTGGGATATTGACATGGAATGGACCTGGGAGGCTATTGACTCTGACTCCTTCATTTTATAGATATGGAAATGGAGGTGTCGAAAGGTTAGGTGACTTGCCCAGGGTCACATTGCTAATAAGTGCCACAGGCAGGATTTGAATCCAGGTCATCCTCACTCCAGATACTGATTTCTAACTACCATGCCACACTGTCTCCTTGTCCCTTTTTCTCATCCTCATCTCCACTTTTCAGTTTGCAAGCTTGCAAAAAAATGGACAATGGAACTCTTTGCCCTAGGGTTTGTGGACAGGACTCCTACAAGTAAGGAAAATTCTACAAACTAGGGTTGTGTCTGCTTACTCTCATGCAAGAAGCAGAAAGGGTGAGCTTTGACTATGATAGAAATAAATGACTACATCGTGCCACTTTCCCTCTCGAGACTTGTGTTGAAATCTAAAGCCTGTTGTCAAGTACTGAGATAAAAATGCTTCCAATGTTATTTCCTCAAGCCACATTCTATATTTTTGGCAAATGAGAGGAAAGAGCATGCTTCAAATAGAGGGCAAAGCCTGGGGACAAAAAAAAAAAGCTTACTGACGTTGCTAATTTCCCCCTTCCCTGCCCCCTCATATTTCATGTGGGTGGAGAAAGAGAAACAGTCTCTTGGCTCTAGAAAAAGTCAATCTCTCTATTGTCCCCTGGCTTGGCATTTGGCCCTGGCTCTGTAAGACATTAGTTCCTTCCTCCTATCTTGATAGCTGGTGAACAGAAGAGGGATTTCTCAGTTTGGGTTTCCATGGACCAGTCGAGGAAAAGGGAGGAAGCAGGGCCTCTGTTATTGATCTCCAGAGAGGGAGAGTGGCACAGAGGTCCTTTGGAACCAAAGGACCTACATTCAGCTCCGTCTCTGATGCTTACTACAGTTTTCTCATCTGTAAAATGACTACAAAAAGGATTGTATTGGATGGTTTCTGAGGTCCTTTCCGGCTTTAAGTCTAAGATCCTAAGAAGCCTGTGGACAGATGGGTATCCAGTAATATTATTTATTTTTTATTTATTTATTTTTTTAGTGAATCTGGCTCTCACATTTACTAAATGATGTTTGGTCTTGGGCATGTCATTTAAAGTTGCTGAGCCTTACCTGTCAAAAAAGGAATAAAAATTTTTAAACGGCATACCTCACAAAATTGTTATAGGAAAGGTTTTTTTTATGAACCTTAAAAGAAAATATTAAATAATCTCTAGCTTTTATTGAGAGGCACTGAGGTTTAGTGTAGACAGAGTCAGGAGACCTGGATCCAGTGCTTAATAGCATGACCTAGAGCAAGTCACAGTAATCTGAGCCTCAGTTTACCTATGTGTAAAATGGGGATAATAATACAAACTACTTATCTCATAGGGTTCTTGTGAGGTAAGAACTCTGTAAACTCCTGAAGAGCTATATAATAATGAGACCACATCAAGGTTTGCAAAGCATGGTTTATATAAGCTACATCATTTGATCCTCACAACAGTTCTGGGAAGGTGATGTTATTATAATCTTTATTTTACAGGTGAGGAAACTGAGGCTGAGAGGTTAAATGTCTTGCCTGGGGTCACCTAGTTAGTGAGTGTCTGAGGCAGGATTTGAACTCTGGATTTCTAGAATCCATGTCCAGCACTCTATTCACTGGACAACCTAGCAGCCCTAAGGAAGTGAGAGGCAGTATTGCACAATAGAGAATATGTTGGACTTACTGTCAGGAAGACCTGGTTCTAAGACCTGTCCTTGACACTTAACTAGCCATAGATGAAGAACAAACCTTCTCTGAGCCTTGGGCAGCTGGTTAAGACTAAGCTGTAGCTCCACAGTGATATGTAGTTACAGGTTCTTGACAAATGACTATTGAAAGAAATATAATCAGACATCATCTCCTTAGTGTCCCATCAAAAACAACAGCTGTCTTTCTATTTATTTGGGGGAAGTGAGGCATCTGCCTCTTTTCTACCTTTTCCTTCTCAAGTGTCAATGGACAAAATAGATTTCTGACCCAGAAGTGACCTAAGGACTAGAAAAAAACCTCACAATAGGATAAAGGAATATCTATGAACATTATAAATATTTCGTCTTTCTCAATGCTGTTTATTCCATTATTAATCATTCTATACCAATGCTAACAGTGTTTTGGATTGCAAAGCATTGAGGGGTACAGAATGGGAGTATCTACTTTGTTTTACAGACACACACACATACACACACACACACACACACACACACACACACACACGCTAAATTCATGAACAGTCCTGATTTTAAGAAAACACTTTTAATGAAATTCTGCATAAGAAATATCTGGGTTCAGCAGGTGTGCTGGAGCCAGCTGCTACCACCTCCTTGTCTGATCATTAAATTTTGATATACAAATACACCTTGGAAATCTGAAACCTACAAATCAAGGCTTGTTTAATTGTTTTGTTGATTTTACAGACTTAAGAAAGTGAGGATGAGAATGTTAATAATGCAGATTAACCTTAAAAGTCTGTTGTATATACTTCCTCCTGCCACCCAGGTGGTGGAAAAGAATATTGGATTTGGAATAAGGAAGACCTCAGTTGAAATCCCCCACCTGTCATTTACTAGTTATATGACCATGGCCAAGTTGCTTCATCTTTCTGAGCTTCACTTTCCTCATCTGTAAGATGATGGGGTTGGACTAGATGGTCATTAAGGTCCCTTCTCTAAATCCTAGGAACTCCATGCTTCAAATTTTGGTTCAGAAAGTAAGCTCACAATTTACTTGCTTCATCTTATTGAATCTGATAAACAGTTTTAGATGACGATGGTGGAACAGAATTTAAATGGCTTGCTCTAAGCCCAGCCTCCTACCCCAACTTGAACCCCTGAGAAGGCTGTATTCCTTGTCTCAGTGCTCTAAAGGAAGAAGAAAATCCCTTTAATAGGACCCTGGAGAAAGTTTTCTTCTTAGGAGGCTGAACAACTTGCTTGACAATACATATAGGAAAGTGGAATGGACTCCACTATTGGCTGTTACTGAAATAAAGGCTTTATTTTCAGGAAATTACTGTCAGCTTAAGAGCAATGCCAAATAAAATGAAGTAAAAGTGAAATATCCCAAAGGGAGTTTTTGTGCTTCTCCCTAGAACAGCCTAGCTCCCTACAGTGAGATCAGCATTCTCTTCTCTAAACTTCCAAAGGTTGAAGCATTTTATTTCTCTTTTTGGGTTTCTTGGTGACTTTACAAACAGTACAGTCTGAATTTTTATTTACTCCCAAAGCAGAGACCAGACAATTTCATTGATTCACAGAAATATCAGAACTTTAGGGACCCTCTAGAGCAGAAGTCCTTCATCTGGAACCTGTAAACTTATTTTTAAGAAAAATTTTGATGTTATTTCACTTTAATAGTTAGTTTCCTTTGTAATACTAGATATTTTCTTTTATGAAACTTTTTCAAAATATTATTCTGGGAAGGGGTTCATAGACTTCACCAGAGTGCCAAAGGGGTCCATGACACACAAAAATGTTAAGAAACCCTCTCCTCTCATCTAGAACAATCCTCTCATTTTAAAGATGATAAAGCTGAAGTCAGTCATCAGTTTCCCTGAGGTCACATAACTAATTCAGTGGCATGAACACAGCCTGAAGCTGGGTCTCCTGATGCTAAGTTTCAATGGCTATCCATCGGGTACTCAGCTTTAACCCATCCAAACTTGAACCTACAGATACACAGAGCCAGGGGACTTTATGGGAGTTCCTCGTAGTCAGCAGAACATCTGGTATCGATTCTGCTCGACACAGCTGACATATTTGAAACGTGAAGTGTTATAGTCATTTAAGGACTAGCAATTTTCTGGTCAGAGATGAGCCCTTGGATTTGAAAGGGAGTATTTAGTTTATATAAGAATTAGGGTCTTAAATAGGTGTTTTAAGCAAATTATTTGACCTCTAATTTGTAGCCTAAGCCACCCTAGGTCAAGATCAGCTGCTTTTTTTAAAATGAGGGAATAAGTGTAGTTTAATAGGGGTCAGAGCTATTGACAGAGATCCTTGGGAAAGAGGCACTCCTCCTCCAAGCTCCATTTAATTTTTGTATTTTCCTTCACAGAAATGATTCCATCCAGCATTCAAGTCTCATCCCATTTTCATATGAATTTATTAAGCTAAACTAAGGTATTATAATTAAGCCAAGCATGGGCCCACAGCTTCAGAAGAATGCAATTTGTTCTGATGTCAGAACAACCCAGAGCCATGTGACTGGCTTTTGGCTCTTGCTGAGGTTTGTTAAATTGTGAAATAAAACAAATTACCCTCATGTAAAATGAGAGGGAAAATCTGGCCTGGCTGGCTCCTGAGCCCACTTCCAACTCTCAGTTCTGTGGCTCTGTTCTAGCATTTAGCACAGTATCTGGCACGTAATTGGTTCTTAATAAGTGTTATTGTTTTGATTACAAAATAACTCTTGGTGAGGCCTATTTAGCACAACCTCTTACAGGAAAGACAATTTTCTCAAGTGTAAACAGAATGTATATTTTAGCAAACTGTTAAGATCTGAGCTGGGGCAGAGGTCAGCTATGGATAGGGAAAAGAAGAATGAAATGCAGTTGAAGATCAATGAGAAAAATGTGTCAGGGAAAATTCATCCTATGACTGGCACTTTCAAGGACTGAAATAAGTGAATGTAATTATTTGTACTTGCAAAGAAGAATGAGCTAAGTTTCTAGGGAAATTGTGGGAAGACTAGCTATTTGTTTATCTAAAAACGTATTACTGGGCAAGTCTATGAGAAAATACCTACAATGCTTTATGTGCTCAAATGAGTCTGTGATCTCATCAGTTGGGAGTGCACTCCGGTGGTGCTGGATAGAGTCATCTATTCGTGCCCATCCTGTTTGACTCTTGACCTTGTCTTCCCAGCCCCAAAGGTCCATTCAACATGCCTTTCCCTTAGTCTGATATCCTGAGACTACCAGTGGAGAGTTCTGGCCTTCCTCTGGCTCCTGAGGCAGATTGGATAGGGTGCTGAGCCTGGAGTCAGGAAGACCTGAGTTTAAATCTGAGCCCTGATACTGACTGGCTTTGTGACCCTGATCAAGTCACCTAAACCTCTGTTTGCCTTAGTTTCCTCAACTGTAAAATGGGAATGATAACAACACCACCCTTACAAGATTGTTGTGAGGACTGAATGAGATGATATTTATAAGAATCATAAAATTCCTCGATGGTACCTTTTTTACTCCTGTTCTTCAGAGATACTCGTTGGGTTAATGCTGCAGCCTCTTCACAACCTACCATGCCCTCTCCAGTGCCCTCTGTTTGATATTCATTTTTGATTTAATTTTTCAGACAATTATATTCCATATCTCGCTGTTATTAGGTGATATCAATACAATGTTGGAATAGAAAAGATGGACCTTTACTTTCACAGGGAAGCTTAACATCAT